>NC_089490.1:146271103-146944853 GCF_036850765.1 Saccopteryx bilineata | reverse complement strand
TTTTCAAAACTTATATGGACTGGCTGTCTCTACATGAACTCGATGAAATGAGGTACAGTGCCTTTCAGAATCTGGGGTGCAGTATTTATAACATATGGGGGCTCTTCTGGGGTCTGATGTTTCACGTCACCGGATCAAGACACCTTGAATCAGATGGAGTCTCCACTGAGCTGCACAGCCCCGCTTGAATCTGGAGGAGAGGCATGCCACCTGACATGTTTTCAGGGCTTCTGGTCTTCCTGTGGGGTCTGGACAGTTCTCCAGTAGATACCCCTGGTCCCCAAATTTGACAATTTGGACTATTCGGCAAAGAAATCAAGGAGGTAGCAACTCTTTTTGCTTTACTGAATGCTAGCTTTCCTCTGTATGCTTGCTTTTCTGTTCTGTAATGGGTATTGTGAAATAGATTAGACATGGTCGTATGCTTGCAGTACAATCTCCAAGACCGAGACATCGGTGGGGAGTTTTAGTAGTCCTGCCTTGGATTTTGCTGGGGAACATCTGGTTACACTCTGGAGGGACAATTGGTGGGGATTGGGTCTTGCTTCAGGCTCTCGGGAATATCTGCTCGAACTTTAGAAGGGCATTAGTGGGAACCGAGTGGACCAGGTCCACTAGTTCTGCTGCGGGACTTCAGAGACATCAGTTTCTCTAAGAGAGGCATTAGTAGGAACTTCATCCTGCCCAGGACTTCTGGAGGTATCTAGTTGGGTTCTCAGTAAAATGCCATTTAGTGGGGACAATTGTTTTCTAATCTGGGAGGACATTAATGGGGATTGGATCGGTCCAGGATTAAGTCAGTCTTGCATCACACTGGATCAGTGGAGGCTGAGCTAACTTGGATTGATTAATCTCACCTCAGACTTCCAGAAACTTCTTTGTATTGTTGAGATCTCAGTCTTTGTTTTTAAAATTGTCTGTTTAGAAAACCCTGGTTTAAAGGAATTTCTAGTGGCACCTGAGAGGCCACAAGGGGGAGCCCTTTCCCTGTCAGTGAGGCAAAGTACTCTTCAGTATCTGGAGTGCCATGCTCTCCACTGAGGGGAACTCCTTGTCTATTGAACTTTGTGTTTGTTGCCAGAAATATTAGGATAAGTAAAGCACACTCATTTAAACTTCTTGATTTGTGTGTATAAGTCTTTGTTTAATGTCTAAATGTGTCTGTTTTAAGGCCTAACTTGAATCTTCTGTGTTAAAATTGGAAGCTTCTGACTAAAAAGCAATCTTAACTGGCAAACTATTATTCTCTTTGTTCTGAAATTCTAGCTTCAGGCACCCTGTTAGGTTTCTCCTCTGAAGGAAATTATTCTCTTCTTTTGGCTTCTTCACCTTGTCTTGTGTAATAATTAATACCTCTATAGTCAAATCACCCTTTTATTCCAGGTGCTAGTTAATTATCTGTCTTATCTTTCTTGTTAGTGCACTAATTCTTAGATTCTCCTAGAACAAGTTTCAGTTTTGTAATAGGTAACAGCAAGCAGGACTTTTAATCTCTGGCTAGTAAGGAAAGTCTGGAATATAGTACTAGGAGTCCAGGCTGTCCCAATCAGTATCTATACATTGATCAATGGCTAAATTTAACATTAGATCCACCACAATGCTAAAAGCTTGCTCAATACAAAAAGGGCTGACAAGCAAGTGATTTAAATGTTAAAAAAAAGAGAAAAACCAAACTGGGATGAGTGGTGTGCAGACCGAGGGAGTGGGGCTGCAACTGAGGAGAGACAAATGTAGGCATGGTTCCTCCCCCTCCCACTGTTCCTCCAGCCTCTGCCATTGGGCTACAGCTGAGCAGAAGGTAAACAGTAAATAGCAAACCAAGAACCAAAAGACAAGCCCCACCGCCAGGTGCATGGCTAGGCTACGATTCAGCCTGCTGTGTGCAGAGTGATGGGGGGGGGGGGGCATAAAGTAAGGATGAGGTGTCTAAAAATATAAAATAGAAACTAGTTTTAAATATTTGCCTACTGACCAAAAGAAGTTTTGCCCATATGGAAAATACAGGGTAGGAATAGTATTAAAAATTAGAAACTTGCTTTAGAAAAATCTTAAAGAAAAAGAATTTAGAAATTAACAAACCATAGGAGTGGACCTTGCTAGTTAATTGGCTAGCTAAGTTGCAGCTCCAGAAGGTGTAATAGAATTATGAACAATAGGATTATAGGGAATAGAATTATTAGAAATAAGCCCTCCGTGGGTTGGGGATAGTAGCTTGTTGCCCTCCACTGGTGTAAAAAATTAGAGAAAAAGTTTCCAACACTCTCCCATGGGCTGGGGGATATTGAGTGCTTTATAAGCCTCTCAGTTATGTAGAAGGCATGGAGTTCATAAGGGAGACCTACTGCATTAGCCATAATAGTGAAAATTGTGAAAAAGAATTTAAAAGAAATTGCTGGAAAATTGGAAACCTCATATAGGCTAAAGCAGCCCACTGTTAGGAGGGTAAATTTATAAAAATTGTAATTTTTTTTTTTTTTTACTGCTTTTATTGTAAGAAATAAAGCTAAACAGCTGCTGGGGAGAGGGAATGAAAGTTGGCTTCGTTTTTGGGAATGCTGGATCCAAATGCCCGCCTGTCTGCCCCACCTCTCACATGGCAATCATGTCCCTAATCTGGCAATGAAGGAGAAGGGAACAGGAGCTCTGAGAAAAATGGGCACTACTTTGGGACTAAGCCCGGAGCCTCGCCGCTGCTGCCAACCTGAGCTTGGCCAGGCTAAGCCCAGGTTCAGTCAGCCCTGGGGTTGTGCAAAGAGAGGTAGGCATGTCAGATGCCACTTCCTCTTCCTCCTTTACCTAAGAACTCTGGTCGGCAAACTGCCATTCGCAAACAACATGCGGGCCACTAAGGCCTTTTTTCTCTCTTAGGTATAGCTCTTCAATGGAGTGCCAAGTGGGGGCGCTGCCTCAATAGGGAAGGTGCCTACATATATAGTTTAAATTTAAAATTAGCTCTTAAAAGAAAATTCAGTTATTGTACTGTTAATAATTGGCTCTATTAACTAATAGGTTTTCCGACAAAAAGGTTAGGAATGGTGATATACTGCCCCCCCACACACACTATTGTGTAAAAATTATTTTTCATGTTAAAATGTACATGTTATTTCAAAGGCCTTTTGTTAGTTCTTCTATTTGCTGTTTTATAACCCTGTGATATTGAAATCTTGGTTTAAATATTAGAAATTGTTAATAATGTCTTTTTATGTAATTTTTGTAAGAATGAGATGGCACTCGAACACCCACTGTGCAGGCTTTATTAGAGGAGACAGACCTGCTGGGGCACTTCTCCAAAAGAAGGGCACCAATACAAACTAGGGGGACAAATTTTATAGGGTAAAGGAGAATCTCGAGCAAGTGGGTGTTGAATCAAAAGTCCTGGTATGTCCGGAATGCTCCTCCTTGGGGTGGCTTGCCAGCTTCTTGGAATTCCTCTTCCTCAGGGGTAATAGTCCAGTAAGTAAGGGTGAGGTCTGACAGAGGGCAGTTTGAAATTTCTGGTAAATTCATGTATCTATCATTTCTCAACTCTGTGATTACATATAAAAGAAAGGCAATTATTAATTTTATAATATATGGTGAGGGGTGATGAGGAGAAAAAGGAAAAAAATGAAAAATTATTCTTTCTTCTGGAGAGAACTCAAGAGAAGAACCTTGCCAAGCCAAGTCCCCCATCCAGTTAAGAAGGTTGTCAATTTTTGTGCTGCAAGGTCTGAACCAGGTGATATCTTTGAAAACCTGAGTGAGGAAGTAAAAAAAATCTTGAGAGGTAATAATTGTTAGTTGCTTGCTGTGAGTGCCGATTGAACAGGGTGACATGGTGATACATGGTCTCCTGGATGAGCCTCATGAGACATGCTGGTCTGGTTCCTCTCAAATGGGAGGACATGTGGAGATTTTTAGAGACAGGGAACCTGTTGGTGTAAGTTTTAGAAGGACTGAGTATGTGTGGTTTAAAAGGAAGGGGGTTTGGAGAACATTCAGGAGGGAACTTATCGGGCTGAGGGGAAGCTTCTTCCTGATGTCATCCCTACCTATTTGATATTTCCCTCATGAAGTTCTCCTTGGGCTATTAGGGAATAGGAGTGTAGGAGCATTTGATTGTAGGCAATCCTAGAGATTTCTCTCATCCAGGCCTGTCGAAACTTGATAAAGAAAGGGGTAAGCATTAATATTAGGCACAAAATTAGGATTGGTCCTATAATTGGTGCTAGCATTGAAAACAAGGGATTTTCCCACATTCTTTGGAATAAGGGTGTATTTATAGGGTTCC
Source organism: Saccopteryx bilineata (assembly GCF_036850765.1). Classification (NCBI taxonomy): domain Eukaryota; kingdom Metazoa; phylum Chordata; class Mammalia; order Chiroptera; family Emballonuridae; genus Saccopteryx; species Saccopteryx bilineata. The sequence goes on along the minus strand of NC_089490.1, from coordinate 146,940,583 downwards.
AGATTTTTCTGTTTCGTGAGGGCAGGTTTTAGGGTTGGTGTGTAGGGTTAGGTAGATTTTTCCAATTTTCTGATTGGCAAAGGTCTGCATGCAGTTCTGTAAGAAACTAGTGAACAAATATAAGAGGCAGGGTTCAAAAGTTAGAAAAATAAATAGAAGAGTGTGTGGACCCCAATGAAGGGCAATAGTCAAGATACCCAGTTTGTGCGAAACCACTGATTCTATGACATGGTTTGTTTTTTATGAATTCACTGGGCTTCAGAGAGAGAGACAGTGAGTGGGAATAAGACAGGGCAGTGGCCAGTACCCCTGCCCCTAGACCTATTTTTATAGAAATTCTTGAAGCAACAAGAAGAGGAATTATTTGTGTAGCTCGTTTGGTCTTTAGATTGATGGGTAGTGTGCTAGGAACTGGAAGAGGATCATGGGGTAGGATTAGGTTGATATTTGGGGTGAGATAGATTAGAGTACAGGTTTTTGTCCAATCAGTAGGGAGACACTACTAATAGACACTACTAATAGGTGTTGGTTCAACACGAGAAAAAATCCCCTACTTGGATGAGGCAGGTTAAGAGGTGAATAGAGAATAGAAGAACAAGGAGTCAGTTTTGTTTCTCTGTTTCTGAGCTTCAGATGGTCAGAGTGGAAGAAAGAGCCACTCCTAATTTCCCTTTTTCCAAAGTCTAATTAAAAGAATCCTTAGTTTTTTTATATATTCACCATACATAGACCAACCAGCTTCTGGTTTATGGTTTGAGTAAGGCATGCCGTTTTTCTACTTTAGCAGCAGTGGGAGTTGTCAGGATTATGGTGTGTGGACCCAGTCCACGTGAAAGTCAGTCCTTTGGTGATGTAATGCTGGAAGCGCCTCTTGGACAGTCTTTGAACAGTTTGCCGAGTAACCTATAAATCCTGGAAGTACCTAGGAAAAGCGTGGTTACATTTCTACACTTTGCAATTAGAGTTTAACTCCTAGTGACTACTGCTTCTAGCTGGAATTAGCAGCAGGTCCCAGCCTACAATAGGCATGGGGCATTGAGACAAGAAGAATAAAGAAGATACTATACATTAAATAAAGCAACAAATTCAGACTGTCAATACCCACAGTAAAGATGTCTGAGGGATAAATAAAACTCAAATATTCAGGCAAGGCATAGTAGTTGGCCCTTATGTTTACAAGAAATGAGATTAGCTTATCTGCTACTTGAAAGAAATACCTTAGGCTCCTGAACGATGTCCTTGGGCCTTCAGTGGCAATTCCCAGCATGCTGGGCAAGTTCAGGTCACAGGTGGCTGGAGCAGGGCTATAAGAGGCTGAACCCTCCCTCCATGGAGCAAGGGGGCAGCTTACCTTCTCATGTCCCTCTTTTCACAGCAAAGACATTTAAACTGGTGGGGATGGGAAGCCTGGCAGGCTTCAGTTCAATAACATTTCTTTCTACTTTGGAGCAGGGCCCTGATGGAATTCTATGAAGCCCTTTAGGGCACCAAAGCCTTTAAGAGTATATGCCAAAAGCTGGTATTTCCTGACCTCTTTGGGGCCTTATTTGCCTTTTTTTATTACTCCCTTGGCCACTATAGACCTTAAAAGCCATGCTCAAAATATCTCACTGAAGGGCTTGGCTAAGAGAGCAAAAATGGGAATCCAGTTGTTAAAGAAGCCTATTAGATTAAGTAAAGAAAAAATTTGATTTGCGGTGGCAGGTGGTTGGAGACTGCGGAGGGTCTGAGTTTGATTTAGGGTGAGACCTCAGGTCGTGGGGGTTAAGGTGATGCCCAGATATACTACAGACTGAAAGTAAAGTTGAGCCTTAGCAGAGAATACATGATATCCCTTCACAGCAAGGAAGTTAAGAAGGGTGGCGGTTTGTCTCCTTGAGGTAGGCAGAAAGGGGCTGCAGAGGAGTAAGTCATCTACCTATTGTAAGAGAGTACTAGTTTTTAGATTGCATGCTGCTAAATCCTGAGTTAGTGCCTGCCCAAACAGGTGTGGGCTGTTTTTGATCCCCTGGGGTAAGACATTCCATGTAAATTGCTGGGCTGCATTAGTATTCAGGTCAGTCCAGGTGAGTGCAAGCAGAAAGTAAGAATCAGGGTGTAGAGGAATGGTAAAGAAGGCATTCTTGAGGTTTAAGACTGTGAAGTGAATGGTGTTTAAGGGAATGTGTGACAATAACCTGTAGAGATTAGGTACTACCGGCTGGAGGGGAACTATTGCCTCATTGATTAGATGTAAGGTTTGTATGAGGAAATAAGCCCCTGAAGGTTTTTGAACAGGAAGGATGGTGGTATTGCAGGGAGAGTCCTTGGGGATGAGTAAGCCTTGATTTAAGAGGCGGATAATTATTGGTTTAAGACCTTAGAAACAGACATAGTTACACATTAAACAAAGAGTTCACATACAGATTATGAATTAAGGTATTTAAATGAGGTGCTCTTTACTTGTTTCAATTCAAATTATACTAGAAATATTTTCTGACAAAGAGACAAAATAGATTACTCACTCACACAGCTTAATAAACAACTCTGCTTTTTTAAGCTTTTCGAGATGGCAGGGAGTTGTCAGCTTAGAGAGGAGGAAGAGAGAAAGCAGACGGATGGACAGTGTGAGCAGCTGGATGGAAAGAAGGAGGGTCAGAATCTGCAGAAGGAGGGGAAGGGGGTGGGAGTGCTGGTGATGGCACCACATGGTCAGAGAAGTCAAAAAGATTTAGAGCTTGTAAGAAGAATGGAGGGGTTTAAGAACACAGTGGAGAAAGGAGGGGCCCCTGGCCAGCAGTAGAGGAGAAAGAGAGAATGGTATTTGCAGGTGAATGAGAAAGAGGTTTCAGCGAAGAGAGGGGAGGTCACTTTCTGGAGGGAAGAGATTTAAGTGGAAGAGATTTGCAGAGGGACCAGAAAAGGGTCCCCAAGAGAGGGGTGCCCCTGGGGGTCAGGAGGGGAAGAGAGTTGGGAGTTCATGGAGAAGGAAAAATTAGGAGCAGACGTTTTAAGTGAGGTTTCTTTGGCCAAAAATGGCCTGTGTGTAGAACAGGCGGCACAAAATGAAGGACAGGAGCGAAGGGAGAAGAAAGCCTGCTCATAAGGAATTTCTGATGCCCTCCTCGTCCAGTGGCAGAAATTGTCAAGATCTCTTAGAATATTGTAATAGTAGTAGAAAACAACCTGGGAGGTGCCTAGACTTTCGAGGAAGTTCATAGAAGCAGGCCACTTGGAATAGAAACCTCCCAAACTGTAAATCTCAGAGAGTAGAGTGAGTCCCAGAGGAGTAGTCCCAAAGGAGTAGAGTAGTAGTCTCTGATGCCTGAGATTGGGAGAAGCAAATGTTCCGAGGGGAGCCTGGCTGGACAGTTTGGACTGAGAGGAGCCCACAGTAGAGACTGGTGAGAGAAGGGAGTGTCCCTGCCTTTAGACACAGTTCTGAGAGGAGAAAATTTCCATAGAAAGAGAGTCTCAGACAGGAGGTCGTCACCCCAAGGCTGAGATCTTAGGACATAGAAGTGGGGCCTGGCTAGGCATGCCTAGACTTTTGTAGAAGTCCAGTAAAGGAGTAGAGGCAGACCACTCGTAGATATAGGGTACAAAGTCAAAAGCATCCGACCAGGAAAGGGTGTTTTTAGAGAGAAATTTGGAGGCCAACCGGGGAAGGGGAAGGAGAAACTCCTTACCTCCTGATCCAGCAGGGGTGCAGGACAGGGGCAGACTCAACCACACTCACACCTGAACAGAATCAGAGTGTTAGCCCAGATGAGCTGCCGCTGTCCACTGCTTTCCTGGTTGTAAGTTCGGCCAGCAAGTGGATCATCCAGGCAGTCGGTACCCTGTCCTGGGTTTCAGCACCAGATGTAAGAATGAGATGGCACTTGAACACCAGGTGTGCAGGCTTTATTAGAGGAGAAAGACCTGCTGGGGCACTTCTCCAAAAGAAGGGTACCAGTACAAGCTAGAGGGACAAATTTTATAGGGTAAAGGAGAATCTTGAGCAAGTGGGTGTTGAATCAAAAGTCCTGGTATGTCCGGAATGCTCCTCCTTGGGGCAGCTTGCCAGCTTCTTGGAATTCCTCTTCCTCAGGGTTGATAGTCCAGTAAGTAAGGGTGAGGTCTGACAGATAAGCAGAACATCAAGAGGGCAGTTTGGAATTCCTGATAAATTTATGTATCTATCAATGTTTAGTTTATTATCATTTTTGAAACAATATTGTTCAATGCTAGGTAATATAAGAAAAGGAATCATATCCTGAAACTCCTGCAAATCTATTTTTATTATGCTCTTTGTTTGAATTTTCTTTTGAATGCTAATGTACTGAATTGTTCAGCAGGGAAGAGACTCTAGAATCCTAAAGGAGACACCAAAACCTGTTTTTCTTGATTTGATCCAGCTAATAATGATGTTTTTGTCTTTTTCCAAAAGTTATATAGGCAGAAAAGGACCCTCAAGCCCCTCAGCGCGATCTTCTGAGCATGGCTCTTAAGGTCTATAATGACCAAGAAAGGAGGCAGAAAAGGCAAGTGGAGCCCAAAAGAGATCAGGAAAATACCAGCTTTTGGCAAATATCCTTAAAGGCTCCAACACCCCAAAGGGGCTTCATAAGATTCCATCAGAGTCCTGCTTCAAGAGTGGAAAGAGTGGACATTAAGCTGAGGCCTGCCAGGCTTCTCAGCCCCACCAGAGGACATAACTCTGCTGTGAGAAAGAGGGACACAAGAAGGTAAGCTGCCTTCGGAGCAAGCTGCCTTGCTCCACGGAGGGAGGGTTCAGTCTCTTCCAGCCCTAATCCAGCTACCTGTGACCTCACCTTGCCCAGCCTGCTGGGACTTGCCACTAAAAGCTAAAAGGTGCCCAAGGCTATTGGCCCATCTCACAACACCATTTACGAGCCTAAGGTATTTCTTCCAAGTAGCAGGTAAAACTGATCTCATTTCTTGTAAACAGGAGGGCCACTTACTATGCCTTGCTTAATATTTGAGTTTTATTTATCCCTCAAAGATCTCTACTGGGGGTAATAGTCTGATTTTTGTTGCTTTATTTAATGTATAGTGTCTTATTTATTCTTCTTGTCTCAATGCCCCATGGCTATTTTAGGCTGAGACCTGCTCCTAATTCCAGTTAAAAGCAGTGGTCATTAAGACTTAGACCCATGATGGTGAACCTTTTTATAAAAATCACCCACTTTTGCAGTGCTGGTCAACCTGGTCCCTCCCAACCACTAGTGGGCATTCCAGCTTTCATGGTGGGTGGTAGCAGAGCAACCAAAGGATTCCGCGACTGGCCCACCATAAAAGCTGGAAAGCCCACTAGTGGGCGGGAGGGACCAGATTGACCAGCACTGCAAAAGTGGGCGGTTTTTATAAAAAGGTTCGCCATCATGGACTTAGATTGTAGCTACAGAGTGTGGAATGTAACTACCACTTCAGTACCTTATAGACTTTTCCTGAATATATGTGACTCCTGCTCTTTGGGACATTTCTCAGACTAAAGTAAGATTGAATTACATTTGCAAATGATATCAAGCAGTAATAATGTCAACATAGACTTAGTAAAATTATGTTAACATGTTAAGAACATTTGTAACTGTAAGAATTTTATTTTGGATCCTGTTATATTAGTTAGAATTTTATTTTTGATTAATAATCTAGTAGGCTTTAGTCGCTTTTTTGTATTAAGACGCTTATTATAGTATTTGTTAACATTAGCTATTTGAACTTTATTGTTTATTTATAGTTTTCCAGTCTTCCTCAAAATCAGGACATAGGAATTCAAATAGATAGAAAGATGCCACCCAAAATCAGTGGGGTCTTAGGATCCTTATTGCCAAAGGTTTATTCAAAACCAATTAGAAAAAGATTTTGCAAACAGGAAAAGAATAATTAAAAAAGCCAAACTTAGAATCTATTGCAGAAGGCATAATATCTGAGTATTTAGTTTGTGTCCAAGTGAATACTAAGCAAAATAAAGAAATTATAAAAGAAACAGGAAAAGGGCTTTCCCAGGTAAACATTTAAAATATACTTTAATAAAATAATTGACAGTTGTTAAAATGTTGCTGTGTGGAATTCTTTTCAGATATAGCTTGCCCATTCTGGTGTTTGACCTACATTTGTACCCACAGTCTCAAAGCTAGTAGAAAAGGAACTCAATATTAATCTAACAGAAGCTAATTTGGGTGCCCACAGGCACCCAAAAGGTTCAGGGCAAATAAAATGCATGAATCAAATAGTAAAAGAAATGTAACCATGCCTTCCCTAAGTACTTTCAAGATTTACAGGTTACTCAGCAAACTGTTCAAAAGACTGTCCGAAGCTGTGGTACATATATACAATGGAATACTATGTGGCTATGAAAAAGAAGGAAATATTACCTTTTGCAAGAATATGGAAGGACCTGGAAACTATTATGTTGAGTGAAATAAGTCAGGCAGAGAGAGAAAAATATCATGACCTCACTCATTTGAGGAATCCAAGGAATAATAAGAACTGAGAAACGGAATTGAGACAGAGGAGGGATCAAAGAGGCCAGAGGAAAAGAGGACAGAGGGAAAGGGGATGATAGGATGGGATAAACCTGAAGGGAAGGGGGAGGGTGCTGTAGGGAAGAGGGCAAGGGAGATGTTGAGGGGAACAGGGGAGAGGGAGATGCATTTGGGGTGACCCTAGAATCTATGTAAACACAATTAATTAAATTTAAAAAATAAAAAAAAAAACATGCTTGTCTAAAATAAAATAAAAAAGACTGTCTGAGAGGCGCTTCCAACATTACCAGCAGATCCAGTACATCATCCAAGGACTGACTCTCATGTGCATGGGTACACACACCATGATCCTGACAACTCCCACTGCTGCTAAAGTAGAAAAATGGCGTGCCCTACTCCAACCACAAACTGGAAGCTGGTTTGGTCTATGTATGGCAAATGCATGAAGAAACTTACTAAGGACTCCCTTTTTAATCAGACTTTGGAAAAGGGGAAAGTAGGGTAAAAAGAAAACCAGCTTAGTTGTCACTAAAAGTTAAAACTTTTAAAATTAAGAGTTCTGACTAAAAGCAAATTGTTATAAAAGCCAATTAGTTTTATATAAGTTGCAAAAGAAAATTGTACATTCTATAGGAAATTTATCAGTAATATTTGTTTCTTTAGTGAACTGTATTGCTATTAATACTGTCTGTTAAATATCTGTTACATGTTATAAGTTAATATCCCTAGACAACAGCCTCATACTCTTCAGTAAATTAAGTCAAGGATTTGACTTAGGAAATAAAATCAGTGGGTCTTGTTGTAAGGTACCAAAAAGCTGTAAATTAATATTGATATTCTGGAAGGAAAGTTCAGGCTTTCCTGTCCATCCCTCCTTTGGGGAGGGGAGGAAAAAGAATTTAGAAGTTTTTGGCTTGCAAGAACAATGGGTCATTTAGTTTTAAATCTAAAATAAAAGTTAACCAAGAAATTTCTTCTCTTTCAATAGGAGGCAGATTTTACATACCACCTTGCATTGATTGTAGTTCCTCCCCCTTCTTGGAATCTTGAGAATAAAATACCTCTAGGCTAGTGAGGGAGAAGTAACCTTGAAAGATTGGTAATATTTTTGATTGTGTTACCTTGAAAGTCTTAATGTTTCTGTGTATCCCCTAGACAAATGTTATAATCTTGTTAATGATTGTGCCATAACATCATGCTCTCCCCTGCCCATGTTTGATCAAGGGTGTATAAACAGCCCCTGAACTATTTTTGTGACTGCACGATTTGGGCCTGCAAATGCCCCGTGTCAGCCATATGTGCCCAGCATATTTAAATTTTTCTCCTTTAATAAAACTCTTCAAAACTTATCTGGACTGAGTGTCTCTACATGAAGTTGATGAAATGAGATACAGTGTCTTTCAGAATCTGGGGTGCAATACTTTATAACAGATATTGCCATCTTTATGATCTGGGTCAAGCTGTGATGTTGAGCACTTAACCTGACTTTTAACAAACTACAACCTGTGGGCCAAAGCTAGCCTACCACCAGTTTTTATAAATAAAATTTTATTAGAACATGGCTATACTCATTGACATATCTTTTGTCGATGGCTGCTTTTGTGCTATGATGAAAGAACTGAGAAGTTATAACAAAACTTGCCTGACTTTGCTTGGGTCTTAGGCTTGTTCTTAAAGGGCAGGGCCTTCTGCAAGGCTTTCAGAATGTGCAGTGAATTAAAATTCTTCTTTTGCTTCACATTAAGCTTATACAGAGAATTCTTGTTGGGCTTTAGTCTGATGTGATGCTGCCCCCCCCCTTTTTTTAACCCATCCTACCTTCAGTCCCTTCAGTGTGCAGAATTTTCAGGCTCAGCTGCGAGCCCAGCTGGAGTTCCTTCAATGACTTTAGCTGCTCAATTTGTTGCAATATAAGAAGAGAGAGTAGGAGTATTTCTCACACCACCATTTTGCTGACATCACTGAATTTGCTATTTCTAAATGTCCTTGTTCTTCCAACATTCTTTAGGCAATTGTGTCTCTAACATATGTGTGTGTAGAAATGGGTGACTATTATGTACACCAATGAGTGAACACTTCTAAGAAACAAATGGGTGACTATTATGAACACCAATAAGTGAACACTTCTAAGAAACCTAGACTTGAGACACTGAGAAATACCATTAAAGGCACTGGGGTGGATAAGCCCAAGTGTGAAGACTTTACTGTTTAAATCCCAACAATGGACACAGAGCTGGATATTCATTTACTTGATTTTTTAAATCCCATTTTCTTTTTCAAAAGTTATCCAGGCTACATTGGACAACAAAATCTAACATATGTCTCAGAACTTTTTCTAATGGGTTTGTCAGATGATCTGGAACTTCAGCATTTGCTGTGGGCTCTTCCTGTCCATGTACCTGGTCACCATGTTGTAGGATACGCACCAGAAGGTCCTAGCCTGAGATTGTGTGCCTGCCACTCCTGAAGAGGGAGGGACCCATGTCCTCATCACACACAGGCAGGAAAGGGCCAGCTGTTCCATCTGTCCTCCTCAATCATGGTCCAGCAGAGATGCAGCTGAGCCCAGTAAATTTTGTGGGAGATCATGATGGGAGAAGGAATTGTTCACAGCATTATTTCCTCCTCAAAAAGACAAACAGGACAGTTGGGATAGATAGATATGAGGGCAGCAATATAGAAAATTTTAGAACAGAGCCCTCTGAAGTTTGTGTTCTTGGTTCTGGTGTCAGGGATGAGGATTCTCATTCAGAGTTCTATTTCCATCCTCAGTGGTTCTGGCTTTGGTTGGTGTCTTCCTCACCAGAGCAGAAAACAGGTCTATTTAAGCTTTTCCTGAACACTTCAAAATAATCATGTAGGTGATAATGATGAGGATAACATTAACCATTACAACATGAATTTTAATTGAGGACTTCTTAACTGCCAGCCTCTGATGTATGTGTTTTATGTATTTTGTTGAATTTCATCTGCATAATTTCTCCAAAACTGGAAGTGCAAACATTATTATTTTACATAAAAGGAAAGGAGAATAACATTTTATGTAACTTGTACCAGGTGATAAAGTATTGATAGAAAGAATTGAAGCCAGGTTTGAATCTGGGCTGTTTGACTCCAGACACAAGGTACCTCACCAGTCTCCTGCAAATCAAAACAGTCATTTCATTTTTCTGTCAGTCCTGACCAGAGTGTTGTGCTCACTACACTCTTCCCTAAGGAGTGTTCTGGTAGACTACAGTGGAGAGCAGTAGGTAGCTTTTGTTGCATCAACTATATCGATAGATAGCATGGCTGAGATCACAGGCAAAGGTCATAGAATTGGCACAGAATAATTTAGGGCAGATCTCTCTCTTGTCCTTGCTTTTGGATTTCATTTCAACTGTCCACTTCTCCCTCCATTCTAATAATCAACCTATTAAATTTCAAACAGAGACAAAATCAGAGTCTAGGAGTTTAATCCTATTGAGGATACAGCAAACAGTTAAACAATGTACCGGGGATATAGCCATGGTTAAGATCTCTGTATCTCTACTTAAAGCTTTCAGGAAGTCTGTGCACTGTAAAGTATGTGCATGAGACTTCCTAGACTGACAACTTAATTTTGAATCCTGTCTGTTCCACTTAGTAGTTGTGTGCTGTGGAGAAAGCTCTTAGTATCTTTAAAACTTGGGATTGTCCTCTGAGTTGATTCCTAATTGACACAGCTTCACTGAGTAGAGATTAAACCCATAATGGATGCCTTCGATGTAAAACATGTGTGATGGATACATAAAGAATCATTTACAGCAAAATGGTGGGATCTTGATAACATTATACGAAGTGAAATAAGTAAATCAGAAAAAACCAGGAACTGCATTATTCTATACGTAGGTGGGACATAAAAGTGAAACTAAGAGACATTGATAAGAGCATGGTGGTTACGGAGGGAGGGGGGAGAGGGAGAAGGAAAGGGGGAGGGGGAGGGGCACAAAGAAAACTAGATAGAAGGTGACAGAGGACAATTTGACTTTGGGTGATGGGTATGCAACATAAGTGAACGACAAGATAACCTGGAGTTGTTATCTTTGAATATATGTATCCTGATTTATTGATGTCGCCCCATTAACAATAAAATTATTAAAAAGAAAAAAAAAGAAAGGGCATAATAAATTTTAGATATTTTATTACTAATAATGATAATGTTGATTCTCATGTTATTTGGCTTAAGCATCTGGTAACCTGAATTAAGGTTTACTTACTTCACTGATATGACATTTTATTTTTGTTTATACAAGTACATACTTAGGATGTGGAATAAAATGACTGAGTTTTATTTATTTCTTATCTCCTACCCAAAGCCGATTCAGAGACATAGCTCAGATAGATGATAATAAATCTCCAGAAAAAAATCTCAATTACATGGAAACCTTGGAGCAAAATGACAGAGAATTCAAAATTGAAGTTTTAATAATGCTCAATGAGATACCAGAAAACACAAAAGGGGCATCGACAACAAATGATCTCAGTTAAATAGGGAATAGACTCATCTATTTTTTATAGAAACAAAGTAGGCAATACATATTCCTAAATTAGGGCAGTTAGGTCTATAAGACAGAGTTAGAAAGACTCAATAAATTCAGTACAAGGCAGCAACATCTAAAATGCAAGCTTGCCAGCAGTCAGGAGCACAGAGTATCTGCTTACCATAACACAGCAAAGTCAGAGCAAAAAAAGACAGATTTCCAATAGTGGTGGTCGTTGTCTCAGTGCCCCAGTCACGGCACTACATGGAGTGGGCACCCTGCAGAAATAGGATGCACTTCCACCCAAAATTTAGGTTAGATGTTAAAGCTGAAAATGCCACATATTTAAGACATTTTGAAAAGTGTTCATTCTCTCTGTCTGTAGAGAGCATAGCAGATCTTCTAACCTAGTCAGAAATGGCTTGAGAGGTATGACTCTGAATTGTTTTAGACTGGCTTTCATGGTCATCCAGACAACAGAGTAGAGTATGTATTGCATCTTCTATTCAGCATTTTTTTCTGTATTAATTTTAGAAACTTCTTATCAATTTAAAAGAGAAACTGGGGACTATGCTTGGAATTGCATTTTGTAGAAAATTGGATTTTGTGGAAAAACCTGTATGAAATTGTCATCTTTGTAAAACTGAATCTTCCAGTTGATGAATGCAACATAATTGTCCGTTTCTCTAGGTCTTCCTTAAATTTTTTAGCAGTGGTATAGTCTTAATTGTATAGATATTGAATAAGTTTATTTAATTTATTTCTAGGTATGTAGAAGGTTTTACTTTATAAATATTTGCACTTATTTTTCTTTTAATAATTTTTATTGCATTTATTGGAGTGATGGTTAATAAAATTATTTAGGTTTTATGTGTACTATTCAATAACATATCATCTGAATATTGTGCTAAGTGGTCATTTACATATTATCACCTGTTAGTGCAACAACTTTGGATTTCAAATTGTTTTCATTTATTACTCTGTATAGATGGTTTGACAAAATTTCAGAAGTTTCACCCTCAATGAGTTCTAAATTTAAAATTTTTACTTGAATGCCCTTGATAACATTAAAATATCTTACTATTATTGGATAAAATTTAATTTTATTATGATTTGATGCATCAGATAAAATCATTACAAATGCTGCTGTTTCCAAGTCCTCTATAAGTATTTTGTCACACTAATTTTTAAATTCTGATTTCAAAAGAGCCTCGCATTTTGTCCTGGCACATGAAAATTTTGCATTGTGACACTTTTTCTTTCTTTTTTTTTTTTTTTTTTTTTTTATATATATATAATTTTATTTTTTTAATGGGGTGACATCAATAAATCAGGATACATATATTCAAAGATAACAAGTCCAGGTTATCTTGTCGTTCAATTATGTTGCATACCCACCACCCAAAGTCAGATTGTCCTCTGTCACCTTCTATCTTGTTTTCTTTGTGCCCCTCCCCACCCCCTATCCCTCTCCCATTCCCCCCTCCCCCCCGTAACCACCACACTCTTGTCAATGTCTCTTAGTTTCAGTATTATGTCCCACCTACGTATGGAATAATACAGTTCCTGTTTTTTTCTGATTTACTTATTTCGCTTCGTATCATGTTATCAAGATCCCACCATTTTGCTGTAAATGTTCCGATGTCATCATTTCTTATGGCTGAGTAGTATTCCATAGTGTATATGTGCCACATCTTCTTTATCCAGTCATCTATTGATGGGCTTTTTGGTTGTTTCCATGTCCTGGTGACACTTTTTCAATAGTTACATTGTACAATCCATACTATGAAAACTTTGATTGTAAATTATGGTATGAAATGCAAATGTTCCCTCCATTGCAGCCAACTGTTTTTCATCTTCAGAATAATTTGAAGTTTTAAAAAAACTTGTTACTATACAACTAGAAGCCGATGCAACTAATGATTGCTTATGTTTGTTGATGGTCAAGTGTTTTGTTATTGCTGCTCTGCTCCCAACTGCAATACAAAATTCTTTGCTACAAATATTGTAGAAAAACAATGGTATCTTTCTCTGATATGAGAAACAAAAATTTCTTTTTCAATTTGTCATTGAAATGCCATTTTATCTTTTTTTATTTTTTCATCCCTTAAATAAAATTAAAAATTTAAAATAAAATATAGAGCTACATGAACGATGCAAGCACATTAGGAACTAAAAATGTTACATCATGGTAAGTGAATTTTTCAAAAGCTATATTAACAAAACTAAAAAAAAAAAAAATTAATTAATTAACAAAACTAAATATCAAATAAAACCAGTAATTTGGAGTGATATTTAGGTGTATTTATCATTTTCTAATTTAAAAAGTCTGTTTTATGCAACTATTTAATCAAAATGTGTTATTTTTTTTAATAATTTTATTTTTTTAAGGGGGCGACATCAATAAATCAGGATACATATATTGAAAGATAACAAGTCCAGGTTATCTTGTCTTTCAATTATGTTGCATACCCATCACCCAAAGTCAGATTGTACTCTGTCATCTTCTTATCTAGTTTTCTTTGTGCCCCCTCCCCCCATAACCAACACACTCTTATCAATGTCTCTTAGTTTCAATTTTATGTCCCACCTACGTATGGAATAATGTAGTTCCTGGTTTTTTCTGATTTACTTATTTCACTTCGTATCATGTTATCAAGATCCCACCATTTTGCTGTAAATGATCCGATGTCATCATTTCTTATGGCTGAGTAGTATTCCATAGTGTATATGTGCCACATCTTCTTTATCCAGTCATCTATTTATGGGCTTTTTGGTTGTTTCCATGTCCTGGCCACTGTGAACAATGCTGCAATAAACATGGGGCTGCATAGGTCTTTATGTATCAAAGTTTCTGAGTTTTTGGGGTATATACCCAGTAGAGGGATTGCTGGGTCATAAGGTAGTTCTATTTTCAGTTTTTTGAGGAACCACCATACTTTCTTCCTTAATGGTTGTACTACTTTACATTCCCACCAACAGTGAATGAGGGTTCCTTTTTCTCCACAGCCTCTCAAACATTTGTTATTACCTGTCTTGTTAATAATAGCTAATCTAACAGGTGTGAGGTGGTATCTCATTGCAGTTTTGATTTGCATTTCTCTAATAACTAAAGAAGATGAGCATCTTTTCATATATCTGTTGGCCATCTGTACTTCTTCCTGGAAGAAGTGTCTATTCATGTCCTCTTCCCATTTTTTTATTGGATTGTTTATTTGTTTGTTGTTGAGTTTTATGAGTTCTTTGTATATTTTGGATATTAGGCCCTTATCTGAGCTGTGGTTTGAAAATATCATTTCCCATTTAGTTGGCTTTCTGTTTATTTTGTTATCAGTTTCTCTTGCTGAGCAAAAACTTCTTAGTCTGATGTAGTCCCATTCATTAATTTTTGCCTTCACTTCTCTTGCCATTGGAGTCAAATTCATAAAATGCTCTTTAAAACCCAGGTCCATGAGTTTAGTACCTATATCTTCTTCTATGTACTTTATTGTTTCAGGTCTTATGTTTAGATCTTTGATCCATTTTGAGTTAATTTTAGTACAGGGGGACAAACTGTAGTCCAGTTTCATTCTTTTGCATGTGGCTTTCCAGTTTTCCCAGCACCATTTATTGAAGAGGCTTTCTTTTCTCCATTGTGTGTTGTCGGCCCCTTTATCAAAAATTATTTGACTATATATATGTGGTTTTATTTCTGGACTTTCTATTCTGTTCCATTGGTCTGAGTGTCTACTTTTCTGTCAATACCATGCTGTTTTGATTGTTGTGGCCCTATAATATAGTTTGAAGTCAGGTATTGTAATATGCCCCCAGCTTCTTTCTTTTTCTTTAGGATTGCTTTGGCTATTCGGGGTTTTTTATAGTTCCATATAAATCTGATGATTTTTTGTTCCATTTCTTTAAAAAATATCATTGGAATTTTGATGGGAATTGCATTACATTTGTATATTGCTTTGGGTAATATGGCCATCTTGATTATATTTATTCTTCCTAACCAAGAACAAGGAATATTCTTCCATCTCATTATATCTTTTTCAATTTCTCTTAACAATGGTTTATACAATAGTTTTCATTATATAAGTCCTTTACATTCTTTGTTATGTTTATTCCTAAGTATTTTTTTGTTGTTGTTGCAATTGTGAAGGGGATTATTTTTTTAAGTTCGTTCTCAGTTGTTTCATTGTTGGCATATAGAAAGGCTATTGACTTCTGTATGTTAATTTTGTATCCTGCGACCTTACTGTATTGGCTTATTGTTTCTAGTAGTCTTTTTGTGGAGTTCTTCAGGTTTTCGATGTATAGGATCATATCATCTGCAAAAATTGATACCTTTACTTCTTCTTTTCCGATATGGATGCCTTTTATTTCTTTGTCTTGTCTGATTGCTCTGGCTAGAACTTCTAGTACCACATTAAATAAGAGTGGAGAGAGTGGACAACCCTGTCTAGTTCCTGATTTAGGGGGGAAAGCCTTCAGTTTAGTGCCATTTAATATGATGTTAGCTGATGGTTTATGATATATGGCCTTTATCATGTTGAGATATTTTCCTTCTATACCCATTTTGTTGAGAGTCTTAAACATAAAATTGTGTTGTAGTTTATCGAAAGCCTTTTCTGTGTCTATTGATAAGATCATGTGGTTTTTGTTCTTTGTTTTGTTGATATGGTGTATTACGTTAACCGTTTTACATATGTTGAACCATCTTTGAGATTCTGGGATGAATCCCACTTGATCATGATGTATTATTTTTTTAATATGTTGTTGTATTCGATTTGCTAGTATTTTGTTTAGTATTTTAGCATCTGTATTCATTAGAGATATTGGTCTGTAGTTTTCTTTCTTTGTGCCATCCTTGCCTGGTTTTGGTATGAGGGTTATGTTGGCCTCATAAAATGTGTTTGGAAGTATTGCTTCTTCTTCAATTTTTTGGAAGACTTTCAGTAGAATAGGAACCAAGTCTTCTTTGAATGTTTGATAAAATTCACTGGTATAGCCGTCAGGGCCTGGACTTTTGTTTTTGGGGAGGTTTTTAATGGTTTTTTCTATTTCTTCTCTACTAATAGGTCTTTTTAGGCTTTCTGCTGCTTCTTGACTCAGTCTAGGAAGGTTGTATTGTTCTAGGAATTTATCCATTTCTTCTAGGTTGTTAAATTTAGTGGCATAAAGTTTTTCATAGTATTCTACAATAATTCTTTGTATATCTACGGTGTTTGTGGTGACTTCTCTTTCATTTTGGATTTTGTTTATATGAGTTTTTTCTCTTTTTTTCTTGGTAAGTCTTGCCAAGGGTTTGTCAATTTTGTTGATCTTTTCAAAGAACCAGCTCTTTGTTCTATTAATTTTTTCTATAGTTTTACTGTTCTCTATTTCATTTATTTCTGCTCTGATTTTTATTATCTCCTTTCTTCGGCTGGTTTTGGGTTGTCTTTGTTCTTCTTTTTCTAGTTCCTTAAGGTGGGAAGTTAAGTGGTTCACTTGGGCTCTCTCTTGTTTGTTCATATATGCCTGAAGTGATATGAACTTCCCTCTTATCACTGCTTTTGCTGCATCCCATAGATTCTGATATGTCGTATTGTCATTTTCATTAGTCTGTATGTATCTTTTGATCTCTGCACTTATTTCTTCTTTGACCCATTCATTTTTTAAAAGTATGTTGTTTAGTTTCCACATTTTTGTGGGATTTTTTTCCCTCTTTTTTGCAGTTGAATTCTAGTTTCAAGGCTTTATGATCAGAAAATATGCTTGGTACAACTTCGATTTTTCTGAATTTGCTGATGTTGTTTTTGTGGCCCAACATATGGTCAATTCTTGAGAATGCTCCATGTACACTGGAGAAAAATGTATACTCAGTCACTTTGGGATGAAATGTCCTGTAGATGTCTATCATATCCAGGTGCTCTAGTGTTTTGTTTAAGGCCACTATATCTTTTTTGATTCTCTGTTTGGATGACCGATCTAGAGCCGTCAGCGGTGTATTGAGTTCTCCAAGTATGATTGTATTTTTATCAGTTTTTGTTTTAAGGTCAATAAGTAGCTGTCTTATATATTTTGGTGCTCCTTGGTTTGGTGCATATATATTAAGAATTGTTATGTCTTCTTGATTCAGTGTCCCCTTAGCCATTATGAAATGGCCATTTTTGTCTCTGAGTACTTTTGCTGTCTTGTAGTCAGCATTATCAGATATGAGTATTGCTACGCCTACTTTTTTTTTTTGGATGTTATTTGCTTGGAGTATTGTTTTCCAGCCTTTCACTTTGAATTTGTTTTTATCCTTGTTACTTAGATGAGTTTCCTGTAGGCAGCATACAGTTGGATTTTCTTTTTTAATCCATTCTGCTACTCTGTGCCTTTTTATTGGTGAGTTTAATTCGTTTACATTTAGTGTAATTATTGACACTTGTGAGTTCCCTATTGTCATTTTATAGATTGTTTTTTGTTAGTTTTGTGTCTTGTTTGATCCTTCTCTTTCATTTTTCTATCTTTTGTTTTTATTTGGTTGTATTCCATACATCTTTCCTCTGTTGCTATCTTTTTTATCTCATGTGCTTCTGTGGTGGTTTTTTCAATGGTGGTTACTTTTAAGTAATGAAAAGGGTTCCTATTCTGTTCATTGTAGTGCACTATTTTGTGAGTACTTTTGTGCTCCATTGTCCTTTGCTACTGTTAATCTCCATCCTCTCCCCCCCCCTTTCTTTTTGTTGTTGTCACAGTTTAAATTTGGTTTTATTGTGTTCTTTTTGGAGCTTTTACTTGTGGCTTTGGTTTTTTTTTTTTTGTTCTTTGTATCTGATTGGAGAACCCCCTTTAGTAATTCCTGGAGTGGGGGTTTTCTGATGATAAATTCCCTCATCTTTTCTGTATCTGTGAATGTTTTTAAAATGTGTTATTAATAGATATGGATTCAGCCTGACCTGTGGTGGTGCAGTAGATAAAGCATCTACCTGGAATGCTGAGGTCACCAGTTTAAAACCCTGGGCTTGCCTGGTCAAGGCACATATGGGAGTTGCTGTTTCCTTCTCCTCTCCCCTTCTCTCTCTCTCTCTCTCTCTTTTTCTCTCTCCCTTTCCTCTCTAAAATGAATAAATAAAATCTTAAAAAAAATAGATATGGTTTCAGCTTAGATTTCCATTTTAAAACTCAAATTTTGAGAAAATATTTGTAAATAAAATTATACATATTTGTAAATAATTAAATAGATAATGAATTAATAATAAAATGTGAATTGTGCTTACCTGTCTATGATTGAATATTCACTGAGAAAGAAATAATCATGCCTTACCTGGCAGTGGCATAGTGGTAGAGCATCAGACTGGTATGCCGAGGACCCAGGTTCGAGACCCCGAGGTTGCCAGCTTGAGTGCAGACTCATCTGGTTTTAGCAAAGCTCACCAGATTGGACCCAAGGTTGCTGACTTGAGCAAGAGGTTACAAAGTCTGCTGAAGGCCTGTGGTCAAGGCACAAATGAGAAAGCAATCAATGAACAACTAAGGTGTCACAACAAAAAAACTGATGATTGGTGCTTCTCATCTCTCTCTGTTCTTGTCTGTCTGTCCCTATCTATCCCTCTCTGTGACTCTCTCTGTTTCTGAAAAAAATAAAATAAAATAAAATAATAATCATGGGTCTACAGTGTCACGTGTGCTATATCATGTTTCAGTAAGAAGTATGCAAAGCCATATTCACGCTCAGTATATTGCGTGCTCTCTCAAGGTCTCCTGTGTGGAGTGCATGTATCTCATAATTGCATCTTGCCGCACTGTACTGATCCTTGACAAATTATTATGTCAAATACAAATACGTCACATCACATACAATAGATGGACTCTGTGTTGATTGAATACAGACATTTACAGATTAGTCTTACAATATCAAAAAATAGGACATGTAGGAAGACACTTTTTGAGGGAGGACAAACTTATAAAAGAAGGACTGTACTCCCTAAAGGAGGATGATTGGTCACCTTATTTATAAAGAGGGAGAAAAAATGGGAGGATAAGGGAAACCAGAACAAAGAAATCCAAAAGAGGGGATTGAGAGTACTTTGCTGAGGTGACACAGCACTGTTGAGATAACTGATGAAGGCTACACATCTTTCAGAGCTGGTCTTTCTGAACGTTGGAGTTCATTCTCTCCCTTAGTTGTTACATGAATTAAATCTAGCAAGTAATTTATAAATTAAGATTTTTTTTTTTTTTTATGTAACAAGTTTCCGCAGATTCCCACAGTCAAGCGGCCCTTTTTGACCTTGAGCAAGCAGGAACCAGAAGTGCAAGCCTCAGCACAGTGGGAGTGAGGATGAGGGTGGGGGTTGATGATTATTCTTTCTGCTGGATGTTAAACCTGGTGTGTGTCAGCTGGAGGGGAACAGGCCTTTTAACTGTAATAAGAACTTAGCCAGAGGTGAAAGTACAGGATTGATTATACACATTTGATTTGTTACAGAAAACATAAGTGTGATTACCAAAACTAGTAATATTGTATTATGGCTATAAAAGAAACAAACTGAATTTAGTAAGTTAAAGGCTTACTGCTATAAATTCATTTTGTTAGTAGATTCTTATTTAGCTCTATTGTAGTGTTGGGAACCAAAATATAAACAGGGTATTTTTACAATCTGGATATCTTGGGGACAAAGGTGCTGGGCCTAAACCCCCACCCACCTCACCTGCCTAGTTAACAGAGCTTTACCTGATTCTCACATGTCCCACCCATGTTCTCTGGAAGAGACTGGAAGCTAGTTTCTTATTGGTGTAAAGTTAGATTTAAATGGTATGGTGAAAGTTGTCTTTGAGTTGTCTTGGAAACAATTGAATTGCTAATAGACCACTATTTTTCCCTGAATAAAAACGGATGCTTCCCTGAAAGCAGCCATGTTACAGCTCAGGAACAGTAGAGACTGTTTGCCGTGCCATCCTCCTGAACTCATCTGTATGTATATATTTTTAAGTCTCCGTCTATCATTTATTTAATTTCATACCTTTTCCCATTTGAAGACCCTGTAATAGACTCATCATGGCTGTACCACGACAATTGGCACCCAACATGGGCACAAATAAGGGAAAACAGAGGTAAAAGAACTCCCCCAGAAGTGAGCACACAAAGTAAGTATAAAGCTTTTAGAGAGTGAAGGTTTTAAGTACAGTGTGGGGGAGAGTATAGTAATAAAGTAATTTGGGAGTAAATAACCATGGGACAAATAGGTTCAAAAGTGAGGAACCTTTTTATTTTTGTACAAATGTTTTTATTTGAGAATAAGTTGTTTGATTAGAATGAGGTAGAAACAGAGGAATGTAAATATGAGAAGAACTTAGAGTCTGAAAATAACTTGGGAGATGAGCCCAAGGTCTTTGTCTCAGATCCTTTGGAAACCTGCTCCAACAAGCTTTGGATAAAGCTTGAGATGCAGAGGAAGAAATGAAGAAATTCAGCAATATTAGGCAAGGTCCTAGTGAGCAATATCAAGAATTTGTTTCATGGCTGATTCCCAAAGTTGAAAGAATAGTGGTAGAAAAAGAAGTTTATATCAGAATATGTACTGATATTAGGCTTTCTTACATGGAAGGCCTTGCTTTTGCCACAGGCATTAAGGCAGGAATTCCAGGGTATTTTGATAAAAGGCAAAGCAAACAAAAAAAGGAAAGTCAGGGAAATATTTATGCCAGTGGATCTTGTTTCCAATGCAGGGAGTTGAGGCATTTTGCTAGAAACTGCCTTGCTCCCCCCAAATATTATCCTCGGCCTCTTTTTGGAGACTAGATGGCTCCTAAGGATCCAGACCTTTGCCCACATTGTGGGAAAGGGAAACACTGGGTGAACTAGTGTAAGTCTAGATATAATGCCGAGGGGTAAAGAATTCAGAGAAGCTGCGGAGACTATGTCTCCCTTGTGCCCAAGCAGCTGCCAGCACAGCCTGGCCATGGTCCCCTCTTGGAAGCACAGGCGGCCACTTGCACAGGCAGTGAAGGAGGCATGTCCCACGGACATGCGTGGTAGGAAGAGACATTTTGCAGAGGCCTCGTGGGCCAGGTGTGCAGCGCAGCCTCCTGTGCTGGAATGTGCGGTTCCTGAGAGCTCATGTACAGCAGCAGCAACAGAGGAGGCGCCACTGAGGCCCTGGGCCCCAGATCCTGGTGGCCATGGGGGTGGCGGAGTGGCAGCTCTATGGCAGGCTGACCTTTGTGTGAGTGGGGCATGGCTCTGCCCAGGAGGCCCAGCCCCAGGAGAGGGGCGGAAAAGTATTCCTCTCCCAGATAAGCTAAACCTGCCTTTTGGCAGGGGTTGAAATGGAGAGATTTCGGCTGCCAGTTGTAGCAGCTGTTAGAATTTAAGAATAATTAGAAGGCTGAGATGCTTTTTAAAGTTGTGTTATTCTCTGGTTTTCTTTAGTAAATAAAAAAACTTAAGAGTTTGGGGAAATTACAGCTTTTTCTCATTATTCTCTCTCTAAACTTATTTTATTTCTTTCCTGTTCTATGCCTGAAAAGAGGGTGAAGGGAATGCCTGTTTGGATATGGCTAAACAGATTCTCATAAATGGCCATTCTTGAAACTTTTTGAGAGAGTTCTGTTTAGTTTCTATCCTTTATGTTCCTATCAAAATAGCCCTGCATAAAGATCAAGCAGGCCACGTTCTAATCTCGAAAAACCCGGGTTTCTCTCTAATTTGTCTGATTTTTCTTTGTCTGATTCTTGTTTGTGTTTGGTCTTTGTTTAATGTTGTCTAAATGTGATTTTTTTTAAGTTCTTGCATGCAAAAATTGGATATGCCAGCTCTAACATTATAAAAATATTATCCCTACAAATCTACAATTTTAATTGGAACAAGTAAAGTGCACTCATTTAAATTTAAATAGAATGGAATGTGGATCCTAAAGACTTGCAAATTTTGGCTAAACTGCTTCAAACTTCAGGCTGCTTGCTGCAGCTGCAAAGCTTGAGGCAGAGTAGATTTACCTAACAAAGGTGTACATTTTTTTTAATATAGGAAAACAATGAAAGCCACATTAAAATTTTCCAGCTTTTATATACTCTTTAAATTGCTTGTTAATTAATGGGGTAGAAATGTTTTAATAAGTATAGACAGTTACTTGAAAATATATTTACTATATTTTGTTAGAGGTTAACATAAAGACAAGTATTTCTTACAATTTTTGAGGTTAAGGTATTATAAAGTGTGCTCAACAAATGCTTAAAGGTCAATTGTAAATAATATTTAAAAAGGGGGTGGGGAGTCATATCCTAGAACTCCTGCAAATCTTTTTTATCATGCTTTTTATTAAAAAAAATTTCTTTTGAATGCTGATGTACAGGGTTATTTAGCAGCTGACAGATTCTGGAATCCTACAGGAGACACAAAACCTCTTTCTCCTGCAAACTTCTACACTCGTTCATTTGATCCAGCTAATGCTGTTTTGTCTTTTTCCAATCAGTTCCAGAAATATGGAAAAAGTTTATATAGGCAGATTTGGGCCCTCAAGCCCCTCAGCAAGATCTTCTGAGCATGACTTTTAAGATTTATAATAACCAAGAGAGGAACAGAAAAGGCAAATAGAGCCCAAAAAGATATCAGGCAAAGTAGCAGCTCAAAGTCTCCAATGCTCTAAAGGGGCCTCATAGGACTCCATCTGGGCCCTGCTTCAAGAGTGGAAAAGGTCATTAAGCTAAGGCCTGCCAGGCTTCTCAGCTCCCACCAGAGACATGCCTTTGCTGTGAGGAAAAAGGGACACTGAAAGGTAAGATGCCCCCTTACTCCTCGAAGGGAGGTTTCAGTCTCTTCCAGCCCTGCTACAGCTATCTGTGACTTGACCTTGCCCAGCCTGCTGAGACTTGCCACTGAAGGCTAAAGGTGCCCAGGCCCATTGGCCCCATCTCATGTCACCATGGACGAGCCTAGGGTATCTCTTCCAAATACCAGGTAAACTGATCTCATTTCTTCTAAACACAAGGGCCACTTACTATGCCTTGCCTGAGTATTTGGGTATTATTTATCCCTCAAAGATCTCTGTGATGAGTATTGATAGTCCTATTTTCTGCTGTTTTGTTGGATGTATAGTATCTCCTTTATTCCTCTTGTCTCAATGCCCCATGCCTATTTTAGGCTGGGACTTGCTCCTAATTTAGATGAATTTACCTGTGCCACCCAGCATAGTGTATCCCAAGGTTCTCTTCACCACACCATGGTTGCAGAGCTCCAGGGAAAGGCACCATAAGTTCATCACTCTAGTTTAAAGAAAATGGAAAATTCATCTCCATACGTGCTGCAGATGGTTTTTCCAGTCTACCTGAATCATTACCAGCTAAAAGCAGTGGTCATTGGGACTTGTACTCTAGCTTTAAAGTGTGGAAATGTGACCATAACTCCAGTGCCTTGTGGACCTTGTGGACTTTTCCTGAATGTGTGTGACTCCTGCTTTTTGGGACAGTTCTCAGACTGAAGTGGGGTTGGGTTACATTTACAAATAATATGAAGTGGTGATGGTGTCAACATAGACTTGGTGAAATTACATTAACATGTTAAGGACATTTAAGACTAAGAATTTTATTTTAGATCCTGTTGTATTAGTTAAGATTTTGCTTGATAATCTAATAAGCTTTATTCACTTCATTGTATAAGGACACTTGTTATAGTATCTGTTAGCATTGGCTATTTTAATTTTGTTGTTTATTTTATATTTTTCTAGTCTGCCTCCAAAGTGGAACATGGGAATTCAGATAAATATGAATCACAGCACACAAATTGAAGTTTTAAAAAATACAAAAGGGGAATCTGTTGGGGACTGAAATATAAACAGGGTATTTTTACAATCTGGATATCTTGGGGACAGAGGTTCTGGGCCCAACCCCCCACCTCATCTGCCTAATTAACAAAGAGCTATATCTGATTCTCACTTGTTCCACCCATGTTCTCTGGAAGAGACTGGAAGCTAGTTTCTTATTGGAATAAAGTTAGATTTAAATGGTATGGTGGTGGTTGTCTTGGGAACAATTGAATCGCTAATAGGCTATGTTTTTCCCTGAATAGAAACAAATGCTTCCCTGGGAGTAGCCATGTTATGGCTCAGGAATAGTAGAGACTGTTCACCGTGCCACTCTCCTGAACCCATCTTTATGTATATATCTTTAAGTCTCTGTCTATCATTTATTTAACTCCATACCTTTTTCTGTTTGAAGACCCCATAATAGACTCATCATGGCTGGACCACGACATTGTAGGGCTAGTTACATCTATATCAGTAATGTGTAACACAGTATATTTATTCTTAAATACATCCTATTATTAACATTAAAATTAACAAGTCTTCAGAGACTGGGATAATATGGACCAATCTGACTAACGATGAGCTCTGTGAATTAAGCTTTCACTCCACACAACATCAAATAAGCAGCCTGTGTCCTGCAGCCCTTCACTTACTTGTTTCAGTACAGTTAGATCTGTTTGTGTGTCTTCTCTTCCCAGGGTCAATGGATGCATCAAGAGGTACATGCCTGACTGTCTTCTTGCAGTCCTGAGGACAGGGCCTGAACTTGCATTACATACTAGGCATATGAATGATGATGGAATGTCATCCCTCTTTCATGCCCTGGCATGGAAGTGGCACAGTGCAGTGAGTGCTGTTGGAGATTCTGAATACAGGAAGTAAGAAGGGTGCAAGCCTTCCTTCTCCCTTGAGAGGGGAAAGAATACAAGGGAAAGGAGACAGCAGGGATAACTGAGTCATCCAGTTAGAAATTAACTACATCCCATAGTTCTCTAAATGATTGCTTAAAGCTGCTTGCAAAAGAAAGCAAGAAAAGCAGGATCTTTATGTAGCTATGACCATGATCCAGAAACCCCTTCCTTCTTGCTGACCCCATCAAAACTCCCCCTCCCATCTCCTTGAGTCCTGGGAAACCTTAAACAAAGAAATCATGCACCTATGGCTTGGATACTGTAAAGGTATATAACCTGTAAAAAAATGTAATTTGGGAGCTTGTGCTTTGGTGCTAGTAGCTCACATGCTCTGCTGGCTACTAATAAATTCTCTTTCCTCTATTAATTAAGTTGTCTAAGCATATTTTTTATTTATTTTTTATTTTAGTGAGAGGAGAGGAGGCAGAGACAGACTCCCACATATGCCCCAACTGGGATCCAACTGGCAAGCCCACTAGGGGGTGATGCTCTGCCCATCTGGGGCATTGTTTTGTTGCTTCATTGCACCCAGAGCCATTTTTTAGCACCTGAGGTGGAGGGGCATAGAGCCATCCTTAGTGCCTGGGGCCAAGTCTCTCCAATCAAGCACAGCTACAGGAATGGAGGAGAAAAAAGAGAAAGAAAGAGAGAAAAGTGAGAGGAGAGGCATGGAGAAGCAGATGGGCACTTCTTCTGTGTGCCCTGATGGGGAATTGAACCTGGGACATCCACATGCCAGGCCAATGCTCTACCACTGAGACAACTGGCCAGGGCCCTGAGCATCTTCTGATATCCTCCATCAAGTTTCCCTTTTTGCAACAGAGAGACTGGGGGAGAACTGTATTCTAATCAGCAGGATATGTAGGATAGTTGAAGGAACTAAATGGGAATCACCAATATACAGTTTCTGTTCATGTTCTTGGTTTTGGTAAGTGTAAGTTATTTTCCCCGCCAAGGAAGAAAAAAGGGTGTAGCCACCAAGTGTGGATAAGCAAAAGCTTTATTTTGCACAGTGCATCCTGGACGAGGTTCTCTGGTCTGCGAGATGGGACCAGAGAAGTCGTGCACATTCTTCTGCTGGGGGGTAATTTATAGAATCGGTAGGGTGATGGCTAGTTGATATGACATGGTAAAATTTTATTGGCTGACAGATAGTCATTCTTTTTCAAAGGACTCCTGGGAGTTTCTTTGGCAGGCATGGGTGTGGGCAGTTCCAGCCAAAGTTTCCAGGCCTGGTTCCTCAAGTGACATTTCTCCATTGCCAACCGACCTCACATTCTGACCTTTTATGTTAAATAGGGGCACCGCTGGTGATCTGGCTACTTTTTGCTGGTTAGGGGTGTTGTAGGGGGGGAGGTCAGAAGATGGTGAATCTGAGGGGAGTTGCATATATGGGTGTAGTTGCATATCTGGTTAACTGTGACTCAAGAAACCTCATGGATGTGGTCCCACTTCTGTAGCATTACTCTGGGCTTGGCGAGGGTGATGGGGGGTCTTCGAGTCTGGGCTGTGTCAGTTGTCCATGAGGCTTAGAATTTTGAATGATGGGCCTGCCTGGCTGGCATGGCCTCTCATTTGGGTGGCTTGTCCTCCACATAGAGATGCTAAGGAAGGGCCTGTTGCCCAAAGAGGGCAATCACTCCACCAGTGACCAGGCTGCTTGCAGTTAGGGCAAGGCTTAGTGGGTGGCCTTGGGCAGGGGCACTGCCAGGACCAGTGACCCTCCTTGCCACATTTAAAGCAAGTTTCTGGTGGGGTTTCTCTTTGTAGCCTGGACTAGGGTCAGGCACATTCTATGCCTTGCCTCTGTTGCTCTGCCTGCCTCAGGGCTGCCACAGGAGCCTAGGTTTGGAGCATTACCTTCTGCTGCCTGGTGAGCAGCCTCGGCCTTTTTCTACTAGCCATGACCGTTAAAAATTTAGATGCCACATTCATCAGTTCTCAGGGGTTTGGGAATTGAAAATAAGTGGGGGGGGGCTCCTGGGGAGCCCGGTACCCAGATCCAGCCAGAAACACCAAAGGCAGAAACAGGACAGGACCAGGCCTTCCTGCAAGAAGACTGGGGTTTGGCTGTGGGGTCAGGAGCCCTGAAAACCTGCATGAGGGCCAATGGCCAGTGGAAGAGGGCCTGATGAGGGAGGGGCTTAAGAACATAGTGGAGAAGGGAGGGGCTCATGGCTGGCAAGGGGAGGGGGCTTCCTGGAGGGAAGAGACCTGAGTGAAAGAGGTCTACAGAGGGACCAGAGAGGGGTCCCAAGAGAGGGGCACCCCCAGGGGTCAGGCAAGAGGGGGAGAGAGTTGGGGGTTGGTGAAGGAGAAAAGATCAGGAGTGGAGAGTTTAGGTGAGGTTTCTCTGGCCAAAAATGGCTTGTGCCATAGAACAGGCAGCACAGAGATTATGACAAGAGTGCAAATACTAGAAGCCCTGAATGTAAGAGATCTCCAACCAATTCCCAGTTCTTTGGCAATAGTTAGATTGGTGAGGGTGTTAAAATTGAAAATCTCTTCAGGAGGCTATCTGGTTCAATTATTCAGTGGGTATAGTGGCCTGGCCACATCGAAGAAGATCAGTTTCTTCCTTTTTAAGCAGGGAGAGATTCCAGATAAGGCACTTTAGGAATGTTTTGGAGTCAGGTTTAGATTCCTGTACCCCCCATGGCTGCCCTTGGCCCTCAGAGTGATCAGAGATGAGAATTGGCATCCTGCAACTCAAACTCTGGCCCCCGGATGGTTAGGTAGAGTGGGTGTGTCCAGGACATCTCCATGGGCACACATGCACTCAGAACAGATAAGAGGTCCCTGACACAACTGCAATTACAGACAAGGAGTCTTGGTGGAAAGAAGTGAGGGAAGGCTGGAGGTAGGGGACTTACTGCACCACGTGCCAAAGTGGGTGGGAGGTCGGAGATCCTGGTTCTTCCTTGGAAGGGAAGGGGAGAAGAGCGGTCACTTGTGGACTTTGAGCTCCTCCTGGGTTTTGGTACCAAATGTAAAGTATTTTTCCAGCTGAAGAAGAAAGAAGGGCATCACCACCAAGTGTGGATAAGCAAAGGCTTTATTTAGTACAGTGCATCTTAGACAAGGATCATTCGTCCGCGAGACGAGGCCAGAGAAGTCACATGGATTCTTCCACTGGGGAGTAATCTATAGGGTCAGTAGGGTGATGGCGAGTTGATATGATGGTAATTTTATTGGCTGACAGTCATTGTTTTTCAAAGGGCTCCTGGGAAGTTTCTTTTGGCGGGCCTGGGTGTGGGCAGTTCCAGCCAAAGTTCCCAGACCTGGTTCCTCACGTGACCTTCCTCCATTGCCAACCAACCTTACAGTAAGGTTTGGAGACTTTTGATTCAGTATTCTGCTGTCCTCCCATACTGGGTCTATGTCCTCCTGTAGGCATCTTTATCACCAGAGATGGAAAGTGAGTTTCTCTAAATTATCCCCTAAGCATTCCAAACTCATGATGATGATGATGATGATGATGATGATGATCCAGATGAGTGGGCAAATGATGCCAGGTGATGATAAGCATGATATCATGAACCTTATTAAAGATTCCCAAGTGCCAGGCTCTGAATCAAGTGCTATGTAGCTTGTATCTTTCCTTCTGTATTGTCACACATTATTGTTATTCTACAGAAGATAAAAAATTATAGACTTTTAATGTAATTTGTAGGAGATCATGGGATCAAATGAAATGAAACCAGGTTTTAACCAGTCTGACTCAGACATAGGGAACCTGTTTGGTATTCTCCCTTTGTCAACCCCAAAGAATTATTTCACAATGTCACAGAGACAGTAACTACTCAGAGACCAGATGGAGTGCACCCAGGGACCTAGGGCAGACTACCTCACAATTCCCTACCCCTGGTCTGCAAACTGTGGCTCATGAGCCACATGCAGCTCTTTGGTCCCTTGAGTGTGGCTCTTCCACAAAATATTATGTGTAGGCCCTACCTCGATAAGGAATGTACCTACCTATATAGTTTAAGTTTAAAAAATTTAGCTCTCAAAAGAAATTTCAATTGTACTGTTGATATTTGGCTCTGTTGACTAATGAGTTTGTTGACTACTGCCCTATACTAAGGTGACCAACATTTTACAGTGAAAAGGAGGACAAAAATAAATTGAAGAAAACAATGTTGTAAATAAAAGAAACATTTTATTCATGGCAACAATAATATACTCTAATATGATAAATGCATAATAAAAACACTTATAATATTTTATATTGTAATTATGCTTACATGCCTATTAATTTTTAATAATAATTGTAAGAAAAAGTACTGATTTAGATACAAATATGTCATATCAAGCTCAGTGAATTGACTCTGCTTCTATAGAATATGGACATTTACAGATTAGTCTTCCAATATCAAAAAGGAGGACATGTAGGAGGACAGTTTTTGAGGGAGGACAGAATTTACAAAAGAAGGACTGTCCTCCCTAAAGGAGGACAATTGGTCACCTTACCTATATAGATTTCATGAGAACAGTCTTGACCCCCTGTTTCTAGGGGTATTTATTGATACACAAATAGAAGCAGAGAGAAGAATGAGGAAGTCAGGAAGCTGAGACAAAAATGAGGAAGTCAGGAAGAAGAACTTCTTATTTTAAACCTACTAAAGGGCAAGGGAAGTAGCTTACTTTTGAGATATTTACTCCACTTGCTGATTCTATCTCTATTGTGTGCTGTGTTTAGCACATACTGTGTGCAGTACTTTCTGTCAGTGACACTACTGTGGCTTTTGCCTCAGGGCACTGAACTGTGTGCTTGTTCTATATTCCTATTAAAGGCCTCTACACATAGAATGTATACACCTTGTTTTTTATAAAACAATACTCATTTCCATTTTAAAAGAGAATTGGAGTATTGCTGTTGGGCAAATAAGTTTGTATCAAGTGTTTTTTAGGTTAACTCACTTGTATTTGGGCAGCGCCATGTGTATATAGTCTAATGGAAGGCTGAGGGTGCCAGCCCTCTGGGTGGCAGAATGCAAATTGAGGACTGCCTCCCACCATGGGGAGGGGCAATTGTTTGCTATTGTTTGTGGGGAAGAGAGAGTATTTTCTCCCTGCCTGTTTTTACTGGGGAGTGCTGAGGCTGGTGGGGGCCTGTGAGACAAGAGGGTGAGTGCAGAGAGTGAGTTTGGGTTGTGGAACGGGAGACTGAGTCGTGGCTTGAGAGCCCAGAGAGAAAAGGCTAAGTCCTATGAGTCCAGAGGGTAAATCCAGAGAAGGGGTCTGGATGGTGCAACCAGAGACTGAGTTGGGTCTTGGGAGCCCTGAGGAGAGGGAAGCAATTTTCCTTGCCTGTTTGCTCATCTGCCTTTATGAGACTTTAATAAAGGGAATGATCCACCACTTTTCAGCTCCACAGTTTCTTTACCATCTTCCCAAATCCAATGATAACATGCATGGCCGTGGTGGAAACCACTGGCCTTACAATTACAGAGGCTTGTACAAGGAAAAGTAATCTCTTAGCTATGAAATCTTTAATAAGTCACAGTGCCTCTAGTGCTGATAGTGGCATAATTTGACTCTAGTGACTTCAAAAACTGATGTTGGATGGTGTCAGGCCAGTAGCCACAGCCATCATCACAGCCACCTGTCCCATGCAGGTTTCCATTTGATTCAGACAAAAGGTAATAAAACAACAGAGCCAAGGACTGGTGGGCCATTTCCTTTTAACTGTAGCTCACATTCAGTGAGTGAGAAATACACACAGTGGGAAAACACTTTCCTTTCCATTCAGGACTCCCAAAGTCACTGACTTATCTGAGTATTCCTAGAATCAAAGGTTTCTATCTGACCAGCCTTATTCACCTCTGTTGCCCATTTCCTTCTCTCTGCACAAACTGACTTCTTCTTCAGCACTTTGCCATCTTGGCTGCTTCTCCTCTACAATGCTAATTTCAGGAACTGAGAGAGAGAGCCCCTGGTCTCCCTTATTTGATAGTGTAGAAATTAAAGCCTTTAAGCAAGTATACAAATAAGGAAGTCTCTGATACAAAGCCACTTATCTGAGGCATAAATAGAGTTCCTCATAAAAGTGTACCACCTCACAAAATGCAACCACCCCAGTCATGGGTGTGGGGAAAAGCTTAGTGTTGGGAAGATCTTAGTATTAAAAGGGTGGGAAAGGCTTAGTATTAAAACTAAGCCTTAGGCCAGGGGTCGGGAACCTTTTTGGCTGAGAGGGCCATGAATGCCACATATTCTAAAATGTAATTCTGTGAGAGCCATACAATATGTTTAACATTAAATACAAGTAAATGTGTGCATTTTATGTAAGACCAACACTTTTAAAGTACAATAAGTCTCTGAATTCTTTTTAATAATATTGTTATGCTGTTGCTAACCAATGATGAATAAAGTACTTCTTACCATTAATGTGACTTCTGGTGCTGCATTGTTTTGCTGATGGCTTTGTAGTCTAGTTGATATGTGGTGAGGTTAAGCTTCATGCAGGCATTGAGACTTACAACCATTAAACATGATCGAAGGTTGGTCTTAATGTTCTTTTTTTTTTTTTTTTTACAGAGACAGAGAGAGAGAGAGTCAGAGAGAGGGATAGACAGGGACAGACAGGAACGGAGAGATGAGAAGCATCAATCACCAGCCCCTCCTTGCACATTACAACACCTTAATTGCCCATCGATTGCCTTCTCATATGTGCCTTGACCATGGGCCTTCAGCAGACCAAGTAACCCCTTGCTCGAGCCAGTGACCCTGGGCTCAAGCTGGTGAGCTTTTGCTCAAACTAGATGAGGCCCCACTCAAGCTGGAGACCTTGGGGTCTCAAACCTGGGTCTTCTGCATCCCAGTCTGATGCTCTATCCACTGCGCCACTGCCCGGTCAGGCAGTCTTAATGTTCTTTAGATGTGAGAAAGACTGCTCACATGCATACATAGAGCCAAACATTGTCAGTACAGCAATACTCACATGCTGCAGTATGTGGTATGTGATGGGAAGCCTGTTCCAAGTTTTGACAATCAGCTGGTCCACGGGTTGAAGTGTTTTCATTTCTCCCCACCTCTGTTTGCTCGCCAACTCTGCTTGCTGAAGTGCAAGTCTTTCCAAATCTTCATTCAGTGACTTGAACTTATTCACCCACATGTCTGAGGCATTCAGGTCAGCAGCTTGTAGCTCAAAATCTCTGACAGAGACACTGGGGATGTAACTCAGGTCGGGGCTGTCCACTGCACACTCGTGTGGATGGGTGATGAACTTAAAAAGATGAGTGTGCTCACAAAATTTTCCAAAGCACGCTTTGAATGACTGCAGGAGATTAGATGCGAAGCCTGCTAGCTGCTGGAGATCAAGATGTTGAGCAGGGTCACTTGCTGTGCATGCATCTTTAAACTCTCCCAGTTTTTCAAAGTGTAGTAAATGACATGTTTCAATGTCAGCGATGAAGAGGTCCAGCTTGTTTTCAAATGCAAACACTGCTTGTTGAAGGGATAAGACTATATTTCCAATGCCTTGCATTTTCACACTGAGCTGGTTCAGATGTTCAGTCATGTCCATGAGACAGTAGAACTTCAGGAGCCACTCAGTGTTACCTAATTCAAGATGCTCGATGTTTTTCATTTCAAGAAAAGTACTGATTTTGCTCAGACAAGCTGCAAAATGGCTGAGCACCTTCCCTCTTGACAACCAATGTACATTGCTGTGCAGAAGCAGACCAGGATAATTATTCCCAACTTCATCCAGCAGTGTTTTAAACTGGTGATCATTTAAAGCTCAAGCAATAACAAAGTTGACTACCCGAATGACCAGCAACATCACCTCACCAAGCTGCTCACCACACATCTGAGCACAAAGCACCTCCTGATGTAGGATGCAGTGAAAACTTAGGATGGGTTTCTTTTTATTTTTCCCCACCATGCACGAAGCTCCATCAGAACACATTAAAATAAGTTTATCCATTGGTAGAGCTTTTCTTTAGCGAACTCACTGAAAGACTTGAATAAATCCTCTCCTCTTGTTGTCTCTTTCATAGGCAAAACAGCAAGACTTTCCTCACGTAGTGTGTCACCAACAGCATACCTTGCAATCACACTGAACTGGGATAAATGGCTTACTTCTGTTGACTCATCCAAAGCAAGAGAAAAGAATGGTGCTGCATTTATGTCCTTCACTTGTGTTGCCTCAATTTGATTTGCCATTATGATGGTACAATCATGAACAGTTCTTGCTGACAGAAGCATGTCTTTTATTTGTTTTATTATCTTGTCTTTATCCAAAAAGTCATTAAAAAATTCATTGGCAACATCAAGCATAAATGTTTTGGCATACTCCCCATCTGTGAATGGCTTTCTGTTTCTCACAATTGCTAAAGCACCAGCAAAGCTAGCCGAATTCCAGTCAACTTGTTGGGTTGAACCATGGAGTTGCTGCTGACTAGCCTGCACTCTAACAGTAGTAGCTCTTGACATGCTTTTTTCCTGCTGTCCCCTGCTGGATATTTCGATGCAAATGTAGTATGGCGTGTGTTGAAGTGCTGCTTTATATTTGACCATTTCATCGATGCAATTTTATCATTGCATCTTAGACACACTGAAGAACCTGCTCTCTCCACAAAGGCGAATTCCTCTGTCCATTCCTGCTGAAAAGTGCAATACTCCTCATCTTTTTTATTTCTTTTTTTTTTTCCTGAAGCTGGAAACGGAGAGAGACAGTCAGACAGACTCCCACATGTGCCCGACCGGGATCCACCCGGCATGCCCACCAGGGGGCGACGTTCTGCCCCTTCGGAGCATCGCTCTGTTGCAACCAGAGCCACTCCAGTGCCTGGGGCATAGGCCAAGGAGCCATACCCAGCGCTCGGGCCATCTTTTGCTCCAATGGAGCCTTGGCTACAGGAGGGGAAGAGAGACAGAGAGGAAGGAGAAGAGGAGAGGTGGAGAAGCAGATGGGTATTTCTCCTGTGTGTCCTGGCTGGGAATCGAACTGGGGACTTCTACATGCCAGGCCAATGCTCTACCACTGAGCCAACCAGCCAGGGCCCCATCTTTTTTTTTTTAAGCCATCTTCTTTGTCAAAAGGGTTTCTGCAATTAGCTAGCTATTTGATTAAAAGGAGAGAAGTTTACTTCCTGACCTCGCAACGATCCATGTACATTACACATTATCCAATAAAAATTTGGTGTTTTCTCGGAGGACAGCTGTGATTGGCTCCAGCCACCCGCACCATGAACATAAGCAGTAGGAAATGAATGACGTATAATACATGAGAATGTTTTATATTTTTGATGTTATTATTCTTTTTATTAAAGATTTGTCTGCGAGCCAGATGCAGCCATCAAAAGAGCCACATCTGGCTCATGAGCCATAGGTTCCCAAACCCTGCCTTAGGCTATAAAAACCCTGCCTGCTTACAGCCTGTCCCCCACACCCAATACAAACTATAAGAGAACAAACATATACATCATATTTACAAACTTATTTGACCCACAGATGGCCATTTAGAAATAGAGTTATTTCACCTTGCTGATCCAAGGGTCATTTGGAATGTATTAAACCTTTTCATACCATCTTGTGTATGGCAACATTAGCTTTGACATCCAAACAAAATTTGTGGTGGTGGTGGGGTTCACTCAGTGTCTACTTTAACTACTGTCTACCACTGTCTTTTCATTGGCAGGTGGCACTTGAAAAGGATTGCCAAGAGAAAAGAATTTCCTCACAGCTTGGAACCATCCAGAGGTTTATGCACAAAGGGCCCCCAATCAGAAAAGGGAAGAGGGCCAGAAAGCAGAGAGAGTGGGGGATCTGGATGGGACTTATATATCCAAATGATGTTACTAACAAGCCCAGTAAGGGGACTTGCTGGATCAGAAAGCTCTAAGAGGCCATAGCACCTTGAGATCTTAAAACCACAAGGCTCCAATCAATCTTCAACAGATGGTCAGTGTGATTTCACAGGGTCTACAAAGCAGGCAGACTCTAAATGAGTTAAAATGTGCTTTACTATTTTGATTATTTAAAAGTAATGGGATGTATAAAAATTTGAATTTAGTGCCAGCAGGCTTTTGAGCTCATGGACTTCAGCCTGCAGTGAAGAAGAAAACAGCCTAGGGTTGAGTACACAGAACCCATCTGTGCCTTTATTTTTGTGTGACAGAGACAGACAGACAGACAGACAGAGGGACAGATAGGAACAAACAGGATGGGAGAGAGATGAGAAGCATCAATTCTTCACTGCGGCACCTTAGTTTTTCTTTTTTTTTTTTCACTGTATAAATAAATTTTTATTATAATGGGGTGACATCAATAATTCAGGGTACATATATTCAAAGAAAACATTTTCAGGTTATCTTGTCATTTAGTTCTGTTGCATTCCCATCACCCAAAGAGAGATCATCCTCCGTCACCCTCTATCAGTTTTCTTTGTACCCCTCCCCCTCTCTCTCCTTCCCTTCCCCCACCCCCCATAACCACCCCACTCCTGTCCATGTTTCTTAGTCTCGTTTTTATGTCCCACCAATGTATGGAATCCTGCAGTTCTTGTTTTTTTGATTCACTTATTTCACTCTGCATACTGTTATCAAGATTATACCATTCTTCTGTAAGTGATCCGATGTCATCATTTCTTCTAGCTGAATAGTATACCATGGTGTATATGTGCCCCATCTTCTTTATCCAGTCTTCTATTTTTTTTACAGTGATTAAAAACCTTTAAGCAAACTCTTGGCCAATACAGCAAGAATCCATAAAAGAGTAGTGTCCTTAACATGTTCACCAAGTCCAAGTTGGGCTCATCACCATGCCAAATCCCTGAAAAATGCAACCCAACCACAGTTCAGTCTGTTAGGAGCTGTCACAGGGAGCAGGAGTCCAGGGAAGTTCCCCACAGGAAAAGTCTGCATGGCACTGGAATTGTCACCATTCTATACTTTGCAGCTCATGTCCAAGTCCCAATGACCGCTGCTTCTAGCTGGTAATGATTCAGGTAGACAGGAAAAGCCATATGCAGCTTGTGTGGATATGGAGCTTCTGTTCTCCTCTGCCTGGAAAGATGAGACCAGGTTGCTCTTCCCTGGAGCTCTGCGACTGTGGCATGGTAAAGAGAACCTTGGGATACACTAAGCTGGGTGGCAAAGGTAGATTCATAATAGAAGTTGGCAAAAGGGGGAAAGAGAGCTCTAAATTAGGACTAGGTCTCAGCCTAAAATATGAGGGGGGCATTGAGGTAGGAGGGAGAAAGGAAACACTATATATTAAGCAAAGCAGCAGAAAATAGGACTATCAACATCCACAACAGAGATTTTTGAGGGAAGAATAAAAAACCTGACTATTCAGGCAAAACATAGTTAAGTGGCCCTTGTGCAAATGAGATCAGTTTACCTGCTTCTTGGAAGAAATACCCTAGGCTTGTCCACAGTGTCGTAGATGGGGCCAACAGCCCTGGGCACCTTCAGCCTTCAGTGGCAAACCCCAGCATTCTGGGCAAGGTTAGGTCATAGTTGGCTGGAGCAGGGCTGGAAGAGACTGAACCCTCCCTTAGAAGAGTGAGGGGCAAGCCTACCTTCCAGTGTCCCTGTTTCCTCACAGCAGAGGCATGTAAGCCTCACAGGCTTTAGCTCAATGACCTTCCTTTCCACTATTGAAGCAGGCCCCAGATGGCATCCGATGAGACCCCTTTGGGGCGTTGGAGCCTTTAAGGGTGTATCCTAAAAGCTGGTAGTTCCCCTGATCTCTATTGGGCTTTTTCTGCCTCTAGGTATCTTAAAAGCCATGCTCGGAAGATCTCGCTGAGGGGTTTGAGGATCCCCATTCACCTATATAAATCTTTTCCATATATCTGGAGCTATTTAGAAAAAGACAAAACAGTGTTATTAGCTGGATCTAATAAAGAAGGTAGTAGTTTGCAGGCGAAAAAGATTTGGTGTCTCCTGTTCATCAGCATTCAAACGAAATGTACATTTTTTTTTAAGTAAAAAGCATGATATGGTAGACCCGTAGGAGTTCCAGGATATGACTACCTTCTTTAAAAATTTTTTTTTAACTTGACCTTAAAATGTTTGCTGAGTACACTTTAATAATACCTTAACTTTAAAAATTGTAAGCATGACAAAACACAGTAAATGCTTTTGCTCCATATGCAGGAGCATTTTCAGTTTAGCCAGTTTAGGAAATCCAATAATAGAACAATGCATACAGACAATGAGCTATAACATGCTTAGCAGCCTCTCCTGTTCTGACAGAGGTTACTATAGATCCGGAATATGTATCTACTGTAATGTGGACATACGGCTGTTTGCCAAATGAAGGTTTATGAGTAACATCCATCTGCCAAAGTTGTCCTGGTAGGGGTCCTTGAGGGTTAACTCCAAATGAAGGGGCAGTATAGGACCCCTTGGACAGGATTTCCCAATCTGCCGTGCTGCTTCCTGGGAAAGTTGAAACTGTTTACACTAGGCTGAAGTGTTCTGGTGATGAATAGTATGAGACTGACTTGCTCGGTCTGTCATGGTTGCTCCATATAATTTTCTTTTGGGTAGCTTGATCAACAAGGGCATTCCTAGGCCTTGTCCAGTTGGCTCAGTGGTAGAGCATTGGCCTGGCATGAAGGATTCCCGGGTTTGATCCACAGCCAGAGCACACAGAAGAAGCGCCCATCTACCTCTCCACCCCTCCCCCTTTCCCTCCTCTCTGCTCCTCTCTTCCCCTCCTGCAGCCAAGGCTCCACCAGAGCAAAGCCACCCCGGGCACTAAGGATGGCCCCATGGCCTCCACCTCAGGCGCCAGAATGGCTCTGGTTGCAACAGAGCAACACCCCAGATGGGCAGAGCATTCCCGCCCCCCCATAGGCATGCCATGCGGATCCCGGTCAGGTGCATGTGGGAGTTTGTCCGACTGCCTCCCCATTTCCATCTTCAGAAAAATACAAAAAATAAATAAATAAATAAAAGAAAAAATACAACAAAAAAATAAGAGAAGAAAAAAAAGGGCATTCCCTTGTGCTAAAGCTCCAGGGAGCATGGAGTGAGCTTGAGTATGTCCTATGAAACATGGAGCTCTATGTTGACATATAAATCTTTGAAGAAGGTGGAACTGCTGAAATAGTTCATCAGCATTTGTCCCTAACACATCAGTCTTTATAGTGGAAACACCATAAGTAAATATTTGCTGTCTGTCTATAGACTAAAGGGGGAATATGGCAAATGCTGAAAAGCCATGATCTTTGTGCCCCTCCCCTCTCCCAACCCCTTCCCTCTCCTCCCCCCACCCTGTAACCCCAACACTGTTGTCCATGTCTCTGAGTCTCATCTTTAAGTCCCACCTATGTATGGAATCATATAGTTCTTAGTTTTGTCTGAATTACTTCTTTCGCTCAGTATAATGTTATCAAGGCCCATCCATGTTGTTGTAAAAGATCCTATGTCATCATTTCTTATGGCTGAGTAGTATTCCATAGTACATATATATACCAAAGCTTTTTAATCCACTCGTCCTCTGATGGACACTTGGGCTATTTCCAGATCTTTGCTATTGTGAACAATGCTGCCATAAACATGGGGGGTGCATTTCTTCTTTTCAAACAGTGCTATGGTGTTCTTGGTGTATATTCCTAACAGTGGTATAGCTGGGTCAAAAGGCAGTTCAATTTTTAATTTCTTGAGGAATCTTCATACTTTTTTCCACAGTGGCTACACCAGTCTGCATTCCCACCAGCAGTGCAGGAGGGTTCCCTTTTCTCCACATCCTCGCCGGCACTTACTCTGTGTTGTTTTATTGATGAGCGCCATTCTGACTGGTGTGAGGTGATATCTCGTGGTTTTAATTTGCATTTCTCTAATCATTAATGATGTTGAACATTTTTTCATATGCCTATTGGCCATCTATTTGTCCTCTTTGGAGAAGTGTCTATTCATTTCTTTTGCCCATTTTTTGATTGGATTGTTTATCTTCCTAGTATTAAGCTTTACAAGTTCTTTATAAATTTTGGTTATTAACTCCTTATCAGATGCAATGTCAAATATATTCTCCCATTGTGTAGTTTGTCTTTTTATTCTGTTCTTATTGTCTTTAGCTGTGCAGAAGCTTTTTAGTTTGATAAAGTCCCATTTGTTTATCCTGTCTTTTATTTCACTTGCCTGTGGAGACAAATCAGCAAAAATATTGCTGCGAGAGATGTCAGAGAGCTTACTGCCTATGTTTTCTTCTAAGATGCTTATGGTTTCACGGCTTACATTTAAGTCTTTTATCCATTTTGAGTTTATTTTTGTGAGTGGTGTAAATTGGTGGTGTAGTTTCATTTTTTTGCAGGTAGCTGTCCAATTTTCCCAACACTATTTGTTGAAGAAGCTGACTTTACTCCATTGTATTTCCTTACCTCCTTTGTCAAATATCAGTTGTCCATAGAGCTGTGGGTTTATTTCTGGGTTCTCTGTACTGTTCCATTGATCTATATGCCTGTTCTTATGCCAGTACCATGCTGTTTTAAGTACAATGGCCTTATAATATAACTTGATATCCGGAAGTGTGATACCTCCCGCTTTATTCTTCCTTTTCAAGATTGCTGAGGCTATTCGTGTTCTCTTTTGGTTCCATATAAATTTTTGGAATATGTGTTCTATATCTTTGAAGTAAGTCATTGGTATTTTAATTGGTATTGCATTGAATTTATAAATTGCTTTGGGTAATATAGACATTTTAATGATTTTTATTCTTCCTAACCATGAGCATGGTATATGCCTCCACTTATTCATATCTTCCCTGATTTCTTTTATCAATGTTTTATAATTTTCCGAGTACAAGTCTTTAATCTCCTTGGTTAGATTTATTCCTAGGTTCTTTATTTTTTTGGTTGCAATGGTAAAGGGGATTGATTCCTTGATTTCTCTTTCTGACAGTTCATTATTAGTGTATAAAAATGCCTCTGATTTCTGAGTATTGATTTTATATCCTGCCACCTTGCCGAATTCATTTATCAGGTCTAGTAGTTTTTTAACTGAGACTTTAGGGTTTTCTATATACAATATCATATCATCTGCAAATAATGATAGTTTTACTTTTTCTTTTCCAATTCGGATGCCTTTTATTTCTTTTTCTTGTCTGATTGCTGTGGCTAGGACTTCCCAAACTATGTTGAATAAGAGTGGTGAAAGGGGGCACCCCTACCTTGTTCCTGATCTTAAGGGGATTGCTTTTAATTTTTGCCCATTGAGTATGATGTTGGCTGTGGGTTTGTCATAGATGGCCTTTATCATGTTGAGGTATGTTCCCTGTATTCCCACTTTGCTGAGAGTTTTGATCATGAATGGGTGCCGGATTTTATCAAATGCTTTTTCTGCATCTATTGAAATTATCATGTAGTTTTTCTCCTTTCTTTTGTTTATGTGATGAATCACATTGATTGATTTGTGAATATTGTACCAGCCTTGCCTACCAAGAATAAATCCCATTTGATCATGGTGTATGATTTTTTTCATATATTGCTAGATCAGGCTTGCTAATATTTTGTTGAGGATTTTTGCATCTAAGTTCATCAGGGATATTGGCCTATAATTTTTTTTGTGTGTGTTGTCTTTGCCTGGTTTTGAAATCAGAATTATGCTCACCTCATAAAAAGAGTTTGGAAGTCTTCCTTCCTCTTGAATTTTTTGAAATAGATTGAGAAGGATAGGAGTTAGTTCTTCTTTGAATATTTGGTAGTATTCACTGGTGAAGCCATCAGGCCCCGGACTTTTCTTTTTTGGGAGTTTTTTGATAGCTGTTTCAATCTCTTTTCTTGTAATTGGTCTGTATAGATTTTCTGATTCTTCCAGATTGATTTTTGGAAGATTATATGATTCAAGGAATTTGTCCATTTCATCTAGGTTGTCTAGTTTTTTTGGAGTACAGTTCTTCATAGTATTTTCTTACAATATTTTGTATTTCTGTTGTGTCAGTTGTTATTTCTCCACTCTTGTTTCTAATTTTATTTATTTGAGTCCTTTCTCTTTTTTTCTTGGTGAGTCTTGTTAAAGGTTCATCGATCTTGTTTACCTTTTCAAAGAACCAGCTCCTGGTTTCATTGATCCTCTGTATTGTTTCTTTAGCCTCTATGTCATTTATTTCTGCTCTGATCTTTATTATTTCCTTCCTTCTACTAGCTCTGGGCTTTACTTGCTGTTCTTTTTCTAGTTCTTTTAGATGCAGGGTTAAGTTGTTTATTTGAGCTTTTTCTAGCTTCTTGAGATATGCCTGTAATGCTATAAACTTCCCTCTCAGGACTGCTTTTGCTGTGTCCCATAAATTTTGAGTTGATGTATGCTCATTATTGTTTCTAGGAATTTTTTAATTTCTTCTTTGATCTCAATGTTAACCCATTCGTTATTTAATAACATGCTATTGAGTTTCCAAGTGTTTGAATGTTTTTCAATTTTTCTATTGTGGTTGATTTCTAGTTTAATGTCATTGTGATCAGAGAAAGTGCTCAATATGATTTCAATCTTCTTAAATTTGTTGAGACCGCTTTTGTGCCCTAACATGTGGTCTATTCTAGAGAATGTACCATGAGCACTTGAAAAGAATGTATATTCTGCTGTTTTAGTGTGAAATGTTCTGAAGATATCTATTAAATCAAGTTGATCTAATATGTCCTTTAAGTCTGCTGTTTCTTTGTTAATTTTCTTTCTTGAGGATCTATCTAATGATGTTAATGGGGTATTTAAATCCCCTACTATTATAGTATTGCTGTGGATCTCGCCCTTTAAGTCCATCAAAGTCTGCTTTATATATTTAGGTGCTCCTATATTAGGTGTGTAGATATTTATAATGGTTATATCTTCCTTTTGGTATGCTCCCTTTATCATTATGTAGTGACCTTCTTTATCTCTAATTATGGTGTTTGTTTTAAAGTTCATTTTGTCTGATATAAGTATTGCTACCCCAGCTTTTTTTTTCATTTCCATTTGCATGAAATATTTTTTTCCATCCTTTTATCTTCAGTCTGTGTGCATCTTTTGATTTAAGGTGTGTCTCTTGTAGACAGCATATGTATGGGTCCTGTTTTCTTATCCACGCAGCTACCCTATGTCTCTTGACTGGATCATTTACTCCATTAACATTTAAGGTTATTACTGATATGTAATTGTTTATTGCCATTTTTTTTCTTTAAAACTGTATTCCTCTTTTGCTATATTCTTTTTTTCCTTTGATCTGTTTACAACAGGTCCCTTAGCATTTCTTGCAGCCTTGGTTTGGTTGCAGTAAATTCCTTGAGTTTTTTTTTTTTTTTTTTGTCTGTAAAGTTTTTTTTTCTCCTTCAATTTTGAATGATAGCCTTGCTGGATAAAATAGTCTTGGTTGTAGGTTCTTGTTCTGCATTACTTTGAATATTTCTTGCCATTCCCTTCTGGCCTCAAGTGTTTCTGTTGAGAAGTCAGAAGTCATCCTTATGGGTACTCCTTTGTAGGTGATAGTCTTTTTTTCTCTAGCAGCTTTTAATATTTTCTCTTTATCATTTAGCTTGTGTATTTTAATTATGATGTGTCTTGGTGTTGGTTTCTTTGGGTTTCTCCTTAATGGAGTTCTCTGTGCTTCCTGAACATGTGAAATGTTTTCCTGCCTTAATTGGGGGAAGTTTTCCGCTATGATATGTTTGAACAAAGTCTCCATCCCCTGTTCTTTCTCTTCTTCTTCAGGTACCCTATGATGCGGATGTTATTTCTCTTCATGTTGTCACAGAGCTCTCTTTTAATTTCCTCAGACTTTTTGAGTCTCTTTTCTTTTTTCTGCTCTGCTTTCATGTCTTTATTAATCGTGTCCTCTAACTCGCTGATTCGATTTTCTGCTTCATCCATCCTTTTAATTCCTTCCATTGTATTCTTTATTTCAGATATTGTATTTGTCATTTCTGACTGATTCTTTTTTATTATTTCAATGTCCTTTTTTATATTTGTTATCTCTTTATTTAGGTTTTCATAATGGCCATCTATGGTTGTTCTAATATCTTTGAGCTTCCTAACAATCGTTATTTTAAACTCTGCATCTGGTAATTTGGTTATATCTGATTCAACTAGGTCCTTTTCTGGGGATTTCTCTTGGTTTATTTGTGTTGTATTTCTCTGCCTCCGCATTTTCTCTTCACAGGAGTGGCTGTGATCACATGCTCGGGTGCACAAGGGTTGGTGGCCTTGGCCTTTGCCCCGCCCCCGTGTGTGATGTTATGCTCGGTCCTGAGGGCACTGGTGAGCACCTTTGCTCAGCTGCGGGTCTCTGCCTGTTTCTGGGCTTTCGTCTTGCCCCTGTAGGAGGAGCCCGCTCGAGGAACAGCTGCTAGCCTTGGCTCTACCACCTGACAGGACTGCGTGCCCAACCTCAGCTCAGTAGCGGAACTCTTCTGGGCTTTTGGCTCCACCACCACGGGAGGAGCCAGCTCCCAAGTCAGACCACAAGCCTGGGTTGCACAGGCGGGGCAAGGCTGTGCTCCTGTGCCCTTGCTCAGGGGCTGGTCTCCACCCTTTCTGGGATTCCTGCCCTTCTCTCACAGGCTGGATTACACGCTGCCGGCAGCTGAGCTTGACCGCTTTTGCACGCCTCCTTCTCCCTAGCTGGGCAATATTGAGCTCACACCTGAGCCCAGTGGTGGCCAGCTGGCTTCTGCCCCTGCCAGCAGAACCACGCTTTTGTCTCCCACTGCAGCCCGACCTCTGGTGAGCCCTCAGCTGCGTGGGTGGGGGCGTTGCAGCTCGGACCCTAAGACTCACTAATGTAGACCCAAAAGCTCCCTCCTTCTAAGTGACTTTGCTCTGAGTGCCGTGGGGGAGCTTGTTTGGCTGCTTTCCTGCTTCCCTTTGCTGGTATTGCTGTTTCCGGGGGAAATATTCACTTCAGCTTTGGGGAGTGACTCATCCCCAGGGTTAGGGTGGCTATCTCCCAAAATGTTTCTCCCTGTGCCTCCTAGATTACACTCTCTTCCTGTTACTCTGGTCCTCTCCTCTCTCCCCATCCCCAGGAGCCCCGGGTGAGTGGTTGTGAGAGAGATGTTCTGTGCGGTCCCTTCAAGAAGGATCATGGGTCTGAGAAATCAGACTCTTTCTCACAAACAGTATCCTGACTTGTTTCTAGCTACATACTGTCCTTACGCCTCTTCTGGGCTCTGGGGCTGTAAACTGGGGCTCTGTTCCTGGGGCTCAGGGCCCTTCCCCCTCTGCTAAACTCACTTCCCGCCACGTGAGTTTCTCCCTGCTGCCGTTCACTCCAAGGAGCTGGGCAGCCCTCTCTGCATTTCCACTTTTCCTACCAGTCTTGATGTGGCTTCTTCAGTATTCCCTGGTTGAAGAATCCTCTTAGTTTAGACCAAAGTTGGTTTTTCCAGATGATATTTCTTAAAATTAGTTTGTAATCCACTTTGGTTCTGGGAGGTAGATGTTGGTATGTCCGCCTACTCCAGCGCCATCTTGTCTCTCCTCCCATCTGTGCCTTTTTAACCTAACTGACCTTTACCAATACTATGTCAAAATACATTTCTGGAAGAGTAAAAATGGAAAAGTTTTAAGACTAATAATATTTGGAAGGAAATTATAAAAATAGACTTATGAAAGGCAGAAACCACAGGCCAAATAAAAAACATGAGGCTAGTGCAGGGATCAGGAACCTTTTTGGCTGAGAGAGCCATGAACGCCACATATTTTAAAATGTAATTCCATAAGAGCCATACAACGACCCATGTACGTTACACATTATCCAATAAAAATTTGATGTTGTCCCGGAGGACAGCTGTGATTGGCTCCAGCCACCCGGAACCATGAACATGAGCAGTAGGAAATGAATGGATTGTAATACATGAGAATGTTTTATATTTTTAACGTGTTTTTTTTTTTTTATTAAAGATTTGTCTGCGAGCCAGATGCAGCCATCAAAAGAGCCACATCCGGCTCCTGAGCCATAGGTTCCCAATGCCTGGACTAGTGTGTTCCAAAAGGAAAATTTATCTTAAAAGTGCCTGGGGGCAGGTGGGCTGAGACCAGCAAAGGGTGTCAGCCCCAAGGGAGGAATTGGGCAGCATTTGTATGGATTCGTCAAAGGACCTTTGGCAAAGTCAGCTAATGTTGCTGCATCTGATCCAAGCATCCCTTATCAGCATTCAGCTGATAAAGAAGACTGAGCCAAATTACTGAGTAAGCAAGTCCTTTTTCCTTCAGGCCTGCATTGTTCTTAAGATGGTGACTGAGTTGGATTTTATCTACCATTCCCATCTTGTTCTAGTATTA
Organism: Saccopteryx bilineata; assembly: GCF_036850765.1. Lineage (NCBI taxonomy): Eukaryota > Metazoa > Chordata > Mammalia > Chiroptera > Emballonuridae > Saccopteryx > Saccopteryx bilineata. Next base: position 146,895,738 of record NC_089490.1, on the reverse strand, counting down.
AAAGATAAGGGGCAATGTTCTCTTAAGATTGCTTCAAACTGAGAAGGAGTGTTGTGGACAGCTAGGAGAGAAAACCTATACTTGCTGGGGTATTAGTTGGAATCTGTGCCAGGCTGCATTTCCTACGATCCTTTGGGTTCTTTCTTCTACCGGTCCTGTGGAGTTGACATAAAAATAGCATGAGGTGTTAGCAATCATATTGATTTCCCTTTCTTTGGCCAAGAGAAAATCTAAGGCCATGAAAATCTAATTGTCACCATGCAAGTGAAGGAGTCAAGGGAGCAGGTAAGAAGCTGGAAATTCTCTCCTATATCCTGTCCTATGGCAGCTATGGTGGCTGTGATGCTTTTCGCAGTTAGAGCACTGTAAGGCCAGTGGTCACCGCCATTGTGGCCATGTAGGTTCTCACTGGATTCCGGCAGAGGGTAAAGGAACTGTGGAGCCAGAAGATGGTGGGCCATTTCATTTATTAAAGTCTCATAATGGTAGATGAACAAACAGGCAGAGAAGACCGCTTCCCTTTTTCTCTTTGGACTCACTGGGACTCAGAGGCCCCCACCGTAGTCTCTTAATGGTGGACGAGCAAACAGGCAGGAAGGATGTAAAGCCAGTATACACGGCCACCATCATAGCCACCTGGCCCATGTAGGTTCACATTGGATTCGGACAGTCGGTAAAGAAACAACAGTGCCAAAAACTGGTGGGCCATCATCTTTAATCCTAGCTTGCACCCTGCGGGCAAGTAAAAACACACACAGGGCTCCAAAACTCACTCATTCAGTGCTCACAAAGCTACTGACTTATCCAAGTTTCCTAGAATCAAAGGTTTCTAGCTCACCAGACTTATTCACCTCTGTTCCCCATCTCCTTCCTTCTCCCTGCACAAACTGGCTTCTCCTTTAGCACCCCACCATTTTGGCTGCTTCTCCTGGCTTCCTCCACTTGGCCTCTCTCTGCTCTCTCCTCTAATGCTAATCTCAGGAATCAAGAGAGCAAGCTCCTGATCTGCCCCCATTTTATAGTGTAGAAATCAAAACCTTTAATCTAATATACAAAATAGGGAAGTCTCTAATACAAAGTCACCTATCTGAGGCATAATGGGATTGTACCACCCCACATCAAAAAGGGTGGAAAAGGCTTAGTCCTAAAACCAAGCCCCAGGCTACAAGGATCCTGCCTGCCCACAGCCTGCTCCCAACACACATTAATATCACCTGGCGATGGGCTTCCAAGTGGGCAGCGCCATCTTTAACAAAGTGAACATAATATATTTTATCTACCCAACAGAAGACCATTTTCCTTTTTCCTTCCAGACTCACCTGGACTTACACGCCCCCCACAAGCAAAACAGCACTCCCTAGCCAAACAAGCCGGGCCCAAATCCAGGCTCCCCAAACCTCTCAGCTCTCTCTCTCTCTCCCTCTGCCCTCCTCAGCTAAAAGCAGTTGGGGGGGGGGACCCTTTTCCAGCAAACAGAAAACAATGGCCCTTTCTAAGATTTGCAATCTGCCACCCTGAGGGCAAGCAGCCAGAGCCTTCCATAGACTACACACACATAGCACTGCCCCAATACAAGCAGCAAACTTAAAAAACATTTATTTACCCAATAAGCTCTGTAGGTGATAACCCCAGCTAGGCCTCCAGCAGTAGTGGCTGCAGTGATTCCTGCGATTATTACTCCAACAGCATGTTTTCACCTATGTTGAGTTAAAGCTGGGGGGGTTTACATTGGGGAGTTTAGGCAAGAACATGTGGATGGGGGTGTTTGCGGAAAGTGACACACCCAGTCCTCCACAGACCCCTGTCGATGGTGGGGTTGACGCACTGTAAGGCAACATTGTTTGTATGCAAGTCAAGATTCTGAACAGTCAGGGGCCAAAATGTAGTATGAAAACTATGGTTATTAATGGCCCTGTTAAGATAATAGCCAGATTAGCTTGGGCAAGGCATCCTGTATGGCTGACCAAAAGGAGACTTCAAGTCCTCTTTTCCCCTTTTTTTACTTTTTCAGTTTTTCTTTTGTTTCTTACCCCTGCACAAACATTCTACAACTTACACAAACAATCTGCAACTTTCATAAACCTTCTTTACTATTCAGAAATAACCAGCTTTCAGAATGTATGGCTAGTGGCCGCCACTGTCATGGTCATGCAGGTTCTCATTGGATTCCAGTGGATGGTAATCAGCAATTTGCAATCTGCCGCCATCTGAGGGCAAGCACCACAGCCTTTCACAGACTACGTACATGTGGCACTGTCCCTAGGCCAATGCAAAATATAAGCGAGCAAACCTAAAAAAGAAACACCACATTTTACAAACTTATTTGCCCAACACAGAACAACTTACTTTCTTTTCCTTCAAAGGTACTTTCATACCTTATATCTTTTAACATTAACACCATATATACAATTTCTTTTCAATTAATTAGAAGTCTCAACTTTCAAAAACTGCAACTTTTAGTGAGTATTCATAAAATTTTAAATTGGTACTTCTATGAACATACTCTATGACATTTAGAAATAGGTTCTTTTGTTGGCAAATACACTAATATTTTTGAAAGTCAGAAACAATTCTTTTAAAAGTATAGATTGTGGGACTATATAATATTAAAGATTATATACAGATATAATGTCATAAAGTAAGTTAAAATAGCAAAGTTGTTATCAATTTAATAGATGCAAAAACATTTGATAACATTAATCAACAATTGATAAGATGTATACATAAACCAGATTTAAAAGGGTCTTTATTAACTTAATAAAGGCCACAGCCTACAGCAAATAGATTGATAATCATTACCAACCAAGACAAGAATTCTTTATTTTTTCCTGATTTTATAACAGCTGAAGAGACACTACACGAACAAGAAAAAAAAATTAATATTAGAACAAAAAATGTACAGTAAATTTTATTTGTATTTTAAGTCCAAATTTAGAAATGGACAAACTATTTGAGGTCAGCAAGGTTTCCAGGTAAATGAACCTACATAAATAATTATCAATAGCTTTCCTCTACATGAGCAGTTATCAATAATGCAATGAATGGGAACACTAAAGGCCTAGTGAAAGACCGAGTCAATGGAAAGGCAATCTCACAGACTGGTACAGGCTTTAGTTTTGTATTCAGTCTCTGACTCTTGAGAGCCTGGATAAGAGGCCCTAAACCTAACCCCGCCTGTACCCCCAGTCTCCCTGAGTCCCGCCCCTCGACCTAGCCTTGCCTCTCTGAATATTCAACTAAGTCCCGCCCCATAGGACTGGTCAATCAAACCCCGCAACGCTAACCTGGTTCTTTACCATATCCATTCAACCACAACAGCGTATTTCTCCCGGGTGGAAACCAGCAGGAAGGGGCGGACTCCCGGCTCTCCGGCCCCTTATATCCCTATTTCGCAGCTCCCGAGCCCCTCCCCCCCTTTGCTGGGCGCGGCCCAAAGCCGGAAGTAAAAATGTGATTTTTTTGCGCGTGCGTGAACTGTGAACCTAGTCTCTCCGAATCCCCACTGTGTCTGAGCTCCATTTTCACCTGGGTCCGCAGTCTTCCCGGCTTGGGTCGGCCCTGCCTCAGGTCCGGTGGCAGAGACGGAGAGCTCGGCCTTGGGGAAGCCAGAGATCAGAGGGTGGCCGCCGCTGAAACCCCGCACCCGGGCCTCCGATCGCCGCCAGGTTACCTCAGAGCTCCGCTCGCTCCGCCAGTGGCTGTTGCTCGTCTCCAACACCCTGAATCGGGCACTCTAGGCTGGGTCTAGTCGGCTGAGAGCAAAGGGGAGTGGAGAACAACCCTTATATTTATAATTCGCCTCTAGACGCGTCCTCTGCTCTCTTTCCAGAAAGGAAAAGCATCCCTGCCGTTCCCATCCCGGGGACGAGAGCCTCACCTGGTCGTCTCTGCGCCGATCTGCGGATTTCGGCGTGTCCGGTGAGCAAGGGGCTGGCATTCAGCTCCACTACGTCCCCGCCTTCCCTTCTGGTGCAGGAGATACTAGTTAATCTTTCTGTTACCCTGCCTGTGGGCACCCGTTTGCTACATTATATCCAGGTGCATACAAGTGAACTAATTATTAAGTATATTTGTAACCGTCGTCGCCGAATGCAGCTATCCATTGTAATCATTTGTGTGTATATCTTTTTTGAATTTCACACATAAAGTATGATCATCTGCCAGTTTTAGCTGTTTTTTACCTTGTACCCTGTATTTCTTTAGTGCACTTGCCAGGACCTCCATCCACTTCATGTTGAATAGCATATAATTTATACCCTTGCCTTGTTCCTGATCCCAGAGGGAATTATTCTACCATTTTACCATTAAATGCGATGTTTATTGTATGTGTTTGTATATATTCTTTTTCTAGTAAAATGTTCCCTTCTAGTTCTGGTGAGTTAAATTATCACCATTGGACATTAATATAGATCAGTCACTAGTTTGTATCTAAGATGTTGAGTTATATGATCTTTTTCTGTTAATGAGGTGAATTATATTAATTGATGATTCCATTTTCAACCACATTTTATTCTTAGGATAAAATGAACGTAGTTTGTGATTATGTTTTAATTTCATTTGTCAACTGTCCTAATATATTTGCACTAATGTGTATGAGGGTTTTTTTAACTGTACTTTTCTGGTTTTGGCAATACTTGAGGAAACAGTGTTTTTGCCCCTATAATGGAATGTTGAAATTTTTTTTATTTGGTGAGCCCGCTAGGAAAACAATTTGTAACTTCTGTTTCCTTTGTGTGAATATGTTTTAAAGTGCTGAATTTTTTTTCTTTAATGACTGGATATAATCCAGTGTTGTATTTATTTTTGATCATTGCTGGAAAGTTGTATATCTCTCTCTCAAAATTAATTCATTATTTGTACATTTCCATATCTATTTCCTTAAGTATTATGTTGTTGTTGTCTTTCTGTAAAGTGTAATTATAACTAATTCATAACTCCTTTTGCCTGTGTGCTCTGTTCCTCAAGAAAATTGCTATGGGTTTGTAGACTTCATTAGTTTTCAAAGGACACATTGTGGGCTTTTCTGATTCTGTTCTTTAAAATGTCATTAATTGTGCCTTGTTTTTACTTTTCTGTCTAACCCTTTATGCTGTTTCCCATCCTTCAGTGGTTAGCTGATTCTTTTTCTTCTCTGGGATTTGATGATATTTTTAAGTCTTTAAATAAATATACATCACACCAGCTGTAGATTACCAGTGCTGTCTGAAACAGTTATTTTAATTCTCTGCCTCTGTCCTGCCATTTGAATAATTCTGACTCACTAAAAATAACTATGTGTGCATTACATCTCCCTATAACATGCTTCATTTTTTTATTTACATCTGCCACCACCTGATAGTTTGTTAATATACTGCCTTCCTTCAAAAAATGATGAAGTCCATGTGTTTCAGTGTTCTTCTGTTTCATTTAGTGCTGTATCTCCTGTGACTGCATGTGGTAGGATCAGGGGAAACGTTACCTAAGTGAATATGAAATGAAGGAGCAGGAGGTAGAGGCCTTAAGGGAAACTACCTTGTTCTAGACATAGGTCTTAGTCAAGAGAAGGTAAAACATTTGAATAGAATACTTCATTTGTCTACACTGTGTAGTACGCCCAGCAGGTTTCTAGGCCACACCCTGGTAAATGTTAGAGAATAAGGTCCTAACTGAAATTATAAGTATATGTTCAGAAATATACACATAGGGCACTTCAGCTTAGAAGATAAATATACCACACCTGACAGAGTGGCTCTCTAATTGGGTAACATTGAATATGTAGTTAATTGACTGTAAGATTCCCAAAGTATTAATTAGTAATAATAATATGATTTGCAGAGTTCCTATGAAAAAGAAATAATTTATTTGCAAAGGTATGGGCATCTCTGCAGTCATTCTCACATCATGGTTGCTTCAGTGGAACATGTTATTAATATAGTAAAGAATATCACAGTTTTTATTGGCTTTAAAATACGTACTTGAGCCTGACCTGTGGTGGCGCAGTGGATAAAGCATCGATCTGGAAATGCTGAGGTCACCGGTTCGAAACCCTGGGCTTGCCTGGTCAAGGCACATATGGGAATTGATGCTTCCAGCTCCTCCCCCCTTCTCTCTCTCTGTCTCTCCTCTCTCTCTCTGTCTCTCCCTCTCCTCTCTAAAATGAATAAATAAATAATAAAAATAAATAAATAATAAAAAAAATACGTACTTGATCCACTGCAGTGGAAGGAGCAGTTGTGTTTTCATTACTTGAAATTTGTGCACCAGCATTGTAGACATTTCTATCAGATGAGCCACACTGCCAATTTCACTGAATTATTTTTCTGCTGCTGCTTTTGTACAGGTAAACTTTTGCAGCATAATTATACCGTGACTGTCTTCTCTGCCTCTCACGTGTAGAATTTAGGCAGTTGATGCTCTTTTTGGAAAACCAGGTTTCAAGGACCCTGCAGCCCATGGGGAGCCTATTGATCAGGGGCTGAGCAGTAATGCCTGTTGCCTGCCAAGGGGCGCAGAAGTAAGGAATGTTGGGAATAAAGCACCTAGAAGTCTGGTATATAGGACATTGCTTTCTTGGTTTTGAGACAGTGTATATTCGTAGTATATTTGAAACGTTGAAGTTATTGCCTGATATTTTTATGTTTCTCATCATAGGAAACTGCCAGCTAAATTTTTAGACTGCAGTTAACTTACTTGCAAAATGGGACTCTTAAACTTAAACAAGAACCAGAGCATAGTTTTCTAGTTCTAGATGAGGTAAGATTACTCCACTTTCTTACAGGATCAGTGTGCGTTTGCTTCGGTGTCTTGGACTTATGCGTGTGTATGTGAGGGTATTGTGGGTGGGTGGGTGGCGGTGTTTGAGGGGAGTCGTCCCTTCTAGTGTGCTGCAGCATCCAGCTCATGATTGTGTGAATTGTGGGGAGACCTAGATCATGACTCTCCTGCCTCAGGTGTAACTAACTTCTCAGCACTCTGTCTTTCTTCATGAAGGGAACATGGGTGAGGAAAGAAGCACTGCCGAATTCCAGAAAAGCATGCCACAGGTCTGTAACAGCTAATAATTTCCCAATAATATTCGCATTTCACTAGTTCATTGATCTAATTGTTTAGAGCAGGGATCTGCAACCTGTTTCTGTGTTGGGCCACATAGGAAGTATGTCTCTTAGTTTTTCCATTTAGTTGTGTACTCACTTATTGTTTTTCACATGTGCCCAGATTGGGGTTGTACCCATGACCTCTGGTGTGACAGGTTGATACTTTATCCACTGAGCCAACTGGCCAAGGCTGGAATATATGTTGTTTTTTTGGGTGTTAAGTTTTATAAGTTCTTTATAAATTTTGGATATTAATCCCTTATCAGATTTATCAGTGAAAATGTTCTCCTCTTCAGTGGGTTTTGTTTTCATTTTGTTGATGGTTTTCTTTGCTGTGAAAAACTTTTTGATTGATGTCCCATTTTTAGATTTTTTTCTTGCTCAAGGAGATATATCAGAAAAAATACTGCTACAAGAAATGTCCTAGATTTTACTACCTCTGTTCTCTTCTGGGATTTTTAGTGTTTCGAGTCTATTATTTAGACTCAAAATGTGAACTTTTTCTTGTGAATCCCTTATTGTGTTTTTATTCATTAAACCACATCCAGATTTGATCAGTGTTTCATATTGCGCTGACTGCTATAGTGAGAGAGAAGGAAACAGGTGAAATTGTTCCTGGAACAAGGAATTGTTAGTGTCAGGTGGAAAGTATAATTAGGTCCTCGCTTAAATTGTTGAATGTTTCTGTATCTTTAAGCAAAACAGTGGATAATAACCAATTCACTCTAGACTAATTGATATAAATAAGAGTTAAGTTCCCACAGCATCTCATCATTATTATAACAAAAAGAAGTCATTTGAGGACCTGCTGTGTATCAATTTCACAGCATTTCTCTCATGTTTGCTGTATTCCCTGGAGTGTTCTGGATCATAATAAGACTGGAATTGTTTCTCGTCAAACTATGACAAGAGAAATTGAGAGTTTTAGGAGTGTTGTGATGATGTCCATGAAACAGGACTTTTTCAGTCAGGAAGATATGTGGGGGAAAGAGAGATCTGATCACTGAATCACAGGGAATGAACAGAATGTGTGGGATGTTTCAGGACCCAGTGATCTTTGAGGATGTGGCTGTGGACTTCAGCCAGGAGGAGTGGGCTTTGCTGGATCTCGCTCAGAGGAGTCTCTACAGAGATGTGATGCTAGAGACCTTCCGGAACCTGGCCTCACTAGGTAAGAAAGGCAACTTCCTAGGTTCAGTTATTTAGAAAACAAATCTGAGAAATTGAAATCATTCTTTATTCTAGGATAGGAATACATTGGTAAATATGACAAACGTGGTCAGGGTCCCCATGAAACTTATAGTGTAGTGTATTCACCATAAAATAAACATCTGTGTGAACTATCTTTATATTGTGATTGAAAGCCTCAAGGCTTATTAAGGGTTGAAAGTGTGGGCATAGACTTCAGAGGTCATAAGGGGCACAGGGAGGCTTATGGTTTGGGACCTTCTGAGAATTTCACTGACATCAATGCCCTTTACCCAGACACCGCCAGGAACATACCGAAAAGTTAAACGAGGTGGATTTGTTACTCAATCCAGTGAGAAAAACACATGACACAGGGAGCCTGGGGTATCACATTCAGAGGATGTTGGTACATTTTACAGGATTTGAACTTTGTTGAATGATTTGGGGATGGGTCTGTAGAAACAGTCTGTATTAGTTTCTGAAGTATTTTGTAACAAAATACTGCAAACTGGGTGACTAAATACAAAGGAAACTTTTTCTTTTACATTTCTGGAGCTGGAAGTCCAAAACAAAGGTGTCAGTAGGGCCTTGCTCCTTTTGAATCTCTATGGAAAAAAATCTTACCTGTTTCTTCCTGGCACTGGTGATGGCCAGCAGTCTTGGTATTCTTTTTTATTCGTTTATATTATTATTATTATTATTATTATTATTATTATTATTAAATGAGAGGTAGAGAGGCAGACTGAGACAGATTCCTGCATGTGCCACAATTGGGGTCCACCTGGCAAGCCCCCTACTAAGCGGTACTCTGCCCATCTTGGGTTGCTGCTCAACCAAGCTATTTTTTAGTGCCTGATGTGAGGCCATGGGGCCATCCTCAGCACCCAGGGTCAACTTGCTCCAAGTATTTGAGCCATGGCTGCAGAAGGACGGAGAAGGAGAGAAAGAAAAGGAGGAGGGGGATGGGTGGAGAAGCAGATGGTCACCTCTCCTGTGTGCCCTGTCGAGGATGCGCACCTGGGACTTCCACACACCGGGCTGATGCCCTACCTCTGTGCCAACTAGCCAGGGCCTAATCTTGGTATTCTTGACTTGCAGATGCATTGCTCTAATCCCTGCCTCCATCTTCACACAGACTTCTCTCTGTCTCTTAAGTCTGTCCCTTTGTAAGGACAGTACTCATTGGATTCAGAGCCAACCCTAAGCCATTGTAACTTCATCTTAACTTGATTACATCTGCAATGACCCTGTTTCCAAATAAGGTAACATTCTGAGATTCTAGGTAGACATAAAATTTTTAACAGATATGTTTATCCATTTTTAGAGCAGGTTTACAGCAAAACTGAATGGAAGATACAGAGATTTACCATATATCCCTTACTGCCCCATGCACAGCCTCCCCACTGTCAGCACACACCACCAGAGTCCTGCATTTGTCACAGTTGATGAGCCTACACTGACACACAATCATCACCTAGAGTCCATAGCTTCCATTAGGCTTCACTCTTGGTGTTGTACCTTTGTTGTTTGAACAAATATGCGATGACGTACACCCACTGCTGTAATATCATGCAGATAGTTTCACTGTCCTAAAAGTCCTCTTTGTCTGGCTGACTCAACCCTCCTTCCCTTGTATCCCCTGGCAACTGTTGCTGTTTTTACTGTGTCCATCATTTTCTCTTTTTGAGAAAGTCATGTAGTTGGAGTCATACAGTATGTAGTCTTTTCACATTGGCTTCATTCACTTAGCAACATACATTTAAAGTGCTTTCATGTCTTTTTATTGCTTGATAGCTTATTTCTTTATAGCACTGAATATAATAGTCAGTTGTCTAAGATTCATCCATTCACCTACAGAAGGACATTTTTATTGCTACTACAATTTGACACTTTTGAGTAAAGCTGCTATAAATGTGTGTGCAGCTTTTTTGTGGGCATGTTTTCAATTCTTTGGGTGAATGTCAAAGAACATGATTGTCTGATCATATGGGTGGCACAGTGACCTTTTTTTTTTCATTGTACCATGGTCTCAGAGTAACCTTGTGTAAGATTGGTATTCTGTGAGATTACTCATGTTCACCAGGAGTACAAAATGTCCTGGCTATAAGTGTCAGACCAGTCTAATAATATTGAGGACATGATAGGAATATCAGATCAGTTTTAAATTTTTTAATTATTGATTTTAATAAAAGAAGAATAGACAGAGATAGAGAAAGAGACAGGAACATGGATCAGTACCTATATGTGCCCTGACCAGGGATCAAACCCACAACCTCTGTGCTTAGGTATGATGCTCTTATCAATAGATTCATCAGGCCAGGGCTCATATCAGTTTTAGACACTAGAGGCTTTGTTGCAACTCCTCCCCCTTAACCACTTTTTTGATAAACTTTTTTTTTTTAATTAAAGCCACTTGTGCTATGTTTGCAGTATCAGCAGATCAAAGTGTCAGCCTTGTCTCCTGGAAATGTTTGTGGTTCCTCATTGTTTTCCTGCATGTGACGTGCCTTTCTGTTTAACAGGGTACACACTGCATACACCCTGGCTGATCTTCCAGAGGAAGCAGGAGGAGGACCTGGAGATGACAAAGAGAGGGCCTGTCCAGGGGGAGCACCAGGAAGGCAAGAGTTCTTGGGAGAAACTCTCTAGGTTGGAGGGTATTCATTTGGAAAAATCAAGCGAAAGCCAAACAGCTGTTTTGTCTGAGATGATTTTCCACATACACCATTGATTACTGTTTGACTTTTTATTAGTCTTCCTTGTTTTTGACAAGACTTTTTATTTTTATTTTTTTGTAAGTTGGTATTTGGTCATGTGTATTTTGCCCAGTTCCTGCTTGTTTTGTACTCCTAATAATGCCCTGTTTGTGTAACATCCCTTAAAATCTTTATGGAATTCTTTCTTATTCAGTTGCTTATCATTTGATCCTTATGCTTGTTAGCAGAGTCTTGAAATAACCACACTGCCCAAAGCCCTTTGTTCAAAGGTGCCTTTACCTTTCATTTCAGGTTTTGAGACTCAACTTAAGACTAATGAATCAGTCACTTCACAAGATATTTATGGAGAAACAATATTCAGTGAATAGGAAATAGTAAGATTCAAGAGGAATGACTCACAGTCATCCATTTTATACAAAAAGTGGGAATACCATGGTATTGATGATAAGAACAAAAACCATGAGAGACATTTTAGGTGAGTGCCATTCACATAAAAGAAAGTTGTGGCCTGACCTGTGGTGGCGCAGTGGATAAAGCGTCGACCTGGAAATGCTGAGGTCACCAGTTCAAAACCCTGGGCTTGCCTGGTCAAGGCACTATGGGAGTTGATGCTTCCAGCTCCTCCCCCCCTTCTCTCTCTCTGTCTCTCCTCTCTCTCTGTCTCTCCCTCTCCTCTCTAAAATGAATAAATAAAAAAATAAAATAAAAATAAAAAGTTTAAAGAAAGTTGTGCCTCAGAAGAGAATCTTAAAATATCATGAAATGTAAATGATATGTATGTAAAACTTCTAAATAGTGATTCTAAAGAATTTTTACAAGATTTTCTTGCACAAATGAGACTGTGATCTCCAATGTTTGATACAATTCAGTTGTAAGCAATTATAAGAAAAGTCCCGTAAGTCAAAAACTCAGTGATACATATTGCAATTAACAGTTAAAATGCTATAGTGATGTTCTCCTGAAACATATGTACTCATTGATCGAAGTTATACCTCATTTAATTTAATTACAAGAAAAACCAATAAAGGCCCTGGCCTATTGTCTTAGTAGTAGATTGTCGGCCTGGTGTATCAATGTCCCAGGTTCGATTTCTGGTCAGGGCACACAGGCGAAGCAACCATTCGCTTCTCTTCCACTTCCTCTCCCCCTCCTTTCTTTCTTGTGCTCTCTCTTTGCCTCCTGCAGCTGTGGCTGGATTGGTTTGAGCGCATTGGCCCTGGTTGCTAAGGATTTCTCCTTAGATCCTCTGTCTCTGACACTAAAAATAGCTGTATTAAAAGTTGGCCCCAGATGGGCAGAGTACCAGCCCAAGACGGAGGTTGCCAAGTGAGTATGGGTCAGAGCTCATGTAGGAGTTTGTCTGTGTATCTCTCCTCCTCTTACTTGAAAAAGAACAAAAATAAAGTGGAAAAAAGTCAAGGAAAAAAACTCTACTCAGTGAAAAATAATAGCTATTGTAGAAGCCTCTGTGAGAACTTTCAACTTATAACCCCACAGGGTGAAAAACATCCATAGTTACTAAAAATGGTAAAAATATATTTATTACTAATATTGTGCTTTTTATTTTTAAAAGAAGTCATGTGGTGGAGAACATCTATGAATGTAACCAAGAAAATCAATATAGAAAAACTTTTGGCCAAATTTCAAATGTTAATGTACTCAAGAGAATGCCTGAGGTACAATCCTATGAATGCCATGAATGTAAAAAGGTCTTCACGGATCGTGTTTCCTTGAAGACCCACATCAGTTCGCACACGGGAAGCAAACCCTACCAGTGCAGGGAGTGTGGGAAGGCTTTCCATGTCCTCGCCTGTTTCAGGAAGCATATGGAAATCCCCATGAAAGATAAAGCCAGTGAATGTCAGGAATATACCAAAGCCGTTGGCTGTTCTTCATTCTTCGGGGCACCTATGAAGCTTCACCCTGCACAGACAAACTGTGAATGTGAGGAATGTGGCAAAGCCTTCAGCTGCTCTTCATTTTTCATGGAACAGAAAAGAATTCATAGTAGAGATATGCCTTATGAATGCAAGGAGTGTGGGAAGGTCTTTAGTTGTTCTTCTTACCTCATAACACATATAAGAATCCACACTGGAGAGAAACCTTATAAATATAAAGAGTGTGGGAAAGCCTTCAGTTGTCCCTCATCCTTCAGAGCATATGTGAGACATCATACTGGAAAGTCACTATATGAATGTAAAGAATGTGGGAAGGCCTTCAATCGTCCCTCATCCCTAACTGCACACTTGCGAACGCACAGTGGAGAGAAGCCTTATAAATGCAAGGAATGTGGGAAAGCCTTTACTAGTTTTTCTAACCTTACAGTGCATGGACGGACTCACACTGGGGAGAAGCCCTATGAATGTAAGGAGTGTGGGAAGGCCTTTCGTCACTCTTCAGGCCTGACTGTACACACACGAATGCACACTGGAGAGAAGCCTTTCACCTGTCTGGAGTGTGGGAAAGCCTTCAGTTGTCCTTCATCCTTCAGAGCACATGTGAGAGATCATACTGGGAAGACACAATATGAATGTAAGGAATGTGGGAAAGCCTTCACTCGTTTCTCATCTCTCACTGCACACTTGAGAACACACAGTGGAGAGAAGCCATATAAATGTAAGGAATGTGGGAAAGCCTTTATTAGTTCCTCCAACCTTATAGTACATGGACGAACTCACACTGGGGAGAAACCTCATGAATGTAAGAAATGCGGGAAAGCCTTTATGTATCATGCATCTCTTAGGACTCACATAAGAACCCACACTGGGGAGAAGCCCTATGTATGTAAGGAGTGTGGGAAAGCTTTTTATCGCTCTTCAGGCCTGACTGTACACACCCGAATACACACTGGAGAGAAGCCTTTCAACTGTCTGGAGTGTGGAAAAGCCTTCAGTTGTTCCTCAACCTTTCGACGACATGTAAGAAGCCACACAGGGGAAAAGCCCTATGAATGTAAAGAATGTGAGAAAGCATTTGTTTGTCTTGCCTACTTTCGAAGACACATGAAAACTCACTCTAGAGAAAACATACAAATGTAAGGAATATGGGAATGTCTGCAAAGCTTTTCAGAACTTAAGCACATATGAGATTCCACACTGTGGAGAATTCAATGACTGTAACAAAGTAGGTCATTGCCCCTCATTTTTTTAAAGACTACTGAGAACTCACAACTGAGAGAAACCCCTTGTATGTAAACCATGTGGTAACACCTTAAAAAATATTGTTTATTACAAGTCAAAATTCCTAAGAAATAAGTGTATAAGAAAATTTACACTAGAAGCAGAGATCAGTGCCTCACTGGTTGGAATGTTGGCTCACTGGTTTCTGGTTTGTATTTTCTAATATGAATAATTAAGGTGATAAATTTCCCACTAATATGTTTCCACTCTGTTTTATTCTGAGGTGCTTTCATTTTGGCTTAGACATAAATGTTATTTCTAACACTGAGTCTGGAAGTGTTTTTTGTTCATATGCATTTAGGAGTGGTCCTTTTATTTTTATTTGTTTCTGATTAACTCATTGCTAAGTGTGCAGTGATCATGGTATGGACACTTAGTATTTATAATTGCTTTTGTAATTGGTCATTTCAATTTGATCTAGTATGGCAGATACTAAAAATTGCCTACTCAATATTCTTCACCCCTTTTGCTCTTTTTGAACTTATCAGTTTTTACTATTCCATGCTTTTCCGGTTTAATAAGTTATTTCAGGAGAAATCAATAAGTGCAAAGGTCTTCAAGAAATATCTCATCTGATGTCTTTGTATTTCATTCTTTGTCCTTGCTTCTGGCTGGTAATAGGACTCAGTGTTTTTAAAGTAAAAAGAGACCTTGCATTTTATTAATAAACCCACTCTTCCAGTAAGTCAATTTCTGGTTACAAGACCATAAACAAATATTTATTAGTAAACGAATATGTATTAAGTTCTACCTCCCTTCAATGCCACATGTCTTTGGAGATTGCTGTTGTTCTACTCAATCCCAGAAAAGGAACACTGGTATAGAGAGGTGGGGGAGTTCCACACCTCTGTGAATCATGGCCCTAACATAGGTATTATAGCATGTTTCATAAATAGTAATGCACTTTACATACCATTTGGAAATATGAGATCTGGAAATATTATCTCCCATATAAAATAGGAATTCCATGGAATGACTATACTTAAATGCTTAGAATTATTTCCAAAATATAGGAGGCCCTGGGGTTACAACAGAGCTCCATTCCTATGACAGTGATGGAACCTGAATTTTGGTGTATGTGGAAACACACGTTAGCCTATGTTACTTACCTATTCTAACAGTTGTAAAGTCAATCTAGAACATAAACACACAACTCAGCCACAAAAAAGGAAAGGGACATAAATAAACTGTACTGTGTACTGTACTGTATAAACAAAAAATGAGTGTTAGAAAAATTCATTACCTTCATTCCTGTGGTTGGCTTTCATACTGGAAGGGGCTTTGCAAGGTGGGAGAGAGTGACCTATTGGGAGGAGGAAGCTGGAGAGCAGGAGGACCTGCAGAAGGTGCTGGAGATACTGGGTCAGGTGAGTCAAGATTGCCTGAGGAACATGCAGGGGACACTGGAGATGATTCTACCTGTACTATAGGTATTTTATCTCGAGAAGCAGCTGATGTAGAAGCAGCTGATGTGATGGGATATGTTGCAGGCCTCTAGCTTCTTACAAAATTGTTTCAGTCTAGTCTGGAAGGTTGATAACGTCTTCTCTTCCAAAATGTGTGTATAGCATTGCAAGGCATTCATAACAGCTCTCTAGATTTTACTGAATCTGTCATCACTGGGAGGTCCTCAGCCTAAAATTTTGACAACCTACTACCATAGAAAAACCTGCCAAACCCTTGGTAGTAAATTTCTTGGGTTCTGGGCAGAGGCTGATTAAGGTCAGTTGAGGCCCTGACGGAGAAGAAAATATTGGGCCCCTTACATTAGAAAAGAGTATAAAATTGGAGTTTTGCAGGGCCCTTCAGGAGTCATGGCCCAGAGTGTGCACCTGGTGCACCCACTGTTAAATCCACCTCTGGTTCTGGGGTTTTTCTCTCTCCAATCAGCTGCTTCTCCAGCTGAATGACTTCCTTTGCAGACAGCTCCTCTCCATGTGATGCCAGTAGCTCTGACTTTAGGAGCCATGCTAAGGGCCAAAAAGTCAACAAAACACCACAAATGTAACACTTGAACTTTTAACAATCTAAAATGGTATAGGTAAGCGTAGTGAGATACACCAACTCCCTTCTTCATACACTGCATTATTGCGTATTCTTCCACCGCGTGCAGCCAAACTAGTTTGCCTATGTAGTCTGTAAGTATGCTAACAATATAAGCCAAAACACATCTTAATATTTTAAAGTTTTTATGGGAGTGAGCCTTATAAATTTGAGATGTCATAGGTGAGACTCATAACTTGAGGACCCCCTGTATAGATATAATACATTTCTCTTTACCAACACACTTTGAGGTAGATGCTGTCTTTATCTACATTTTACAGGTAAAAGAAAAAGAGGCAGAGAAACAGCTTGCACAGTGTCACACAGTTGTAAGTTGCTAAGTTAGTCTGGCCTTAGAATCTACTCATAACCACCTCCTGTTTTTCAAAAACTGATCTGCGGACATAGTGTCTTTGCACAGCAGCAAAAGCTGACATTCTTTAGTCTCAGTATCCAACTCAAAGTACAACTTCTGAACAATGTTTTGGAATAGTTACCATTTAAAAACATTTTCATGTGCCACATACTCATGTTATGTACTTTTCTTCATTCAAAAACTTACACTTTAAAAAATTACTTGCAAAATTTAGTTTTAAGAATTGCTTCTAAGGCCCTGGCCGGTTGGCTCAGCGGTAGAGCGTCGGCCTAGCGTGCGGAGGACCCGGGTTCGATTCCCGGCCAGGGCACACAGGAGAAGCGCCCATTTGCTTCTCCACCCCTCCGCCGCGCTTTCCTCTCTGTCTCTCTCTTCCCCTCCCGCAGCCAAGGCTCCATTGGAGCAAAGATGGCCCGGGCGCTGGGGATGGCTCTGTGGCCTCTGCCTCAGGCGCTAGCGTGGCTCTGGTCGCAATATGGCGACGCCCAGGATGGGCACAGCATCGCCCCTGGTGGGCGTGCCGGGTGGATCCCGGTCGGGCGCATGCGGGAGTCTGTCTGACTGTCTCTCCCTGTTTCCAGCTTCAGAAAAATGGAAAAAAAAAAAAAAAAAAGAATTGCTTCTGATTTCCATATGACCATCTTTCTGCAGTAGTCCCCTTCTTTTGCTCTATTTTGTTTTCCCTTGTTTTGATGATTTTTTTTATTCTGGCAGAAAAACCACATAAACTTCACCCTTCTCCATTGTCCAAGTGTATGGTAGAATGCCAGTCACATGCACATTTTGGTGTAACAAGTCCCCAGACTCCCTTGTTCCCATCTTTCATGAATGAAACAACCCACCAACAACAACTCCACCACCTCTCAGCTCTGGTAACCATCATTCTACTTTCTGTTTCTATGAGTTTATCTACTTGGGAATCCTTGCACAAGTGGAGCCATGCAGTATTTGCCTTTCTGTGAGCTGTTTATGTCACTTAGCATTATGTTCTCAAGGTTCATCTATGCTGTATAAGGAAGCATTTCTCTTTTTAAGACCCAATGATATTCCATTCATGTAGACAGCACATTTTCTTTATGCATTCATATGTCAGTGGGTACTTAACATTGTTTTTACCTTTTTGCTGTGGCGAGTAATGCTGCAATAAACATGGCTGTGCTGACTGAGGGAAACCAAGATGGCAGTGGAGTAGGCACACACACAGACTCCCAGCTCACACCACCAAACAGATTAAAAATTAATTTAGGAACAATCAGCATGAAAAACCAACTTTGGACTACAAGAACAGGTCTCAAAAACCAAGGAGCAGAGAAGACACACTGAGCCTGGTAGGGAGTGTAAGGCATGGTGGGAGATCCCCTGCTTCCAGGAGTGAAGGGAGGGGGGCTGAAGCTGAAACCCAGAAGGGCTCTCATTACAAGGAGAAGAGCAGAAAATATCAGTGACAGCCACTTGCCTGGGGAACTGGGAACAAGGTGTGCTGAGAGTGCTGGCTTGTCTTCCAAAAGGAAAGTGGGGAGAGAGAGACAGACGGTGATGGGCAGAGGAATGCATGGGATGATCTGAGAAGCTGACACATCCAGTGCAGAGGCAGCCATAGCTTGGGGAGGTGTTGATCCCTCCACACAGCACAAGTCTAAAGTGGTTCTGGGTAACCCACCTCCAGACAGCTATCCAGCTTCAATCAGTGCAACAAGACATAGCTGAAAACAGGAAATATGGAGGAAGGGCAGTAACTCAAGTCTTCATGGAGATCTAAGATACACGACCACCTACTGAAGTGGAGAAAGCACCCTGTCCTGGATAGAAGCTGGCAGATCAAGCCTTCAGAGTCTCAGGTTACACCCATCACATTCCTGGATACAGTTTTAAATAAGTCCCCTGCTGAGATCACTAAACAAGATTACCACCGAGTTAAGAAAACTGAGAAGAAAACAAACAAATCAAGACTTCAAAGTGGCTCTACTAGGTAAGGAGATCACAACTGGAAGAAGCCTATAAGTCATACAGAGAATAATGGGTAGGCGGAGAAGCATAAGTCATATGCTTCAACAAGATATGTCCTCAGAAAAAGTCCTGGATGAATCAGAAGTAATCAAATTACCAGATGCAGAGTTTAAAATAATGATTGTTAGGATGCTTAAGGATCTCAAAGCTACAACGGATGGACTTAGTGAACACCTCAATAAAGAAATTGTAAGCATCAAAAAAACTCAACATGGAAATCATAAAGAAAAACTAGACAAAAATGACAATATCAGAAATGAAGACTACACTAGAAGGAATTAAAAGCAGGCTGGATGAAGCTGAGGATCAAATCAGCAACTTAGAGCAGTGGTCCCCAACCCCTGGGCCATGGACTGGTACTGGTCCGTGGGCCATTTGGTACCGGTCCACAGAGAAATAATAACTTACATTATTTCTGTTTTATTTATATTTAAGTCTGAGCAATGTTTTCTTTTTTTAAAATGACCAGATTTCCTCTGTTACATTCGCCTAAGACTCACTCTTGACAGTTGTCTCGGTCACATGATACATTTATCCATCCCACCCTAAAGGCCGGTCCGTGAAAATATTTTCTGATATTAAACCAGTCTGTGGCCCAAAAAAGGATGGGGACCACTGACTTAAGAGGACAAGATAAGTGAAAACATGAAAGCAGAAAAGAAAAAGAAAAAAGGATCAAAAAGTCCGAGGAAACCCTAAGAGAGCTCTGTGACAACATGAAGAGAAATAATATCTTTATAGTAGGGGTTCCTGACGGAGAAGAGAAAGAACAAGGGCTAGAGAAGCTCTTTGAAGAAATTATAGATGGAAATTTCCCTAAATTGATGTAAAAAAGAGTCACATAAATTCAAGAAGCAGAAAGAACCCCATAAAAAAGAATGCAGAGACCCACACCAAGACATCATAATCAAAATACCAAAGCTAAGAGATAAAGAAAGAATATTAAAAGCTGTAAGAGAAAAACAATTACCTACAAAAGAACACCCATAGAGATGACATCCAACTTCTCAACAGAAACACTTGAGGCCAGAAGGGATTGTCAAGAAATATTAAAAGTAATGCAGAACAAGAACCTACAACCAAGACTTCTTTATACAGCAAGACTATCATTTAAAATTGAAGGAGAAATAAAAAGCTTCCCAGACAAAAACAAACAAACAAACAAACAAAACTCAAGGAGTTCATCACAACAAAAACAATGCTGCAAGAAATGTTAAGAGGCCTGCTATAGACAGAACAAAGTGGAAAAAAAAACTATATACATATACATATTAAAAGAGAAATATAGATTTAAAGAAAAAAATGGCAACAATCAACTACATATCAATAATAACCTTAAATGTAAATAGATTAAATGCTCCAATCAAAAGACATAGGGTAGTTGTGTAAATAAGAAAACAGGACCCATACATATGCTGTCTACAGGAGACCCACCTCAAAATGAAAGATACACATAGACTAAAAGTAAAAGGAAATAAATAAATAAATAAATAAATAAATAAATAAATAAACCAAAATTTTATGCAAATGGAAATGAAAAGAAAGCTGGAGTAGCAATACTTATATCTGACAAAATAGACTTTAAAACAAAGACTATAGTAACAGATAAATAAAGTCACTATATAATAATAAAGGGAGCAATCCAACAGGAAGAGATAACCATTATAAATATCTATGCACCTAATATAGGAGCACCTAAATATATAAAGCAGATTTTGATGGACATAAAGGAAGGGATCATAGCAATACTATAATAGTAGGGGATTTCAATACCCCACTAACATCACTAGATAGATCCTCAAGAAAGAAATTTAACAAAGACATAGCAGAATTAAGACACACTAAATCAATTGGATTTAATAGATATCTTCAGAACCTTTCACCCCAAAGCAGCAGAATATACATTCTTCACAAGTATGCATGGTACATTCTCTAGCACAGACCACATATTAGGGCATAAAATGAGTCTCAACAAATTTAAGAAGATTGAGACCATATCAAGCATCTTCTCTGACCTCAATGACATGAAAATAGAAATCAACTACAATAGGAAAACTGAAAAAACACTCACACACTTGGAAACTAAACAGCATGTTATTAAACAATGAATGGGTCAACAATGAGATCAAGAAAGAAATAAAAAATTTCTTTGAAACAAGTGAGAATGAGCATACAACAATTCAAAATCTGTGAGACACAGCAGAAGCAGTCCTGAGAGGGAAGTTCATAGCATTACAGGCATACCTTAAGAAGCTAGAAAAAGCTCAAATAAACAACTTAATCCTGAAACTAAAAAAGAAAAAATAGAAAAAGAACAGCAAGTAAATCCTAGAGAAAGTAGAAGGAAGAAAATAATAAAGATCAGAGTGGAAATAAATGACATAGAGACTAAAAAACAATACAGAGAATCAGTGAAACCAAGAGCTGGTTCTATGAAAAAGTAAACAAGATTGATGAACCTTTACTCAGATTCACCAAGAAAAAAAGAGAAAGGACTCAAATAAAATTAGAAATGAGGGCGGAGAAGTAACAACAGACAAAGCAGAAATACAAAGGATTGTAAGAAAATACTATGAAGAACTGTATGCCAAAAAATTATACAGCCTAGGTGAAATGGACAAATTCCTTGAAACATATAATATTTCAAAAATCAATCTGAAAGAATCAGAAAACCTAAATAGACTGATTACAACAAATGATATCTAAACAGTTATCAAAAAACTCCCAACAAACAAAAGCTCTGGGCCAGATGACTGTACAGGTGAATTCTACCAAACATTCAAAGAAGAACTAATTCCTATCCTTTTCAAGCTACTTCAAAAACTTCAAGAGGAGGGAATACTTCCAAGCTCCTTTTATGAGGTGAGCATAATTCTGATTCCAAAGCCAGGCAAAGACAACACAAAGAAAGAAAACTATAGGCCAATATCCCTGATGAATTTAGATGATAAAATTCTCAACAAAATATTAGCAAAACAGATCCAGCAATATGTGAAAAAAATTATAAATCATGATCAAGTGGGATTTATTTTGAGGAGGCAAGGCTGGTACAATACTTGCAAATCAATCAATGTAATTCATCACATAAACAAAAAGAAGGACAAAAACCTCATGATAATATCAATAGATGCAGAAAAAGCATTCAATAAAATCCAGCACCCATTTATGATCGAAACTCTCAGCAAAGTGGGAATACAGGGAACATAGCTCAACACAATAAAGGCCATCTATGAGAGGCCCACAGCTAACATCATACTCAATGGGCAAAAGTTAAAAGCAATCCCCTTAAGATCAGGAACAAGGCAGGGGTGCCCCCTTTCACCACTCTTATTCAATATAGTTCTGGAAGTCCTAGCCACAGCAATCAGACAAGAAGAAGAAATAAAAGGCATCCAAATTGGAAAAAAAGAAGTAAACTATCATTATTTGCTGATGATATGATACTGTACATAGACAACCCTAAAGTCACAGTCAAAAAACTACTGGACCTGATAAATGAATTCAGCAAGGTGTCAGAATATAAAATTAATACTCAGAAATCAGAGGCATTTTAATACACCAACAATGATCTGTCTGAGAGAGAAATTAAAAAAACAATCCCCTTCACTATTGCAACAAAAAATAAATAAAATACCTAGGAGTGAATTTAACCAAGGAGGTTAAAGACTTGTACTCGGAAAATTATAAAACATTGATAAAAGAAATCAAGGAAGATACAAACAAGTGGAAGCATATACTGTGTTCATGGCTAGGAAGAGTAAACATCATTAAAATGTCCATATTACCCAAAGCAATTTAT
Organism: Saccopteryx bilineata; assembly: GCF_036850765.1. NCBI lineage: Eukaryota > Metazoa > Chordata > Mammalia > Chiroptera > Emballonuridae > Saccopteryx > Saccopteryx bilineata. The sequence goes on along the minus strand of NC_089490.1, from coordinate 146,873,356 downwards.
AAATTCAATGTAATCCTATGAAAATACCAAGAATATACTTCAAAGATAAAGAACAAATATTCCAAAAATTCATATGGAACCAAAAAACATGAATAGCCTCAGCAATCTTGAAAAAGAAGAATAAAGTGGGTGGTATCACACTTCCAGACGTCAAGTTATACTACAAGGCCACTGTACTCAAAACAGCTTGGTACTAGTATAAGAACAGGCATATAGCTATATCAATGAAACAGAACAGAGAACTCAGAAACCCACACCTTTATGAACAATTGATATTTGACAAGGGTGGTAATAGCATACAATAGAGTAAGACAGTCTCTTTAACAAATGGTGTTGGGGAAATTGGATAGCTACCTGCAAAAAAATGAAACTAGACCACCAACTCACACCATTCACAAAAATAAACTCAAAATGTATAAAAGACTTAAATATAAGTCATGAAACCATAAACATTCTAAAAGAAAACATAGGCAATAAGCTCTCCAATATCAGTCACAGCAACATATTTGCTGATGTATCTTCACATACAAGGGAAAGAAAGGACTGGATAAACAAATGGGACTACATCAAAATAAAAAGCTTTTGCACAGCTAAAGACAATATGAACAAAATAAAAAGGCAAACCACACAATGGGAGAACATATTCAACAATACATGTGATAAGAGGTTAATAACCAAAATTTATAAAGAACTTGTAAAAGTCAACACCAGGTAGTTAAACAGTCCAATCAAAAAATGGACAAAAAAATGAATATACACTTCTCCAAAGAGGACATACAGATGGCCAATAGGCATATGAAAAAATGTTCAACATTACTAATCATTAGAGAAATGCAAATTAAAACCACAATGAAATATCACCTCACACCAGTCAGAATGGTGCTCATCAACAAAACAACACAGAATAAGTGCTGGCGAGGATGTGAAGAAAAGGGAACCCTCCTGCACTGCTGGTGGGAATGCAGACTGGTGCAGCCACTGTGGAAAACAGTATGGAGATTCTTCAAAAAATTAAGAATCAAACTGCCTTTTGACCCAGCCATCCCACTTTTGGGAATATATCCCAAGAATACCACATCAACGAATCAAAAGGAGAAATGCACCTCCATGTTTATGGCAGCATTGTTTACAGTATCCAAGATCTGAAAACAGCCCAAGTGTCCATCAGGGGACGAGTGGATTAAAAAGCTGTGGTACCTATTCACACAATGGAATACTATGGGGCCGTGAAAAAGAGGGAAATAATACTTTTTGCGACAACATGGATGACCTGGAAACTATTATGTTAAGTGAAATAAGCCAGGAAGAGGAAGAAAAATATCATATGACCTCACTCATTTGAGGAATCCAATGAACAATATGTACTGAGGAATGGAATAGAGACAGAGGTGGGATCAAAGTATCCAGAAGGAAAGCAGACAGAAGGAAAGGGGATGATAGGCTGATAGGATGGGATCAGAGCAGAAAAGCAAATCCAGGAGGGAAGGGGGAAGGGCATTATGGGGAGGGGATCGGTGGGGATGTACTGGGGAACACGGAGGAGGGGAGGATGTATTCAGGGAGACATTAAAATCTATGTAAACATAGTAAATTAATAATAAAAAAATAAAACATGGCTGCGCTATTATCTCTTCTCTGAGCCTCAGATTCCAAACAGCAATTCAGAATTCTTTACACTTACCTTCCAAATAGGGCTTCCAGATTTATCAGGACAAAAACCAGGCCCAAATTGAAATTTCAGACAATGCATTTAGAATTACTTGTACCAATCAGTTCTTTGTTCACCTCAAATTCTATTTATTTCTTTCTGTTTTTTTCTTTTTAAATTTATTTTTTAATTTAGTGGGATGATATGGTTTGCCAAACTATACAGGTTTCAAGTGTGCTACTTAAATTCTATTTTAAATCGGTGTTCTGTATTTTACTGGCAAGCCTATATCCAAGGTCATTATGAAGATTAAACATAATGTGATAAAATCTATCAGTCATATATCTATTAGGTTTATATCACATTTGATACCCATTTTTATAACTTCCATATATTTCTATTTAATATAATATTTCAGAACTCAAATTATTTTGATATTGCTATCTTTATAATAATATGGGGCAAGTTGTGATGTTGAGCACTTCACCTGACATATAAGTTTATTATAGATCTTTGGGCCAAATCTAGCCTGCCACCTGTTTTCACAAATAAAATTTTATGGAACATGGCCGTGCTCATTCACATATGTATTGTTAATGGCCGCTTTTGTGCTATCATGACAGAGCTGTGTAACAGTTATAACAAAGACCACATGGCCCACTGAGCCTGAAATATTTACTACCAGGCTCTTTACAGGAAGATTTGCTGACCCTTTCCTGATGATATTGATAAAATTGTTTCCTTTATGGGTTACTGTGAGGAGAAAACTAAATATATGTAAAGTGCTTAGGACAGCGTTTGGCTCATAGTAAAGGGTCATGAACCAGCATGGCTAGTAATTCCAGGTCCTGAGTGGGAATGATGCGAAATTAAGAAAATACACTTAAAGAATAAAAGGATGGGTTTGGGAGGGCTCTGCAAAGCTGATAGCAAAAACAGAGCATGCTCAAAAACCGTATCTTGCTTTGTGTATAGGACAAAGTGGGCCATTAGTAAATCAATGAGATTTCTGATCACATTTCCAAGGCAACCCAAGAATTTTTACCAAGTGCAGAAAACCCCCACCAAACATAACATCTTAACTTCACACAAAGAAGAAATTTGCCTCCAGTCTTTCCAGGGGATATGGGAGAAGGATGAGTAAAAATAATCAAGAATCACAGCTAACATGGAGGTTTGGGGAAGGGCTTAGTCTTTTGCAACTTAATCAGGCAAGTGAGGTGGAGGGTTGGGCACTGGCTGTCAGTTTACAGCCAGTTTCCCACACTGCTGTCCCCCAAAAATCTAAACTGAAAAAACCCTGTTGGCTTTTCGATCCCAAAGAGTAAAGCATTAATAAGTACACGTTCTAGCTATCAGAATAAGAGGCCAACAGAAAAAAAAATACAATATTTTTAGTTACATTAAAATGGCATTTGGGCCCTGGCCGGTTGGCTCAGTGGTAGAGCGTCAGCCTGGCATGCAAGGGGTCCCGGGTTCGATTCCCAGCCAGGGCACACAGGAGAAGCGCCCATCTGCTTCTCCACCCCTCCCCCTCTCCTTCCTCTCTGTCTCTCTCTTCCCCTCCCGCAGCGAGGCTCCATTGGAGCAAAGATGGCCCGGGGCGCTGGGGATGGCTCCTTGGCCTCTGCCCCAGGCGCTAGAGTGGCTCTGGTCGTGACAGAGCGACGCCCCGGAGGGGCAGAGCATCGCCCCCTGGTGGGCAGAGCGTCGCCCCCTGGTGGGCGTGCCGGGTGGATCCCAGTCGGGCACATGCGGGAGTCTGTCTGACTGTCTCTCCCGTTTCCAGCTTCGGAAAAATACAAAAAAAAAAAAAAAAAAAAAGACATAAAAAAATGGCATTTGGTAAATTATAGCTCGTTCTAGATTAAAATTTTAGCAGAACTGGAATATGAAAAACAAAATGTGTACACTAACTAGAACTAGTATGAGATTTAATGCTGAGACCTTGGAATCATTTTTATCATAGGGAGCAAACATAGAAATTGAGTTTATCACTATTATGCCTCTTGAAGATGTACCCTATGCATTAGGACAGACACACAGACAAAAGAAAGAAAGAAAAATACCACAAAAATGAATTTCTACTGAAGAAAAACAACTAAAAACACCTAAAGAAGAGTGCTAGATAATAGGAATATACAATGTAATTATTTTCTAATATGCCAATATAAATCAATTAGGAGTAAATGAAACTAATGATGTCACTTAAATTAGTAACAAACAATTAGCAAGGAATACACTCCATAAGAAATTAGAACTTATATTAAAAGAAACATGAAGGTCTCCTTGCAGACATAAACATGTTCAAACAGGAAAATAGTTTTACGTTCTACCATGAGAAATTTTAGCAATAAAGGTGCCAAATTCCTCATAGTATTTCATCATTATTATTATTCCAGAAAATTCAAATTGTAAGTGAATTTTAAGTGGAAATAACAAGTTTAATCTTTATAGAATAAACCTTGCTTTTGGTTAAAGGTCACATGGGGGCCAAGTGACCTTCCCCTGGGAAGGGGTGGGGCTCAGAGATAATTGATCTGGACCGAGGATTCTGACTTTTACCTCCCATGGCTCTCTAAGATTGTGAAGTCTTCAGGGAATAGAGTTTATGGACCAATTTGGCTAATTGTGAGCTCTGTGCATTGAGTGCTCAAGGACCAACTACCATAAATAATCAGTCTGTCTCCAGCCTTTCAGGTGCCAGTTTCTGTCTAGCTGGCTTTACGCCTGTGCCTCACCATCTCAGAACAGTCATCTCCATTAGGTAGCCTGGCCTGAGTTTGTCTTTTTGCTAATCCCGGAGACCGAGTCTCAGCCATCAATGCTCACCAGGCAGAAGAGGGACAGCAGACTGGCCCTCCTTGATCATGCAGCAGCAGAATCGCAGCCCAGTCCAGTGAGTGCCATGGGAGACAGTGGAGTAAGGTGGGACTGGGAACATTGTTTTCTTATTGTCAGGAGAAGCAGGACATTCAGGGTAGACAGGTGACAGGGCGACTACTACTACAAGCACTATGAATTTTATAATCTTGGTTCTGGTGGGATTTCAAGAACTTTCATTCAGAGCTCTGATTTTCTCTCATGATAATTCTAGACCATAATGGCAGAAAACAGGTCTCTCCAAAATCCCTTAAGTCCTCCATAAATATGAGGTGTTTGATGAGGAGGAAGATGAGGATGAAGACAGTGAGCCAGATGTCATGAATGGTCACTGAGGACCTCCTAAGTGCCAGGCTCTGTGCTAAGTGTTCTATAGCTTATGTTATTCCATCTGCATAAACACTCCCCAAGGAAGAGAAATGCACAGCACAGCATTCAAATATAACTTGTATAAGGTCATGCAGTAAAGGGAGTGGATTCAGCTTGGAATCCAGGCATCCAGACTGCAGGCAGAAGGACACACAGCCAGTATTCTTTCCTGTCAACCCAACCTGTCTTTTCACTTGCCAGGTCTGTCCAGGCAGAGACCCTGTTTACTATTCTTTTCCCTGTGGGGGTTCTCAGTAGACCTCAGCAGAGAGTGATGTCAGCCCCCTGCTGCACTGACTGTAGGAAGGCTAGCTGAGCTCATGGTGGGGGATCACAGTAAAATTAGCAGATTATAATTTAGGGCAGCTCTTGGTGTTGCTATGCTCTTAGATTTTCCTTAAAGTGTCTTCTTTTTCTTTTATTCCTAGACCTTTGGCCTTATACCTCTCTAAAAAACATTTTAATGGTGTTAAGTTTCTTTCTTAGGAAACATAAATCAGATTAATATGTATTTTAGCTATACTTTTGGCAAAGACCTCGGAACTTCTGTATTAAACTTTCTGAAGTGTCAGGAAACAGTGAAGAAATGTAGCATATGGGCAGCAGAGACTGACAATTTAGTTTTGTCCTCAGGAGCTATAATGTTTTTGGCACAGAGTAAGCAATGAAAAGAACAACAACAAAATCTCTGTGAAATATTTAATAGACCCTTAGCTTACACAAATACAGGATAGGCAACAAGGCTTCTACCAATGGGGGGCTTCCTTCCGGTCCTTTCATCCCTTTCAGCACATTCCACAGGACTAGAGATGAGACACAGTAGGGATTTTGTGTATCTACAACATGAATTTCTTATGAACCTATTATTTTCCTTTTCTAAATATACATCATTCAATTAAACTAATTGTGTTAATTTTAAATAATGAAAAAATTTAAAGATGGAGAATAGGGGAGTCAATCTGACTTCATGGACTGAGACACCTTTAGGATTTCACATTTAGGATGTCAAGTCATTCCATGCTCAAGTTCCCTGGGATAGGGAAGGCTTTGACTTCTCTGTCATTTAACTGAATAGAAGTCATTAAATTAAATTCTGGAGATTAAACTAATCAAATCTGCTATTGTAATAATAATTTAATTCTGATGAAAATATGATAACTGAATATTAACTGCCATACACCTGGGGATTTATTCTCCCCATTTCTAGGTAAAATATGTCATGAGAAAGAGATTGAGACAATTATACACAATCTAAACCTAGCGTGTGAAAGATATGGGATCAAATTGCCATCCTTTGGCTTCTGTCCAAGGACTCTGACCCTTCTAATAGAGCTGAATGAATAGTTTTTTCAAGCCTTCTTAGTAGACCATGAGGAAACAAAGGCAGAATCATTGATTTCTCCTACTGGGACTCAGTAAGGTCATCTGTGAATAAGGGAACAAACCAGTGATTCATAGGAGCCTTTCTGGAATAACTATTGTGATTTATAAGGTTTTTCACAAATAATTGTGTGTTTTTTTTGGTCTCACTTTGGAAATCAGACACATGCAAGCATTATATCCTCTGCAAGTTGAGAATTTCAGGAACTATTATGATATGACTATTACTAGACAGACTTCAGGAACATCCTGGTTCTATATCTCAGCAGTAAGAGCAGGTAATTGAATGTATCTGACTTTTTTTATTGAAGAAAAATTTAGGAAACTAATAGAAAAATTCAATGTGCATTAATTTTTACAATGTAAACAACTATACTTTACACATATCTGTAAGTATTCTTAACTGTGTAGTATGGAGAGGTAAAAAAATTACATAGCATTGTCATTATAATGAATTAAACAATAAAATAAAGTTTATCCCTCTGATGATAATATGTATTATCTTAAATATTTAAAGTAGATGCATGTATTTCACAGAACATTTCAGGGATAGCATGTGTACTATTATAGCTAAATTTTCAGATAGACTGTTTTTAAGTTCAAAATGAATCCTAACATCATGGAAACATTGACTGGAAAATATCCCCACCAAATTTCCTGACACTGGTTGATTCTGTAGGACAGGTAAACAGGGGAACAGGATCATGAAGAAATAGCAACAAAACTGAAATTTCATTGCTAATATTGCAAATCTGTATAAAATATAAGTTCTGCAAAAATATTGCTGAATGGTCACATTTTTAAATGGTAAGTGGGTATTAATGATAATAATGGATATTATTAATGAAGCATTTATTAATGCCTGGGGATGTTCTAAGGCAGTGACTCTGAGCTCTGGCTGCACATTAGAATCACCATCAGACTCACATGTAGAGTGAGTCTGCAACAATTCTATAAAGTAGGTTCCATTTTTATTCCCTTTTTATAGATGGATAAACTATCCAGATCTTTGTTATATTATTTTCTGTGTTTTTCTCTTTTGCATTTTTCTTAAATTAAATCTCATTGCTATCTGCCAGGTCCAGGAGAAAGGACATCTCACGTTGTCCTCAGGCACCTGGTGTACATACGAAGAACTGTAATTTCTGTTACTAGAATGGTTTGACATGAAACATTCTTAACTAAACTTCAGGAAACTGAGCTTTAGACATCCCTTTGGGACGCCTCTTGCTTGTAAAACCTCAACTCTAAATAAGGTGGTTAAGGCCCTGGCTGGTTGGCTCAGTGGTAGAGCATTGGCCTGGCGTGCAGGAGTCCCGGGTACGATTCTCGATTCTCGGCCAGGGCATACAGGAGAAGTGCCCATCTGCTTCTCCACCCCTCCCCCTCTCCTTCCTCTCTGTCTCTCTCTTCCCCTCCCACAGCCAAGGCTCCATTGGAGCAAAGTTGGCCCAGGCGCTGAGAATGGCTCTATGGCCTCTGCCTCAGGCGCTAGAATGCCTCTGGATGCAACAGAGCAGCGCCCCAGATGGGCAGAGCATTGCCCCTTGGTGGGCATGCTAGGTGATTCCTGGTCGGGTGCATACGGGAGTCTGTCTGACTGTCTCCCCGTTTCCAACTTCAGAAAAATACAAAAAATAAAATAAAAATAAATAAAGTGGTTAATTTGATTAGAAACAATGCTTCACAAATCTTTGGATAAAGAGCATGTTTAAACACTTTAACCAAGTCACTATGTAACAGAGAAAAGCAAAGTGAAGAGCATTTTCAAACACAAAGACTCCCTGAGTTTGTAGAGTGTTGATACAAATAACCCTGCATAAAAAACCTAAAATATCTAATATCTGAAAACACTTTTAAAAGAAAACTCACATATTTGAGTGAACGTTTGTTTCCATTTGGGATGGATATTGGGGAAACTCAATAAGAATAAAATCTAGGATGATAACTGTCATATAAATATTCTAATTCATTATATTTAATTTTAATTTAGAATATAAGTTATGTTATGAATGTGTATAAATATTCTAATTTAAATCATTTTTGCATTGTATTTAGGTAAATTAAAATATATTTGCTTCCTAGTGTCTTTTAACTGAAGTGATTTCTTTTAAGGTAGAAAGATGTTTCCTATTCCATGTGTTTCCTTCAAAGGAGGAAACTAATATTTACTGTGTTTATGATTTTTTTTTAATTTAATTTTATTTATTCATTTTTAGAGAGGAGAGAGACAGAGGAGAGAGAGACAGAGAGAGAGAAGGGGGGAGGAGCTGGAAGCATCAACTCCCATATGTGCCTTGACCAGGCAAGCCCAGGGTTTCGAACCAGCGACCTCAGCATTTCCAGGTCGATGCTTTATCCACTGCGCCACCACAGGTCAGGCCAACTGTGTTTATGATTTTATTAACTCTATTAACTCATGTGCCTAAGTAGGTATATATAGAACAGGTAAATAGGCAAGGAGTCAATGACGACAAAGTCCTCTGAGGTAATAAGTTTGCTGCCACTGAGATATACTGCTGAAGGTACTGGAGTAAGTGTTCCTTAAATGTGAATGCTTTTCTTTGGTGATTGAATTCAAAATATAGATTCAACTGAATTTCCTGTTCAGTTTCATGTATTACAAGTTGCCCCTTTTTTAGCAGGTGTCTCAGCCCCATGGAGCTAAATAATCTAACACATGTCTCAGAGTTCTTCCTCATGGGTCTGTCAGATGACCAACAGATATATGAAAAGATGCTTATCTGCATTAGTTATTAGAGAAATGCAAATCAAAACTGCAATGATGGCCTGACCTGTGGTGGCGCAGTGGATAAAGCGTCGACCTGGAAATGCTGAGGTCGCCGGTTCGAAACCCTGGGCTTGCCTGGTCAAGGCACATATGGGAGTTGATGTTTCTTGCTCCTCCCCCTTCTCTCTCTCTGTCTCTCTCTCCTCTCCCTCTCTCTCTCCTTTCTAAAATGAATAAATTAAAAATTAAAATTAAAAAAAAAATAAAAGGAAAGAATGGATGAAAAGAGTTTAAAAAAAAAAAAAAAAAAAAAAAAAAAAAACTGCAATGAGATACCACCTCACACCTGTTAGATTAGCTATTATTAACAAGACAGGTAATAGCAAATGTTGGAGAGGCTGTGGAGAAAAAGGAACCCTCATTCACTGTTGGTGGGAATGTAAAGTAGTACAACCATTATGGAAGAAAGTATGGCAGTTCCTCAAAAAACTGCAAATAGAACTACCTTATGACCCAGCAATCCCTCTACTGGGTATATACCCCCAAAACTCAGAAACATAGACACATAAAGACACATGCAGCCCCATGTTCATTGCAGCATTGTTCACAGTGGCCAGGACATGGAAACAACCAAAAAGCCCATCAATAGATGACTGGATAAAGAAGATGTGGCACATATACACTATGGAATACTACTCAGCCATAAGAAATGATGACTTCAGATCATTTACAGTAAAATGGTGCGGTCTTGATAACATTATACGAAGTGAAATATGTAAATCAGAAAAAATCAGGAACTGCATTATTCCATACATAGGTGGGATATAAAAGCAAGACTAAGAGACATGGACAAGAGTGTGGTGGTTACGGGGGGTGGGGGAGGGGGAGAGGGAAAGGCGGAGGGGGAGGGGCACAAAGAAAACTAGATAGAAGGTGACAGAGGACAATCGGACTTTGGGTGATGGGTAAGCAACATAATTGATTGATGAGACAACCTGGACATGTTTTCTTTGAACTTATGTACCCTGATTTATTGATGTCACCCTAGTGAAATTAATTTTAAAAAATATGTCAAAAGGTAGTTTGTTATTTTATGCATTTAATACTTTAAAAAGAACAATAAAAGAGGTATACAAAACTAGATTATAAGAAAGAATTTAAAAATATTAATAAAAAACTTATATAAAAAAAGATATAACAAAAGGTTGTTTATTATTTTATGCATTTAATACTTAAATAAGAAGAATAAAAGAGGTACAAAGTTAGATTATATTATAAAAGACAGTTTTTTGTTTTTTATAAATTGTTATTAATTTTAATGGGGTGACATCAATAAATCAGGGTACATAATGTTCAAAGAAAACATGTCCAGGTTATCTTGTCATTCAATTATGTTGCATACCCATCACACAAATTCAGATTGTCCTCTGTCACCTTCTATCTAGTTTTCTTTATGCCCCTCCCCCTCCCCCTTTCCCTCTTTCTCCCTCTCCTCCCCCCCACTGTAACCACCACACTCTTGTCCATGTCTCTTAGGCTCGTTTTTATGTCCCACCTATGTATGAAATCATGCAGTTCTTGTTTTTTTCTGATTTGCTTATTTCACTCCGTATAATGTTATCAAGATCCATCCGTGTTGTTGTAAAAGATCCGATGTCATCATTTCTTATGACTGAGTAGTATTGCATGTGTGCCACATCTTCTTTATCCAGTCATCTATTGAAGGGCTTTTTTGTTGTTTCCATGTCTTCACCATTGTGAACAATGCTGCAATAAACATGGGGCTGCATGTGTCTTTACGTATTAATGTTTCTGAGTTTTGGGGGTATATACCCAGTAGAGGGATTGCTGGGTCATAAGGTAGTTCTATTTTCAGTTTTTTGAGGAACCACCATACTTTCTTCCATAATGGTTGTACTACTTTACAGTCCCACCAACAGTGAATGAAGGTTCCTTTTTCTCCACAGCCTCTCCAACATTTGCTATTACCTGTCTTGTTAATAATAGCTAATCTAACAGGTGTGAGGTGGTATCTCATTGCAGTTTTGATTTGCATTTCTCTAATAACTAATGAAGATAAGCATCTTTTCATATATCTGTTGGTCATTTGTATTTCTTCCAGAAAGAAGTGTCTGTTCATGTCCTCTTCCCATTTTTTTATTGGATTGTTTGTTTGTTGTTGAGTTTTATGAATTCTTTGTATAGTTTAGATATTAGGCCCTTATCTGAGCTGTTGTTTGAAAATATCATTTTCCATTTAGTTGGTTGTCTGTTTATTTTGTTGTCAGTTTCTCTTGCTGAGCAAAAACTTCTTAGTCTGATGTAGTCCCATTCATTTATCTTTGCCTTCACTTCTCTTGCCTTTGCAGTCAAATTCATAAAATGCTCTTTAAAACCAAGGTCCATGAGTTTATTACCTATGTCTTCTTCTATGTACTTTATTGTTTCAGGTCTTATATTTAGGTCTTTGATCCATTTTGAATTAATTTTAGTACAGGGGGACAAACTGTAGTAGAGTTTCATTCTTTTGCATGTGGCTTTCCAGTTTTCCCAGCACCATTTGTTGAAGAGGCTTTCTTTTCTCCATTGTGTGTTGTTGGCCCCTTTATCAAAAATTATTTGACCATATTTATGTGGTTTTATTTTTGAAGTTTCTATTCTGTTCCATTGTTCTATTTTTCTGCCAATATCATGCTGTTTTGATTGTCGTGGCTTTATAATGTAGTTTGAAGTCAGGTATTTTAATGCCCCCAGCTTCATTCTTTTTCCTTAGGATTGCTTAGGCTATTCAGGCTTTTTAATAGTTCCATATAAATCTGATGATTTTTTGTTCCATTTCTTTAAAAAATGTCATTGGAATTTTTATGGGAATTGCATGAAATTTGTATATTGCTTTGGTTAATATAGCCATTTTGATTATATTTATTCTTCCTATCCACGAACAAGGAATATTTTTCCATCTCGAATCTTTTTTTTTTTTAAATAAATTTTTATTAATGGTAATGGGATGACATTAATAAATCAGGGTACATATATTCAAAGAAAACATGTCTAGGTTATTTTGTCATTAAATTATGTTGCGTACCCCTCGCCCAAAGTCAGATTGTCCTCCGCCACCCTCTATCTAGTTCTCTGTGCCCCTCCCCCTCCCCCTAACTCTCTCCCTCCCTCCCTCCCATGTCCTCCCTCCTCCCACCCCTGGTAACCACCACACTCTTGTCCATGTCTCTTAGTCTCATTTTTATGCTCCACCAATGTATGGAATCATGTAGTTCTTGTTTTTTTCTGATTTACTTATTTCACTCCTTATAATGTTATCAAGATCCCACCATTTTGCTGTAAATGATCTGATGTCATCATTTCTTATGGCGGAGTAGTATTCCATAGTGTATATGTGCCACATCTTCTTTATCCAGTCTTCTATTGAAGGGCTTTTTGGTTGTTTCCATGTCTTGGCCACTGTGAACAGTGCTGCAATGAACATGGGGCTACATGTATCTTCACGTATCAATGTTTCTGAGGTTTTGGGGTATATACCCAGTAGAGGGATTGCTGGGTCATAAGGTAGTTCTATTTTCAGTTTTTTGAGGAACCACCATACTTTCTTCCATAATGGTTGTACTACTTTACAGTCCCACCAACAGTGAATGAGGGTTCCTTTTTCTCCACAGCCTTTCCAACATTTGCTATTACCCGTCTTGTTGATAATAGCTAATCTAACAGGGGTGAGGTGGTATCTCATTGTAGCTTTGATTTGCATTTCTCTAATAACTAATGAAGCTGAGCATCTTTTCATATATCTGTTGGCCATTTGTATCTCTTCCTGGGAGAAGTGTCTGTTCATGTCCTCTTCCCATTTTTTTATTGGATTGTTTGTTTGTTTGTTGTTGAGTTTTATGAGTTCTTTGTAAATTTTGGATATTAGGCCCTTATCTGAGCTGTTGTTTGAAAATATCAGTTCCCATTTAGTTGGTTGTCTGTTTATTTTTATATCAGTTTCTCTTGCTGAGCAAAAACTTTTTATTCTGATGTAGTCCCATTCATTTATCTTTGCCTTCACTTCTCTTGCCATTGAAGTCAAGTTCATAAAATGTTCTTTAAAACCCAGGTCCATGATTTTCGTACCTATGTCTTCTTCTATGTACTTTATTGTTTCAGGTCTTATATTTAGGTCTTTGATCCATTTTGAATTAACTTTAGTACACAGGGACAGGCCGTAGTCGAGTTTCATTCTTTTGCATGTGGCTTTCCAGTTTTCCCAACACCATTTGTTGAAGAGGCTTTCTTTTCTCCATTGTGGGTTGTTGGCCCCTTTATCAAAGATTATTTGACCATATATATGTGGTTTTATTTCTGGGCTTTCTATTCTGTTCCATTGGTCTGAGTGTCTATTTTTCTGCCAATACCATGCTGTTTTGATTATCGTGGCCCTATAATATAGTTTAAAGTCAGGTATTGTAATGCCCCCAGCTTCATTCTTTTTCTTTAGGATTGTTTTGGCTATTCGGGGTTTTTTATAGTTCCATATAAATCTGATGATTTTTTGTTCCATTTCTTTAAAAAATTTCATAGGGATTTTGATGGGAATTGCATTAAATTTGTATATTGCTTTGGGTAATATGGCCATTTTGATTATATTTATTCTTCCTATCCAAGAACAAGGAATATTTTTCCATCTCATTGTATCTTTTTTGATTTCCCTTAACAATGCTTTGTAATTTTCATTATATAGGTCCTTTACATTCTTTGTTATGTTTATTCCTAGGTATTTTATTTTTTTTGTTGCAATCGTGAAGGGGATTATTTTTTTGAGTTCGTTTTCTAGTATTTCATTGTTGGCATATAGAAAGGCTATGGACTTTTGTATGTTAATTTTGTATCCTGCGACCTTACTGTATTGGTTTATTGTTTCTAATAATCTTTTTGTGGAGTCCTTCGGGTTTTCAATGTATAGGATCATATCATCAGCAAAAAGTGATACCTTTACTTCTTCTTTTCCGATATGGATGCCTTTTATTTCTTTGTCTTGTCTGATTGCTCTGGCCAGAACTTCTAGCACCACGTTAAATAAGAGTGGAGAGAGTGGACAACCCTGTCTTGTTCCTGATTTAAGGTAGAAAGTCCTCAGTTTTATGCCGTTTAATAGGATGTTGGCTGATGGTTTATTATATATGGCCTTTATCATGTTGAGATATTTTCCTTCTATACCCATTTTGTTGAGAGTCTTAAACATAAAATTGTGTTGTATTTTATCAAAAGCCTTTTCTGCATCTATTGATAAGATCATGTGGTTTTTGTTCTTTGTTTTGTTGATATGGTGTATTACATTAACCGTTTTGCGTATGTTGAACCATCCTTGAGATTCTGGGATGAATCCCACTTGATCATGATGTATTATTTTTTAATATGTTGTTGTATTCGGTTTGCCAGTATTTTGTTTAGTGTTTTAGCATCTGTATTCATTAGAAATATTGGTCTGTAGTTTTCTTTCTTTGTGCCATCCTTGCCAGGTTTTGGTATGAGGGTTATGTTGGCCTCATAAAATGTGTTTGGAAGTATTGCTTCTTCTTCAATTTTTTGGAAGACTTTGAGTAGAATAGGAACCAAGTCTTCTTTGAATGTTTGATAGAATTCACTAGTATAACCATCTGGGCCTGGACTTTTATTTTTGGGGAGGTTTTTAATAGTTTTTTCTATTTCCTCCCTGCTGATTGGTCTGTTTAGGCTTTCTGCTTCTTCATGACTCAGTCTAGGAAGGTTGTATTGTTCTAGGAATTTATCCATTTCTTCTAGATTGTTGTATTTGGTGGCATATAATTTTTCATAGTATTCTACAATAATTCTTTGTATATCTATGATGTCTGTGGTGATCTCTCCTCTTTCATTTTGGATTTTATTTATTTGAGTCCTGTGCCTTTTTTCCTTGGTGAGTCTTGCCAAGGGTTTCTCAATTTTGTTGATCTTTTCAAAGAACCAGCTCCTTGTTTTATTGATTTTTTCTATAGTTTTTCTGTTCTCTATTTCATTTATTTCTGCTCTGATTTTTATCATCTCCTTTCTTCGGCTGGTTTTGGGTTGTCTTTGTTCTTCTTTTTCTAGTTCCTTAAGGTGTGAAGTTAAGTGGTTTACTTCGGCTCTCTCTTGTTTGTTCAGATAGGCCTGAAGTGATATGAACTTTCCTCTTATTACTGCTTTTGCTGCATCCCAGAGATTCTGATATGTCGTATTTTCATTTTCATTTGTCTGTATATATCTTTTGATCTCTGCGCTTATTTCTTCTTTGACCCATTCATTTTTTAGAAGTATGTTGTTTAGTTTCCACATTTTTGTGGGTTTTTCCCCCTCTTTTTTGCAGTTGAATTCTAGTTTCAAGGCTTTATGATCAGAAAATATGCTTGGTACAATTTCAATTTTTCTAAATTTGCTGATATTGTCTTTGTGGCCCAACATATGGTCAATTCTTGAGAATGTTCCATGTACACTAGAGAAAAATGTATACTCTGTCACTTTGGGATGAAGTGTCCTGTAGATGTCTATCATATCCAGGTGTTCTAGTATTTCGTTTAAGGCCACTATATCTTTATTGATTCTCTGTTTGGATGACTGATCTAGAGCCGTCAGTGGTGTATTGAGGTCTCCAAGTATGATTGTATTTTTGTTAGTTTTTGTTTTAAGGTCAATAAGTAGCTCTTATACATTTTGGTGCTCCTTGGTTTGGTGCATATATATTAAGGATTGTTATGTCTTCTTGATTCAACTTCCCCTTAATCATTATGAAATGACCATTTTTGTCTCTGAGTACTTTTTCTGTCTTGTAGTCAGCATTATTAGATATGAGTATTGCTACACCTGCTTTTTTTTGGGTGTTGTTTGCTTGGAGTATTGTTTTCCAGCCTTTCACTTTGAATTTGTTTTTATCCTTGTTGCTTAGATGTGTTTCTTGTAGGCAGCATATAGTTGGATTTTCTTTTTTAATCCATTCTGCTACTCTGTGTCTTTTTATTGGTAAGTTTAATCCATTTACATTTAGTGTAATTATTGACACTTGTGGGTTCCCTACTGCCATTTTATAAATTGCTTTCTGTTAGTTTTGTATCTAGTTTGATTCTTCTCTTTTGTTTTTCTATCATTTGTTTTTGTTTGTTTGTGTTCCATACTTCTTTCCTCTGTTGCTACCTTTTTTAAGTCAAGTGTTTTTGTGGTGGTTTTTTCAAGGGTGGTTACCATTAAGTAATGAAAAGGGTACCTACCATATTCATTGTAGTACCCTATCTTATAAGTATTTCTGCACTTCATCGTCCTTTGCTACTGTTAATCTCCATCCTCTCCCCCCTTTTTTTCCTTTGTTGTCACAGTTTAAGTTTGGTTTTATTGTGTTCTTGGTGGAGCTGTTACTTGTGGTGTTGTTTTGTTTTGTTCTTTGAATCTGGTTGGAAAACCCCCTTTAGTATTTCCTGGAGTGGGGGCTTTCTGTTGATAAATTCTCTCATCTTTTCTGTATTTGTGAATGTTTTTATATCTCCTTCATACTTGAAGGATAGCTTTGATGGGTATAGTATTCTTGGCTGAAAGTTCCTCTCTTTCAGGGCTTTAAATATTGGGGTCCACTCTCTTCTAGCTTGTAGAGTTTCTGCTGAGAAATCTGATGATAATCTAATAGGCCTTCCTTTATATGTTGTACTCTTCTTTTCCCTGGCTGCCTTGAGAATTTTTTCTTTGTCATTGGTTTGTGTCATCTTTATTTTGATGTGCCTTGGAGTGGGTTTGTTGGGGTTAAGAAAACTCGGTGTTCTGTTTGCTTCTTGAATTTGAGGCTTTAGTTCTTTCCACAGGCTTGGGAAGTTCTCGTCTATTATTTGTTTGAGTATATTCTCCATTCCATTTTCTTTCTCTTCTCCCTCTGATATACCTATTATTCTTATGTTATTCTTTCTGATGGAGTCAGACAATTCCTGTAGGGCTTTCTCATTTTTTATTATTTTTGAGTCTCTTTCTTCTTCTCTCTGTTGTGCCTCAAGTTGTTTGTCTTCTATTTCACTAATCCTATCTTCAATCTGGGCTGTTCTGTTAGCTAAGCTTGTTACCTCATTTTTCAGCTCGTGAATTGCATCTCGTATCTTTTTTAATTTCCATTAACAATGCTTTATAGTTTTTATTATATAGGTCCTTTACATTCTTTGTTATGTATATTCCAAGGTATTTTTGTTGTTGTTGTTGCAATCGTGAAGGGGATTATTTTTTTGAGTTTGTATTTTAATGTTTCATTGTTGGCATATAAAAAGGCTATGGACTTTTGTATATTAATTTTGTATCCTGCAACCTTACTGTATTGTTTTATTGTTTCTAGTAATCGTTTTGTGGAGTCTTTGGGGTTTTCGATGTATAGGATCATATCATCGGCAAAAAGTGATACCTTTACTTCTTCTTTTCTGAAATCGATGCCTTTTATTTCTTTATCTTGTCTGATTGCTCTGGCCAGAACTTCTAGCACCACGTTAAATAAGAGTGGAGAGAGTGGACAACCCTGTCTTGTTCCTGATTTAAGAGGGAAATTACTCAGTTTTATGCCATTTAATATGATGTTGGCTGATGGTTTATTATATATGGCCTATATCATGTTGAGATATTTTCCTTCTATACCCATTTTGTTGAGTGTCTTAAATATAAATTTGTGTTGTATTTTATCGAATGCCTTTTCTGCATCTATTGATAAGATCATGTGGTTCTTGTTCTTTGTTTTGTTGATATGGTGTATTACGTTAACCGTTTTATGTATGTTGAACCATCCTTGAGATTCTGGGATGAATCCCACTTGATCATGATGTATTATTTTTTTAATATGTTATTGTATTCAATTTGATAGTATTTTACTTAGTATTTTAGCATCTGTATTCATTAGAAATATTGGTCTATAGTGGGGGTTTTTTGGTGCCGTCCTTGCCAGGTTTCGGTATGAGGGTTATGTTGGCCTCATAAAATGTGTTTGAAAGTATTGCTTCTTCTTCAATTTTTTGGAAGACTTTGAGTAGAATAGGAACCAAGTCTTTTTTGAATGTTTGAGAGAATTCACTAATATAACCGTCTGGGCATGGACTTTTATTTTTGGAGAGGTTTTTTAATAGTTTTTTCTATTTTCTCTCTGCTGATTGGTCTGTTTAGGCTTTCTGCTTTTTCATGACTCAGTCTAGGAAGGTTGTATTGTTCTAGGAATTTATCTATTTCTTCTAGATTGTTGAATTTTGTGGCATATAGTTTTTCATAGTATTCTACAAAAATTCATTTTATAACTATGATATCTGTGGTGATATCCCCTCTTTCATTTTGGATTTTGTTTATATGAATCCTTTCTCTTTTTTCCTTGGTGAGTCTTGCCAAGGGTTTGTCAATTTTATCGACCTTTTCAAAGAACCAGCTTCTTCTTTTATTAATTTTTTCTATAGTTTTTCTGTTTTCTATTTCATTTATTTCAGCTCTGATTTTTATTATTTCCTTTCTTCAAGTGGTTTTGGGTTGTCTTTGTTCTTCTTTTTCTAGTTTCTAAGGCGTGCAGTTAAGTGGTTTACTTGGGATCTATCTTGTTTATTCATATAGGCCTGAAGTGATATGAATTTTCCTCTTATTACTGCTTTTGCTGCATCCCAGACATTCTGCTATGTCATATTGTCATTTTCATTTGTCTGTATATATCTTTTGATCTCTGCGCTTATTTCTTCTTTGAGCCATTCATTTTTTAAAAGTATGTTGTTTAGTTTCCACATTTTTGTGGTTTTTTTCCCTCTTTTTTGCAGTTGAATTTTAGTTTCAAGGCTTTATTATCAGAAAATATGCTTGGTAAACTTTGATTTTTTTGAATTTGCTGATGTTATTTTTGTGGCCTAACATATGGTCAAATCTTGAGAATGTTCCATGTACACTAGAGAAAAATGTATACTCTCTTGCTTTGGGATGAAATGTTTTGTATATGTCTATCATATCCAGGTGCTCTAGTGTTTTGTTTAAGGCCAGTATATCTTTATTGATTTTCTGTTTGGATGAACGATCTAGAGCCATCAGCAGTGTATTGAGGTCTCCAAGTATGATTGTATTTTTTGTCAGTTTTTGTTTTAGATTAATAAGTAGCTGTCTTATATATTTTAGTGCTCCTTGGTTTGGTGCATATATATTAAGAATTATTATGTCTTCTTGATTTAGTGTCCCCTTAATCATTATGAAATGACCATTTTCATTTCTGAGTACTTTTTCTGTCTTGTAGTCAGCATTATTAGATATGAGTATTGTTACACCTGCTTTTCTTTGGATGTTATTTACTTGGAGTATTGTTTTACAACCTTTCACTTTGAATTTCTTTTTATCCTTGTTGCTTAGATGTGTTTCTTGTAGGCAGCATACAGTTGGATTTTTAAAAATCTATTCTGCTACTCTTTCTTTTTATTTGTGAGTTTAATCCATTTACATTTAGTGTAATTATTGACACTTGTGGGTTTCCTATTGCCATTTTATAAATTGCTTTTTGTTAGTTTTGTATCTTGTTTAATTCTTCTCTTTTGTTTTTCTATCATTTGTTATTGTTTGTTTGTATTCCATACTTCTTTTCTCTGTTGCTATCTTTTTTAAGTCATGTGCTTCTGTGGTGGAGTTTTCAAGGGTGGTTACCATTAAGTAATCAAAAGTGTACCTACCATGTTCACTGTAATGCACTATCTTACGAATGCTTTTGCACTGCATCATCCTTTGCTACTGTTAATCTCCATCCTCTCCCTCCCTTTTTTTTGTTGTCAAAGTTTAAATTTGGTTTTATTGTGTTCTTGGTGGATCTTTTACTTGTGGTTTTGTTTTTTTTTGTTCTTTGTATCTGGTTGGAAAACCCCCTTTGTATTTCCTGGAGTGGGGGTTTTCTGATGATAAATTCCCTCATCTTTTCTGTATCTGTGAATGTTTTTATTTCTCCTTCGTATTTGAAGGATATCTTTAATAGGTATAGTATTCTTGGCTGAAAGTCCCTGTCTTTCAGGACTTTAAATATTGGGGTCCATTCTCTTCTAGCTTGTAGAGTTTCTTCTGAGAAATCCAATGATAATCTAATAGGCCTTCCTTTATATGTTGTATTCTTCTTTTTCCTGGCTGCCTTGAGAATTTTTTCTATGTCTTTGGTTTGTGCCAATTTTATTATGATGTGCCTTGGAGTAGGTTTGTTGGGGTTAAGAAAACTTGGTGTTCTATTTGCTTCTTGAATTTGAGGCTTTAGTTCTTTCCACAAGCTTGGGAATTTCTCATCTATTATTTGTTTAAATATGTTCTCTATTCCATTTTCTCTCTCTTCTCCTTCTGATATACCTATTATTCTTATATTATTCTTTTTGATGGATTCAGGTAATTCTTGTAGGGCTTTCTCATTTTTTAAAATTTTTGAGTCACTCTATTCTTCTCTCTGTTGTGTCTCAAGTTGCTTGTCTTCTATGTCACTAATCCTACTTTCTATCTGGCCTGTTCTATTAACTAAGCTTGTTACCTCATTTTTCAGTTCATGAATTGAGTTTTTTATCTGTTTGATTTGTTTTTATAGTTTCAATTTCCTTGGAAATATATTCTTTGTGTTCATTGAGTTGTTTTCTGAGCTGCCTAAATTGCCTTTCTGTGTTTTCTTGTATATCTCTGAGTATTTTTAGCATTTCTATTTTAAATTTCCTGTCGGTTAGCTCCAAGTTTTCCAATATATTAAATTTTTTCTCCATAGATTTTTCCTCATCTATTTGTGCAACTTCTCTATCTTTTGTATGCATGATATTCTATTTTCTTTTCCTTAATGGCATCTGAGGGTGGTTTTGTTTATAGTACTAATGAGAATTAATAAGGAATAAAATATTTAAAAAGAAGGAAAAAAAAGAAAATTTATTATTTTCCCCTTTTTTATTTTCTTCCCCTCCTCTCTCCTTCTCCTTAAGAAAATATTGTGATGAACTGGGAATTATATTGTGCTAAATGGAACAAAAGCTACCTTTAATGGAGGACCTGAGTTGGGGGAAAGTAATAAAAAGTAAAAAAAAAAAGAGGTAGGGACCTACAAAATGCAAAAAAGGAAAAAATTTGGGTTGAGAATTTACACTTTGCTTGTAAGTGATGGTCGACTAAGATTAAATGAGAGGAATAAGAGGGAAACAGTAAAAAGAAAAAAATTACTATTATATTAAGTGAAGCAAAAACTAGATAGAATGGAGAGCCGGGGTTGGAAGGAATGCTAATGAGTTAAAAAGCACCCAAAATGCCACAAAGAAAAAGTTTGAGTCCCAAATAAAATAATTTGTTCATGGTTGAGGATTGAATGAGAGGAAAAATAAAAGGAGAAAAGAAGAAACTAATAGAGAGGGAGAAAAAAGGGGGGGAGGAAAAGAAGAAAATAGAAAAAAGAACAAAAAGAGAGAGATAATTGAGGGTTTTGGATTGTAACCCTCATGGAGAGAAAGGAAGAAGAAAAGAAAAAAATGCGAAATGTAACACTTACGGGTAGTGTAGTTCAAGAAAAGGAAAGAATAAGATGGGCAGAGAATAAGAGGACCAAGGTGGAAGAAAAAACAGTAATAATGATAAAGACAAGAAGATGAAAGAAACAAACAAACAAAAAGAAAAGTGGAAAAAGTTATAAAGTCTATGGATTTTTCTTGATTTTGAGATGTTATCTTCTTCCTTTTTCTTTTCTCTCCCTCTTCCTGGTTGGTGGCTCTGTACCCCAGGCTCTGCCCCTGTGACACACTTAGGTAGAGATTTGCAGTTCATGAGTCTGTATGGCGATGTCATATATTAGGCTTCAGTCTCATTGGTAGTTGAGGCTTGTTTGCGTTTGCAGGCTCCGACAATGAGAGAGTTTGTTTTCCCAGAGCCTCTCTCCTAGTCTCTCCTTCCTGAATTAGCAGCCTGATGATCCAGCTATGAGGTTGCCACTGCATTTTCTAGAGAGTAAGAGGCTCAAAGAGTTGGCAAATCCCCACTCTATCCCCACTCAGCAGAGGGCTCTGGGTAAGGCTGTCAGTCAGAGCTGCCAGCATAATCAGTTGGGGCTGGGAGCCAGTTTTCTCTCAAGGAGACATTTATGCACCTCCAGGCATGTCCAGTATGCCTCAGCACTCTGTGGGACCACTCTCCCCAGGCTTTTTGCACTTTGTAACCTGTTTTGGCTGGGAAGAAGATGCCCTAGTTGCTACCTGCAGAACAGGAGGTCTTAACTGCTGCTAAGTTCCTCTTTTTAACATATTTCCCTGAGTATGAAAGCTCTGCCAATCAGAAGTTGCCCCCACCCCTACATGTATAGCAAGAGGCACTAAAAAATATCACGCCTCTTGTCTTAGATTGCTGAACTGAGAGAGATCTTGTCAGTTAGAGCTGCATAGTTCAGTTGGGAGGTGAGCAGACTGGGTTAAGCTAATTTCAGCAATTAGACCCACAGATCTGCTCCAGAAACAGACTGCAAGCTGCTTTCATGCCCTTCCCCCAAACGTTTTTGTAATTTTTTCATCTTCTTCTCAGGGATGTTAACTTGAATGGCTAGGTGAGGCACCCCACCTGCCTGAAGAAGTTTGGGCATAGGAAATTTTGCTTTAGTGTACTCCCTGCGCACTGCTGTTCAGGGTGCAGGGATGTCAGTTGGGAGGTGAGCAGACTGTGGGTTAAGCTAATTTTAGCAATTGTATCTGCAGATCTGTTCCAGAGACAGATTGCAAACTGCTTGCTTGCCCCTCCCCCCAATGCTTTTGTATTTTTTTCTTCCTGGGAATGTTAGCTTGAATGGCTGGATGAGGCGCCCCGCCTGCCCGGAGAAGTTCGAGGGTAGGGAAGTTTGCTTTTGTGCACTCCCCACTCACTGCTGTTCAGGGTGCAGGTACCACTCTGAGACTCTGGTCACAGCCCACACAGAGGTCTCTGATCCTGCCCCTCTGTCCGGGAACACGGGTGCCCACTCCCGGGGCACTAGGTGGAACTTCTCACATACTATCCGCGCTCGCCGACCAGGATATCGGGGCTAACAGCGGCTGCCCCTCGCCCATCTTTGCCAGGGACTGGTGCGGGCTTTAGCTCACGTTTACTGAGGCACCACAGGCACACTCTTTCCTCGGCTTGGACATCTGTGCCGCAGCCTGGCTTCCTCTACACCCTTAGCCCTAACTCTATTACAGTTCCAAGTGAAAGCAGCCTTTGCTCAGGTTAATGAGGAATATGGAGTGTTCCTTTTTTCATCTTATTACCTTCAGGTTTGATTATATATTTAGTCAATTTTTCACTTGATCATACCTCGTTTTTCAGTGTGTGGGACTCCCAGATGCTCCAAGGATAGATTTTTTTTGTCTCTGGTTGAAGGACTTGTTGAAATTTTGGGGAGATTTATTGGTAGTGCTCC
Source organism: Saccopteryx bilineata (assembly GCF_036850765.1). Lineage (NCBI taxonomy): Eukaryota > Metazoa > Chordata > Mammalia > Chiroptera > Emballonuridae > Saccopteryx > Saccopteryx bilineata. The sequence continues at coordinate 146,849,959 of NC_089490.1, read as the reverse complement.
TCACAGCACTACAGTTCTCTGACCTACAGTTTAAAATATTAATAAAAAATACTATATAGTGGTCCCTCATCTATTGCAGGGGTTCAGTTCCAGAACCCCCTGTGATGGGTGAAAATCCATAAAGTAGCAACCTTATATTTATTTTATTATTTATATATTTTAAGGCTTTATAAACCCTCCTCACACTCTTATAAACCTTTCCCATACTGTTATTCACCTTTCCCACACTCTTATAAACATTTTCTATGCTCTTATACACTTTCTACACTCTTAAACCTATGTAATTTTAACAACATATGGAATTCTATATGGGTACTTACCAGTGAATATACTACAACTTGAATGATGAAGATGATGATAATTGAATATTCTTTTAATATGTTTCAATTAATATTTTTATATCTTTTATATTGTTTTTACTTTTTAGGCTAGAAAATTCTTATTTTACCACAAAAATAATAAACATATAAAAATACCTATATACCACAAAATCCCATGATATAGCAAAAAATCTGCTATACAAAATTAGATATATTCAATTTAAAAATCCTCAATACAGTGAGACCATGATAAGTGAACTGTGATATGGTGAGGGATAACTATATTTTGACAAGACAAAAAACAATAAAAGTTGTCACTCCCTGGTTGGCACTTTTTCTATTTACATTATATGTTTGTTTACTGAAGTAAAAATGCAAAGAAATTAAAATGTAGCATTTCATCAAAGGTATAATAAGTTTTATGAAATGAATAAATAAATATTATAAGCATAGTTCCATCAAAGTTTTTTCACCTGTGGATGGAATGAACATTATTACTAGAGGTGCTTAGAATACACTGTTGTGCAGATGAACATTAAAAAAGAAGAAGGAGTGTAAATTTGTGATTTCCACATTGGGCAGCTGCCTAGGTGCCCACCTTACAGAGAACTCTGATTACAAGTGTCATTTTAACAACCAGTACATCAAACACAACAAAAAATTAGATATTGGTTCTTTGGAACCAGTGCAAACCAGCTGAATCCCACCAATACCCTTGTGTTAAGGCTTAACACAAAAAATGTAAAACCCAAAAACATGACTACAGAACAAAAAAGAGGCAGTTTTCTTAGAACAGTGGTTCTCAAAGTGTATGCCAGGTGCACTGGTGTGCCCAAGATTTCCAGGTGCGCCCTATGGTATCCCAGAGAAATATGTGCCTGTTGGGGACCAAAAAAATCTACAGGGTTTTTATAGTTTAGATTTGGGGGGGACAGAGGTGTGGGGAATTGGCTGTAAGCTGACAGTCTGACCAACGCCCCCCCACACACCTCACTTGCCTGATAAGGTTGCAAAAGGCTGTTAAGCTGTGGTGCTGGATTATTTACCCCTCCCCCCCACCCCCCGTGTTCCCTGGAAAGACTGGAGGTGAGTTTCTTCTATTCTTTGTTTGGTATAAAGCTAAGATGATATGTATGGTGGGAGTTTTCTGCACTCAACACAATTAAGAGTAAAAAGAGAGGAATTCTTCAATGTATTGATAAGGAAATGAGAGTTTGCCTTTCAAATATATGCCCAAACATTGAAAAAATCACCAGGACACATCAAGCTCATGTTTCTCACAAACTCAAGAATAAAAAAACTTAACACATTCACGCCAGGATCAGCCAAATTTACTAAATCTTACTGAGAATGTATCTATCTATCTATCTATCTATCTATCTATCTATCTATCTATCTATCATCTATCTATCTATCTATCTATCATCTATCTATCTATGTATCTATCTATCATCTATCTATCATTTATCTATCTATCTATCTATATAAAGGTAACTTTTTTGTCATTTTTAAAATTTTTTTAACCCCTCTTTTTTACAAATTCTAAAAAGCATAACTCAAAAAATGTAACATAAAAATGTTTTTTCATGTCAGAATAAATTTAATTTTGTCATATTTATTTTGTTTAATTACCATAAAAGCACACTTGAACTTTATATTTTTTCTTTAATATTTGACTTAATTATTATAAAATATTTCTCATAAGTTTGTATATAGTGTGCCTACAATTATTTGTAGGATTTTAAATGCACCTGGACTTCAAAAAGTTTGAGAACCACTGCCTTAGAGACATAGTCTTAAATGAGGAAATAGAAATTATAGTATATTCTTGGTGTAGAAACATAATTATCTCTACATAGAATGATAAATTCAATGAATGTGCAGACATACAAGTTCCACATTGCTCTTTTTAATTGAAAAAAAAATGGTGTGCATTTATAAAATCATGCAAGATAGATATGGGAGGGAAGGAGTACATGGGAGCTTCCTCCTGATAAGAGGAAGGGCCCAGAGCCTTGGAAGTGCATTCCCTTTTTCTCTTCTATTAATAATAGCAAGTCCTCAGGGATTGGGATAATAGACAGGTTTGGCTAATCATGAGCTCTGTGCATTGAGCTCCCAGGGCCACTCAGGGAAGATAATCAGCCTGTGCCACCAGCCCTTCAATTTTCCATCTCGGTCCAGTGTCTGTCACATCTGAGATTCCTCCTCTCAGAATCACTGCATCAGTCATGACTTCCTCTGCCGCCCTGCCAGTCCTGAGGATGGAGGCTGACCATTCAATGCTTGCTGGACAGGACAGGGACAGAGGATTCTCACTACTTGGTCATTATCCAGCAGAGATAGAACAGCCCGGTGAGTACTGTGGAGATGATGGATGGAGAGGGACTGTCATTTTATCATTAGGACAAAGCAGTATTGGTACAGATGAAAGGGCCCCAATATGGAAAGTTTCAAATATTTTTGTCCTTATTCAAGGAGATTCTGAATACCTGGAGGGAAACAACTGAGTCTAATCCATTTCTGATCCCCCATGGCTATGCTCTACTTGGTGAGAACAACCACAATCTCTGTTCACTAATGAACAGGCTCTTCCTGGATCTCAGAAACAGAGCGTAGGCAACATGGCTTCCCACACAGAGAGCTTCTTTCCTGTGTGTCATTCTTTCCAGGAAAGTCTTGTAGGACTAGACAGAAGATTAAACAGTGCTCATAAATATCTATTTCATAGATTTCCTTTTTTAAAAATTATTTTAAATTGAATTTTTGGGTACAGGTTTCAAATGTACAGCTCAATAAAACATCACCTACACAGTGCATCCTGTACCCATTGCCCCAAGAAAATCTCTTTCCATCTGCATTCCACCCCACTCCCACCCCTGCCCTTTGCCTATGTCCACATACTCCCCACCCCCTTTCCCTCTGGGTATCACCACACTGTGGTCTGTATCTCTGTGTTCTCTGTGTGTGTGTGTTTATTGCTTAATCCCTTCACCTTTTGCAATTCAGTCCCCCACACCTTCTTCCCTCTGACAGCTATCAATCTGTTCTGCATGTCCTTGTCTCTGTTTCTATTTTGTTCATCAATATAATTTGTTCATTAGATTCCACATACAAGCGAGATTGTATGGTATTTGTCTTTCTCTGTATGTCACAGATTTTCTAAAAAAAACCTATCATTTTTCACTTAATAAAATCAACAGTTAAATATAAAAAATAAGGTGGCTATTTTGATGAAAATGAAAAAAAGAAAAGAGAAAGGGAAGTTAATCTTACTGTGTGGATTGACACACATTTTAGGATTTCCATTCATCCCATGAACAAATTATCTGGGATATGATAGGCTTCTACCTCTCTCTGTATATAATAAACTAAAATACCATTAAACCTTTCTTGAGATTGTTTTTCAACAGCAAACCCATTATTTTAATCTAATTTAAAATGATGACTGAGCTTGGCTGGTGGTGGCACAGTGGATAAAGCGTCAACCTGGAACACTGAAGTCGCTGGGTAAAAACCCTGGGCTCATCTGGTCAAGGCACAAATGGGAGTTGATGCTTTCTGCTCCTTTCTCCTTCTCTCTCTCTCTCTTTCTTTCTCCATTTCCTCTCACACTCTAAAAATGAATAAATAAAATCTAAAAAATAAAATAAAACTGTGACTGAAATGTATTAAGGGCAGACCTCTGTCAGGTGCCACACATCTCCCAGAGATGGGTGTTACTCTATCATTTTTGTGTAAGAGACACCAGCACAGAGAGGTGGAAGGTTTACACACACTTCACATTTAGTGGGTGACAGCTGTGGGACTCAGACAAAGGCCTCCTCATTCCCACCCCAGGGCTCTGCCCCCTCCACCCAGCACAATAACTGTTTCTTTCCAAACCTGCTTTAGTCTCAGATGAGCAAACAGGGGCACAACCATCAGTTCCTTCTCTCGGGATTTGGTGAGTTCACCTGTGATTTAGCAAAGTAGACCATGTAGATTGTAGGGATCTTTCTTACATGAATGTGTGGATCATGGGGTTTTATATGAATACTAATACATTTTTCAGCACATTTTCTAAACCTGAGATATGGAAATATCATTCCCTTACAAGACAGGAATCTTCATGTGGCTCTATTGTAAACAGACTATTGCTAGTATGACTTCAGTGAACTTTCTGATTTCACACCTTGGCAATCAGAGATTGTAGCTGATTTTTCTATTGGCAAAACAAGTATAAGTAATTAATAGCAAAACTGCACATATATCAATTTTTACAACTCAAACAATTATCATTTATGCATATATCTTTATAAAATTCTCACTTGTATGATATGGAGAGGGGTATAAGAATTTTCTTATCATTGCCATGATAAAATATTGAAAAATAAAATGATGTTTATTCCTCAGGCAGTGCTATGCATCATTTAAAGTGCTGAGATAGATGCATGTATTTCACAGACTTAACATGCATGCTGTGGTCAGTGAGAACTCAGGGAACAGCATGTGTACTCTGAGAGTGTTCAGGTAAGTTTCAAGAAAACTGCTTATGAATTCATAACTCAATACTAATATTACAAAAATATTGAAAGGAAATGCATCCATCACATTCATGACAGTGTTTGCCTTTGGATAACTTTGACGTGCATGAGAAGATCATGCAGGGATAGCAAAAAATTCTCAAGTTCCATCAATAGTAAATATGAATTCCACAGCACGCATCATTAATTATTGATATTTTAATATGGGTAGTGGGTAAAATTATATTGATAATAATTGACAACATTAATGCAACATTTATTAATTGTCCGGCAGTGGTTCTCAGCTCTGGCTATATGTTAGTGTGTCCAAAGGACTTGCGTGTAGAAATTTTGATTCAATTGGTTCTAAGTTATGGCCAGACCATCATAGAATTTTTTAAACGAACAGGTAATTATAATATCAGCTAGCATTGATAGTCACTGTTTTTCTGTTTGTTTGTTTTTTTGACAGAGATGGAGAAATCAATTGAGGGACAGATAGTGACAGATGGAAACAGACAGACAGGAAGGGAGAGATGAAAAGCATCAACTTTCATTGCAACATCTTAGATTTTCATTGATTGCTTTATCATATGTGCCTTGATCGAGGTGCTACAGCAGCTCAAGTGACCCCTTGCTCAGGCCAGCAACCTTGAGCTTCAAGCCAGTGACCTTTGGGCTCAAGCCAGCGACTGTGGGTTCATGTCATATCTGTGATCTCACACTCAAGCCAGTGACCCTGTGCCCAAGCTGATGACCTCAGGGTTTAGAACCTGGGTCCTCTGCATCCAGTCCAATGCTTTGTCCACTGCACCATCGCCTGGTTGAACAATAGCCACTGTTTAAGTATTTTATTTTTAGAGTTTAATTTTATTTTTTACAGTAATCCTGTAATGTCAGCTCAGTTAATGTACCCATTTTACAGAGAAGCAAACTACCTAGGTGTTTTAAATTTTAGTCTTTGTTCTTTTCTCTGTTGATTTTTCCTTAATTACATCATTTTTTGTTGCAAAAATAGTTTATTATAATATAGTTTGTATAAAGTTAGGTAACATTTATGAAACAGAAATGTTGAACTATATACATAGGAGTCTAGCATGTCATCCAAAGGAATAAATATTGTGACAAAGTGACACTTTAGAAAATTATACTATGTTTGACCTGTCAAAAGAAATTACTTGGGTTACCCTCAGGGTCTGAATTCAAGAGACATGCAGTCCCTCTATAAGGAAAGTTGGCTTGAAAAGCTCTGAAGCTGGCATAAAAAGCCAGTTTAAGGTTTAAGATTTGGCTTTGGTCTAAATTTTCAAGTACTCATTAGAAGGTTGATTTAATGAGAAATCAACCCTTCACAAATGTTCGTGATTAGAGACTATTTTAAAAAGTTTTACCAATCTACTATGAACAGAAACAGTAAAGTGCAAAACAACTGCAGATTTTTCTCTAGGATTGTGTATCACTGATAGAAAATAACCTTTCCAAAAAAAATTGGGGGATGGGGCAGGTAGAAGAAGGTGAAGGGAGAATAAGTGGCAACTGAAGGAGACTTGATTTGAGGTGGTGAACACACAGTAAGTACAGTGTACACATGATGTATCATAGAAGCATACACTGGAAACCTATAATTTTATTAACCAATGTCACCCCAATAAATCCAATTAAAAGTTAAGAAAAGCCCTGGCTGGTTGGCTCAGCGGTAGAGCGTCGGCCTAGCGTGCGGAGGACCCGGGTTTGATTCCCGGCCAGGGCACACAGGAGAAGCGCCCATTTGCTTCTCCACCCCTCCGCCGCGCTTTCCTCTCTGTCTCTCTCTTCCCCTTCCGCAGCCAAGGCTCCATTGGAGCAAAGATGGCCCGGGCGCTGGGGATGGCTCTGTGGTCTCTGCCCCAGGCACTAGAGTGGCTCTGGTCGCAACATGGCGACGCCCAGGATGGGCAGAGCATCGCCCCCTGGTGGGCAGAGCGTCGCCCCTGGTGGGCATGCCGGGTGGATCCCGGTCGGGCACATGCGGGAGTCTGTCTGACTGTCTCTCCCTGTTTCCAGCTTCAGAAAAATGAAAAAAAAAAAAAGTTAAGAAAAACTGCCCTGGCTGGTTGGTTCAGCAGTCAACTGGCATTGGCCTGGCATATGGAAGTCCCAAATTCAATTCCCAGCCAGGGCACACAGGAGAAGCGCCCATCTGCTTCTCCACCCCTCTCCCTCTCGTTCCTCTCTGTCTCTCTCTTCCCCTTCTGCAGCCAAGGTTCCATTGGAGCAAAGTTGGCCCAGGCACTGAGGATGGCTCCATGGCCTCTGCTTCAGGTGCTAGATTGGCTCCAGCTGCAACAGAGCAATGCCCCAGATAGGCAGAGCATCGCCCCCCTGGTGGGCATGCCAGGTGAATCCCAGTCAGGCACATGTGAGAGTCTGACTGCCTTCCTGCTTCTAACTTTGGAAAAATACAAAAAAAATAAGAATACATGTATTTTTATTTTATTTTTTATTTATTAGTTTATTTTTTTTTATTCAGTGAGAGGAGGGGAGGCAGAGACAGACTCCTGCATGTGTCTTGACTGGGATCCACCTGGCATGGCCATTAGTGGGTGATGTTCTGCTTATCTAGAGCATTGCTCCATTGCTCAGCAATCGGGCTCTTTTTAGTGCCTGAGAGGAGGCCATGGAACCATCCTCAGCTCCCCAGGGTCAAATTGCTCCAATTGAGCCATGACTGTGGCAGGGGAAGAGAGTGAGGGAGAAAGAGAGAGAGAGAAAAGCAAGAGGGAAGGGGTGAAGAAACATATGGTTGCTTCTCTTGTGTGCCCTGACCAGGAATTGAACCCAGAACATTCACACTCTGGGCCGATGCTCTACTACTAAGCCAACTGGCCAGGGCAAGAATAAAATCTCTTTAAAAAGCCAAAGTGAAAGTGCTCAGAGAGTTTCTGGGTGGGTGAGCATATCAGAATGGTGGGGGAGCAGTGTACCAGGAGAAGGAGTGGCAGTTACGTGCCTCCCTCATCCACATCTCCCTGGCTCTGTGTGTCTTTTCTACCTGACTGTTCCTGAGTTGTAGCTTTTATAATAAAGTGGCAAATGTTAAAATAATAGTACAGACTATTTATGAAAGTTTATTTTTATTTAATTATTGGTGAATTGTAAATCAATATCATCTTCTGGATCAGTGATACTGTACAATTTTGTCCATTTAACAAAAACATATTTTTCAAAATGTGAAGTCCAACCTGTGGTGGTGCAGTGGATAAAACATCAACCTGGAATGTTGAGGTCACCGGTTCGAAACCCTGGGCTTGACCAGTCAAGGCACATATGGGAGTTGATTCTTCCTGTTCCTCCCCCTTTTCTCTCTCTCTCTTTCTCTCTCTTTTTCTCCCTCTCTCTCTCTCTTTCTCTCTCTCCTGACCCTTCTCCTTCTAAAGTGAATTTTAAAAATTAAAAAAAACACAAAATCCACCAAAAACAAATATTTATATATTTAAGTTATATTTGAATAGACTTCAACCAGAAAGCCCACACATTTGAGTGACCACTTATCTCCATAGAAGAAGGATGTTATACAACCAATTAAAGATAGAAATCCTTAAAGACAGTTGCCATATAAAAATGCTATCTGATTCTGAATGTTTTATATTAAGTTAGAATACAATTAATGTGGTTTTAGCTCTTCTAGACTACATTCCAAATTAAGGGAATTTCTTACAGTTCATCTGGGTGAGATAAAGTGTACTCAACTGCTTCTTAGTGTCTTTCAATTAGAATGATTTTTTTCTAGAAAATATTTTTCATTCTGCATTTTTCCTTCAAAAGTGGAAGGCTGATATTCTACTCTGTTCATGATGTGTTATCTCAAAATGTCCTCTCTTCTCTATATTCTTTGACCCAGTGTTTCTAAAGTGAGTGTATATAGAAACAGGTGAAGAGTCCAGACGTAAGTAAGAAAAGAGTTCTAAAATGGGTTCACAACTAAGAAATGTTGCAAAAGGTAATAAGAGCAAGGGTTGTATGGTCCACAAGTGTAAATATGTTATTTGTTAATTACTTGAAAAACAATGGATGTCCCTATGGTTGTTTAATTTCTTTAGCCCTCTCTTCTTTTTTAAAATGTATCTTATTGCATAGACCTACAGAATCAAACAGGTGACCCAGAATTCCTCCTCCTGGGACTCTCAAATGATCCAGAACTACAGCCCCTTCTGTTTGGTCTGTTCCTGTCCATGTACCTGTTGACCATGCTTGGGAACCTGCTCATCATTCTGGCCATCATCTCTGACTCCCACCTCCACACCCCCATGTACTTCTTCCTCTCCAATTTGTCCTTGACCGACATCAGTTTCAGCACCACTACAATTCCCAAGATGCTGGTAAACATCCAGACGTACAGCAAATCCATCACCTATGCAGGCTGCCTAACTCAGGTGACATTTTTTTCTCTGTTTGCATGTTTGGAAAGTATACTCCTGGCTGTGATGGCCTATGACCGGTTGGTGGCCATTTGTCAGCCCCTACACTACCTGGTCATCATGAATCCTCACCTCTCTGGCTTGCTGGTCCTGCTGTCATTTTTCATCAGCCTTTTGGATTCTCAGCTGCACTACTTGATGGTGTCACACCTTACCTTCTGTGCAGATGTGGAAATCCCTCATTTCTTCTGTGATCCTTCTCAACTCTTCAACCTTGCATGTTCTGACACCTTCATCATCAACATATTGATCTATTTTATTGGTGTCATTCTTGGTGGTGTTCCACTGTCAGGGATCCTTTTCTCTTACTATAAAATAATTTCCTCCATCCTGAGAGTCCCATCGTCACATGGGAAGTATAAAGCTTTCTCCACCTGTGGCTCTCACCTGTCAGTTGTTTGCTTATTTTATGGAACAGGACTTGGAGAGTATCTCAGTTCTGCTGTCTCATCTTCCCCAAGGAAGGATGTGGTGTCCTCGGTGATGTACACTGTGGTCACACCCATGCTGAACCCCTTCATCTACAGCCTGAGGAACAGAGACATCAAGAGCGCCCTGTGGAGGATGATCAGAAGAACAGCCTAATCTCAATAGCTGTGCTATATTTTTTGGTTCATAGGGCTGGAAAAAAAACAGTAAAATCAAACATGTGCAGCAAGAAATTCTGAATCTGCAGTCACATAGTGTATATGTTCCAATATAGCTCTCTGCTTCCTGTTTATACAAGTTTTCCTTCTAACACAGGTGTAATGGAACTGGGACATTATTTTCGACTGCTAACTTAAGCACAGCCCCTCCAGGATTATTCATGGTACATCAGTATCCCCTTTTCACTTTCCTGATGCACTACGCAGGACTATTAGTCATGAGCAACCTTGTTTCTATCATTATTTAAAAATCATATCTCTTTTTTTCTTGTTATTTATTCTCTTTCTACTTTCTTCATGATTTTTCTCTGTTTTTCCATATTTTTGCACCTTCATGATCTTGGTAAGATACTTGAGAAAATAAGGTGACTGTTTAATTTCTTGTCCAAACCAGGGTATTTAGAAATTGGAATCAGATGGTATTAATACTGAGTTTGAATAAATAGTTATCAACTGGGACTTTCCTAGAAAAACTGGGATATAGGATTCTGAATTTTACTGATAATTCTTTTTCTCATTCCATCTAACATTTCCTCAATCAATTATATAGCCAGACATGTAAGAAAAAACACTGTATAATTCCACTTCTATGAGGCACTTAGTGTAGTCAAATTCATAGAGACACGAAATAGAATAGTGGTTGCTAGGGGCTGGGAAAATAGGGAGAGAGGGTGTTTGAGAAATAAAGATTTTTATTTATGCAAAATGAAAAGAATTTTGGAGACAGATGATGGTGATGGTGCATAACAATGTGAATGTACTTAATACCACTGAACTGGACATTTAAAATTGTTAAGAATGGCCAATTTTACATCAGCTTATTTTACCACAAGAAAAGAGAAGATGTCTTGTTAGGAATGTGTAATGCGTTGTTCCAAGTGTGAGAAGTATCACTTAGACCTGGGCATCACCTCCATAGAGATCGGCTTCAGTCACAGAGAGCTGTCTTAGCCAAGGTCATGGCTCATTCTGAGCAGTTTACATCCAATGATATTTGGCCCCCTGGAACCAATTCCAGCCAACTCTAAAAGACCATTCTAGATACAGAGCTCTCTAGTGACTTTAGGAGACCTTTTTTTAAACAAATTTTATTTATTTATTCATTTTAGAGGGAGAGAGAGAATGGGGAGGAGCAGAAAGCATCAGTCCCCATTTGTGCCTTGACTAGGCAAGCCCAGGGTTTCAAACTTGTGACCTCAGCATTCTACATTGAAACTTTATCCATTGTGCCACCACAGGTCAGTTAGAAGACCTTTGATGGGCTCCAACTTGGCTTGACTTTTTCTACTGCTGCCTCTTGTTACAGTTTGCCAAACCACAGAGTCTGAAGGAACAGTCCCTTCATTTCAGACACCAGCTACCAATTTAGGAGTCCCCAGGGCCACCCTCACTTCAGACCAGTTGCCCACAAATTCAGAGACTTGCTCACATCCAATCATTTGCTAGAGTGACTCAAACTGAGGGAATTCTCTCTGGTTCAATAATTCACCAGAATGAGTCACAGAACTTAGGACAGTGCTTTATTTATGATCACAATTTTATTATACCAAAACAATGCAAATACTAACCAACCAAAAGAAGATACACATAGGGAACTCTCTGAAATGTCCCAGATGTAAAATTTCTGTTGCCCGCTCTCTACGGAATTCAGCTCCATTACTTCCTCCTGGCCACAAGGTGCAACAATACTCAGAATATTGTCCACCAGGTAGCACACTTGAGTTTCAATATTTAGAGTTTTTAATTGAGAATTCATTACACAAGTTTGATAAATTCAATTACTATCCATTTGGTTGAACTCAGTTTCTAGCCTTAGCTCCAACCCTTCATTTACATGGTTGGTCAGTCCTTTTGGCATGACCAATCTCCCTCTTCAGTCATCTCATTAGCATAAATGAGATGTTCAATGGGGTGCACAACAAATAACCAATCACTGCTTTCACTAGGGAAATTTCAAGCCCTTAAAGGTTACTTCCCAGGACCTGGGTGAAAGGTCATATCTCCTTTTAGGTGAGCCCAAAATTATTATGACACACCTGCTCTTCCACAGGTTTTGATTCCAGGAGCACTGAATGGTGAACATCCTGCAAACTAATCCCTCTCTCAGAGTCTGTTTGCAAGGAAGTAAATTTGGGATATCTTCTTATTAATAAAATTAAAAGAAAATTTCAAGGTAGTTCCTTGAATAGTCAGCAATGTTCTGTAAATTACAAATACACTGCTGGGCTCGGTAATGGGAAGATACAAGGGGGAGAGATGAAGTATTTAAATTTTGAAGCAGGAGGGAAGCAACAGAAAATCTTAATAAATCTAGAAATTCAAACCCTGCAATATTTGCTATAAAGGGAATGCAGAGTTTGAAATAATAAGGTAATATAATATCTGTGTATTATACTTCAAAAAGTTTACTTAAAAATATTAAACAGTAGAGTGTAAATAAATTATGAGTTAGGAATAATAGTTTGTTTAACCTCTGCCATCATCTTCAAATTTCTAGGGTCCCTATAGCCCAATCATAAGGGCCCACCTGTGCCTGATTTTTGTTACAAGTTTAACCAGGTTTCCTTGATTTTTCTGTTGTTAGTTTTGGAAGGCATTGAGAACAGGGTTAATGCACTAAGGATATTCTTGTCCTCCTGAGAAGAGGAGGTTTCTGAAGAACTGAAGAACATGTTAAGGTTTATCCTATAAATAAAGAGAGGTATAGCCCTGGCCTGGTAGCTCAGTTGGTTAGAGCATCCTCCCAATAAGCAAAGGTTACAGGTTTGATCTCTGGTCAGGGTATATACAAGAATCAAACAATGAATTTATAAAGAAGTGGAACAAATCAAGTTTTCTCTCTGTGTGTATGTCTCTTTCTCTCTGTCTAAAATCAGTAAATAAAATAATTTTTTTAAAAAGAGAGAGATGAACAGACAGGTGACATTAAATAGTGGGAGGAGGCCCTAGCTGGTTGGCTCAGTGGTACAGCATCAGCCCAGCATGTAGATGTCCTGGGTTCAATTCCCAGTCAGGGCACACAGAAGTGATCATCTGCTTCTCCATCTCTTTCCCTCTTGCTTCTTTCTCTTTCTCACTCTCTTTCTTCTCCTTCTGCAGCCATGACTCATTTGGAATGAGTTGGTCCCAGGGGGCTGAGGATGGCTCCATGGCCTCTGCCTCAGGCACTAGAAAGAGCTCAGTTGCTGAGCAACATAGCAATGCCCCAGATGGGCAGAGCACCATCTCCTAGTGGGCTTGCTGGGTGAATTCTGGTAGGTGTGCATGCAGAAGTTTGTCTCTCTGCCTCCCTTCCTCTCACTGAATTAAAAAAAAATAGTAGGAGGACCTGTAGCTGCATGTTGGCCAGACATACTACATAGTTCTTGTTTCCACTGTCAAAATTCACTAGCATGTAGCTGCTCAGATTTTCAAGTGAGAAATCTACTTTCTTCAGGCCTTTCAGGCCCCACTAATTTTGTCATTATAGTTATTTTTCTTTTTCTCCATTATATGGCAGAGGTTCTTTTGTTTGTTTGTTTTTTAGTGAGGGAGACAGACTTTTTAACAAATTTGTTAAAAAGAAATTTCAAGAAAGTTATTGACTGTGGCAAAGAAAAATTGCATGAAATATAGTCAAACAGGTAAGGAAGACTTTACGTAAGACTATTACAATAAGGGCCAAAAATATTGCTATAAAAAAGAAAGATAGAACTCAACTCCACTAGAGAAGAGACAGGAGGATTTATTAAACTGTATGATTTCATTTATATGAAATACCAAGAACAGGTGAATCCATAGAGACAGAAAGTAGATTAATGGTTGTCAGGGAAGTAAAGTAATGAGTAATGACTGCTGACAGGTACAGGTTTCATTTTAATTTAAAAATGACAGTTAAGCCTGACCAGGCAGTGGCACAGTGAAAAGAGCATCGAACTGGGATGCAGAGGACCCAGGTTTGAGACCCCAAGGTTGCCATCTTGAGCATGGGCTCATCTGGTTTGAGCAAAGTTCACCAGCTTGGACCCAAAGTCGCTGGCTTGAGCAAGAGGTTTCTTGGTCTGCTGTAGCCCCACAGTTAAGGCACATATGAGAAAGCAATCAATGAACAACTAAGGTGTCGCAACAAAAAACTAATGATTGATGCTTCTCATCTCTCTCTGTTCTTGTCTGTCTGTCCCTGTCTATCCCTCTCTCTGACTCTCTCTCTCTGTCTCTGTAAAAAATAAAAATAAAAAATAAAATAAATAAAAACTAAAGTTAACATTTAATATCATTTTTAATTAATTTTAGGTGTACAGCATAGTGGTTAGACATTTACATAATTTCTGAAGTGATCCCCTCCATAATTCAAATACCCACCTGGCATCACACATAGTTATTACATTATTGACTATATTTTCTATGCTGTATGCTATATCCTCATGACTATTTAGTAACTGCCAATGTTCATTTCTTAGTCCATTTACCTTTTCACCCAGTCTCCCCAAGCTTCTCCCTTCTGGCAATAACCTCTGTATTTATGAGTCTTTTTCTGTTTTATTTACATTGTTTTAAGTTTCACATATAAGTGTAATCATGTGTTATTTGTCTTTTTCTGCCTGACATATCACTTAGCATAATACCTTCTAGGTCCATTTATGTTGTCACAAATGGTAAGACTTCATTTTTATGGCTGAGTAGTATTCCACTACACACACACACACACACACACACACACAGATTCTCCTTTGTTCAATTATCTATTGATGGGTACTAGGTACTTAGGTTTCTTCCATACTTTGGCTATTGCAACTAATGCTACAATGTACTTAAGCATGCATATATCTTTTTGATTTAGTATTTTTGATTTCTTCAGATAAGTACCCAGAAATGGTATTGTTGGGTCATAAAGCAATTTTATTTTGAAAATTTTCAGGAATATTTAGACATTCCTCCACAGTGACTACACTAATTTTTAATCCTACCAACAATGCATGAGGGTTTTCTTTTTTTCCACATTTTTGCCAAGAGAACTAAAAATATCAAGAACAAGTCATAAAAAGTCAGATGTCAGCCACCACAATTGAAAATCATGATTCATCTACCAGTTTCCAAACCCAAGCCTGTTTTCAGACTCAAATCCTAGGGATTAATTTTCTTTCTTGAAGGCATTTATATGGTTCTTAGAAATGGTGGTATTTCTCCCTTGAGGACTCCACTTGGTAGCAAGATGATTCTGTTATACTCCTTCTGTTCTGGAGTGATTCATCTTTCCCAAGATGAATATTTATGTGTTGATGCTTGCCCTTCTTCCCTCCAGTGCCTTGGCAAACATTACTATCTGAAGACATAACATTTCTCTATGGTGAAGGAGATATGAAAACAAACATGACATATTAAGAGATGCACCAGTCCTCCATTCTGTATCACCTGAAGCCTCTCAGCATCACATACCTGAAGTAGCAATTCTGTGACTCAACCATTGTTCTTCCGAATTGTAATCGAGTGCTCTGTCTTGGAACCATACTAAAAGATCTGTCCCCCTTTCAGCCAGATTAAGTACTGTCTGGACTCTTATACTTGAGCCTCAGTAAATTCATCTGCTACATTAGACTAAACTGAACAACTTATTAGCACCTAGTCAAATCTAATATTCTGGGTTCTGTGATTTTTTTTATCTCCAATGATACATTTTTAGGGCTCATTTTGGACATGCACTAAGCAAACATATGGGGAAAAGTTCAACCACACTAATAACCAAATAAATAATTTATCCATCAGTGTATTTTCTGTTGGACATGATGTGTTACAATAAACTCTGAGATACAGGATTTAAGCTCTATGGGGGCATGTTTTTGCTTTTTCTTCTTCTCACTGCTATACTCCAGACACCACAACAGCATGGCACACAAAAGGTACTCAATAAATATTGCTGAGTGAATGACTGCTAAGAACTAGCGATGTGTCTCAATAAAATGCACAATGTATGTCATAATTCCTATTCAACTGTTCCAGGTTGATACCTGCTGGGCTGGACCTCCAAGATGAGGTGCAGTAATGGGTAAGCAAAAGGAAGATATGAGAAGAGTAGAACTGAAAATAACAGAGAGGTCACCATAAGAGGTTAAGACAAAGTGCTTAAGAGCTTAAGAGGCAATTGTACCCAAAGTCACTTACAGAGAATAGATGAGAAGCAAAATCCAATGTGATTAAGAGGTCGGCTTTCCTTAGCCAAATGCTGCTACCACTGTCAGCTCAAAATCTCAGGACAGTGTTCCCATCACTGAACATAGAGTGTTCTCCCAAGAACTTTGCATAAAGCCCTCTTGATGTCCCTATTCCGCAGGCTATAGATGAAGGGGTTCAGCATGGGGGTGACCACAGTGTACATCACGGAGGCAGTCATGCCCTTCCAGGAAGGTGCATCAGAACTGAGATACACACCAAGGCCGGTCCCATAGAATAAAGAAACAACAGACAGGTGAGACCCACAGGTAGAAAATGCTTTGTATTTCCCACCTGATGATGGGATTCTCAAGATGGAGGAGACAATTTGAATATAGGATAAAAGAATCCCTGAGAAGGGAACTATGCCAAGAAGGCCAGTCACCATATATAGCAGGATGTGATTGATGAGTGTGTCAGAGCAGGCAAGCGTGAGAGCCTGAGCAAGTTCACAGTAAAAGTGTGAAATCATCCGATTTGTACAGAAAGACAGCCGCAACATCAACAGACTCTGGACCAGGGAGCATGTTAAACTGATGAACCAGGACACAAGAACCAGCAGGCCACAGAGTCGGGTGTTCATGATGACTGGGTAGTGTAAGGGGTGACAGATGGCCACAAATCGGTCATAGGCCATTATAGTGAGGAGAAATGTATCCATAACTCCAAAAATCACAAAAAAACACATCTGGGTGATGCAGCCTGCATAGGTGATGGATTTGTTCTGAGTCTGGATGTTCACCAGCATCTTTGGGACGGTGGTGGAGGTGAAACAGATGTCAGCCACGGACAGATTGGAGAGGAAGAAGTACATGGGGGTGTGGAGGTGGGAGTCTGAGCTGACGGCCAGGATGATGAGCAGGTTCCCAAACATAGTGAACAGGTACATGGACAGGAACAGCCCAAACAGGATGGGTTGATGCTCTGAGTCTTGGCAAAATCCCAGAAGTAAAAAATATGAAACACTTGTTTGATTTCCTGGTTCCATGTTGCTGACACTTTAGCTAGACAATTGAAGGAGGAAAATAATATGAAATAGACATGGGAAAGACCTAGATTATCACTACTTTTTAAATTTCTTGAAGTAAATTCCTAGATATAAAAGCCTTAACTACCAAACTGAGGCATTCCATATTCTGTTATTTGTTACATATACAACGTTTCATAATGTTGATCAACCTTGTCCATTGTCCTCTGGGACATTCATCCACCTTCTTTATTTCTGACCTAGAATTACCCGTAAAAAGTTAAGAGCAACTTTGGTTCTAAGAGATAAAATGGCTTGTCCTCCTCTAACAGAAATCTGAACATGAGGGTTGGTGAAACTCAGTAAGTTGGCCTGGGTTATTGGTCTTGACTGGGATTCAGAAAAGGGTCAGATAATTATGTCTTGGAGGTGAGAAAATTTGAGAGAGTATCTCAAATATCTGGACAGAGTATTGGAGGATGAGTAGAATGCAGGCTTACATCTTAAGGAGAATAAGAAGAAAAAGAAAATATTTTTACTAAATAATAAACTGCATTCACAAATTCGGAAGGCTTAATGTACCAGGGACCAGCAACACCTTGTAAGAACAGGGCCAGATGCTTCCTGGACATTTGTCACTTGAAAAAATCCCCTTCACCTGTGAAGTTAAGGGATTGGTTAAAATGTCCAAGGAAAGAGGCTATCAAGGCTTAAACCATTCCAGTACCTAAGACACCACTGAAAAGGTCACAAACAGAATTTTGAGTCACGTCCTCCATGCTGTTTGTTATATACTGAGGAAGAGAGAAATTGCATAGGGATTTTTATAGTTGAGCCTGAAATGATGAGAGTCAGATTTGGCATTCACATTAAGGTGATACTTAGAATGGAGCTGGGAACATGGGGACCCTCATCCATAGCCCACCTACCCTCTGACTTTCTTCACTTCAGGTCCTAAGGGTCCTGTAATCAGACAGAGGAAAGGATCATGTAATCAGGGACAAGGAATAGCAGACAATCATACAATGATCTTCAGTGTTCTGTTTTGTTATATTTTTCTATGCTTGCTATTCTGAAATGCCCCTAACTTCCAAGGAGACCACCATTGGCTGTCATTACTGTCAGTCTTCTCTGGTATGAAAACTAAAGTGGGAGGGCAGGGGATCAAAAGGTACAAACTTTCAGTTACAAAATAAATAAGTCATGGGGATGTAATATACAACATGGTGACTATAGTTAACACTGTATTGTATTTTAAAAGTTACTAAGAGAGTAGGTTTTAAAGTTCTCATCACAAGAGAAAAATTTCTGTAACTTTGTATGCTGAAGGATGTTAACTAGATTTATTGTGGTGATCATTTTGCAATATATACAAATATAAAATCATTATGTTTCATACCTGAAATTAACATAATACTATATATCCATTGTATCTTAATTTTAAAAAAGAAAACAAATAGTGTCTCTGGAATGATAAAAATGGCCATATTATATGCAAATACACTGTATTATATATTATATGTACTGGATGAAGATCTTTGTTCTAACCCCTTGAGGGAGGGGCAGTTTACGATCATCTTCCTTTTTTTCTGATCATATGAAAGATATTCTAAGCAAATTGTCATGGCACATTTCTAGAATAGGATAGCCTGTAAAAGATTTCCTTAACTTTCTTTTAATGTTTATTTATTAATTTTAGCAAGAGAGTAAGAAAGAGAGGGAGAGAGAGAGACAAGAACATTGATCTGTTTCTGTATGTACTGTGACCAGGGATGGAACCAGCAACCCCTGCATTTCTGGACAATGCTCTAACCAACCAACCTATCTGACCAGGGCAAGATTCTCTTTTAACCATTTGAGTAGTGAGTTTTTTATGCTCGCTGACCCCCAGGAATGAGTTGTTTTTCAAAAAATGAAATTAGTTCCAGTTACAATTTTATTAACTTAAAATTATGTTTGTTTGATAATCAATTTATGAAAACAGGAAGAACATACATTTGCTTTACACATGTACAATAATACTCTGGATGGTCAGGAGGCACGAGGATGTAATGAACGTTTGTACTACTCAAAGGGTTAATAAGTGTGACTTACTGTCTTGCATTTGATTGTTTTATTAAGCAGAATAGGAGAGAGTATATGGGAGCTGCCCAGGATTCTGGTATTCCCTGGAGTGTGCTGTGTGTGTTATGACATCAACCGCATTGGAAGAGGGAACAATTTTATTTCTCACTAGTCTATGACAAGGGTCTTCCTTCCTGGACTCTAGTTTCACCTTTGAATCCTGCACAGAACTGTGTGACAAGGATTTCCAAAATGAAAATCTGATAGTATCATTCTCCTGCTCAACATCTTCAGAATACTTTGTGCCACCTTCTGAAAAGTATATCATCAACTCTGAACCTCCTGCTATATAACTCACCACTTCTCAACTTTCATCCTAAATTCTGACCATTCTGAAAAGAGACTGTTTGCCCTTATGGGCCACACTCTCTATGGCTCTGAAACTTTTCAAGATCTTCTCCCTCTGCCTAACCCTCTCTCTTGATTCCTACCTGTCACTATATGAATGGCACAGGCTCTCACCTCCGTAATTCCCAACCACCTCAGTTTTCAATACTAGCTGAGTCTAGCACAAAGAACACTCTCCATATATGTTTGGTGGCAGAATTAATAACTGGATGAGCCTACCAATCAATATTTTCCATTGCTGCAGCTTATCATATAGTCCCTGGGTGTGCATTACTTCAAAACCATTAGCACTTCTTACCCTCAAGGAGGTTACTGTTTGGTGAGAGGATAAATAAGTTGTTGGTGGGAAAAAGATAGAAAAGGAGACAGAAAAGGAATATAAAGTTTCTCCTCATTAAAGAGCCAGGTCCTCTTCTCAATCCTGGGCAGCTCTCATTCCCAGTGTTGACCCTCCAGGTCCCAACAACTAAGCCTCTTCTCTCTTGTTCTTGCATCTCCCAGGATCCTTACCCAGAGTTGCACCAGCAACTGCTTTTCCGCAGATTTGTCCGAAATTCCTAATACACACCTGACTTTCTGTCCTAATTATCCTGAGGCACAAACAGAAGATGACTGAGACTAAACACAGAAGTGACCAGTGCACAACAGATTTCACAAAAGATTCATTGTCACACAGTCATTTTTCTGGGCTTATAGCTTAGGACATTCTTCATCTTCCTGGCCCCTTCCTGGAGGTCCCTCAACATTCATATTCTCAGCTCTTTTACCTGCATGTGAAACTGCTGACAGCGCTTCCTCCCCATGGGAGGGGACACCGCAGCCTCGCACTCTCCCCTCAAACACTGGATGATCCACTTTCCAGGAGAGAGCAATAGCAGGAAAGTGAACAGAGACATCCATTCTTTACCCTGCTTACAGGACCCCTGGACTGGAAAGGGGAGAGCCCAAGACAGGCAGACCTTGGACATCTTCCCAATGCTGCTTTAGCTTAGCCTCCCTCCTGACCCCATCCTTCCAGGCTGGTATGCAAACACCGTGGTGCAATCTCTGTTCTTACAAGTACAGCCGGTCCTCAAGCAACATTGTCTCATTCAATGTTATTTTTTTATATAATCATGTTGAGATGCTGTAGAAACTTAACTCTTGTTTGTGTCAGTCTACAGTAAAACTGGTTTTGTTATCTGCTGTTTCTCCCGCAGTTCCGAGCACCTATTGAGGACATTAAGGGAGGACTTAGTGTTTTTCATGAACACCATGGAGGAAAGTATTAAAATTATTTTTACTACCTTTGCTGATGTGAGGAATGGTTTAAACAGGGGTCCGTCAGCTCTTACAGCAAGAATGTGAGCTTCCTCTGACAAAAAAGTGGATGGCCCAGGAAACCAGCAAGTTTAAAAACTGTGTCTGATGAAGGCAATAAACTAATTATTTGACCAGAGCGATGGTTTTATTCCTAGGATTGTCAAATATTGCTTCCTCAAACCAAACAAAATATCCTACAAAAATATAATAGACATGAGAATAGGCACTAATGAAAATCCATCCTGTTCAGTGGACAAAGCTGAAGGTCTGGCTGCTGCAGGGTTAGTTCTTAGGTTCTTGGAATCAAATTCACTCAATGATATTCCCCTTATAAAGTCCCACCTGGAGTTGTAGAAGCAACTGAATTATTATTTAAATGGTCCATGAAATAAATAATAACATTTATCTTAAGAAAGAGTTTTCCACATATTAGAAACCTTTTACTTTAGGACCAGAGGTTAGAAATCAACAATGGTAGAGGATAAAGCCATTTATCACACTTTGCTCTTCACCCATGCACCAAATAAATATGTCCTGTTCTGCTTCTAGTATCTAATGTTAGTGGGCAATTTTGTTGAGCCATGCCGGGAAGTGGAGACTTGAACTAGGCTGTTTGTCAGTTATTGAAGAACCCCTGGAAGCCACTGGGCAGCAAGGGCTTCTTTTGGGGGCAGGCTAAGCTTTAGGCACTGGGTATGATCTTTACCCTGGGGAGCCCACCTTCCGGAGATGGATAAACAAACAGGTCATTGTAATACAGGGAATTAAATGGTAAGATAAAGGCAGTCTGGAGAGTAGAATACTAAGGGAATCCCAAATCCACCATGGAGAGACAGAGTCAGGGAGAAGTTCTTGGAGGAAGTGATCCCTGGGCCAGAGTTTACAGGTGGTTTGCCGAGTAGGGGCTTTTCTGCTAGAGAAGAGAGTAAGGGAAAAGGTCTATAAGCAAGAAGTTGCATGGGACAGAGAGTTTTAGCAATTTTCTGAAGCACACAGTGGGAGATGAGAATAGGGAAGAATGAGGTTGGAGAGGTAACTATATCCCTGGGAACTGAGAAAATAATAATGGATAAGGAATGGAGGCTGTGGAGTAAATACAACCAAAGGAGTGATGTGATTTGTACTATCATTTTTTCTGGTGTCTGGAGTGAAAAATTTATTTAAATCAGCCAAAACTAAGGGTAAATGGAATGGGATGGGGAATTCTCACATTATTAGAGTTGAAGAACTAAGTCATTTGTTTTAAAGAAGAGAAACAAAAGCCAAGAGATGAAGAAATAATTCTGATCTTGCGAATGATTCTATGTCCCTGCTTAAGAATGAGACCTGACACTCAAATGGAATCAAGGGGACTATGAGAAAGGAGCATGTGAGTTTTAGTGTTTCCTAGAATTCCCAGAACAAAAGGGTAAGATGTCAATAAGGAACTAGATGTTGGACTTCTCTACATCATTTACTTTTCTTCTCTAACCCATCCCAGTCTTTATACACTGTAGCCCTACATACCAGGGACCTTGGACCCTCCCCTCTTAGAATAAGAACCATAGATAAAGGTGCAGAAGGAGGGAAAGGAGAAGTTCTCAAATAACTGTGGGTGGCAAAGAAGAATTAAGAAAGCTTTGTCAAAGCAGAGTAAAGATAGTGGCTCTGGAGCTCTTGGGCCAAGTAACAAGAGAAAAGAATAAGAAGAGATCAAGACTTCACTGTAAGGATCTAAAGCTCTATCAGCACCTGGGGCACCCATTTGTGCACCAAAGACTGGTAACTGTACCACTACAGTGTAGTTCGGGGAAGTGCTGTGGTGTCAGAGTAGCCTAGAGGTTAAACCTCTTCTTTCCCCTTTCCATAATTCCCATCAACCATCTAGCCAAACAACAGATACCTGAAATATAAGCTCATCATGCAATGGTATCTTCAAACAAGGAGTTTAGGCATTCATCTCCCAAGCAAATAGCCTCAAGGGCTCATTCTCCATAGACAGCACAGTTTTCCCCGGCCCTGTGCTTCACAGTAGTCAATACCCTGTTCACTCAACCACCTTGTCTCCCTATTTCTTACAACACTTACTGGGTTTTGCAGGCTTGGCAATGTGCACCTGCTGCAGGGACCAACTCCCCTGAATCTTGTTCTTTCATAGAAGGTAGACAATGAAGAAAATTCTGTCTCCCAAATAAGCAGGGATACAGAGCCAGGCCTGTAGTATAGGATCTGGCTTATTTCTCCTGGAAAATGCATGAATGTCTTGGGTCAGGCACTTGAGAGTTTTGGTGATTATAAATTGATATATCACAGGTTTTATAGCTCTGGAGGCAGAATCTTCCCTGAACCTTGTTAGACAAATTGACCAATGGATCTTTAATTCCCTGATCCAATCAACTCCTCAGGGCAGGAGTTGCAAAGGAAGCGGTCTCTGTCTTGCTAATTCCTTGTCCCTGGGTGGCAAACAGTGGGACATGCTCTGGTTCCCATCTCCTGGATCCCTGTCCTCTGGGAAAAATACCTCTATTCTTCATTGGATCTTCTCTTGGGAACAAGTGTCATCATTTTCTGAGTTATGGTTTCCTCAGGGGATAGATAATTGAGTACAAAGGATCTGAGAATTCACCAGGGTAATGGTTCTCAAACTTTAGCCTGCACTAAGATGGCCTTGAGGATTTGGTAGAACAGATTTCAAAGTCCCATTCCCCAATTTCTGTCTTGTAGACCTGAGTTTGGATCTAATAATTAAGAATTTTTACAAGTTCCAAATTTTACTGGTCTCTATAACAGTCCATTTAGACCCTTTTCCCTCAGGCAACATTTCATAATTTCAGCTTTACCAAACTATCAAGTGAGGCTCCTGTTAACATATATCTTCCCAGACTCATATTTATCCTACACTCCTCTAGTCAACATCTCCAAGGGTAGAGCCTAAGAATCTAGTTTTAAAAGAAAATTGATTGGTTTTACTTTATTTTTATTTATATTTTTATTATGGATTTATTTACTTATTTTAATTTATTTTTTTGTGTGACAGAGACAGAGAGAGATAGAGAGAGGTACACATAGGAACAGACAGACAGGAAGGGAGAAAGATGAGAGAAGCATCAATTCTTTGTTGTGGCACCTTAGTTGTTCATTGATTGCTTTCTTATATATGCCTTGACTTGGGGGGGGGGCTAGAGCAGACCGATTGACCCCTTGCTCAAGCCAGTGACTTTGGGTTCAAACTGCAGAGCTGTGCTCAAAAGAGATGAGCCCATGCTCAAGCCAGCAACCTCAGGATTTCAAAACTGGGCCCTCTGCATCTTCTTTCATCATAATAGCATAAAACTAGAAATCAACTACAACAGAAAAACTGAAAAATACTAAAACACTTGGAAACTAAATAGTATGTTATTAAATAATGAATGAGTTAACAATGAGATAAAAGAAGACATTAAAAAGTTCATAGAAACCAATGATAAGCATACAACAACTCAAAATTTATGGGACACAGCAAAAGCAGTACTGAGAGGGAAGTTCATAACATTACAGGCATACCTTAAGAAGCTAGTAAAAGCTCAAATAAACAAATTAATCCTTTATCTAAAAGAACTAGAAAAAATATCAAGTAAAGTCCAGAGGTAGTAGAAGGAAGGAAATAATAAAGAACAGAGCAGAAATATATGACAAAGAAGCTAAAAAAGTAATACAAAGGATCAATGAAAACAAGAGCTGGTGCTTTAAAAAGGTAAACAAGATTGATGAACCTTTAACCAGACTCACCAAGAAACAGAGAGAAGACTAAAATAAATAAAATTAGAAATGAGAATGGATAAATAACAACTGACACAACAGAAATACAAAGGATTGTAAGAAAATACTATGAAGAACTGTATGCCAAAAAATTAGACAACCTAGGTGAAATGGACAAATTCCTTGAAACATATAATCTTTCAAAAAACAATCCAAAAGAATTACAAAACCTAAACAGACTGATTACAACAAATGAGATCAAAACAGTTATCAAAAAACTCCCAACAAACAGAAGCTCTCAACCAGATGGCTTCACAGATGAATTCTACCAAATATTCAAAGAAAAACTAACTCCTATCCTTCTCAAGCTATTTCAAAAAATTCAAGAGGAAAAAAACTCCCAAACTCCTTTTATAAGGGGAGCATAATTCTGATTCCAAAACCAGGCAAAGACAACACAAAGAAAAAAAATTATAGGCCAATATCCCTGATGAATATAGATGCTAAAATCCTCAACAAAACATTAGCAAACTGATCCAGAAATATATGAAAAAAATTATAAATCATGATCAAGTGGGATTTATTCTGGGGAGGTAAGGCTGGTACAATATTACAAATCAATCAATGTGATTTATCACATAAACAAAAAGAAGAAAAAAAACCACATGATAATTTTAATAGATGTAGAAAAAGCATTTGATAAAATCCAGCACCCACTTATGATCAAAACTCTCAGCAAAGTGGAAGTACAGGGAACATACCTCAACATGATAAAGGCTATCTATGAAAAACACACAGCCAACATCATACTCAATGGGAAAAAATTAAAAACTATCCCCTTAAGATCAGAAACAAGGCAGGGGTGCCCCCCTTTTATCACTCTTATTTAACATTGTTCTGGAAGTCCTATCCACAGCAATCAGACAGGAAGAAGAAATAAAAGGCATCCAAATTGGAAAAGAAGTAGTAAAACTATTGTTATTTGCTGATGATATGATACTGTACGTAGAAAACCCTAAAGCCTCAGTCAAAGAACTACTAAACCAGATAAATAAATTCAGCAAGGTGGCAGGATATTAAAATATAAAATTAATACTCAGAAATCAGAGACATTTTTATATACCAACAATGAATAATCAGAAAGATAAATTAAGGAAACAATTCCCTTCACTATTTCAACCAAAAAAATAAAGCACATAGGAGTAAATTTAACCAAGGAGATTAGAGACATGTACTTAGAAAATTACAAAACATTGATAAAGTAAATCAAGGAAGATAAAAAACAAGTGGAAGCATATACTGTGCTCATCGTTAGGAAAAATAAACATCACTAAAATGTCTATATTACCCAAAGCAATTTATAAATTCAATGCAATATTAATGAAAATACCAATGACATACTTCAAAGATATAGAACATATATTTCAAAAACTTATATGGAACTAAAAAAGAACACAAATTACCTCAGCAATCTTGAAAAAGAAGAATAAAGAGGGAGGTATTATATTTCCAGATATCAAATTATACTACAAGGCCATTGTACTCAAAACAGCTTGGTACTGGCATAAGAATAGGCATATAGATCAATGAAACAGAACAGAGAACCCAGAAATAAACCCACATCTTTATGGACAATTGATATTTGACAAAGGAGGTAAGAGCATACAATGGGTAAAGACAGTCTCTTTAACAAATGGTATAGGAAAATTGGACAGCTACCTGCAAAAAAATGAAACTAGACCACCAACCTACACCATTCACAAAAATAAACTCAAAATGGATAAAAGACTTAAATGTAAGTCTTAAAACTTACATTTAACTTACATATAGGCCTCTTTAAAAAAAAAAAAAAAAACAGGCAGTAAGCTCTCCGACATCTCTCGCAGCAATATATATGCTGATTTATCCCCACAGGCAAGTAATAAAATAAAAGACAAGATAAACAAATGGGACTATATTAAACTAAAAAGTGGCCTGACCTGTGGTGGCACAGTGGATAAAGCGTTGACCTGGAATGCTGAGGTCACCGGTTCAAAACCCTGGGCTTGCCTGGTCAAGGCACCTATGGGAGTTGATGCTTCCTGCTCCTCCCCCCTTTCTCTCTCTCTCTCTCTCTTTCTCTCTCTCTCTCTCTCTCTCGCTCTCTCCTCTCTAAAAATGAATAAATAAATAAAATTAAAAAAAATAAAATAAACTAAAAAGCTTTTGCACAACTAAAGACAATATGAACAGAATAAAAAGACAAACTACACAATAGGAGAACATATTTGACAATATGTCTGATAAAGGGTTAATAACCAAAATTTATAAAGAACTTGTAAAACTCAACACCAGAAAGATAAACAATCCAATTAAAAATTGGGCCAAAGAAATAAAGAGACACTTCTCCAAAGAGGACAAACAGATGGCCAATAGACAGATGAAAAAAATGTTCAACATCACTATCATTAGAGAAATGCAAATTAAAACCACAATGAGATATCATCTCACACCAATCAGAATGGTGCACATTAACAAAACAACACATAATAAGTGTTGGTTAGGATGTGCAGAAAAGGAAACTCTTCTGCACTGCTGGTGGGAATGTAGACTGTTTCAGCCACTGTGTAAAACAGTATGGAGATTCCTCAAAAAATTAAAAATCAAACTGCTTTTTGACCCAGCCATCCAACTTTTAGGAATATATCCCAAGAACACCATATCACTAACTCAAAAGGAGAAATGCACCCCCATATTTATGGCAGCATTGTTCACAATAGCGAAGATCTGAAAACAGCCCAAATGTCCATCAGTGGATGAGTGGATTAAAAAGCAGTATACATATATATAATGGAATACTAAGGGGCCATGAAGAAGAAAATCTTACCTTTTGCGACAACATGGATGGACCTGGAAACTATTATGTTAAGTGAAATAAGCCAGGCAGAGAAAGAAAAATATCATATGACCTCACTCATTCGAGGAATTCAATGAACAATGTGAACTGAGGAATGGAACTGAGACAGAGGAGGGATCAAAGGGAACAGAGTAAATGAGGACAGAGGGAAAGGGGATGATAGGATGGGATAAACCTGAAGGGAACAGAGGAGGGTGCTATGGGGAGGGGGGCAATGCGGATGTTGAGGGGAATATGAGGGAGAGAGGGATGCATTCGGAGCGACACTAAAATCTATATAAACACAATAAATTAGAATAATAAATAAATAAATAAATAAATAAACACAAATTATTAATATAATGCCTCCTACAATTCCTCCAAAAATCTTAAACTTTTTTAGATTATTCAAATTACTGATTACATCAGAAGTAACAGTTAATAAATTTTCTCCATTGATTGTCTTCAACTAATCCTTAAAAGTAATGTCAAGCCTGAACAGGCGGTGGCACAGTATAGAGTATTGGACTGGGATGCAGAAGGACCCAGGTATGAGACTCCAAGGTTGCCAGCTTGGGCACAGGCTCAAATGGTTTGAGCAAAAGCTCACCAGCTTGGACTCAAGGTTGCTGGCTCCAAGCAAGGGGTTACTTCGTCTGCTGAAGGCCCCTGGTCAAGGTACATATGAGAAAGCAATCAATGAACAACTAAAGTGTCGCAACAAAAAACTGATGATTGATGCTTCTCATCTCTCTCCATTCCTGTCTGTATGTCCCCATCTATCGCTCTCTCTGACTCTCTCTCTCTGTCTCTAAAAAGAAAGAAAAAGAAAAGTAGTGTCAATATGCTTTTGTAAATCTAAAATTTTCATAGTTAAATTTCCATGATTTAACAAGTGTTTTTTAACGTTTTTCCAAGGGAAATGAGTATGATTCCAAGGAATAGGGGTGATACAAAAATTAGTTACATTCCAATTACATTTTATTTTAATTTGTCTTTGCAGACTAACAATTTGATCTCCTAACATAATCACAGTCTGTTCTAAATAATTAACCTTAGCATTAATTTCACTATTTGTACGTCGCTGAGAAGTCCACAGTTGTTCAGAAGTTTCATGTCATTCTTGTACGAAGTCCACAATCTGTATACTTTGATGTAATGCAACTCCAGATATAGCAACTGCAGCAGTTACAGCTATTAATCCCATAATGATGGCAATAATCAGTCCAAGTAGTCTTTTTGGTTCACTTCAAAGACTTAATAAGATGTTGTAACTGCATCATAGAAGGGGAATCTTTCCACATCAGATGCATTTGTACTGAAATTTGTTCTGGCTCTTAAAATGTATAAACTTTGACTATTTTTATTAAAAGGAATGGAAGAGTTAATACATGTATAAAAAGTACAGTTGTTTCAAGTTGTAAAATAATTTTCAGCTCTTCATTTGGTTTCACCAATAATAGATATGTCTTATTCTTATTAAAGTTTCACCTAGTATAATTAGAAAAATGATTTCTCTAGATTTCTTCTTTCAATGCTGACATATGTTTAAATGCCATAGCTATTTTCTACAAATGATATTGTATAGAACTGAATTTTATGTGAGGAGCTTGAGGTGACATCCCTCCTCCATGCCATATGATAATATGATTACCTTGACCATCAGCTGTAATTGAACCATTGTTCTTATGCCACCTTAAATCAGCACTCTTCCTTTTAACTCAGGTGGAACCATGAGAGCTCCAATCTGTGATATTTCCATAGGAAATACTAAGTAAAACCCGAGCAGTTTCTCCTCTGCATTTTTCCCAATGTACCCATTAATTCAGCTGATGAACAATTGCAGTTTGATAGGGTGGTAAATCAGGCAGAGGTTCAGGACCATGTACAGACGTATTACCTTCAAATTTATATCCTTGTAACAAAAATGAACATTTTTTTATTTCTCCTTTATTGTTTTTTACAGTAGAAAGCCAAGCTTGAGTTTTTATTTTTAAACAATGTGGCTCATATCCTATATATATAGGTAATCCCTCAACTTCTGTTGTATAATTTTCTAATCTTATTCCTTCTTTTGAAGGTACTAAGGGGCCTCTATCATCAAAAGATCTTGGAAGCCAATTAGAATTATTAACAAAAATAGGAACGGCACTATCTTCCCAATGAATAGCTCTACTTAATGGAGGATTAGAGATGTATGCCCAGTAACTAAAATTTTCAGCCCTACTTACCAGAATTGTTACCAAGGCAATCATTGCTAAGATCAGATTAGTAGCATTTTGGTTTTTTCCAGTAGCTTGTAGCATCTTTTCACCCTCAAAGGTCAGCTTTTTAATTTGACTCCAACTTGATATTTTAGCCTTCTCAATTCTAGGCAGTGGCACCTTTAATGTTCTTCGTCTGAGGTTCAGTGCTTCCATCTTGGCAATGAGAGGATATGGAGAGAATGTATTTCTCTTGCTCATGTTGTTAGTTTAATTCAATGGGCAGGGATTCAGAAGGGCTAGATTCTGAAATGACACAAAGAAACCCTCTTCTCCAATGTTGTACCCATTGATCCAATTCATTTTTATAATGCACAAGTTGATAAACCTTAGAACTATTATTTTTTGTCCAATGTCTGCAGCAGTCGAATTATCCTCTCCTGTATTTAAGAAATTTAAAGTAAATAAAGCTTTGGGTAATATAATTCTAGGGGATAATTTCCTTTCTTCTCCCCCTTTTGGTTTAAGTAACATATTTTTCAGAGTGTGATTACTGCTCTCAATAATTGCTTGTCCTTGTGGATTATATGAAATTCTAGTAGTATGTTTAATATTCTAAAATGCTAAGAATTGTTGAAATTTGGCAGATGTATAGGCAGGACAATTGTCCATTTTCATTGCCTTAGGAATGCCTATAACATTAAAAGCTTCTATAAGATGTTGAATGACATGATCAGCCTTTTCTCTAGGCAAAGGTGTGGCCCACAAAAGGAAGAATAGGTATCAATAGAACAGTGTTCATAGGATAGTTTTCTAAAGGAAGAAACATGAGTTACATCCATTTGCCACAGTTCATTACTGTGCTTTTCTCTAGGATTCGTTCCTCCTGGTAATGGGGGAGTATTTATAATACTGCACTGAGGACATTTTCTAACAATATTTTGAGCCTCTCACTTGGTTATCTTAAATTTTTGCATTGAATTTTTTCTATTCATATGAGTCTCTGCATGAAATTTAGTGGATATTTCTACAGATCTAATAAGTAATCAATCAATTTTATTATTTGCAGTAGACATAGGGCCTGGTAAAGCTGTATGAGAATGAATGTGTTATATACATAGGTAAATTTTGTTCCCACAATAAAAGTTGTAACTCTTGAAACAATTTGTGTAATTCGGAACCATTATTTGAAATGTAAACAAGTTTCTATAAGTTTAAATGCATGTTCTACATATTGAGAATTAGTAACAATGTTAATAGGGCAAGAAAAATTATTAAGAAGTAATAATACAGCAGATAACTGATTTTTGAATTGATGTATATGGAGTTTTTATTACTTTTGTCACTGGTCCAGTATATCCAGTAATACCTAATTTATTTGCATTGGTATAAAAAGCAGAAGCCTTTTGAATTGGCTGAGCCAATACTTTTTTTTTTGTTTTTTTTGTTTGTTTTTGTTTTTGTTTTTGTTTTTTTTTTTCATTTTTCTGAAGCTGGAAACAGGGAGAGACAGTCAGACAGACTCCCGCATGCGCCCGACCGGGATCCACCCGGCACGCCCACCAGGGGCGACGCTCTGCCCACCAGGGGGTGATGCTCTGCCCATCTGGGCGTCGCCATGTTGCGACCAGAGCCACTCTAGCGCCTGAGGCAGAGGCCACAGAGCCATCCCCAGCGCCCGGGCCATCTTTGCTCCAATGGAGCCTTGGCTGCGGGAGGGGAAGAGAGAGACAGAGAGGAAAGCGCGGCGGAGGGGTGGAGAAGCAAATGGGCGCTTCTCCTGTGTGCCCTGGCAGGGAATCGAACCCCGGTCCTCCGCACGCTAGGCCGACGCTCTACCGCTGAGCCAACCGGCCAGGGCCGAGCCAATACTTTAGTTGGTAAAATCCATTGTGTTCTTTTTTTTTTTCATTGTGTTCTTTTTAAAAATTGAATTCTTTTATCTGTAGGATACTGATTGTTCATGTTACCAAAATAATCAGTTTACACAATTTGCCAATCAATATTTAATTTCAAGTTGTCTGAAATCTGATTACATATTAAGAGTATAATGACTTTATTCTAAAGACTTCCAGTCAGTTGTCTTATCCTAAGTCTACTTTTAGTAATTAAAGTACAGATTTTCTCTAAGTATGTACATAATTTCTTTTAAGTCTTATATGACAGGAATTGCCATTCTAATATCTTATTTTCTTGCCACATTATGCCAGAAGGAGAATGTTCTGAGGAAAAAATAATTAAATAGGTTTATGTGTATTAATTTAATCTAAGTAAGTAGTATGCATAATCTTTTCAATAAGTGATAGTTCTAGCCTGACCTGTGGTGGCGCAGTGGATGAAGCGTCGATTTGGAAATGCTGAGGTCGCCAGTTCGAAACCCTGGGCTTGCCTGGTCAAGGCACATAGGGGAGTTGATGCTTCCAGCTCCTCCCCACCTTCTCTCTCTGTCTCTCTCTGTTCTCTCTCTCTCTGTCTGTCTCTCTCCCTTTCTCTCTCCTCTCTAAAATGAATAAATAAAATTTAAAAAAAAATAAGTGATAGTTCTTGTTTTGCTATTTCTGATAACTGTCTGGGACTGTTTAAAACAGAATATCCTTGAAGAATATTAAATAAATTTATTAGTGCATAAGAAGGGGTTCCTAAGGAGGGTCTCAATCAATTAATATCACCCAATAATTTTTGAAAGTCATTTAAGGTTTTTAAGGAGTCAGTTTATAAATTGACTTTTTGAGAAATAATTCTTTGATTTTCAATTATATTCCCTAATTATAAATACTTAAAAGGACAAGATGTTTGAATTTTGTCTTCAGCTATGACTAAACCATATTGATTCAAGGTTTCAGAAACATCCTAAAGGATGACTGAAAGTTTAGCATTATTCTCACAAGCTATCAATATGTCATCTATATAATGGATTATCAAAGATTGAGAATATTTTTGACAAATTTTTTCTAAAGGTTGATTTACATAATTTTTACACAATATTGGGCTATTTAACATTCCTTGTGGAAGGACTATAAACTTAGTAAGAAAAATTAGTTCTGCTTATTGTTATAGACACAACAGCTAACATTGCTAGAAACAGAGTCAAGAATGTTTTTGGAGTCTTAGTCCTAATTAAAACATTTTTTGCCTCTTGGGTAAGTTTCTTCAGTTGCCCTCAAGTAGGAAGTTCAGCTTTTTGTGTTGTAGTTGCCTTCATCTTCATTTCTCTAATAAACTTTGGCTCTAGGCTTAGTCTCTTTGCTTCTTCTTCTGGTGGCTCAAAGATGTCAAATCTCCCTTTCTTCTATTTCTGACTTATGCTGAGGCTTCAATCTTCTGGAAGGTATCCACTGGTCTCCCACATCTGTGAAGATAAGAGCAAATCCTTGCCCCTACATTTTGCCTACATTGCTGTTGTAAATCAGCAAATTGTCCCTGTCTAAAAAGTTCATCTTGTGTAATATTAACAGAGGGGTTAGTGTTAACATTCTGATTAGCTTGAATAAGAGCCTGATCCTCCTACTAAGTCATAAATTGTAACTGTTTCACTTTTAAAAGAACAGACCGAGCTAACATCTCTAAATTTTTTGAGGTAAAATGTTCAGAGTTTGTGAAGGAAGATAGCAGTCCTTGCATATAAGGAGAGTAAGTTCTATACTGGGAGCAAGCCATTTTTAACTCTTTAAGAGTCTTAACAGGGATTTGGTCATATTGAGTATAAAAACTTCCTTGGGAAAATTGTGGATTAGGTCCTAATGGAGTGAGTGTGACAGGAAAAGTTTCTAATGCTGAACTTATACATTTTAAATCCCCTTCTTGTCTAGTCTGCATTATTCCTTTCATTAGAGGTGTAAGAATAGGTCCCTTAGCTTGTTTTTCAGGTACAACAATAGGTACTGAATATACAAATGGGTTAGTAGAGGGGGATTCTGTGAGTAGGGCTAGATACAAGGAAAATGGTGGTGGAGCAGAGGAAGTAACAGAAGGAGGAGGCAGAGGCTAATTATCTTGGTCAGTTTTGAAAGGGTTATTGCTATGTTGAACCTCCTTGTCAGAAAGTGTAGACTGTAGTTTAAAAAGTTGCTCCTTTAATTGTTTAGAAGATAAATGTTTTCCTCATCAGAGGCCCAATGACCCTTATTACCTTACCATTAAAAAAAAAACTTAGAACTTTGTTAGAGAAATTTACTATTCCCTAAGCCTTGCAGCTCAGTAGCCACTGCATGAGTGGGCCAGGAAGAAAGCCAATGTTGCTTAGTAATAACAGATGCATTAGCTTCTATATCTAAAAGTCTCTTGTATTTTTAAGTGTATTTCAGAGCATCAGAGGAGCCAAATTCTTGCTTTCCTCAGGACCCCTTTTGCAGGATGTGGCCTGACAAGCAGCCAACTGCCTGAAGCAGCTTGAGACAAATTCTTGAAATGACTTATCAGGGCCCTGTTTAATTTTGCTTAGTTTCTTTGTTTCACTGATATGAGCATATCTTTACACACAAACAAGAAAATTTTCAGCACAGAAACACAAGTATAATACATAACTTTGATTAATCCTAATACCTGAATTAATATTTGGCTTCTAACTCTGAATATACCTTGCAATTTAGTAACTAAATTAGCAAGTCTTTAGGATCTACATTCTATTCAATTTAAATTTAAATTATCACTTCTTACAAGTTTCAATTTTAAAGCAAATAATATAGGGATGAAACTATTTTTTTCAATATAAGAGCTGCCATTTCCAATTTTGCATGCAAGAACTTAATTCAGGCCTTAAAAAATCACATTTTAGACATCAAACAAAAACTAAATAGAAACTAGAATCAGACAAACTAGCAAGAAACCCAGGATTTCAGAGCATAATCAGACTAAAAAGATTCCTGCCTGATCTTAGTCAGGGCATTTTCAGAGAGATTAATGATGAATGGAACTAAGAAAAATCTCCCCGAGAAAAAAAACTCATGGTCATTGGGAGATTTTGTATCAGATCCATCAGGAGTCCCCCATCTAAATTTCCAGGCAAGGAATAAGAAAGAAACAAAATGATAATTTAGAGAAATGTAGCTAAAATATTTTTAAAAATCAGTAAGCATTCTCCATTTTTTTAGATTTTTTCTTTATTACAAAGACTGGAGAATTCCAAGAACTTTGTGATTCCTCTATATGTCCTAGTTCTAATTGAGTCTGCACTAATTGATGTAAAGCTTCGAGCTTCTCTCCTTTTAGTGGCCATTGCTCAACCTATATTGGTTTTTTACTTAGCCATTATCAATATCAGACATTACTTCACTAGCTGGAGGCCGTGAGGATTCAGAATCAAACTGTAATGGTTGCAAAGCCAAGGAAATTAAATTACAAAGAGACAAACAGAAAGAGGAATAGTATCTTCCTGTTGATGAGCATGCTGTAGAGCTCTCATTACTTGTTTCTATGTTCTCAAACTTAAAGCAACTTTTCCTTGTGGCTGGAATCAATAACAATGCTTTCTAACATTTTTAAAAAGTAACTTAAAATTCTTATCCCTTTAACAGTGCTTGTAGTAATTTTATATACTGGGTCTCAATAGATAGGAAATTCTCCAAGACTCTGCCTAAAATTCCCGAAGGTTTTGCTTACCACCAAGCGGACTTTTTTCCCCTTTGGTCTGATGATATCAAGACTGCAAACTTTCTCCTTTTCGAGTCCCACATTGGGCGCCAGATGTTATTATTTCTTCTACAGTTCTGACTCGTAAGGAATAAGATACATCAGATGAAAGTAGTTCAAGCATTGGGCTGAAACTCAGAAGTGGAATCAGCCCCAAGAAACTGCGCCACTGCATATTTATTGAGTTCCAAAAAGGACAAGCTCAGCAGATAAAGTCAGAAAGCTACAACAGTCTTTTTTCCCAACTAAACCATCTTTAATCCTGCATGTCTACTGTTTCCTTCATGATCAAGGTCACAAGAAGAATCCAAGTATCAGAGTTTATCAATCATAAAGGACATCTGGTTCTTGATGGCATTCTCCCAAGAATTCCACATATTTGCATTCAAGTGACTGCAGGCAGGGCCAGTCTCCTGTTATAGTTAAAACACTCCAAGGTCTCCTCTTGTCTCCAAGTAACCCTTGCACTGAAGTTAACTATTATTCATATTTGTGCAGGGTATTTCTCTTCACTTCATGAGCAGATTATATCTTTGGCCCAACTTCTCACCGAATCATACCTTTATCTAGTGTGCATATATTTTAGGTGCTTCTTGTTGTTGGATTTGTTGAAATTTCAAGGAGAGAGATTGGGAATATCTCTCATGCCACCATTTCTCTGACATCTAATTTTTATGTGTTTTAATCCTATTTTCTGTAGGTGTTCTCTTATTAATTTTTTCTTTGCTTTTGATGTTTATTTTTCTGTGGTCTTTCTTCTTCACTTGTCATAATTTTTAAAATTTTTATATTTTTATTGTATTATTTAATTTAATTTTTATTTTTAGTTGTTTTCTTGTTAGGATTCTTAACAATACCACTCTCAAATGCCATTAAAGAAAATGAAATTGAATACATGGCTAGACAAGACAGACATAGTTCAGAAAAATAAAAGATCTCAATCACATGGAAACTTTGGAGTTAAATGATAGAAAATTCAAAATTTAAGTCCTAAAAACCCTCAACAAGATACAAAAAGACATCAAATAGGCAACTTAATGAGCTCAAAAAATAAATTAATGAACAAAACAAATGCCTCACCAAGGAGACTGAAACTTTAAAAACAGAAAAAAAAACTCAATACATGAATTGAAAACTTATGTAGCAAGTTTAACTAATAAAATAATCCAGATAGATGAAAGAGTCAGTGACATCGAAGGCAAGCAACTAGAGATGTGACAGAGAGAAGAGGAGAGACTCATAAATTTAAAAAACTGACAGAGCTCTACAAGAATTGTCCAACTCTGTAAAAACAAGCTATATAAGACTAATGGGTATATTAGAAGAAGGAGAAGAGAGTGTAGAGCCTATTTAAGGAAATAATTGATGAGAATTTCCCAAGCATGTGGAAAGAATTAGAGCCTTGAATCCAAGAAGCAAACAGAATGCCAAGTTACCTCAACCCAAATAGACCTACTCCAAGGCAAATCATAGTAAAATTGTGAGAAATCAATGACAAAGAAAGAATCCTCAAGGCAGGTAGGGAAAATAAGAACATAACATATAAATTAAAGCTCATTAGGTTATCATCAGATTTCTCAGCAGAAACTCTCCAAACCAAAAGATAGCAGATTCAAGGATTCAAAATACTAAAACAGAAAAATTATCAGCCAAGAATACTATATCCATCAAAATTATCCTTCAAATATGAAGAAAAAAATAAAACTTTTACAGACATACAAAAGCTGAAGGGATGTATTATCAGAAACCTCCCACTGCAGGAAATACTCCAGGGGATTATTTGACCAGATACAAAGAACAAAACAATAAAAATGACAAGTAAAAGCCCAACAAGGTCACAATAAAAATATGAATAATCTGTAACAAGAATAACATAAAAAGGGAGAGGATGAAGATATGCAGTAACAAAGGAGGATGGAATGCAGAAGCATTCAAAAGACAAAGGACTCTTGTACACATGAAAATATTTCTCTTAATAACCTAATGATAACCACCCACAAAATAGCCACTACACACAGCTTAAAAAAAATAAATAGAGGAAAGAAGTATGGAATACCACCAAACAAAAACAACTGACAGAAACACAAGAGAAGAACCAAATAAGACAAAGAGCTACCAGAAAACAAAACATAAAATGGCTATAGAAATCCTCAAGGCTCAATAATTACCCTAAATGTAAATGGACTGAACTCACCAATAAAGAGGCATAGAGTAGCAGATTGGAACAAAAAACAAAATCCAACCATATGCTGCCTTTAAGAGACACATATAAGCTGCAAGGACAAAAGCAGACTCAGAGTGAAAGTTTGGAAAATGATTCTTCAAGCAAATAGTATTCAAAGAAAAGCAGGTGTAGCCATACTCATATCTGAAAATGCTGACTTTAAGACAACAAAGGTAACCAGAGACAAAGATGGACATTCCATAATGATAAAGGGGACACTGTATCAAGAAGACATAACACTTCTTTATATACATGCACCTAGCTAGGGATCACCAAAATATATAAAATGTCTACTAACTAATCTAAAAGTAGAAGCAGACAAAAACACAATCATATTTGAAGTAAATATTAGCCTTAAACAACACCCTGGACCAAATGGACATAATAGACATTTACAGAACATTTCATTCCAAAATGTCAGATTATACAATCTTCTCCAATGTGCATGGAACATTCTCAAGGACAGACCATATGTTGGGCCCCAAAACTAACATCATCAAATTCAGGGAGACTGAAATTATAACAAGCATGTTTTCAGATCATAAGATTTTAAAATTAGAATTCAACTGTAAAAAGAAAGTAAAAAACCCCACAAAAATGCAGAAATTAAACAACATACTTTAAAAAGACTAGGTCTAATAAAAAATATAAGCAGAAAAAGAAAAAAATATAAGCAGAGATAAAACGTATATACAGACAAATGAAAATGACAACACAACATATCAAAATTTCTGAGATGCAGCAAAAGCAGTAATAAGAAGAAAGTTTATATCATTACAGGCTTATATCAAGAAACAAGAGAGATGCCAGGGAAATGACCTAACATCACACCTTAAGGAACTAGAAAAAGAACAAAGGCAACTCAAAGTCATTAGAAGAAAGAAAACAGTAAAAATTAGAGCAGAACTAAATAAAATAGAGAACAAAAAACTATAGAAAAAATTAACACAACAATGAGCTGGTTCTTTGAAAAGATCAATAAAATTGACAAACCACTGGCTAGACCAGTGTTTCCCAACCTTTTTTGTGCCATGTCCCACCTTAACCTTTCTTAAATTTTTATGTCCCCCCTATGTAACATACATAATTTTTAACATTAAAAAACTGATTTGTTCACTTAATAAACATAAATGATAGGTTCTAGGAAGAAATCACTATGAAACTGTTAACAAAACACAATAAGTAAAATTTCAAAACATATAATGAAAAACAGAAATTTAAATTCCAAATAATTTTAATACAGATTTTTCTATATTAATTTATTACTTTAATTTAGTGTGATCCTTGCGCTTGATGCTTGCTGCACAGAGATTTTATATTAGGTTCCAATTTGGTTAGCTTTAGTCTCAAGTCTCCACGTTGTGTTATATCCAGCCGATTTCTTTTTTTTACCAGTAAATCATTTACAGCACTAAATCCACATTCAGCTAAAAATGAAGATGGAAACGGTAGCAATAGTTTTCTTGCACATTTGGTTGAATTTGGGTATTTGATTTCTGTTTCCTCACAAAGCCATGCCATCGCTTCTTTGATATTAAATAAAGCTTTAACTGACTCATCATTTTGCAATTCTGCGAGTTCTTCTTGATACTGCATATTTGATATATCAGACAAATCCACTAACATTGGCTGCATCATCCATGTTGGGAAATCAATTTGTTTTAAATCAGAAAATCTTTCTTTTAAATCAGCCGATAGAATATTCAAATGATTGACAATAACAAGTAAAGTGGTATCAGTTACTTCACATTTTTGGAGCCAATGAAACTGTTTAAAGTTTTTGTTGTTAATATGTTTCTGACATAACTCAATATTGGTAATGAAACCAAATATCTTTGTTTTTGCATCGACAAGAGTTTTATTTGTTCCTTGAAGTTGCTTATTTAATATATTTAGTTTTTCAAAGATATCGGCTAAATAACTCACAAATGCTTTACCATCTATTGTTAACAGATACTTCATTTCAGGTTTGTTGCTTAAAAAAATCACTAAGAGTATCAAACAGTTCCATAAATCTTTTCAAACAGTTTCCTTTAGATAGCCATCTTACTTCAGTATGAAGTAACAGTCTCACATGGTCTTCATTTTGTTCTTCACAAAATAGCTTGAAAAGATGCTCACATTTGGCACTAGCTTTAATAGCATTAACACACTTTATTACTGTATGTAATACTTCATTCAGAACAGGAGAGATGTTTTTAGCTACCAAGTTTTCCCTATGAATAACACAATGCACAAGAATCATTTCTGGATTCGCATCTTTTATCAATTTTAAGCAGCCATTTTTCTTGCCCATCATATTGGGAGCACCACCTGCAGCACAAGATGTTATATTTTTTATTGGTATATCATTGACATCTAAGTAGTTTTTTAGCTTATTATATATATCTTTGGAGGTAATGGTGCTTTCTAATCTTTTACAGAACAACATTTCTTCAGCAAAATGTCCTTTATCAATATATCTTATGTAAGTTATCAATACTGCCTCACTGTCTCTCAAAGTTGATTTATCCATTTGCAAGGAGAATTTTCTTGTTTTCATCTTTTCAATAAGTTGTTTTTCAATATCCTCACTCATTTTGTCTTTTCTTCTGCTAACAGAATTGTTACTGAGTGGCATAGCTTTTACATCTTTGTCATCTTTTTCAAGAACCGTTTTAAGAAATGCTGATATTGACGGTTTTATTAAATTCTCTCTTATAGTGTGATTTTCTCCAGTTTTAGTGATGAATAAAGAAATTTGATAACTAGCCTCAAGGACACGATTATTAGTTTAAGTATGAGCAGTAAATAGAGACTTTAATGTTGTCCTTTTTTCAAAATTTTTCTTTAAAGTTTTAAAGTAACTCAAATCTGAATTAATATGAGCACTATGTTTCGCCTTCAAATGTGCCTCAAGATGACCTTGTTTCATTGATTCATTGGTCAAGCATTGCTGGCATAAAAGACAAAAAGGAATCCACTCATCATGAACAGCGGGTATGAACCCAATTTTTAAATATTCCTCTGAATATTGACGAGTTTTTTTCTTGCTTGCATCACTCATTTTACTATGGGCTATAATAAAAATAAGATCAATTAAAAACCAATATTAAAATATGTGTTAAAATATATTCAATGTGACATAGAGTAAACGTATACTAAAAATTCATATTTATTTAAATGTATATAACACATTTACTACACTACCACTGCAAATCAAAAGGTATCTATATTTTTTCCACTTGACAAAATTTTCTGGAAAGTTATGCTTCTAAAATTAAAATTGTCATGCATGCACTATTATAGCCCCAATAATATTTATAAAATATTATTGCTTTCTAGCCCCGATGCAAGAAGTACTTAATAAAGAATTTAATATTGATAAAAATAAAATCAAATACTTACCAATTATATCTATACAATATATATGTATACTTATTAAATAACAAGCTTTTACAACAGTTTTGACTGACACTTATTTCAAATTAACACCAACTGAATGATGTGAAACACTACAGAAGTTGCGATGGGCCAATTAGGTGAGAATAACTGCATTGTTTAGCGAGTTTTTAAAACGTCTGGGGTTCCCTGCGGCAGACGGCACGCTCCGCGGTGAACCCAGGACGAAGTTTACTTGACACCAATCACCCAGTTGATATTTTGGTCTTGTCAAACGAAATTATACTTAATAATTATTTACCTAAATTATTTAAGAATTGCATTTTTTGTTAAATTTGGCACCGAGATTTAGCATTGCATTTAAATGGCCCGGGGCGAAAGAGTTAAAGTCGTGTCAAGTCCATTTTCAAATTGCCCCCCTTAACTATCGAACTGCCCCCCTGTGGGGCGTGGGCCCCACGTTGGGAAACACTGGGCGAGACTCACTAAGGAAAAAAAGGAAGTACTCATATAAACAAAATTCAAAGTGAATGAGTAGAAATTACCACAGATATCATAGACATACAATAAAATCATAGTAGAATACTATGAAAGATTATATGTTACCAAATTCAACAACCTAGAAGAAATGGATAAATTCTGAGTCATGAAGAAGTGGAAAATCTAATTAGACCTATAAGTGGGGAAGAAATAGCAACAACTATCAAAACCTCCCCAGAAACAAAAGTCCAGAAGCAGATGGCTACACTAGTGAATTATATCAAACATTCAAAGAAAATTTGGGACCTACCATTCTCAGTCTTCCAAAAAATAGAAGAAGAAGCAATACTGCTCAATACTTTTTGTGAGGCCCACATAACCCTCATACCAAAACCTGGAAAGGACAGCACAAGTAAAGAAAACTACAGGCCAATATCTCTAATGAATACAGATGCAAAAATCCTAAACAAAATACTAGCAAATCAAATACAACAACACATTTAAAAAATAATACACCATGATCAAGTGGGATTACTTCCAAGAGCATAATGATGATTCAACATACAGAAATCAATCAACATAATACACCACATCAACAGAACAAAGAACAAAAATCATATGATCCTATCAATAGATGCAAAAAATACATTTAATAAGATATAATATCCCTTTATGTTTAAAAAATCAATAAAATGGGTATAGAAGGAAAATACCTCAACATAATAAGGGCTATATATATAACAAACTGTCAAATAATATTATACTAAATGGTAAAAAAAATGAAAGCTTTTCCTCTAACATCAGGAATAAGACAGGGTTGCCTACTCTCTCCACTCCAACATAGTACTAGAAGTTTTAGCCAGAGCAATCAAACAAGAGAAAGAAATAAAAGTCATTTACATCGAAAAATAAGAAGTAAAGTTATCACTTTTTGCAGATGACATAATCCTGTATATAAAAAATCCCAAAGACTCCACAGAAAGACTTTTAGAAACAATAGACATATACAGTAAGGTCGCAGGATACAAAATCAATATATAGAAGTCTATTGCTTTCATATATGCCAACAATGAAACTTCAGAAAATGAACTCAAAAAAAATCTTTTTACAGTTGCAACAAAAATAAATAAATAAAATACCTAGGAATAAACAACAAAAAATGTAATAAATCTATGTACTAAAAATTACAAAGCATTATTAACAAAAATTGAAGAAGACAAAATGAAATAAAAAAATATCAAATGTGCTTGGATAGGAAGAATAAATATAGTTAAAATGGCCATATTACCCAAAACAACATATAAATTTAATGCAATACCCATTAAAATTCCAATGTCATCTTTTAAAGAAATGAAACAAAAAATTGACAAGTTTGTATGGAACCATAAAAAAACCCAAATAGCAAAGCAATCCTGAGGGAAAGAAACAAAAAAACAAAGCTGGAGGAATTACAATACCTGACTTCAAATTATACTACAGAACCACGATGATCAAAACAGCATGATATTGGCAGAATAGACGCACAAACCAATGGAACAGAATTGAGAACCCAGAAATAAAACCACATATATATGGGCAAATCACCTTTGACAAAGGAACAAAAAATACAAAATAAAAAAAAGAAAGTCTCTTCATTAAATGGTTTTGAGAAAATTGAAAAGCCACATGCAAAAGAATAAAATTTGATTACAGTTTGTTCCCCTGCATAATAATTAATTTAAAACAGATCAAAGACCTAAATATAAGATCTGAAACAATAAATTACATTAAGAAAACATAGGTACTAAACTCATAGGCCTAGGCCATAGAAAACAGTTTATGAATTTGACCCAATGGCAAGAAAAGTAAAGGCAAAAATAAACAAATAAAAGTATGTCAAACTAAAAAGCTTCTGCACAGCAAAAGAAACTGACAAAAAAATAGGCAGCATACTAAATGGAAAATATTTGCAAACAATAGCTCTGATAAGGGGTTAATATCCAAAAAATACAAAGAACTAACAAAGATTAGTAAAAACCAAGCAAACAATCCAATTAAAACATGGAGAGAGGACGTAAACAAACACTTCTCCCAAGAGGTCATACAGATGGCCAACAGATATATGAAAAGATGCTCATCTTCACTAGCCATTTGAGAAATGCAAATCAAAACTACAATGAGATACCACCTCACACCTGTTAGATTGGCTATTATTAACAAGACAAGTAATAACAAGTGTTAAACAGGCAATGGAAAAAAGGGTACCCCATTTACTGCTGGTGGGAATGTAAACTGATACAGCCATTATGGAAGAAAGTATGGTGATTTCTCAAGAAATTAAAAATTGAACTACCATATGACCCAGCAATCCCTCTACTGGGTATCAACCCCCAAACTCAAAAACACTGGTACAAAAACAAAACAAAACATGTAGACAGACCTGAAAATAGCAGCAAAGTAGGCAGATGCACAGACTCCCAGCTCATACCACCAAACTAGATTACAAATTAATTTAGGAATAATCAGTGAAAAATCAAATCTGGAATACAAGAACAGCTCTCAAAAAACCAAGAAGCAAAGAAGAAGCCACACTGATAGGGAGTGGTGAGTCTCCCCTGCTTACAGGAACAAAGGAAGCGTTAGGCTGAGAGCCCAGATTGGCTCTCATTCCAAGGAAAAGAGTAGTAAATATCACTCACAGCCACTTGCCTGGGGACCTGGGAATGAGGTGTGTTGAAAGAGCTGGTTTATCTTCCAAAAGGAAAGGGGGAGGGAGAGAGAGACAAACAGTGACTGGCAGAGGAATGCATGGGAGGACCTGAGAAACTGACTTATCCAGTGCTGGAGGCGGCCATAGCTGGGAAAGAGGTTGATCCTTCCACATAACAAAAGACAAGTAGTTCCAGATCACCCATCTCAAGATATCTCTCCAGCTCCAATCAGTGCAAAAAGACACTGCTGAAAACAAGAAGTGGGGAGGAGGGGCAGTAACTCAGGTCTCCATGGAGATCTGAGATACACCTACCCCTACTGAAGCTGAGAAAGCACCCCACCCCCAGAGAGAGTAACTGGCAGTTC
The DNA here is from genome assembly GCF_036850765.1 of Saccopteryx bilineata. Lineage (NCBI taxonomy): Eukaryota > Metazoa > Chordata > Mammalia > Chiroptera > Emballonuridae > Saccopteryx > Saccopteryx bilineata. The sequence goes on along the minus strand of NC_089490.1, from coordinate 146,805,537 downwards.
AAGCCTTCAGAGGGTCAGGTTACACCCACCACATTTCTGGATACAGTTTCAAATAAGCCCCCTGCTGAGATCAGTAAAAGAAACTACAACCAAGATAACTGAGAAGAAAACAAACAAATCAAGATGTCAAAGTGGCTCTATTATAAAAGCCAAACATGACAGTGGATTACAAACAAAAGCTGATGACAACCCAAGAAGACCTAGAAATAACACAACTGAAAATTGAAGGCAAACAACACCAAACCTAGACTCAACCAGCCCTACAAACAACACACTCAAACACACAGACATAATGAGAAGATAGAGAAGTGCAATCCAAATGAAACCACAAGAGAAATCTCCAAAAAGGAACTGAGTGATATGAAAATAACCAAACTGCCATAAGTAGAGTTTAGAATAATGATTGTTAAGATGCTTAGAGATCTTAGAACAACAATGGATGGTCATTACGAACACTTAAATAAAGAGATAGCAAGTATAAAAAAGGACATTGAAATATTAAAAAAGAATCAGTCGGAGGTGACAAATATAATAACAGAAATGAAGACCACAATGGAAGAAATTAAAAGCAGAATGGATGAAGCTGAGCATTGAATCAACGAGTTGGAGGACAAAATGAACAAAGGCATGTAAGCAGGTAGAAAAAGGAAGAGACTCAAAAAGTCTGAGGAAACTTTGAGAGAGTTCTGTGACAACATGAAAAGAAATAACATCCACATCATAGTGGTTCCTAAAAAAGAAGAGAAAGAACAAGGGATAGAAACTTGATTCAATCAAATCATAGCTGAAAACTTCCCTAAATTGATGCAGGAGAAAATTCTCACAAGTTCAAGAAGCTCAGAGGACTCCATTAAAGAAAATCCCAAAAAGAACTACACCAAGAAACATCATAATTAAAATACCAAAGCTAAGCAATAAAAAGAAAATATTAAAAGCTGCTAGAGAAAAGAAGGTTATCACCTACAAAGAAGTCACCATAAGGATGACATCCTCCTTCTCAACAGAAACACTTGAGGCCAGAGAGAATGGCAAGTAATATTCAAAGAAATGCAGAACAAGAACCTACAACCAAGACTACTTTATCCAGCAAGGCTATCATTTAAAATTGAAGGGGAAATAAAAAGCTTCCAAGACAAAATAATAACTTAAGGAATTCATTACAACCAAACCAATGCTGAAGGAAATATTAAGGAGCCTGTTGTAAACAGATCAAAGTGGGAAAAAATATATAGCAAAAGAGAAATACAGCTTTAAAGAATAAAATGGCAATAAACAACTACATATCAATAATAATCTTAAATGTAAATGGATTAAATGATCCAATCAAAAGACATAGGGTAACTGCTTGGATAAGAAAACAGGATCCGCACATATGCTGCCTACAAGAGACACACCTTAAAACAAAAGATGCACATAGACTGAAGGTAATAGGATGGAAAAAATATTTCATGCAAATGGAAATTAAAAAAAAGCTGAGTAGCAATACTTATATCACACATAATGGACTTTAAAACAAAGGTAAAAGATAAAGAAGGTCACTACATAATGATAAAGGGAGCATTCCAGCAGGAAGATATAACCATCATAAATATCTATGCACCTAATATAGGAGCACCTAAATATATAATGCAGACTTGGATGGATATAAAGGGTGAGATCAATAGCAATACTATAATAGTAGATTTCAATACCCCACGAACATCACTACATAGATCCTCAAGAAAAAAATTAACAAAGAAACAGCAGACATAAAGGACACACTACATTAACTCAATTTAATAGATATCTTGAGAACATTTTACCCTAAGGCTGCAGAATATACATTCTTTTCAAGTGCTCATGGTACATTCTCTAGGATAGACCACATGTTAGGACACAAAAGCAGTCTCAACAAATTTAAGAAGATTGAAATCATATTAAGCATTTTCTCTGATCACAATGGCATAAAACTAAAAATCAAACACAACTGAAAAATACTCAAACACATGGAAATTAAATAGCATGTTATTAAATAATGAATAGGTTAACAATGAAATCAAAGAAAAAATAAAAATATTTTAGAAACAAATGATAAAGAGCAAACAACTCAAAAGTTATGGGACACAGGAAAAGCAGTCCTGAGACAGAAGTTCATAGACCTACAGGCATTCCTTAAGAAGCTTGAAAAAGCTCAAATAAACAACCTAACCCTTCATCTAAAAGAACTAAAAAAAGAACAGCAAGTAAGGCCCAGAGGTTGTAGAAGGAAGGAAATAATAAAGATCAGAATGGAAATAAATGACATAGAAGCTAAAGAAACAGTACAGAGAATCAATGAAACCAAGAGCTGGTTCTTTTAAAGGGTAAACAAGATAGACGAACCTTTAACAACACTCACCAAGAAAAGAAGAGAGAGGACTCAAATAAATAAAATTAGAAATGAGAGTGGAGAAATAAAACCAACACAACAGAAATAAAAAATATTGTAAGAAAATACTATGAAGAACTGTATGACAAAAAATTAAACAACCTAGGTGAAATGGACAAATTCCTTGAAACATATAATTTTCCAAAAATCAATCTGGAAGAATCAGAAAACCTAAACAGACCGATTACAACAAAAGAAATTTAAAAAGTTATCTAAAAGCTCCCAAAAAACAAAACCCCTGGGCTCAATGGCTTCACTGGTGAATTCTACAAAATATTCAAAGAAGAACTAACTCCTATCCTTCTCAAGCTATTTCAAAAATTTCAAGAGAAAGGAACACTTCCAAGTTCCTTTTATAAGGCGAACATAATTCTGATTCCAAAACCAGGCAAAGACAACACAAAGAAAGAAAATTATAGGCCAATATCCCTGATGAATATAGGTGCTAAAATCCTCAACAAAATATTAGCAAACTGGATCCAGCAATACATGAAAAAAATCATACACCATAATCAAGTGGGATTTATTCTGGGGAGGCAAGGATGGTACAACATTTGTAAATTAATTAATGTGATTCACCACATAAACAAAAGGAAGGAAAAAAAACACATGATCATTTCAATACATGCAGAAAAAGCATTTGATAAAATCCAGCACCAATTTACAATCAAAACTCTTAGCAAAGTGGGAATAAAAGGAACATATCTCAACATGATAACGACCATCTGTGACAAACCTGCAGCCAACATTTTAATTAATGGACAAAAATTAAAAGCAATTCCCCTAAAATCAGAAACAAGGCAGGCGTGCCCCCTTTTACCTCTCTTATTTAACATAGTACTGGAAGTCCTAGCTACAGCAATCAGACAAAAAGAAAAAATAAAAGGCATCCAAATTGGAAAAGAAGTAAAACTATCACTATTTGCAGATGATATGATACTGTATACAGAAAACCCTAAAGTCTCAGTCAAAAAACTACTGGACCTAATAAACAAATTCAGCAAGGTGGCAGGATATAAAATTAATATACATAAATCAGAGGCATTCTTATACACAAACAATGAATTGTCAGAAAGAGAAATTAGGAAACAATTTCATTCACTATTGCAACCAAAAAAATAAAGTACCTAGGAGTAAATTTAACCAAGGAGGTTAAAGACTTGTACTCAGAAAATTATAAAACATTAATAAAATAAATCAAGAAAGATACAAATAAGTGGAAGCATATACCGTGCTCATTGTTAGGAAGAATAAACATCATTAAAATGTCTATATTACCCAAAGGAATTTATAAATTCAATGCAATACCAATTAAAATACCAATGACATACATCAAAAATATAGAACACATATTTCAAAAATTTATATGGAACCAAAAAAGAACATGAATAGCCTCAGCAATCTTAAAAAAGAAGAATAAAGTGGGAGGTATCACACTTCCTGATATCAAGTTATACTACAAGGCCATAGTACTCAAAACAGCTTGGTACTGGCATAAAAACAGGCATATAGATCAATGGAACAAAACAGAGAACCTAGAAATAAACCCACATCTTTATGGACAATTGATACTTGACAAAGAAGGTAAGAGCATACAGTGAAGTAAAGACAGTCTCTTTAACAAATGGTGTTGGGAAAACTGGACAGCAACCTGCAAAAAAATGAAACTAGACCACCAACTTACACCATGCACAAAAATAAACTCAAAGTGGATAAAGGACTTAAATGTAAATCGTGAAACCGTAAGCATCCTAGAAGAAAACATAGGCAGTAAGCTCACCAACATCTATAGCAGCAATATCTTTGCTGATTTATCTCCACAGGCAAATGAAATAAAAGACAGGACAAACAAATGGGACTATATCAAACTAAAAAGCTCTTGCACAGCTAAAGATAATATGAACAGAATAAAAAGACAAACCACACAATGGGAAAACATATTCATCAATACATCTGATAAGGGATTAATAACCAAAATTTATAAAGAACTTGTAAAACTCAACATCAGGAAAATAATCCAGTCACAAAATTGGCACTAGAAATAAATAGCTCTCAGTGCTAGAAGCTGGGCATCCTCTGTACCCATCTTTATGTTGTCACTTCCGTGTTTTCTCTTTAGTCCTACAGAACCTTGCTCTTGTGCACATCCATTGCCAAACTGGTCTAAACATTTCTCCATTAAATTTCTACTCATTATCTATTACTCAACACTCAAACATATTCTTCTATTAGAATGTGTTCCTTGAGAGATGATGTCAGAGTAATGGCGCGGTAGGAAGCGATACCAATAAATCTCCCCCAAAACTCAACAAGATCTTCAACCAGAAACAGAAAAACCTATCCTTGGAGCCTCCAGATGTTTCGCAATACACCCGAAGGTATGGTCAAGCAAAAAATTGGCTAAATATATAATCAAACCTTGAAAGAAATAGGGAGTAAGAAATGCTCCACCTTCCTCACTAACCTAAATAGGGCTGCTTTCAATGGGAACTGAGAATATAGAAACTAAGGCGGGCAAAGGGGGTGAATAGATCCAGGCTGTGGCACAAACATCCAAGCCGATGAAAAACTGTTCCTGTGGCAACCCGGGCAATACAAGCTAACACTTGTGCCAAACCCAGACAAAGAAAGACAAGTGGTGCAGCCATTTTCCCCGATTTCCTGGTCTGCGCGCGCAGATAGTGGGCGAGAGATTCCTTCGAAAGCCCCAGGAGTGGGCGCCTGTGTTATCCCACAGAGAGGCAGAGTCGGAGGCCTTTGTGTGGGCCAAAGGTGGAATCTCTGGGCCGCCCCAGCACCCTGAAAAAGCCGTGCATGGGAAGGGAGCGAGAACTAATTCCAACACTGGAACTTTTTTGTGCGGGCGGGGATTTCACTCAGAGGGTGAGAGATGGCCAGCCTGATATCCTGGTCTGCACACACGGAGAGTGGGCAAGAGACTCCTCTGAGCACCCAGGAGTGGGCGCCTGTATTACCCCACAGAGGGGCAGAGTCAGGGGCCTCTGTCTGGGCCAAAAGTGGAATCTTGGGCTGCCCCAGCTCCCTGAAAAAGCTGCACATGGGAAGGGAGCAAGAGCCAATTCCAATGCTGGAACTTTTCCGTGCGGGTGGGGGTTTCACTCAGAGGGTGAGACTGCCGGCCTGATACCCTAATCTGCATGCACAAATACTGGGCGAGAGTTTCCTCCAAGTGCCCCGGGAGTGGGCGCCTGCCCGTGTTATCCACAGAGTGGCAGAGCCAGAGGTCTTTGAGTGGGTGCAAGGCCTGCCTGATTATGCAAGCAGCTCTGACTGACTGAGCCTTACCCAGAGCCCTGTGCTGAGTGAAAATAGAGTGGGGAGTTGCCAGCTCTTTGAGCCTCTTACTATCCAGGCAGAGGCAGCAGCAACCCCATAGCTGGATTGTCAGGCTACTAATTGAGGAAGGAAAGACTAGGAGAGAGGCTCTAGGAACACAGACTCTCTCACTGTCAGAGCCTATAAATCCTAATGAGCCTCAACTGCCAACGAGACTGAAGCACAATACATGACATCACCATAGAGACTTATCAACTGCAAACCTCTACCTGAGCATGCCAAAGGGGCAGAACTCGGGGTACAGAGTCACTGACCAGGAAGAGGGAGAGAAAAGAAAAAGCAAGAAGATAACCTCTAAAAACCTATCCCATTTTATTATATTTGTTCATTTGTTTCTCTTATCTTCATTCTCCATTCCAATTTGTTCATTTAACTCTCTGCAAGGTCTTACTCTCTTCTCTCCTTGAACTACACTACCCATAAGTGTTACATCTCCCATTATCTTTTCTTTCCTCTTCCTTTCTCTCTATGAGGGTTACACTCCAAAACCCTTAACTCTCTCTCTCTCTCTCTTCTTTTTTCTTTTTACTTCTTTTAGTGGTTTCCTCTTATTTTTCTCTGTCTCTTTCTTTTCTCCCTCTATATTAGTCTCCCTCTCATTCAAACCTCAGTAACGAACAAATTATATTATCTGGGACTCAAACTTATGTTTCTGGCATTTGCAGGGTTTTTACTTCACCTTTTTAACTCACTAGCAGTGTTCCCATCCCTGGCTCTCCATTTTATCTAGTTCTTGTTCCACTAAATACAATAGTAATTTTTAAATTTGTCCCCCCATTTTCCTATTTCCCTCTTATTCCTCTCATCATAACTCTTAGTCAACCAACACCTAAAAGCAAATCATTTTATTCTTGACCCAAATTTTTTTCTTATTTGCTTTTTGTGGGTCCATACCTCCTTTTTTATTTCTTTTTTTTTTTTTTTTTTGCCCCTTTATTATTTCTCCCCAATTCAGGCCCTCCATTACAGGCATTGTTTGTTCTATTTAGTACAATATAATTCACAGTTCACCACAAGATTTTCTCAAGAAAGAGGGGAGAGGAGAGGAGAGGAAAAAAGGAGGGGGGGAAATAATTTCCTTTTTTTAATTTAAATTTTATTTTATTTTTCTTTATTATATTATTAATTTTTTAAAAAAACTTTTTTTATTTTTTATTTTTTTAACTTTTTATTCTTTATTAAATCTCATTAATACTATCAACAAAACCACCATCAGATGCCATTAAAAAAGAGAAAATCGAATATCATGGATACAAAAGAAAGAGAGGTAACACAGATAGATGAGGAAAAATCTATGGAGAAAAAATTTAATATATTGGAAACCTGGGAGCTAAATGACAGAGAATTTAAAATAGAAATCCTAAAAATACTCAGAGATATACAAGAAAACACAGAAAGGCAATTTAGAGAGCTCAGAAAACAACTCAATGAACACAAAGAATATATTTACAAGGAAATTGAAACTATAAAAACAAATCAAACAGAGATGAAAAACTCAATTCATGAGCTGAAAAATGAGATAACAAGCTTAGCTAATAAAACAGGCCAGATAGAAGGTAGAAGTAGTGAAATAGAAGACAAGCAACTTGAGGCCCAACAGACAGAAGAAGAAAGAGACTCAAAAATTTAAAAAAAAAATGAGATATTTCTACAGGAATTATCTGACTCCATCAAAAATAATAACATAAGAATAATAGAAGAGCCCTGGCCGGTTGGCTCAGCGGTAGAGCGTCGGCCTAGCGTGCGGAGGACCCGGGTTCGATTCCCGGCCAGGGCACACAGGAGAAGCGCCCATTTGCTTCTCCACCCCTCCGCCGCACTTTCCTCTCTGTCTCTCTCGTCCCCTCCCGCAGCCAAGACTCCATTGGAGCAAAGATGGCCCGGGCACTGGGGATGGCTCTGTGGCCTCTGCCCCAGGTGCTAGAGTGGCTCTGGTCGCAACATGGCGATGCCCAGGATGGGCAGAGCATCGCCCCCTGGTGGGCAGAGCGTCGCCCCTGGTGGGCGTGCCGGGTGGATCCTGGTCGGGCGCATGCGGGAGTCTGTCTGACTGTCTCTCCCTGTTTCCAGCTTCAGAAAAATGGGAAAAAAAAAAGAATAATAGATATATCAGAGAGAGAAGAGAGAGAAAATGGAATGGAGAACATACTCAAACAAATAATAGACGAGAACTTCCCAAGCCTGTGGAAAGAACTAAAGCCTCAAATTTAAGAAGCAAACAGAACTCTGAGTTTTCTTAACGCCAACAAACCTACTCCAAGACACATCATAATGAAATTGGCACAAACCAACGGCAAAGAAAAAATTCTCAAGGCAGCCAGGGAAAAGAATACAACATATAAAGGAAGGCCCATTAGATTATCATCAGATTTCTCAACAGAAACTTTACAAGCTAGAAGAGAGTGGACCCCAATATTTAAAGTCCTGAAAGAGAGGAACTTTCAGCCACGAATACTATACCCATCAAAGCTATCCTTCAAATATGAAGGAGAAATAAAAACATTCATAGATACAGAAAAGATGAGGAAATTTATCATCAGAAAACCCCCACTCCAGGAATTACTAAAGGGGGTTCTTCAATGAGATACAAAGAACAACAACAACAACAACAACAAAGCCACAAGTAAAAGCTCCAAGAAGAACACAATAAAACCAAATTTAAACTGTGACAACAACAAAAAGAACGGGGGGGAGGGGGGAGAGAATGGAGATTATGAGTAGCAAAGAACGATGGAGTGCAAAAGTACTCACAAAATAGTGCACTACGATAAACAGGGTAGGAACCCTTTTCATTACTAAAAGGTAACCACCATTGAAAAAACCACAACAGCAGCACATGATTTAAAAAAGATAGCAACAGAGGAAAGATGTATGGAATACAACCAAATAAAAACAAAAGATAGAAAAACTAAAGAGAAGGATCAAACAAGACACAAAACTAACAGAAAGCAGTCTATAAAATGGCAATAGGAAACTCACAAGTGTCAATAATTACACTAAATGTAAATGGATTAAACTCATCAATAAAAAGGCACAGAGTAGCAGAATGGATTAAAAAAGAAAATCCAGAGTGACGTCACGGAAATGGCGCCGTGAGAAGCGAGTCCGACAGCTCTCCCCTAAATCACAACAAATTTATCAACTAGAAACAGAAAAATTTATCCTCGGAGCATTCTGGAGTTCCACACAAACTGAAAGCAAAAGGACTGTCATCACTTGAATCTGAGAGACGAGGGTGTGGAGGAAGCTACCGCAGCGACACTCATTCAAGCCGCCAGGGAGTGCGCCTGCGGTGAGTCAGCCCATATACTTGGGAACCGCAAGCCGCCGCGAGCCCCCCGCGAGCTGCCGCGAACCCCCACAAACCGCCACCGTGAACCGCCACCGCGAGCGGCCGCCACGAGCCGCTGCGCGCGCGACCGGTCGGGTTGAGCACCGCTGACGTTCCCAGCGGCCCGCACACTGCGAGTGGGGGTCGCCGGCCAACGGAGCCCGGAGCGCCACATTCGCGCGCGTGCCTTGGGCATTCCACGCGCCCAGGGCACCCTACTGGCCCGCACACCCAGGGGGCTCCATTATCCTGCGCCTGGTGCGGTCCAGCCGCCAGCGGCGGGGCGAGCGGGAGAGGCTTGGGAGATTCTCTCCATGGGCGGGGCACCTCACCCAGCCATTCAAGCTAACAATCAAGCGTTGGGGGAGGGGCGCGCGCAGGCAGCCTAAAATTCCTTCAGAAACACAGCTGCAACCCAATCACTGAAATTAGCTTAACCCATGAAATCTGCGCACCCTCGGTTCTAATTGATAAGATCTCTCTCAGTTCAGCGATCCAAGACAAGAGGCGTGATATTTTTTAGTGCCTCTCGCTAAAGGGGCGGGGGCAACTTCTGATTGATAGAGCCTCCATATTCAGGGATAAACGCTAACAAGAAGGACTTGGCAGATAATAAGGTCTATACTACACTAGTCGTAAGCAGAGACTAGTGCCTCTTCTTCCCTGCAAAAACAGGCTACAAAGTGTGGAAAGCCTGGGTTGAGAGGTCCAACTAAATGATAGGTGCTGAACAGTCACCTTGACAACAATTGACTCCCACCCCCGCCTGATTACACTGGAGGCCCTGACTGTCAGAGCCTTTCCCAAAGCCTTGCACTGAGTGGGGATAGAGTGGGGATTTCCCAGCTCTTTGAGCCTCTTACTCCCCAGGCAGAAGCAGTTGCAGCCTTATAGCTGGATCACCAGGCTGCTAATTCAGAAAGGGGGGACTAGGAGAGAGAATCCAGGAAAGCAAACTCTCTCATCATTGGACCCTGCAAACGCCAACAAGCCTTTACTTCCAGCAAGATTAAAGCCAATTATATGACATTGCCATAGAATCCCATCAACTGCAAATCCCTACCTAAGAGTGACACAGGGGCAGAGCCTGGGGTACAGAGTCACCGACTAGGAAGAGGGAGAGAAAAGAAAAAGGAAGAAGTTAACCTCTCAAAATCAAGAAAAACCCACAGACTTTACAACTTGATCCACTAATTTTTTTTGTTGTTGTTGTTGTTTGTTTCTTCTATCTTTTTGCCTTTATTTCCTCCACCTCGGTCCTTCTATTCTCTGCCCATCTTATGCTTCCCCTTTCTTGAACTACACTACCCATGAGTGTTGCATTTTATTTTTCTTCTTCATCCTCACCCTCCTTTAAGGTTATACTCCAAAACACTTAAATCTCACTCTCTCCTCTTTTGTTTTTTTTTGTCTTGCTTTATTTTGTTTTTTTCTCCTCCTATTTTATTTCTTCCTTCGTTTTTCTCTTTTTCTTATTTTTTCCTTTATATTCGTTTTTTTTTTTTTCTCATTTTACTTTCCTCCCATATAATCCTCAGTCACGAACAAATTAGTTAATTTGGGACTCAAGGCTTTTTTTTGGCTTTATTTCTCTTTTTTGCTTTTGTTTTTATTTTTTTCTCTCTTGTTTGTTTATTTTTGTGGCATTTTGGGTCCTCCCAACCCAAGGTCTCCATTGTATTTAGTCTTCGCTCTACTTAATACAACAGATTTTTACTTATTATTTTTATTTTCTCTTCTTTATTATTCTTTTTTGGTCCTTTTTTCTGATTCCTTCTTATCCCTCTCATTATATCTCTTAGTTGACCATCACATACAAGCAAATCATCTTATGCTTGTCTAAGATTTTCTTCCTTTTTTTTTTTTTTTTTTTTGCATTTAGTAGGTCCCTACTCCCTTTTTTTGCCTCTTGAACTCTTCACCCCAAATCAGGCCCTCCATTATAGGCATGATATTTCCCTGAGGAGGGGAGAGGAGGGAAAGAGAAGAGAGAAAAAAAGGGGGAAATAATAAATTATTACTGTTTTTTTTGTGGGGTGTTTTACCCTTTTTTTTTTTTCTTTTTACTCTTTATTAATTCTAATTAGTGCTATCAACAAGACCACCCTCAGATGCCAATAAGAAAGAGGAAATTGAATATTATGGATACAAAAGAAAGAGAGGTAACACAAATAGATGTGGAAAAATCTATGGAGAAAAGACTTAACATATTGGAAGCCTGGGAGCTAAATGACAGAGAATTTAAAATAGAAATCTTAAAAATACTCAGAGATATACAAGAAAACACAGAAAGGCAATATAGGGAGATCAGAAAACAACTCAATGAACACAAAGAATATATTACCAAGGCAATTGAAACTATAAAAACAAATCAAACAGAAATGAAAAACTCAATTCACGAGCTGAAAAACGAGGTAACAAGCTTAGCTAACAGAACAGCCCAGATTGAAGATAGGATTAGTGAAATAGAAGACAAACAACTTGAGGCACAACAGAGAGAAGAAGAAAGAGACTCAAAAATAATAAAAAATGAGAAAGCCCTACAGGAATTGTCTGACTCCATCAGAAAGAATAACATAAGAATAATAGGTATATCAGAGGGAGAAGAGAAAGAAAATGGAATGGAGAATATACTCAAACAAATAATAGACGAGAACTTCCCAAGCCTGTGCAAGGAACTAAAGCCTCAAATTCAAGAAGCAAACAGAACACCAAGTTTTCTTAACCCCAACAAACCCACTCCAAGGCACATCATAATAAAGATGACACAAACCAATGACAAAGAAAAAATTCTCAAGGCAGCCAGGGAAAAGAAGAGTACAACATATAAAGGAAGGCCTATTAGATTATCATCAGATTTCTCAGCAGAAACTCTACAAGCTAGAAGAGAGTGGACCCCAATATTTAAAGCCCTGAAAGAGAGGAACTTTCAGCCAAGAATACTATACCCATCAAAGCTATCCTTCAAGTATGAAGGAGATATAAAAACATTCACAAATACAGAAAAGATGAGAGAATTTATCAACAGAAAGCCCCCACTCCAGGAAATACTAAGGGGGGTTTTCCAACCAGATTCAAAGAACAAAAGAAAACAACACCACAAGTAACAGCTCCACCAAGAACACAATAAAACCAAACTTAAACTGTGACAACAAAGGAAAAAAAGGGGGGAGAGGATGGAGATTAACAGTAGCAAAGGATGATGAAGTGCAGAAATACTTATAAGATAGGGTACTACAATGAATATGGTAGGTACCCTTTTCATTACTTAATGGTAACCACCCTTAAAAAAACCACCACAAAAACACTTGACTTAAAAAAGGTAGCAACAGAGGAAAGAAGTATGGAACACAAACAAACAAAAACAAATGATAGAAAAACAAAAGAGAAGAATCAAACTAGATACAAAACTAACAGAAAGCAATTTATAAAATGGCAGTAGGGAACCCACAAGTGTCAATAATTACACTAAATGTAAATGGATTAAACTTACAAATAAAAAGACACAGAGTAGCAGAATGGATTAAAAAAGAAAATCCAACTATATGCTGCCTACAAGAAACACATCTAAGCAACAAGGATAAAAACAAATTCAAAGTGAAAGGCTGGAAAACAATACTCCAAGCAAACAACACCCAAAAAAAAGCAGGTGTAGCAATACTCATATCTAATAATGCTGACTACAAGACAGAAAAAGTACTCAGAGACAAAAATGGTCATTTCATAATGATTAAGGGGAAGTTGAATCAAGAAGACATAACAATCCTTAATATATATGCACCAAACCAAGGAGCACCAAAATATATAAGACAGCTACTTATTGATCTTAAAACAAAAACTAACAAAAATACAATCATACTTGGAGACCTCAATACACCGCTGACGGCTCTAGATCGGTCATCCAAACAGAGAATCAATAAAGATATAGTGGCCTTAAACGAAATACTAGAACACCTGGATATGATAGACATCTACAAGACACTTCATCCCAAAGCGACAGAGTATATATTTTTCTCTAGTGTACATGGAACATTCTCAAGAATTGACCATATGTTGGGCCACAAAGACAATATCAGCAAATTTAGAAAAATTGAAATTGTACCAAGCATATTTTCTGATCATAAAGCCTTGAAACTAGAATTCAACTGCAAAAAAGAGGGGAAAAACCAACAAAAATGTGGAAACTAAACAACATACTTCTAAAAAATGAATGGGTCAAAGAAGAAATAAGTGCAGAAATCAAAAGATATATACAGACAAATGAAAATACGACATATCAGAATCTATGGGATGCAGCAAAAGCAGTAATAAGAGGAAAGTTCATATCACTTCAGGCCTATATGAACAAACAAGAGAGAGCCGAAGTAAACCACTTAACTTCACACCTTAAGGAACTAGAAAAAGAAGAACAAAGACAACCCAAAACCAGCCGAAGAAAGGAGATAATAAAAATCAGAGCAGAAATAAATGAAATAGAGAACAGAAAAACTATAGAAAAAATCAATAAAACAAGGAGCTGGTTCTTTGAAAAGATTAACAAAATTGACAAACCCTTGGCAAGACTCACCAAGGAAAAAAGACACAGGACTCAAATAAATAAAATCCAAAATGAAAGAGGAGAGATCACCACAGACATCATAGAAATACAAAGAATTATTGTAGAATACTATGAAAAATTATATGCCACCAAATACAACAATCTAGAAGAAATGGATAAATTCCTAGAACAATACAACCTTCCTAGACTGAGTCATGAAGAAGCAGAAAGCCTAAACAGACCAATCAGCAGGGAGGAAATAGAAAAAACGATTAAAAATCTCCCCAAAAATAAAAGTCCAGGCCCAGACGGTTATACTAGTGAATTCTATCAAACATTCAAAGAAGACTTGGTTCCTATTCTACTCAAAGTCTTCCAAAAAATTGAAGAAGAAGCAATACTTCCAAACACATTTTATGAGGCCAACATAACCCTCATACCAAAACCTGGCAAGGATGGCACAAAGAAAGAAAACTACAGACCAATATCTCTAATGAATACAGATGCTAAAATACTAAACAAAATACTGGCAAACCGAATACAACAACATATTAAAAAAATAATACATCATGATCAAGTGGGATTCATCCCAGAATCTCAAGGATGGTTCAACATTCGCAAAACGGTTAACGTAATACACCATATCAACAAAACAAAGAACAAAAACCACATGATCTTATCAATAGATGCAGAAAAGGCTTTTGTTAAAATACAACACAATTTTATGTTTAAGACTCTCAACAAAATGGGTATAGAAGGAAAATATCTCAACATGATAAAGGCCATATATGATAAACCATCAGCCAACATCCTATTAAACGGCATAAAACTGAGGGCTTTCTACCTTAAATCAGGAACAAGACAGGGTTGTCCACTCTCTCCACTCTTATTCAACGTGGTGCTAGAAGTTCTGGCCAGAGCAATCAGACAAGACAAAGAAATAAAAGGCATCCATATCGGAAAAGAAGAAGTAAAGCTATCACTTTTTGCTGATGATATGATCGTATACATCGAAAACCCAAAGGACTCCACAAAAAGATTATTAGAAACAATAAACCAATACAGTAAGGTCGCAGGATACAAAATTAACATACAAAAGTCCATAGCCTTTCTATATGCCAACAATGAAATATTAGAAAACGAACTTAAAAAAATAATCCCCTTCACGATTGCAACAAAAAAAATAAAATACCTAGGAATAAACATAACAAAGAACGTAAAGGACCTATATAATGAAAATTACAAAGCATTGTTAAGGGAAATCGAAAAAGATACAATGAGATGGAAAAATATTCCTTGTTCTTGGATAGGAAGAATAAATATAATCAAAATGGCCATATTACCCAAAGCAATATACAAATTTAATGCAATTCCCATCAAAATCCCTATGAGATTTTTTAAAGAAATGGAACAAAAAATCATCAGATTTATATGGAACTATAAAAAACCCTGAATAGCCAAAACAATCCTAAGGAAAAAGAATGAAGCTGGGGGCATTACAATACCTGACTTTAAACTATATTATAGGGCCACGATAATCAAAACAGCATGGTATTGGCAAAAAAATAGACACTCAGACCAATGGAACAGAATAGAAAGCCCAGAAATAAAACCACATATATATGGTCAAATAATCTTTGATAAAGGGGCCAACAACACACAATGGAGAAAGAAAGCCTCTTCAACAAATGGTGTTGGGAAAACTGGAAAGCCACATGCAAAAGAATGAAACTCGACTACAGCCTGTCCCCGTGTACTAAAATTAATTCAAAATGGATCAAAGACCTAAATATAAGACCTGAAACAATAAAGTACATAGAAGAAGACATAGGTACTAAAATCATGGACCTGGGTTTTAAAGAACATTTTATGAACTTGACTCCAATGGCAAGAGAAGTGAAGGCAAAGATAAATGAATGGGACTACATCAGAATTAAAAGTTTTTGCTCAGCAAGAGAAACTGATATCAAAATAAACAGACAGCCAACTATATGGGAACTGATATTTTCAAACGACAGCTCAGATAAGGGCCTAATATCCAAAATTTACAAAGAACTTATAAAACTCAACAACAAACAAACAAACAATCCAATAAAAAAATGGGAAGAGGACATGAACAGACACTTCTCCCAGGAAGAGATACAAATGGCCAACAGATATATGAAAAGATGCTCAGCTTCATTAGTTATTAGAGAAATGCAAATCAAAACTACAATGAGATACCACCTCACTCCTGTTAGATTAGCTATTATCAACAAGACGGGTAATAGCAAATGTTGGAGAGGCTGTGGAGAAAAAGGAACCCTCATTCACTGTTGGTGGGACTGTAAAGTAGTACAACCATTATGGAGGAAAGTATGGTGGTTCCTCAAAAAACTGCAAATAGAACTACCTTATGACCCAGCAATCCCTCTACTGGGTATATACCCCAAAACCTCAGAAACATTGATACGTGAAGACACATGTAGCCCCATGTTCATTGCAGCACTGTTCACAGTGGCCAAGACATGGAAACAACCAAAAAGCCCTTCAATAGAAGACTAGATAAAGAAGATGTGGCACATATACACTATGGAATACTACTCAGCCATAAGAAATGATGACATCAGATCATTTACAGCAAAATGGTGGGATCTTGATAACATTATAAGGAGTGAAATAAGCAAATCAGAAAAAAACAAGAACTACATGATTCCATACATTGGTGGAACATAAAAATGAGACTAAGAGACATGGACAAGAGTGTGGTGGTTACCAAGGGTGGGGGGGGGAGGGAGGACATGGGAGGGAGGGAGGGAGGGAGAGAGTTAGGGGGAGGGGCACAGAGAACTAGATAGAGGGTGACGGAGGACAATCTGACTTTGGGCGAGGGGTTTGCAACATAATTTGATGACAAAATAACCTAGACATGTTTTCTTTGAATATATGTACCCTGATTTATTAATGTCATCCCATTACCATTAATAAAAATTTATTAAAAAAAAAAAAAAAAAAAAAAGAAAATCCAACTGTATGCTGCCTACAAGAAACTCATCTAAGTAACAAGGATAAAAACAAATTCAAAGTGAAAGGCTGGGTCCTGGCCAGTTGGCTCAGTGGTAGAGTGTCGACCTGGCGTGCAGAAGTCCCAGGTTTGATTCCCGGCCAGGGCACACAGGAGAAGCGCCCATCTGCTTCTCCACCCCTCCCCCTCTCCTTCCTTTCTGTCTCTCTCTTCCCCTCCCGCAGCCGAGGCTTCACTGGAGCAAAGGTGGCCGGGGCACTGGGGATGGCTCCTCGGCCTCTGCCTCAGGTGCTAGAGTGGCTCTGGTCACAACAGAGCGAAGCCCTGGAGGGGCAGAGCATTACCACCTGGTGGGCGTATCGGGTGGATCCCGGTCGGGCACATGCGGGAGTCTGTCTGACTGTCTCTCCCCGTTTCCGGCTTCAGAAAAATACAGAAAAAAAAATAAAAATTAAAAAATAAACAAATAAATAAATAAATAAAAGTGAAAGGCTGGAAAAAAATACTCCAAGCAAATAACATCCAACAAAAAGCAGGTGTAGCAATATTCATATCTGATAATGCTGACTACAAGACAGCAAAAGTACTCAGAGACAAAAATGGCCATTTCATAATGGCTAAGGGGACACTGAATCAAGAAGACATAACAATTCTTAATATATATGCACCAAACCAAGGAGCACCAAAATATATAAGACAGCTACTTATTGACCTTAAAACAAAAACTGAAAAAAATACAATCATACTTGGAGACCTCAATACACCACTGACGGCTCTAGATCGGTCATCCAAACAGAGAATCAACAAAGATATAGTGGCCTTAAACAAAACACTAGAGCACCTGGATATGATAGACATCTACAGGACATTTCATCCCAAAGTGACTGAGTATACATTTTTCTCCAGTGTACATGGAGCATTCTCAAGAATTGACCATATGTTGGGCCACAAAAACAACATCAGCAAATTCAGAAAAATCGAAGTTGTACCAAGCATATTTTCTGATCATAAAGCCTTGAAACTAGAATTCAACAGCAAAAAAGAGGAAAAAAATCCCACAAAAATGTCAAAACTAAACTACATACTTTTAAAAAATGAATGGGTCAAAGAAGAAATAAGTGCAGATCAAAAAATATATACAGATAAATGAAAATGACAATACGACATATCAGAATCTATGGGATGCAGCAAAAGCAGTGATAAGAGGGAAGTTCATATCACTTCAGGCATATATGAACAAACAAGAGAGAGCCCAAGTGAACCACTTAACTTCATATCTTAAGGAATTAGAAAAAGAAGAACAAAAACAACCCAAAACCAGCTGAAGAAAGGAGATAATAAAAATCAGAGCAGAAATAAATGAAATAGAGAACAGAAAAAGTATAGAAAAAATTAATAGAACAAGGAGCTGGTTCTTCGAAAAGATCAACAAAATTGACAACCCTTGGCAAGACTTACCAAGGAAAAAAGAGAAAGAACTCATATAAACAAAATCCAAAATGAAAGAGGAGAAATCATCATGGACACCGTAGATATACAAAGAATTATTGTAGAATACTATGAAAACTTTATGCCACTAAATTCAACAACCTAAAAGAAATAAATAAATTCCTAGAACAATACAACCTTCCTAGACTGAGTCAAGAAGAAGCAGAAAGGCTAAACAGACCTATTAGTAGAGAAGAAATAGAAAAAACCATTAAAAACCTCCCCAAAAACAAAAGTCCAGGCCCAGACGGCTATACCAGCGAATTTTATCAAACATTCAAAGAAGACTTGGTTCCCATTCTACTGAAAGACTACCAAAAAATTGAAGAAGAAGCAATACTTCCAAACACATTTTATGAGGCCAACATAACCCTCATACCAAAACCAGGCAAGGATGGCACAATAAAAGAAAACTACAGACAAATATCTCTAATGAATATAGATGCTAAAATACTAAACAAAATACTAGCAAATTGAATACAACAACATATTAAAAAGATAATACATCATGATCAAGTGGGATTCATCCCAGAATCTCAAGGATGGTTCAACATACGTAAAACGGTCAACGTAATACACCATATCAACAAAACAAAGAACAAAAACCACATGATCTTATCAATAGACGCAGAAAAGGCTTTTGATAAAATACAACACAATTTTATGTTTAAGACTCTCTACAAAATGGGTATAGAAGGAAAATATCTCAACATGATAAAGGCCATATATGATAAACCATCAGCTAACATCATATTAAATGGCACTAAACTGAAGGCTTTCCCCCTTACCTCAGGAACAAGACAGGGTTGTCCACTCTCTCCACTCTTATTTAATGTAGTACTGGAGGTTCTAGCCAGAG
The DNA here is from genome assembly GCF_036850765.1 of Saccopteryx bilineata. Lineage (NCBI taxonomy): Eukaryota > Metazoa > Chordata > Mammalia > Chiroptera > Emballonuridae > Saccopteryx > Saccopteryx bilineata. Next base: position 146,786,554 of record NC_089490.1, on the reverse strand, counting down.
CAATCAGACAAGACAAAGAAATAAAAGGCATCCATATCGGAAAAGAAGAAGTAAAGGTATCACTTTTTGCAGATGATATGATCCTATACATCGAAAACCCCAAAGAATCCACAAAAAGACTACTAGAAACAATAAGCCAATACAGTAAGGTCGCAGGATACAAAATTAACACACAGAAATCAATAGCCTTTCTATATGCCAACAATAAAATATTTGAGAACAAACTCAAAAGAATAATCCCCTTCACAATAGCAACAAAAAATAATAAAATACCTAGGAATAAACATAACAAAGAATCTAAAGGACTTATATAATGAAAATTATAAACCATTGTTAAGGGAAATCAAAAAAGATATAATGAGATGGAAGAATATTTCTTGTTCTTGTTTAGGAAGAATAAGTATAATCAAGATGGCCATATTACCCAAAGCAATAGACAAATTTAATGCAATTCCCATCAAAATTCCAATGACATTTTTTTAATGAAATGGAGCAAAAATTCATCAGATTTATATGGAAGTATTAAAACCCCCGAATAGCCAAAGCAATCCTAAAGAAAAAGAATGAAGCTGGGGGCATTACAATACCTGACTTCAAATATATTATAAGGCCATGACAATCAAAACAGCATGGTATTGGCAGAAAAATAGACACTCAGACCAATGGAACAGAATAGAAAACCCAGAAATGAAACCACATATATATAGTCAAATAATTTTTGATAAAGGGGCCAAGAACACACAATGGAGAAAAGAAAGCCTCTTCAATAAATGGTGCTGGGAAAACTGGAAAGCCACATGCAAAAGAATGAAACTGGACTACAGTTTGTCCCCCTGTACTAAAATTAACTCAATATGGATCAAAGATCTAAACATAAGACCTGAAACAATAAAGTACATAAAAGAAGATATAGGTACTAAACTCATGGACCTGGGTTTTAAAAAGCATTTTATGAATTTGACTGCAAAGGCAAGAGAAGTGAAGGCAAAAATTAATGAATGGGACTACATCAGACTAAGAAGTTTTGCTCAGCAAGAGAAACTGATAACAAAATAAACAGACAGCCAACTAAATGGGAAACGATATTTTCAAACAACAGCTCAGATAAGGGCCTAATATCCAAAATATACAAAGAACTCATAAAACTCAACAACAAACAAACAAACAATCCAATAAAAAAAATGGGAAGAGGACATGAACAGACACTTCTCTCAGAAAGAAATACAAATGGCCAACAGATATATGAAAAGATGCTCATCTTCATTAGTTATTAGAGAAATGCAAATCAAAACTGCAATGAGATACCACCACCTCACACCTCTTAGATTAGCTATTATTAACAAGACAGGTAATAGCAAATGTTGGAGAGGCTGTGGAGAAAAAGGAACCCTCATCCACTGTTGGTGGGAATGTAAAGTAGTACAACCATTATGGAGGAAAGTATGGTGGTTCCTCAAAAAACTGAAAATAAAATTACCTTATGACCCAGCAATCCCTCTACTGGGTATATACCCCCAAAACTCAGAAACATTGATACGTAAAGACACATGCAGCCCCATGTTCATTGCAGCACTGTTCACAGTGGCCAAGACATGGAAACCACCAAAAAGCCCATCAGTAGATGACTGGATAAAGAAGATGTGGCACATATACACTATGGAATACTACTCAGCCATAAGAAATGATGACATCGGATCATTTACAGTAAAATGGTGGGATCTTGATAACATGATACGAAGTGAAATAAGTAAATCAGAAAAAAACAGGAACTGCATTATTCCATACGTAGGTGGGACATAAAAGTGAAACTAAGAGACATTGATAAGAGTGTGGTGGTTATGGGGAGAGGGGGGAAAGGGAGAGGGAAAGGGAGAGGGGGAGGGGCACAAAGAAAACTAGATAGAAGGTGACAGAGGACAATCTGACTTTGGGTGGTGGCTATGCAACATAATTGAACGACAAGATAACCTGGACTTGTTATTTTGAATATATGTATCCTGATTTATTGATGTTGCCCCATTAAAAAATAAAATTAATAAGAATTTATATTAAAAAAAATATGTTCCTTGATACCAAGTGTCAGCAAAGGTGTGGAAAACTGGACTCATCATTCATTCTGGTGGGAATGTATTATAAATTTGTGCAACCACTTTGAAAAATAGTTTGGAAGTTTCTTAGAAAGTTTAAAATAAATTTGCTATATAAGACTCAGTAAGTACTCTAAGTACTCAAGAGAAATAAGAACACATGTAAATACAAAGACAAGTGAACAAATGTTTATAGCAGCAGTACTCATAACAATGCAGAACTAAAAATATTTGTTTTCATTAATTAGTAAGTGGATAAGCAAAATGTGGTATATAAATGCAATATAATGCTTTACTGCAATTAAAAAGAGCAAAATGTTGATGCATATTTCAATGTAAATGAACCTCAAAACATATCCTAAGTATAAAAAAACAGATAAAAAGACCACATAACATATATCTCCATTTATTTTTAAAAATCTAGAAAAAATAAATTTATAAAGACAGCTTGGTTAGTGGTTTCCTTAGGCTGATGTGCGAGGGGAAATTAACTGCTAATGTGCGCAATGATACTTTTTGAGGTGTCAGAAAAAAAAACTGCATTTTGCTAATGATTGCATAACTTCATAAATTTACTAAAATTGGTGGTGTTTCATCACTGAGTGAATTTTATTATGTAGGCTATACCTCAATAAAAATGTTTAAAAATTTTAAAGATCTTCCTGGAATTACTCAAAGTGAGTTGAAGACTTTTCCCTTGGTTTTCAACAGGATCTACTACACACCAACCTCTCAATTTGTATAGAGTAGACAATAAATGGTCATTGGTTAAACTTAATAGAATCAAATGAATTAAAGTGACAACACACAAGTCTTTCCTATTAAACAAATTACAGTTTTTGAGTCATTTTGAGTTTTTACTATGTCCCCAATAATTAATTTTTTTCTCAAAAGTTAGCTCTATTTTTATTTATCATATTAAAACCTCTTAAATCTTTTTCACCTGTGTTATTTTAGGTTTGGGCAAAAGTACATGCTCAGCCAAGTATTCACGGACAAGCACTATATGAAAGGAGCAAGAAACATGGATGGGAGAAAGGAGAGTAAGGGGAGAACATATATCCAATAAAGCTTCCAGTGAATGTACAGAGTTTTCATCCTGTGGTAGAATTTCAGTAAATGGCACAAAATTCAAACCTCAGCTTTATCCCAATAATAGATGAGAGGCCTGGTATACCCCGTAACCCTCCATCAAGAGCTCTGGTAGGACATGATTCTCTGTCACTTCTGCTACCACATATTGGGCAAAGTGGGTTCCAGCTGGTGCTGGACGTTGGCAGTCATGCAATGGAGGTGGTGAGAGGATCCCAGGGAATGTGGAAGAAATGTTGACAGTGTGAATTGCTCTCTGCTTCCTTGCAGACTCGGTTCTATCAACATTTTTCTCTAATATTCCACAATTGTGTAACTACAATTCCTGATGCACCCCCACAAAGTTTCAGAAAAAATAAGTCATGTGAGGAAATAAATCTTATTTAATTCTATTCATTATTACATGTTTTTGGATCTTAGAGAGTGTATCTCAAAATTGCAATAATGAAAAATAAACGTCAGTATAAAAGGATAGGAAGAAAGATGAGTGAAAAGAGCAATGACACATCTCAGTTTTCTGAGGCAGCAAATTCTGATTACTCATCTGAAGAAACCATCTTTAAAATCCAAACTCCTACTTTGAAGTTGAAAATCAGATCACTATTCTTGTAAAAGGTAGGATAGAAGAGTAAACCTGCCAGGTTGTAGTCCAACTTAGTCTCAGTCTTTTTTTGAAAAGTGAGGTAATGAGAGAAAATATCTTAAAGAAATGTTTTTTAAGATTAAATTAAGTCATTCACATGAATAAACAAGTAGAGTCCCAATATTGTAAGCATTATGTTCTGATTACTGTATGATTTTCACTCCATTTCTTCTAGAAAGAAACAAGCATACAACCAAATTAAGGTAAAGATCAGCAATGTCTGAGGACAACTTTTTGGGAAATTGGTTATCACCTGGTAAGAAAAGTGCATTACATTAAAAGTTAGAAATCTTAAAAACAGCTGCAGAAATGTTGACCAAATGTGAAATATTGAGGACAGCATCTAAGGAAGAAAAGTCAAAAAGAAATATCTGAGGAACTTTTTGAGAAGGAACTAACACAAAATACAAACAAAAGTGAAATTATATGTGCTTTGGAAATAGAAGAAACAAAGCATGTCTTTTAAGAGAGAAATAAAACTAAGATATTGAAATTTGCAACATTTAGTGTGGGGCCCACAATGTCCACTTAGCTCTGAGGCCAGTGGTCCATCACTAACAAGGTGCTACGAGGTTAAGGAGCCTTCTCAGGGCTTCCTTCACATCCTTGTTCCTCAGGCTGTAAATTAAGGGGTTCAGCAGGGGGGTGACCATGGTGTACATCACAGAGGCAACTGAGTTTTGTAGAGAAAAATGGGTCGCAGCTGAACTGAGGTAGACCCCTAGACCTGATCCACAAAACAAGGAGACTGCACAGAGGTGAGACCCACAAATGGAAAATGCTTTATATTTCCCCTTTTAAAGGACATTCTCATTAAGACAGAGACAATCTGAGAGCAAGAGAAAAGAATTCCAGTGAGAGGAAACACACCAAAAAGGGCAGTAATTGCATACATGATGATATATAATTGACGAGGGTGTCAGAGCAGGCTGCCTTGAGAAGCTGGGCCAGTTCACAGAAGAAATGTGGAATTTTAGTGCCTACACAGAAGGTTAGCTGCCTCATTAGTAGAATATGAAAAAGAGAGACCCAGAAAATGATGAACCAAGACATCTGAACCAAAAGGCCACACACGCGTGGGTTCATGATGACTGTGTAGTGCAGGCGGTGGCAGATGGCTACATACTGGTCATAGGCCATCACAGTCAGGAGGAAGTTGTCCATTCCAAGAAAAATAGTAAAAAAAATACACCTGAATGAAGCACCCGATGTAGGAGATGGCATTTCTCTGAGTCTGGATGTTCACCAGCATCTTCAGGACAGTGGTGGAGGTGAAACAGATATCAACAAAGGACAGGTGGGAGAGGAAGAAGTACATGGGGGTGTGGAGGTGGGGGTCTGAGTTGATGGCCAGGATGATAAGCAGGTTCCCAAGTATGGTTCCTGTCCAGGTACATGGACAGGAACACTCCACTGAGGAGGGGCTGCAGTTCAGGATTCTCTGAAAGACCCAGGAGGAGGAATTCTGACACTTCTGTGTGGTTTCCTGCCTCCATGTAGCTGGTGTGTCTTCTGAACACGGAGGCAAAAACAACATTCAATGAACAGCCAATTAGCATCTAAGATAGTTGTCACCTTTAGATTCCACATTTGTATGGCCACCTTTTATGATCTAATAGTAATTCCAATACTGAGGATCCACTCATTTGTGTGGCTGCCCAATTTTAAATTCTATATTTATTCAGACTTGTTTTAGTTTAGCAGAAATTGATCTCTTTATTTTTATCTTCAACTCACCAGTTCTAATTCTCTTATCTGAATTTATTGACATAGACCAATATCTTCCTTCATATGTGCCTTCCTAAGTAACTAAAGACATTTAGGGTCTTGTCTTTGATAATCCCACTACCTCTTTTATTTTATAATAATGATTAAAACCTGTGTTTTCAACTGAAACAACTATATTTCTGTGACTTGATACATTATATTGATGTCATAGTTAACTCTCCATTTGCTCCATTGTGTTTCTTGCTAAAAATGTTGTTACTACTATTACCATCTTTGTGAGGTCTGAAAGTGCCTTTCATCACAATAATATCTCAATAAATTATAGCTATTGTTATTATTATTAATGTATTTTCTTTATTATAATTTATATACATATACTCTTCCAAAGTACCATATAGAGATGTGATTTAGAAAATAGGATCTTGAGTCAGACTTCTTGGAACAGAATTTGATCTACCATGTTACATCATTGTGACATTGACAAAGTTATTAAATTTCTCTTATGGCCTGACCTGTGGTGGCACAGTGGATAAAGCGTCGACCTGAAAATGCTGAGGTCGCCGGTTTGAAACCCTGGGCTTGCCTGGTCAAGGCACATATGGGAGTTGATGCTTCCAGCTCCTCCCTCCTTCTCTCTCTCTGTCTCTCTCTCCTCTCTAAAAATGAATAAATAAAATTTTTAAAAAAATTTCTCTTAGCTGCAGATACCTGACCTCCAGGAAGGGAATGGTAAATATTCTTTACATTGTAGAAAGAATGAATGATTAAATGAAAAGATACATATACTTTTGTTATTGAGTTCCTGTGGCATACAGTGGGCACTTCATAAAAGTCAAGTTCTTTTCTGAACATTACAATCAATTTGTCTTGCAGCATTATTTTTAGCATTCTTCTAAAACTGAGGTAGTTATCATTATAAACACAACACATCTTTTATCTTTTTTTTTAAATCTCCGCCAAGCACTTCTAATTAATAAAGATCCTTATGGATCCCTCTTTCAGAGACTTCCTGCCAACTGGATTCCTCCAAGAATAGGAAGATGTGTATGGACTACATAGATAATATGGGGAAACAAAAGCACAGTACTGTTAAAATAAAGTAGAAATCTGGCCCTGGCCAATTGGCTTAGTGGTAGAGCGTCAACCTGGCGTGCAGGAGTCCTGGGTCGATTCCTGGCCAGGGCACACAGGAGAAGTGCCCATCTGCTTCTCCACCCCTCCCCCTCTCCTTCCTCTATGTCTCTCTCTTCTCCTCCTGCAGCCAAGGCTCCATTGGAGCAAAGTTGGCCCAGGCACTGAGGATGGCTCCATGGCCTCTGCCTCAGGTGCTAGAATGGCTCTGGTTGGGGCAGAGCAACACCCCAGATGGGCAGAGCATCGCCCCCTGGTGGGCATGCTGGGTGGATCCCAGTCGGGCACATGTGGGAGTCTGTCTGACTGTCTCCTCATTTCCAACTTCAGAAAAATACCAAAAAAAAAGTAGAAATCATGTGTGAAGGTAAGTGTAGATGTGTTGTTTTAAAATCAATGGCATAAATAGAAAATATTTAAAGAGATTTTATTTAAAATATTCAAAGTGCCTATATATGAAATCATCTTAAAAATTAAAAGGCAAACAAGATTTGAAAATAAAAAGGCAACTATTCAAATGAGAGAAGATATTTACAAACAATACCTCCAATAAGGGGCTAATATCCAAAATGTATAAAAAACTTATACAATACAACAACAGTGACAAAAACAAACAATTCAATTAAAAAGTGGGCAGAGGGGCCCTGGCCAGTTGGCTCAGTGGTAGAGCATCGACCTGGTGTGCAGGAGTCCCAGGTTCAATTCCTGGCCAGGGCACATAGGAGAAGTGCCCATCTGATTCTCCACCCCTGCCCCTCTCCTTCTTCTCTGTCTCTCTCTTCCCTTCCTGCAGCCAAGGCTCCATTGGAACAAAGTTGGCCTGGGTGCTGAGGATGGCTCCATGGCCTCTGCCTCAGGTGCTAGAATGGCTCTGGTTGCAACAGAGCAACGCCCCAGATGGGCAGAGCATCGTCCCCTGGTGGGCATTCTGGGTGGATCCCGGTTGGGCACATGCGGGAGTCTGTCTGACTGCCACCCTGTTTCCAGCTTCAGAAAAATACAAAAAAAGAAAAAAAATGGGCAGAGGACCTGAACAGACACTTTTCCCAAGAAGATATATAGATGACCAACAGGCATGAAAAGATGTTCAACTTCACTAGCTATAGGGGAAATACAAATCTAAACCACGAGATACCAGCTCATACTTATTAGAATCTTTATTATTAGTATGACAAAAAATCAGTGTTAGAGAAGATGTAGAAAAGGGGGAATATTTGTGGGAATGGAAATTGGTGCAGCCTCTATGAAAAACAGTATGGAGTTTCTCCAACAAATTAGAATAGAGCTAGCATACCACCCAGAAATTTCTATTCTGGTTACCTAAGTAAAAAATTTGAAAACACTTCTTCATAAACATTATATATACTGTAACTGCTCACAAAAATTAGGGGATATTTCAAAATAAATATGAAGTGATAAAATATCCTCTAATATATATACCTTTATGTTTATTGAAGCATTATTTACAATAACCAAGATTTGGAAACAACTGAAGTATTCTTTGGTGGTACGTGTATACTATGGAATACTACTCAGCCATTAAAAGATGAAATACTGCCATTTGTGACAAAACAAATGTATCTTGAGAGTATCATCCTAGATGAAATATGTCAGATAGAAAATGACAATAACTGTATGATTTCACTAACTGTATGATTTCACTTATATGTGGGATATAAATCAGTAATCAAAAAATTAACTAACAAAACAAACTCATAGTCATAGAAAACAATATAGTGGTTACCAGAGGGGAAGGGTTGGAGGGCTTATAAAGAGGGTAAAAGAGGTCGAATATATGGTGGTGAAAGGAGACTAGTCTTTGGATGATGAGTACACAGTAGAATATACAGATAATATAACATCAATTTGTACAGCTAAAACTATACAATGTCATTAACCAATGTTATCCTAATAAATTTTAAAAAGAAAGTAAATAAATAGTTACATTCTCCATGATAAAAATGCATAACTATTACTAATGCCTAGAGAATGCTAATTAATTAAGGAGAGAAAATAATTATTGAAGACCCATTTATTCTGGGGAGATGGGTAGAAAAAGGCTCTCTGAAATATGAATATTTGAATGGTGAGAGGAAGGATGGGTATTTGTGAATTAGGACAAATTTTAAAAGGGCAAGCATTTTATTTTGGACTAAGTGAACAGAATTTCCATGTGCACTTGAGTCAGTGAGCTTAGTAACAAAAGGGATTTGAGAAACCAGTGAGAGAGAAAACAGACAACTGGGGTCAGAAGGGACAGAGAGTGTGAGGCCCAAATTTTGAGCCTCCTGTACTATTCCTTAAGATGCCTCTCATGTTGGTACTTTTGTATTCATTTGTAGGTTAGAGATTATAACTGCTTTTGCTCACTATTGTCATTGCATAGAGCTAATTGGTGCCTAACACATAAGAGGTGCTCACATATATGAATGTTAGATATGTATAGAATTTTTTATATATATATCACCAATGTATAATAGGCTGACCAGGCAGAGAACCCAGGTTCTAAACCTTGAGGTTGCTGGCTTGAGTGCAGGGTCACTGGCTTGAGCATGGGATTATAGACATGACTCCATGATTGCTGGCTTGAGCTCAAAGCTCACTGGCTTGAGCCCAAATGTCACTGGCTTGAAGCCCAAGGTCACTGCCCTAAACCCAAGGTCACTGACTTGAGCAAGGTGTCACTCACTCTGCTGTAGCTCCCTGGTCAAGGGAGAATTGTTGCTTCTCATCTCTCTCCCTTTCTGTATGTTCCTTTCTGTCTCTCTCTCTAACTCTCTCTCTCTGTCTCTGTCAAAAAATAAAAAATAGAAAATAGATGTGTAATAAACATGGAAACTAAAAATGTCAACTATAACACAAAACAGAAATCTTCAAGCTTATCATATAACCAGTTTCCTTTTTGCTAAAGGAGAAAACCAGTGGCAATTTCTTAACTCCAGAAAGAATAGTTGTATTTACACTACAGACAACAGGATATTCTACATTAACTCACTAAAACATTTGTGTTAAATTCATAAACAAACCAACACATTCAACTCCAACTTCAATCACCTGCTACTCTACTGAACTCCAAAGAGATTGGTGAGTGCTTAACATCAGAAATAATTTTATTTGTAGATAATATTGTGGACACTAAGGTAAAACAACAATACCATCAATATAAAACTCTTAAATGCTATCAGTGGGTGAGATTGGCTACAAAATAGGGAATATAATAACCTAACTATCACATCTCATGCATAGTAGATCTCCAGTGAGTAGTCAATGAACAAATTCTTGAACACAGGAAGTGGAGAAGAAACTACAATTATGGAAAACCATAGAGAAGAAGTGGACATTCTCCAGATAATAATTCTTATTGGAGAGAGGCTCTAGATTTCAAAAAAGAGGCAAAAAAGAAAACGACAACAACAAAAAAACCCCAGAAGTCTAGAAATGACAGGTTTCACTGGAAACTAAAGTAATTTCCAAGTCCAGAGACTCCATTGTTGTAAAGTATATAATACAGGACTGTGCTCATTTAATTATTTCAGAGGCAAAGCCCCATACCCACCTTGTTTGATTTGATTTTCATTATTCAGCCTTCACTAAAACAGATGATCCTCTTTAAAGGCTATCACTGAAGGTTTCCAATATATAGTATCTGGCCCTGGGAAGCCCAGTTGAGGTTTTATTTGGTTGGATCAGAGAATTATGAAAAGGGGCAATTAAAGCATATTTAAGGCTTTCAGCATCTCAAGGTTTAAATTCTCAGAGCTCCTTGGCTGCTAAGCATGTTATAGATCATTGTCTGTGTGCATTTTTCTATTATTGAATTTCCTAAAGTGGTTAAACTGACAATGCTTCTGCATATGTAGCAAAAGCATTTACTATATTTTGTCAAACCTTTAGAATTATGGGTATTTCTTACAATCTTTAAAGTCAAGGTATTATTAAAGTGTACCTAGGAACTATTTTAAGGTCAATTTAAAAAAATTAAAAGGGGGGGAGTCATACCGTGGAACTCCTATGGGTCTACCGTATCATGCTTTTTACCTAAAAAAAATTAAATTTCTTTTGAATGCTGATGAACAGGAGACACCAAATCTTTTTTTCCTGGAAACTTCTACCTTCTTTTATTTGATCCAGCTAATAACACTGTTTTTTCTTTTTCCAAATAGCTCCAGATATACGGAAAATGTTTATATAGGTGGATGGGGATCCTCAAACCCCTTGGCGAGATCTTCTGAGCATGGCTTTTAAGGTATCAAGAGGCAGAAAAAGCCCAATAGAGATCAGGTGAACTACCAGCTTTTAGGATACACCCTTAAAGGTTCCAATGCCCCAAAGGGGTCTCATAGGATTCTATCTGGGTCCTGCTTCAATAGTGAATAGGAAGGTCATTGAGCTAAAGCCTGCCAGGTTTACATGCCTTTGCTGTGAGGAAAAAGGGACACTGGAAGGTAGGCTTCCCCCTCGCTCCTCTAAGGCAGAATTCATTCTCTTCCAGCCCTGCCCCAGCCACCTATGACCTAACCTTGCCCAGAAAGCTGGGGTTTGCCACTGAAGGCTGAAGGTGCCCAGGGCCGTCAGCCCCATCTATGACACTGTGGACAAGCCTAGGGTATTTCTTCCAAGAAGCAGGTAAACTAATCTCACTTGCACAAGGGCCACTTAAATATGTCTTGCCTGAATAGTCAGGTTTTTCATTCTTCCCTCAAAGATCTCTGTTGTGGGTGTTGATAGTCCTATTTTCTGCTGCTTTGTTTAATATATAGTGTTTTCTTTATTCCTCCTACCTCAATGCCCCACTCATATTTCAGGCTGGGACCTACTCCTAATTTAGAGCTCTCTTTCCCCCTTTTGCCAACTTCTATTATGAATTTACCTCTGCCACCCAGCTTAGTGTATCCCAAGGTTCTCTTTACCATGCCACAGTTGCAGAGCTCCAGGGAAAAGCAACCTGGTCTCATCTCTCTAGGCAGAGGAGAACAGAAGCTCCATCTCCACACATGCTGCAGATGGCTTTTCCAGTCTACCTGAATCATTACCAGCTAGAAGCAGCGATCACTGGGACTTGGACATGAGCTGCAAAGTATAGAATTGTGACAACAATTCCAGTGCCATGCAGACTTTCCCTGGATGTGGACTTTTCCTGGACTCCTGCTCCTTGTGACAGCTCCTAATGGACTGAACTGGGGCTGGGTTGCATTTGCAGGGATTTGGAATGGTATTGGTGCCAACTTGGACTTGGTGAACATGTTAAGGACACTAATCTTTTATGGATTCTTGCTGTATTGGCCAAGAGTTTGCTTAAAGTCTTTAATCACTGTAGAAAAAATAGAAGAATGGATAGAGAAGATGTGGCACATATACACTATGGTATACTACTCAGCGATAAGAAATGATGACATTGGATCATTTACAACAAAATGGTGGGATCTTGATAACATTATATGGAGTGAAATAAGTAAATCAGAAAAAACCAAGAACTGCATGATTCCATACATTGGTGGGACATAAAAATGAGACTAAGAGACATGGACAAGGGTGTGGTGGTTATGGGGGGGAGGGAGGAGGGAGAGAGGAAAGGGGAGGGGGAGGGGCACAAAGAAAACTAGATAGAAGGTAATGGAGGACAATCTGACTTTGGGCAATGGGTATGCAACATAATTGAATGACAAGATAACCTGGACATGTTTTCTTTGAATATATGTACCCTGATTTATTGATGTCATCCCATTAAAATTAATGAAAATATATTTATAAAAATAAATAAATAAATAAATTCTCAGAGCTCTTCATTAAACGAATTGTTCTGTTGTCTTTTCACTGTGCAAATAATTTAGATCCCATGGGGTGCAAAGATAGAAGAAATATTTTGTCTAATGTTGTGTCTGTATGAGCATCAAAGGGGAGAGATAAATCAGTTTTCCCCAAAAGGAAACACTTTTTGGTTTGACTCAAAAATGACAAGGAGTTTCCTAAGAAATGTTTAATTGCATCAGGAACCAAAGCTAGAAACCAACTTTCTGTGATGTTCTTCCTTTAAAGGTCCTTTGGAGAGTTCGTAGATCACTTGGTGTCCACAGTGTCATGGGGGCAAAGAGGTCCTTTCAAAAGAAAAGCTGCATCGTTAAAATCATTTGTTCTATTGAAAAGACTAACTGAATGAGGGCTGAAAATATTTTTGACATTGGCTGCTGATGGTTGTTCTGTTGACATTAATGAAGGCTCCACTTAGTAACTCTAAATAGAAGGATTTAGATAGAAATAATCTAGGTAGAGTGGGTTGAAGAGTGAGTATTGAAGAAATTTAGGTGACAAATATCAATCATCTATGACATTTGTGAGAGAAAGTGAGGAGAGAGTAAAGTAAATAAGTTTTAAAAAATTTTATGGAAGGAAAGGAACAGGTTTAGTTTAAATAAAAATGACCATATTCAGTGCACACATGTGAATACACAAGATGTGATGACTACATAATGCCCAGGGTGTCCTGTATATACACCACTGACAATCACCATGTACTGTATTTTTTATTTATGAATACATGGGCTCATAAATTGAGGGTTGAAAGTAGAAGTGACCCCTTGTAGGAACAAAACAGACAACAGCTCATACATAGTAGATCTTCAGTGAGTAGTGAATGAAGAAATATTGGGACATGGAAAATGGAGAAGAGTCACTTGGGAAGTTTGTGCTTTAGATCTCCACAACTCTGGCTTCTGCAGGTTTAGAGTTCTTAAGTCCCTGAAGAGATGCACTTCCACATAAATGGCCAAAGTTCCATTGAACTTCAAGCTCTACTGCTTGCTGACACTCAGGTCCTTCATGCCAAGGAGAGGAGGCATCATTCTGGCAGGGGTAACTGATTGCTGTCATCAATGTCATTGTGTGATGGCAGCAATGAGCATGCCCCTGCCCCTGCTATTGTCAGTTAGTTGTAGGCAGCAACTCAGGAGCCACCTCAGTGCAAATACAGTGGAAAACGAAAATGTCCTTGGCCAGTTACACTTCCCAAAGCAAGATATTAAACAAAGTATGGTTTCCGAGTCATTTTGAAGTTTTCACTATGTCCCTACTAATTAATTTTTCTCAAAAGTTTAGACTATTTTTCATGTGTCCTCTTAATACCTGTTCAATCATTATCACCTGTGTTGTTTTTTGCTTGTGCAAAAGCAGATTGTCAGCCCAGTATCATGGGCAAGCACTTTATTGGAAGGAGCAAGGAAGAGTAAGGGAAGAACATACATTCAATAAAGATTCCAATAAGTCAGCTACAGCAGTGAGTGAGTAGCGTTTTCATCCTGTGGGGAAATTTTAGTAAATAGTGCAAAATCCAAACCTCAGCTTTATTCTAGTAAGGGATGAGAGACCTGATATACCCCACACACTTTCAGCAAAAGTTGACTCTGGTAGGATATGATTCTCTGTCACTTCTGCTACAACATATTGGGTAAAGTGGGTTGCAGCTGGTGCTGGACATTGGTAGTCATGCAGTGGAGGTGGTGAGAGGATCTCAGAAAATGTGGAAGAAATGTTGACAGTGTATACTACTCCCTGCTTCCGTGCAGACTCAGTTCTATCAACATTTCTCCCCCACAGTGAATAAAGTTCTAAACATGTTCCACAAATGTGTAACTATCATTCTGATGCACCCTCACAGAGTTTCAGAAATACATGAAATCATGAAAGAAACAACTCTTATTTTATTGTTTTCATTATTATGTTTTTGGATCTTAGAAAGTGTATCTCAAAATTGCAATAATAGAAAATGAAGGTCAAATAAAAAGGGAAAGGGAGGAAGATGTGTGAAAGGAGAAATTACCCAGAATGACACATCTCAGTTGTCTGAAGCAGTCAATTTCCATAAGTCAATTGAAGAAACCATCTTTAAATCTAGACTCCTAATTGGAAGTTGAAAATCACATCACTGTTCTGGTAAAAGTAAGGATAGCAGAATCAGCCTGCCAGGCTGTAGTCCATCCCAGTCTCAGTCTCTTCTTTAAAAAGTAAAGTGAGTGAGAGAAAAATATCTCAGAAATATATTTCTAAAATGAAATTAAGTCACTCATATGAATAAAAGTAGAATACTGATATTTTAAGCATTTTGTTCTGATTACCAAATAATTTTTACTCTATTTCTTCTGGGGGGAAAAAGTATATAACTAGATAAAGGTGATAATCAGAGACATGTTAGGACAAGTTTTGGGGAAACTAAGTTAGCCCTTGATAAGACAAATGCTATAATTTAAAGTTAGAAATCTTAATATTAGCTGTAGGAATGCTGTAGGAATTGACAAATGTAAATTATTCTGGCAGCACATAAAGAAAATAATTCAAAAAAATATATCTGAGGAAGTTGTTGAGAGTAAACTAGTACAAAAACAAAAGCAAAATTATATGTGCTTTCAATATATAAAGAAATCAAGCATGTTTTAAAGACAAAAATGAAACTAGAATTTTGAAATTTGCAACATTTACCTGTGTAGCCCACAATGTCCACTTGGTTTTTATTCCAGTGGTTCATCACTGACAAGATACTTATAGATTGAAGAGCTTTATAAGGAGCCCCTTCATATCCTTGTTCTTAAGACTGTAGATGAAGGGGTTCAGCATGGATGTGACTACGGTGTATATCAGTGAGAAAATTGAGACTTGTAGGGAAGAGTCTGTCACAACAGAACTAAAGTAGACACTCAGGCTTGTCCTATAGAACAAGGAGACAGCAGAGAGGTGAGGCCTACAGATGGAAAATATAAAACATTTATATTCTCATTCAAGAGGAGATAATCTGAGAGTAGAAAAATAAATTTCAGTGAGAGAAAACACAACAGGTATAGTAGTAGCCACATACAAGATGATGCTATTGATTAAGGTGTCAAAGTAGGCTGTTTTGAGAAGCTGAGCCAGTTCACAAAAGAAATGTGGAATTTTGGTACCTACACAGAAGGTCAGCTGCCTCATTAGTAGAATATGAAGCAAGGAGACCCAGGAGACAACCAGCATAACAGAACTAAAAGGCCACAAAGTTATGGGATCATAATGACTGTGTAGTGTATGGGGTGGCAGATGGCCACACCACATAACAATCATGGGCCATCACAGTCAGAAGAAAGTTGTCCATTTCAAACAAATGGAAGGACAAAAACAACATGATTATTTCAATAGATGCAGAAAAAGCATTTGATAAAATCCAGCACGCATTCATGATCAAAACTCTCAGCAAAGTGGGAATGCAGGGAACATACCTCAACATGATAAAGGCCATCTATGACAAACCTGCTGCCAACATTTTAATCAGTGGGCAAAATTAAAAACAATTTTCTTAAGATCAGGAACAAGACAAGGGTGCCCCCTTTCACCACTCTTATTCAACATAGTACTGGAAGTCCTAGAAACAGCAATCAGACAAGAAGAAGAAATAAAAGGCATCCAAATTGAAAAAGAAAAAGTAAAACTATCATTATTTTCAGATGATATGATACTGTATATAGAAAACCCTAAACTCTCAGTCAAAAAACTACTTGACCTGATAAATGAATTCGGCAAATTATCAAATTATAAAATTAATACACAGAAATCAGAGGCATTTTTTACACCAACAATAAACTGTCAGAAAGAAAAATTAAGGAAACAATCTCCTTCACTATTGCAAAAAAATCACAAAGGTACCTAGGAGTAAACTTAACCAAGGAGGTTAAAGTTTTGTACTCAGAAAATTATAAAACATTAATAAAAGAAATCAAGGAAGATACAAACAAGTGGAAGCATATACCGTGTTCATGGTTAGGAAGAATAAACATCATTAAGATGTCTATATTACCTAAAGCATTTTATAAATTTAATGCAATACTATTGAAAATACCAATGACATACTTCAAAGATATAGAACACATATTCCAAAAATTTTTATGAAACCAAAAAAAAAACATGATTAGCATCAGCAATCTTAAAAAAGAAGAATAAAGTGAGAGGTATCACACTTCCTGATATCAAGTTATATACTACAAGGCCATTGTACTCAAAACAGCTTGGTACTGGCATAAGAATAGGCATATAGATCAATGGAACAGAACAGAGAACCCAGAAATAAACCACCATCTTTATGGACAGTTGATATTGAACAAAGGAGGTAAGAGCATACAATGGAGTAAAGACAGTCTCTTTAACGAATGGTATTGGGAAAATTGGACAGCTACTGCAAAAACATGAAACTAGACCACCAACTTACACCACGCACAAAAATAAACTCAAAATGGATGAATGACTTAAATGTAAGTCGTGAAACCATAAGCATCTTAGAAGAAAACATAGGCAGTAAGCTCACCGATATCTCTCACAGCAATATATTTACTGACTTATCTCCACGATCAAGTGAAACAAAAGACAGGATAAACAAATGGGACTATATCAAACTAAAAAGCTCTTGCACAGCTAAAGAGAATATGAACAGAGTAAAAAGACAAACCACACAATGGGAGAACATATTCGACAATACGTCTGATAAGAGGTTAATAACCAAAATTTATAAAGAACTTGTAAAACAATCCAATTGAAAATGGGCACAAGAAATGAATGGGCATTTCTCTAAAGAGGACATACAGATGGCCAATAGATAGATGAAAAAATGCTCAACATCACAATCATTAGAGAAATGCAAATTAAAACCACAATGAGATACCCCCTCACACCAGTCAGAATGGCGTTCATCAACAAAACAACAGAGGTGCTGGTGAGGATGTGAAGAAAAGGGAACCCGCCTGCACTTCTAGTGGGAATGCAGACTTGTGCAGCCACTGTGGAAAACAGTATGGAGATTTCTAAAAAAATTAAAAATGGACCCACTTTTAGGAATATATTTCAAGAACACCATATCACCAACTGAAAAAATAAATGTACCCCCATATTTATGGCAGCATTGTTCACAATAGTGAAGATCTGGAAACAACCCAAGTGTCTGTCCATGAACGAGTGGATTAAAAAGCTGTGGTACATACATATATACAATGGGCCATGAAAAATAAGGAAATATTACCTTTTGCAACAACATAGATGGACCTGGAAACTATTATGTTGAGTGAAATAAGCCAAGCAGAAAAAGAAAAATGGCAAATGACCTCACTCATTTGAGAAATTCAAGGAACAGTGAGGAACAGAACTGAGACAGAGGAGGGATCAAAGGGACCAGAGGAAAAGAGGACAGAGGGAAAGGGGAAAATAGGATGGGATAAACCTTAAGGGAAGGGGGGAGGGTGCTGTGGGGAGAGGGGCAAGGGAGATGTTGAGGGGAATATGGGGAAGGAGGGATGCATTCAGGGTGACCCTAGAATCTATGTGAACACAATTAATTAAATAAAAAATAAAAAGAATTTATGGACATAAACCAATTTCTTTTTATCTACAAGAATTCCAAAATAACTAAAGACATTTAACATCTTTTCTTTGAAAATCTTCATGCCTCTTTTATTCCATACTGGTGATTGAAACATAAGTTTTCAACTCAAACAAATTTATTTTTGTTATCTGATGTTTAATATTGATATCACAGTTACCTCTCCATGTGCCTTATTCTATTTCTTTCTAAAAATGTGCTTACTGCAGTTAACATCTTTTTGAGGTCTGAAAATGCCTTTAATCACAGCAATATCTCAATAAATTATAGCTCGTTTTAACCTATTGTTTCCATTACAACTAATTTGATATATAACTCTCCACAGTTTAGAATTGTGATTAAGAAAATAAGATCTTGGGTCAGACTTCTTGGAATAGAATTTGGTCTATCATGTTACATCTCTGTGACATTGACAAAGGTATTTCATATCTGTTACCTGCAGATACTTCCTCCACAATGGAAATTATTAACTATTTCTTACATTGTAAGATAGAAGAGTTATTTAATTAGATGATTTATATGATTTTTCTTTTTTTATTATAAATAATTTTTTATTAACTTTAATGGGGTGACATCAATAAATCAGGGTACATATATTCAAAGAAAACATGTCCAGGTTATCTTGTCATTCAATTATGTTGCATACCCATCACCCAAAGTCAGATTGTCCTCCGTCACCTTCTATCTAGTTTTCTTTGTGCCCTTCCCCCTCCCCCTCCTCCTTCCCTCCTTCCCCCTCCCTGCCCTCCATAACCACCACACTCTTGTCCATGTCCCTTAGTCTCGTTTTTATGTTCCACCAATGTGTGGAATCCTGCAGTTCTTGTTTTTTCTATTGAGTTCCTCTGATATCCAGTGAACACCTGATAAAGGTGACCTATTCTTAACAGAATAAGTAAATCTGTCTTGCATAGTCATTATTTTTAGTATTCTTCTTAAATGAAAGCAGCCACCATTATAAACACAACAGGTTTGACATCTTTTTTTGTCACCATGCCACACTTCTAATTAATAAAAATCTTTATTGCTCCCTCTTGCAGAGACTTCATGCCAAGTGGATTCTTCCAAGTAGAGAAAGATGCACATGTACTGCATAAATAATAGGAGGAAACAAAAGCACACTACAACTAAAGTAAAATACAAACATTATGAGGGCATGTGCTCATGTGTACATGCTCTCCAGTGGAGATGTGTTGTATTAAAATCAGTGGCATGAACTGAAAAAAAAATTAATAGATTTTATTTAAAAATATTCAGTGTCTATATAAGAAATCACCATAAAAATAAAAAGGCAAATTTAAGATTTTAAAATACAAGGCAGAGGAGCTGAACAGACACTTTACCCAAGAAGACACACAAATAGCAAACAGACATATAAAAAGATGTTCAACATCACTAGCTATAGGGGAAATGTAAATCAAACCACAGTAAGATATCTCCTCATACCTGTTAGAATGTCTATTATGAGTAAGACAAAAAAGCATTGGACAGGATGTGGAATAAGGGAACCCTTATGAGAATAAAAATTGTTGCAGCCTCTGTAGAAAACAGTATGGAAGTTCCTCAAAAATTAAGAATAGAGCTACCATGGCCCTGGCTGGTTGGCTCAGCGGTGGAGCATCGGCCTGGCGTGCGGGGGACCAGGGTTCGGTTCCCGGCCAGGGCACATGGGAGAGGCGCCCATTTGCTTCTCCACTCCCCCCTCCTTCCTCTCTGTCTCTCTCTTCCCCTCCCGCAGCCAGGGCTCCATTGGAGCGGGGATGGCCCGGGCACTGGGAATGGCTCCTTGGCCTCTGCCCCAGGCGCTGGAGTGGCTCTGGTCGTCATGGGGCGACGCTCTGGAGGGGCGAGGCATCGCCCCCTGGTGGACGGAGCGTCGCCCCTGGTGGGCGTGCCGGGTGGATCCTAGTCGGGCGCATGCGGGAGTCTGTCTGGCTGTCTAACCCCGTTTCCAGCTTCAGAGAAATACGGAAGGAAAAAAAAAAAAAAGAATAGAGCTACCATATCACCCAGCAAATTTTCTTCTGAAGATCTACCTGAAAATTTTGAAAATACTCAGAGATATATTTTTACACATCTTTATGTTTACTGCAGCATTATTCACAATAACCAAGACATAGAATCAACCTAAATGTCTTCTTACAGATGGAGAAGACGTGATATATACTGTGGAATACTAGTCCATTAAAAAACTGCATACTACCATTTGTGACAATATGAATGGATCATGAGAGTATCAGGCTAAGTAAAATAAGTCAGATAGAAAAAAATAAGAACCATATGATTTCACTTATATGTTGGATATAAACAGAAATCAACAACTGAACAAACAAAACAAACTCATAGCCATAGACAACAGCATGGTTGTTACTATAGGGGAAGGGAGTTGTAAGAAGGATAAAGAGGGTCTAAGGGGTTAGGATGGTGATTGAAGAAGACTGGTCTTTGGGTGGTGAGGACATAAGAGAATATACAGATAATGTATCATAAATCTGTATACTTAAAATTTATACATGGTATTGACCAATGTAACCCCAGTAACTTTAATTTTAAAAATAAAATAAATAAATGTTTATACTCTCAATGATAAAAAGTCACACCATTACTAATGTCTAGAAAATGATAATAAATTAAAGAGGAAAAAAATCACTGAGCACACATTAATCTAAGGAGGTAAGTAGAAAAGACTTCTCTGAAATGTGAATATTTTAGCTGTGAGAAGGATGGGTAACTGTGAATTAGGAGAAATTTTAAAAGGGTAAGAATTTGTGGCTAAAAGAAGAGACTTTCCAATTCCCTGGGTTGGTGATTTGATTGCAGAAAGGATTTGAAAGACCAGTGGGACAGAAAATAGATAACAGGGGTCAAAAAAGACAGAGTGTGTGAGAAGCACAGTTTGAGCATCCTGCACTATTCCTTAAAGTGTCTGTCATGTTGTATTCATTTGTAGGTTAGAAATTATAACTGCTTTTGCTTACCATTGTCACTGCAGGGACTTAACTGAAGACTGGCACATAGTAAGTGCTCATCTATACAAATGTTAGATGTATAATAAACATGGAGACCAAATGTGTCAACTCTAACACAAAGAAGAAATCATCAAGCTTATCATATAACCAGTTTTCTTTTTCTAAAGGAGGAAACCAATGGCAATTTCTTAACTCTAGAAAGAACAGTTGTATTTACACTACAGACAACAGAATATTCTACATTAACTCACTAAAACATTTGTGTTAAATTCATAAACAAACCAACACATTCAATTCCAACTTCAATCACCTGCTACTCTGCTGAACTTTAAAGAGATTGGTAAGATGAGTAAAAAAAGTTAGCTTGAGTGTTTAACATCAGAAATAATTATGCTATTTGTAGATAATATGGGGGACACTAAGGTTAAATAACAATGACATTAATATAGAACTCTTAAATGCTATTGTTGAATAAAATCTGCTGCAAAATAGTTAGGAAATATAATAAAGAAACCCAATCACATTAAGAACAAAACAGACAACATCTCATGAATAGTAGATCTCCAGTGATTAGTCAATGAATAAGTACTTGAACACAGTAAGTGGGGAGGAAACTACAATTATGGAAAGCTGTGGAAAAGAAGTGGAGATTTTCCAGAAAATAATGCTTATTGAAGAGAACATCTAGATTCCAAAGAGACAAGGAAGTAGAAGAAAGGCTAGAAATGACAGGTTTCAGTGGAGACTAAAGTAACTTCCAAGTGCAGAGACTTCACTGTTGTAAACTATGATACAAGACTATCTTACTTTAATTATTCCAGTTAAAGCCCAGTAGCGTCTTTGTCTGATTTAATTTTTACTTCACTAGCCCTCACTGGAACACAGTGACCCTCTCTGAAGATATTGCTGAAGCTTTCTGTTCTCTAAGATCTGGCCCTGGTAAACCCAAAAGAGTTTTTATTTGGTTGGATCACAGAATTAAGGAAAGGGGCAAAAGAAACACATTTAAGGTTTTCAGCATCTCAATGGTTGAATTCTCAGAGCTCCTCATTAAATAAATTGTTCTGTTGTTTTTTCACTGTTTAAATAATTCAGATCACATGGGGTGCAAAGATAGAAGAATGAAAATATTTTGTCTAATGTGTCTATATGAGCATCAAAGGAGGGAAATAAATTAATTTTCCCCAAGGAGAAACACTTTTTTCTTTGATTTGACTCCTAAGGAATGTTTAATTGCCTCAGGAACCAAAGAGTGGAAACAATTTTCTGTGACATTCTTCTTTTAAAGATTGTTTGGAGAGTTCACGGATCTCTTGGTGTCCACAGTGTCATGGAGGCAAAAAGGTCCTTTCAAAAGAAAAGCTGTGTTGTTAAAATCATTTGTTCTATTGGAGAACTAACTGAGTGAGGGCTGAAAATTATTCTTGGCATTTGCTAGTGATGTGGATCTTCTGTTGACATAAATAAGGGCTCCATTTACTAACTCTAAATAGAAGGGTAGAGAAAGCCATGATTCAGGTAGAGTGGGCTGAAGAGTGAGTATTGTGGAAATGTAGCTGACAAATATAGACCACCTTTGACAGTGGGGGTAGAGAAGAATTCTAAAAATCTTCACTTTATAGAATTCATAGGTTCATAAATCAAGGTTTGGAAGTGTGTAGAAATGACCCCTTCTAGTGACACCTTCAATGAGTCACTTGGGAAGTTTGTGCTCAAGATCTCCACAACTCTGGTCTCTGTGAGTTTAGAGGTCTTGAGTCCTGAAGAGATGCACTTCCAGACCAATGGACAAATTTCCATTGAACTTTGAGCTCTACTGCTGCCTGACACTAAGGTCCATGCCAAGGAGAGGTGCCACCATTCTGGCAGGGGTAACTGATGATGATCATCAATGTCATTGTATGACCATGACAATAGGAGTGCACTGGTCCTCTGCTATTCTAAGTGGCTGTGAGCAGCTCAGGAGCCAAAGCGTGGAAACAACTTATATAGTGAATACTAAGTTGAAAAACAGTGCAAAAACAGTGGTGAATGCAATATGTTTTTCTATTTATGTTCTTCACAGCAAGAGATCTGAGTGGTGTCCCCTGGGTGAGGCAGCTTCTTTTAGATGAAGGCGATTCACACAGAGGGCTGAGGATTGTCAGATGGTTGCACACCCTTAGCCTGCAAAAATATGCCCTTAGTCCTGAGAAGGATCTGAGCAATGAACACAGCATTCTCTATAGCCATCCCTTGGGACATGTGAATCAACACTTTTTATTTAGCCTCACAAGATTTTTAATAATTATTTTAATTGTCCCATTATAGTTAACACTAAAAATTATTCTGTACTAGTTTTAGGTGTACAACACAGTGAGTAGTCATTTACTTAATTTATGAAGTGATCCCCCTGATTGGTTTAGTACCAACATAGCACCAAACATAATATACTACTGGCTATAATCCTTATGCTGTACTTTTCACCCTGTTACTATTTTCTCACTACCAATTTGTACTCTTAATGCCATTATTTTTTTCACCTACACCCCAAAGCCTCCTTCCATTTGGCAATCATCTGTTTGTTCTCTGTACCTGTGAGTTTATATTTGCCTTAATTTGTTGCTTTATATTGTTCTTTAGATTTAACATGTAAGTGAAGTCATATGATAGTTTTTATTTTCTGATTTACTTATTTCTCTTAGCAAAATACCCTTGATGTACATGCATATTGTTGCAAATGGTAAGGTTTAATTCTTTTTTATGACTGAATAATATTCCATTGTGCATATGTGTGTGTGAGTGAGTGTTATATCAAATAACCCACCTAACTTATACCTAAAGGAACTAGAAAAAGAACAAAGTCAAAAGTGAGTAGAAGAATAAAAATAATAAAGATCAGAGTGGAAATAAAATAGAGTATTTAAAAAATACAAAAGATCAATAAAGCCAAGAGCTGGTTCTTTGAAAAGGTTTAAAATTTTTGTAAAACCTTTAACTAGACTTATAAAAAACAAACAGAGAACATACCCACATAAAATTGGAAATAAAAGGGAAGTAACAAAGCCAGAGCAATGCAAAGGATTACAAGAAGAAAATACTAAAAACAATATATGCCAACAAATACCATAATTTGGAAGAAATGGATAAATTCCTAGAAACATACAATCTTTCCAGACTAAATCAAGAAAAAAACAGAAAATCTTAATAGATTTATTAGTTACAATGTCAGGGGTCCTTGGGTTATGACACAGTTCTGTTCCTACAACAGTGATGTAATTTAATTTTTAGTGTAACTCAAAATATACCCTAGCCTAAGTCACTTACCTATCTGAAAACAGTTGTAAAATCATAATCTAGAACATAAAAACACAAACATATCACATTACTGCATATTCTCCTGCAGCACATAACCAGACTATTTCATGCACGCTTTCAATAGTCCAAAATGGCATAAGTAAGAGTACTGGAGGAGGCAAATTCCCTCTCTTATATGCCATGTTACTTTGTATTCTTCTGCCACGCACAACCAAACTAATTCACCCATGTAGTCTGTATGATGCTAATGCTAATGGCTGAAGCTGAAACACTCATATCTCAATTTTTTAAGGTTTTTATGGGATTGAGCATAGTGAACTCAAAACATCATATGTCCATACTATCATAACCCAAGGAACCTCTGTAAATGGAGCAGTAATCAAAACACTCCCAGCAAACAAAAGTCTTGGACCATATGGCTTCACAGGTGATTTTTTACCAAACATTCAAATAAAAATTAACATCTATCCTTCTCAAATTACAGTGGTACCTTGAGATACAAATTTAATTCGTTCTGTAACTGAGCTCATACATCAGTCAACTTGTATATCAAACTGCTAATACTGGACCCATGCGCCAAAGCGCCAACTAGTAGTGGCTTTCTAAATCATGACTTGTATCTCAAAATTTTGCCTGGATCTCAAATAAAAATACAAACTGAGTCACAGCTCATATCTTTAAAAAAAAAATTATATGTTGGTTTTTTTGTAACTCAAGGTAACACTGTTTCAAAAATTTGACAGGAAGGTAGGCTCCCAAGCTCATTTTACAAGGCCACTATTACCCTGACTCCAAAACCATACAAAGAAAAAAAATTATATTGAGGTAGATCTGTATTGGTATAAAATTTTCTCTTAGGACTGCTTTCACCATGTCCCATAGATTTGAGGTTATTGTGTTTTTATTTTCATTTGTCTCAAGGTGCCTTTGACTTTCTCCTTGATCTCATTAACCCATTCATTGTTTAGTAGTAGCATGTTATTTAGCCTCTGTGTGTTGTGTCTTTTCTTGTTATTGATTTATAGTTTCATACCATTGTGGTTGGAGAAGATACTTGATACGATTTTAATCTTTTTAAATTTATTGAAACTTGTTTTGTGGCCTATAATGTGGTTTACCCAAGAAAATGTTGCAAGTGTTTTTGAAAAGAATGTTTTTTTCTGCTGCTTTGCAGTGAAATATTTTTAAAATATTCATTAAATTCATCTGGTCTAATTGTTATTTATAGCTCCTGTTTTCTTGTTTTTCTTTCTAAAATACCTATCTGTTGATGTCCATGAGGTGTTAAAATTCCCATACTATGACTGTATACTGTCAGTTTCTCCCTCTATGTCCAGCAATACTTGCTTTATATTGTATATTTAGGTCCTCCTATGTTTTATTCATTTATGTTTACAAAAGATATAGTTCCTTTTTGGATAGATTCCTTTATCATTATAAAATTTCTTTGTTTTTTTAATAACCTTTGTTTTAATGTTTATTTTGCATAAATACTGTTACCCTAGTTTTTTAAAAATTTCCATTTGCATGAAATACTTTGTTCATCTTTTTGCTTTCAGACTGTGTGTGCTTTTCTATTTGAAAGGGGTCTCTCTTAGCATATATACAGGTTTTGTTTTCTTCTCTATTTGGCTACTCTGTCTTTGGATTGGAGCATTTAATCCATTTACCTTTAAAATGGTTATTGATAGGTATGTTGTTTGCCATTTTGTATTCATATTCTTGTTTCTCTCTCTTTTTTATTCTTCAAAGAGTCCCTTTGAAATTTCTTGTAATACTGGTTTGGTGGTAATGAACTCCTTTAGCTTTTATTTGTCTGGGAAGTTCTTGATCTTTTCTTCAATTTTAAATGATAGCTTTACTGGTTAGCACATTCTTGGTTGTAGGTCCTTCCTTTTCATCACTGTAAGTATTTCTTGATAATTCTTCTGGCCTGCAAAGTTTCTGTTGATAAATTAGTTGACAGTCTTATGGGAGCTCCCTTGTAGGTAACTAACTACCTTTCTCTTGCTACTATTAAGACTCTCTCTTTATCTTTTTCTTTTTGTGACAGAGACAGAGAGAGACAGAGAGAGGGACAGACAGGCAGGAAGGGAGAGAGATGAAAATTATCAATTTTTTTGTTGCGGCACCTTAGTTGTTCATTGATTTCTCATATGTGCCTTGACTAGGGAGCTACAGCAGACTGAGCGACCCCTTGCTCAAGTCAGTGACCTTGGGCTCAAGCTGGTAAGCCTTGCTCAAACCAAATGAGCCTGTGGTTAAGCTGGTGACCTCGAGGTTTCAAACCTGGGCCCTCTGTGTACCAGTCTGACGCTCTATCCACTATGCCACCACCTGGTCAGGCTTTCTTTATCTTTAAATTTTAATGTTTTTTCAAATGTATCTTGGTGTGGGACTTTTTGAATTCATCTTTGGGACTCTCTGTGCTTCTTGCACTTTATGTTTATTTTCTTCACCAGCTTAAATAAGATTTTAGTCATTATTTCTTCAAATAGATTCTCAATCCTTTGTTTTTTCTCTTCTTTTTCTGGCACCCCTCTGATGCAAATGTTAGTATGCTTGATATTATCCCAGAGGTTCCTAAAACTATTCTCATTAGTTTTTTTTTCTTTTTGCTGATCAGATTGGGTGTTTTCTGCTTTATTCTCTTCTAAATTGCTGATTCAATCCTCTGATTAATCAAATTTGTTCTTGATACTTCCTAGTGTATTCTTTATTTCGGATATTGTATTCTTTTCTGAATGTTCTCCTTTATTGTTTCTATGTCCTTTTTTATGCATACTATCTCTTTGTTGAAGTTCTCATTAAGTTCACCTTACCTTTAGTTTTCTTACCTTTACCCTCAGTTTTCTCTTGTCCTTTCATGTGTGACATGTTTCTTTGTCTAATTACTTTGTTTTTGTCTCTGTAATTGTTTCTATGTATTAGATAGATTATGAGGCAGAGTGCCTTATGTAGGTAGTAGGTGTACTGTGGGGCACAGTGCTGCAGTCTCCCTGATTATCATAACCAAGAGCCCCAAAAGTCCCACTTGTATGGGTTGTGTGTGCTTTCCTATTGTAGTTGAGCCTTGATAGTTGTTGATATGTCACTGATTGGAGTTCACAATCAAGCTGATTGGCTGTGAGTATAACCATAGCATACAAACTGCTATGTGGGGGTTGTCTCCATAAAGCAGGATGGGACTCATCAGGCTCTGGTGCCTTCCAGTACCACTCTTTGGATGTGCTTCTGGTGGAGCTAATTGTGTGGTGCTTTATCATGGTCTAAAGCTAGCCACCAGGTGTGTTGTGTTTCTTCTTGGGGCTCTTGAGAGGGGCTTCCAGTGCAGGCTAAGGTGCTTCTGTTGATCAGCCCACAGTCACCTAGTAGGAGCTATAAAATGATCTGTGGTTTTCAGCTACTTGTCCTGAGCCTGGAGGCATATGGAAAAGCCATGCTGCAAACCAAGTTTGGCTGCTACCAGTACCCAGCCTGAGGCCACTCAGTAAAAGGCACAGAGCACTTCAAGGCCTACAGCTGCATGCTGGCTGCAGGTAACACTTAGCTTCTGAAAGAGGCTGAGGTGGTATGCTAGTTGTGTGAAGTAAGGTCTCAGGGAGTTACCAGGTTGTGGCAAATGTTATCCAAGTTAATGCAAATTAAGATTTTGAACTACCTGCCTGAACCTCCTCTGCTTGCCAGAACGGAGGGAGGGTGGGGCTGAGAGCCCAGAGAGGATCTTGGAGGGAGGGGAGCAGAAACTACTGCTCACAGCCACTTGCCTGGCGACCAGGGAGCGAGGTGTGTTGAAAGGACCAGCTTATCTCCCAGGTGGAGAGGACAGGGAGAGGGACAGATTGTGAGGGGATAAGGAATGCAGGAGATGAGACGAGCTAAAAGGGCTGACTCATCTGTGCTGGAGGCGGCCATAGCTGGGGGAGGGACTGAACCATTCACAAAACAGAGCTGAAGTGCTTCCAGATCAGAGATCTCCGGACATCTCTCCAGCTCCAATCAGTGCAACAAGACACAGCTGAAAACAAGAAGTGGGGAGGAGGGGCAGTAACTCAGGTCTCCATGGAGATCTGAGATACACCTCCCCCTACTGAAGCTGAGAAAACACCCTGCCCCCAGTGAGTCTAGCTCAGGGGCCCCCAAACTTTTTACATAGGGGGCCAGTTCACTGTCCCTCAGACCGTTGGAGGGCCGGACTATAAAAAAAACTATGAACAAATCCCTATGTGCACTGCACATATCTTATTTTAAAGTAAAAAAACAAAATGGGAACAAATACAATATTTAAAATAAAGAACAAGTAAATTTAAATCAACAAACTGACCAGTATTTCAATGGGAACTATGCTCCTCTAACTGACCACCAATGAAAGAGGTGCCCCTTCCGGAAGTGTGGCAGGGGCCGGATAAATGGCATCAGGGGGCCGCATGTGGCCCGCGGGCTGTAGTTTGGGGACCCCTGGTCTAGCTGGCTAAAGAGGCCTTCAGAGTCTCAGGTTATACCCACCGCATTCCTGGATACAGTTTCAAGGAAGCCCCCTGCTGAGATCAGTAAACAAGATTATCACCTGTTAAGAAAACAAACAAATCAAGACTTCAAAGCTGCCCAAATCCAAAAGTGGATTACAGATAACAGCTGATACCAACCCAAGAAGACCTAGAAATAACACAACTGAAAACTGGAGGCAGACAATACCAAGCCTAGACTCAACCAACTCTACAAATAAAACAAAAAAAAAGAGGATGAGAAGACAAAGGAGTGCAATTCAAATGAAACCACAAGAGACACCTTCGAGAGATGAACTGAGTGATATGGAAATAATCAAACTTCCAGATGTGGAGTTCAAAATAATGATTGTAAGGATGCTTAGGGATCTTAGAACAACAATGGAGGGGCAGTTTGAAAACCTAAATAAAGAAATAGCAAGTAAAAACAAGAATCAGTTGGAGATGACAAATACAATATCAGAAATAAAGACCACAATGGAAGGAATTAAAAACAGGATAGATAGAGCAGAGGATCGAATCAGCGAGTTAGAGGACAACTGGAATGAAGGCATGAAAGCAGAGAAGAAAAGAGAAAAAATACTCAAAAAGTCAGAGGAAACTCTTAGAGAGCTCTGTGACAACATGAAGAGAAATAACATCCTCATCATAGGGGTTCCTGAAGAAGAAGAAAAAGAACAAGGGATAGAGACTTTGTTCAATCATATCATAGCTGAAAACTTCCCTAAATTAATGCAAGAGAAATGCTCACAAATCCAAGAAGCACAGAGGACTCCATTAAAGAGAAACCCAAAGAAACCTACACCAAGACACATCATAATTAAAATACCAAAGCTAAGCGATAAAGAGAAAATATTAAAAGCTGCAAGAGAAAAAAGTTATCACCTACAAAGGAGCCCCCATAAGGATGACATCTGACTTCTCAACAGAAACACTTGAGGCCAGAGGGAATGCAAGAAATATTCAAGAGTAATGCAAGAACAAACCTACAACCAAGGACTACTTTATCCAGCAAGGCTATCATTTAAAATCGAAGGAGAAATAAAAAGCTTCCCAGACAAAAAACAACTCAAGGAATTCATTACAACCAAACCAATGCTGCAGGAAATATTAAGGGGCCTGGTGTAAACAGATCAAAGTGGGAAAAGAATACAGCAAAAAAAAAGGAATACACCTTTAAAGAAGAAAATGGCAATAAACAACTACATATCAATAATAACCTTAAATGTAAATGGATTAAATGATCCAATCAAAAGACATAGGATAGCTGCGTGGATAAGAAAACAGGACCCATATATATGTTGTCTACAAGAGACACACCTTAGAACAAAAGACACACATAGATTGAAGGTAAAAGGATGGTAAAAAAACATTTCATGCAAACGGAAATGAAAAAAAAGCTGGGGTAGCAATACTTATATCAGACAAATTGGACTTTAAAACTAAGGATATAGTAAGAGATAAAGAAGGCCACTACATAATGATAAAGGGAGTAATCCAACAGGAAGATATAACTATTATAAATATCTATGCACCTAATATAGGAGCACCTAGATATATAAAGCAGACTTTGATGGATTTAAAGGGCAAGATCAACAGCAATACTATAATAGTAGGGGATTTCAATACCCCACTAACATCACTAGATAGATCCTCAAGAAAGAAAATTAACAAAGAAACAGCAGACTTATTGGAAACACTAGATCAACTCAATTTAATAGATATCTTCAGAACCTTTCACCCTAAAGCAGCAGAATATACATTCTTTTCAAGTGCTCATGGTACATTCTCTAGGATAGACCACATGTTAGGGCACAAAAGTGCTCTCAACAAATTTAAGAAGACTGAAATCATATCAAGCACTTTCTCCAATCACAACGGCATGAAACTAGAAATGAATCACAACAGAAAAGCTCAAAAATTCTCAAACACATGGAAACTAAATAGCAGGGTGTTAAATAATGAATGGATTAAGAATGAGATCAAAGAAGAAATAAAGAAATTCCTAGAAACGAATGACAATGAGCATACAACAACTCAAAATTTATGGGACACAGCGAAAGCAGTGCTGAGAGGGAAGTTCATAGCACTACAGGCACACTTTCAGAAGCTAGAAAAAGCTCAAATAAACAACTTAACCCTGCATCTAAAAGAATTAGAAAAAGAATAGCAAGTAAAGCCCAAATGTAGTAGAAGGAAGGAAATAATAAAGATCTGGGCAGAAATAAATGACATAGAGCCTAAAGAAACAATACAGAAGATCAATGAAACTAGGAGCTGGTTCTTTGAAAAGGTTAACAAAATTGATGAACCTTTAACTAGACTCACCAAGAAAAAGAGAGAGAGGACTCAAATAAATAAAATTAGAAATGAGAGAGGAGAAATAACAACTGACATAACAGAAATACAAAATATTGTAAGAAAATACTATGAAGAACTGTATGCCAAAAAACTAGACAACCTAGATGAAATGGAAAAATTCCTTGAAACATACAATCTTCCAAAAATCAATCTGGAAGAATCAGAAAACCTAAACAGACCAATTACAACAAAGGAGATCGAAACAGTTATCAAAAAACTCCCAACAAAGAAAAGTCCAGGGCCCGATGGCTTCGCAACAGAATTCTACCAAATATTCAAAGAATAACTAACTCCTATCCTTCTCAAACTATTTCAAAAAATTCAAGAGGAAGGAAGACTTCCAAGCTCCTTTTATGAGGTGAGCATAATTCTGATTCCAAAACCAGGCAAAGACAACACAAAGAAAGAAAATTATAGGCCAATATCTCTGATGAATATAGATGCTAAAATCTTCAACAAAATATTAGCAAACCGGATCCAACAATATATGAAAAAAATCATACACCATGATCAAGTGGGATTTATTCTGGGGAGGCAAAGATGGTACAATATTTGTAAATCAATTAATGTGATTCATCACATAAACAAAAAGAAGGAGAAAAACCATATGATAATTTCAATAGATGCAGAAAAAGCATTTGATAAAATCCAGCACCCATTCATGATCAAAGCTCTCAGCAAAGTGGGAATACAGGGAACATACCTCAACATGATAAAAAGCCATCTATGAGAAACCCACAGCCAACATCATACTCAATGGGCAAAAATGAAAAGCAATCCCCTTAAGATCAGGAACAAGGCAGGGGTGCCCCCTTTCACCATTCTTATTTAACATGGTCCTGGAAGTTCTAGCCACAGCTATCAGACAAGAAGAAGAAATAAAAGGAATTCAAGTGGGAAAAGAAGAAGTAAAACTATCATTATTTGCAGATGATATGATATTGTATATAGAAAACCCTAAGGTCTCAGTCAAAAAGCTACTGGACCTGATAAATGAATTCAGCAAAGTGGCAGGATATAAAATCAACACTCAGAAATCAGAGGCATTTTTATACACCAACAATGAACAGTCAGAAAGAGAAATTAAGGAAACAATCCCCCTCACAATTACAACCAAAAAAATAAAGTACCTAGGAATAAACTTATCCAAGGAGACAAAAGACTTGTACTCAGAAAATTACAAAGCATTGATATAAGAAATCAAGGAAGATATAAACAAGTGGAAGCATATACCGTGCTCATGGTTAGGAAAAATAAACATTATTAAAATGTCTATATTACCCAAAGCAATCTATAAATTCAATGCAATACCAATTAAAATACCAATGACATACTTCAAAGATATAGAACACATATTCCAAAAATTTATATGGAACCAAAAGAGAACACGAATAGCCTCAGCAATCTTAAAAAAGAAGAATAAAGTGGGAGGTATCACACTTCCTGATATCAAGTTATACTACAAGGCCGTTGTACTCAAAACAGCCTGGTACTGGCATAAGAACAGGCATATAGATCAATGGAACAGAACAGAGAACCCAGAAATAAACCCACAGTTCTATGGGCAACTGATATTTGACAAAGGAGGCAAGGAAATACAATGGAGTAAAGACAGCCTCTTTAACAAATGGTGTTGGGAAAATTGGACAGCTACCTGCAAAAAAATGAAACTAGATCACCAGCTTACACCACTCACAAAAATAAACTCAAAATGGATAAAAGACTTAAATGTAGGCCGTGAAACCATAAGCATCTTAGAAGAAAACATAGGCAGTAAGCTCTCCGACATCTCTCGGAGCAATATATTTGCCAATCTCCATGGGGAAGTGAAATAAAAGACAGGATAAACAAATGGGACTATATCAAACTAAAAAGCTTTTGCACAGCTAAAGACAACAAGAACAGAATAAAAAGACAAACTACACAATGGGAGAACATATTTGACAATACGTCTGATAAGGGGTTAATAACCAAAATGTATAAAGAACTCGTAAATCTCAACACCAGGAAGACAAACAATCCAATCCAAAAATGGGCAAAAGAGATTAATAGACACTTCTCCAAAGAGGACATACAGATGGCCAACAGGCATTAGTGGCTCAACATCACTAATCATTAGAGAAATGCAAATTAAAACCACAATGAGATATCACCTCACACCAGGGAGAGAGGGATTGGGGGAGGGGAGGGGCACAAAGAAAACCAGATAGAAGGTGACAGAAGACAATTTAACTTTGGGGGAGGGGTATACAGCACAATCAAATGTCAAAATAATCTAGAGATGTTTTCTCTCAACATATGTACCCTGATTTATCAATGTCACTGCATTAAATTTAATAAATAAATTTTAAAAAAAGTACTTCTTCAGATAAAAGAAAAAAATAAATAAAAGTATGTCTCCTAAAACGCAAAAAAAAAAAAAAAAAAGATTTGGCACTACCAAGCCTGGGGCCACTCAGCAAGAAGCAAAGGGCACACAGAGACCAGCTTGGGTCTGTGGACTCTTGAGAGTGTTTATGAAAGATGGCAACACAGTCTAAGGCCCGCAGCCCAAAGAGCCTTCAGCAGTGTTTGGGCTGAGGCTGGCTGCCTGCTGCTAAGAAAAGCCTTTTATGGTGTATGAATCAAATTGGGCTGAGTCTCAGGGAGTCACGGGGGTGGGGGTGGGAGTGAGTGGTGTTTATCAAGTTAATGCAGATTTACACTTGGTGCCCATCTACATCTGCAGGCCCTGTAGAGTAAAGGCTCAACACAGGAAAGGTGGTGCCAGACAGCCAGAGGGCTGATGCAAGGACAATGTCAGCTATCTTTCCAGCACTCATCCTAGAGCTACATAATTCAGTTTCTCCTTGTATGTCTCTGGCACCCCCAGAGCTGCTGTCCCTTTACTGGAGCACAGGTTGAGTGCCTGTGAGGAAGTGAGTCTGTGCATGAGCCATTTAAGTGGATGCCTGGGTTTCTAGCAGCCTTCTGTCTCACCCAGACAGATGAAATTTCTGCTGATTTCCACAGCCAGATGTGGGGGCTCCTCTTCCCAGCACTGGTGCTTTGGTCTGGGAAGGGGTCTGGTGTGAGTCTATGACCTCTGCAGCTTACATATCCCTCCCAATTCTTAACTGCCAAAGTGGGTGTGGTACCAGCCGTTGTTGTGTCTCTGCCCCTCCTACTAGTCTCAACAGTGGCTTTTCTTCATAGACTTAGTTACCAGACCTCTGTTCAGGTCATTCTCCAAGTTGATTATTTTATACTTAGTTTGTAATTTTGATGTGGTCATGGGGGAAGGTGAGCACAATGTTTACCTACTCTGCTTATATTAACCAGAACTCTAGATCTACATTTTAAAAGTTTCAGGTACATCTCATAGATTTGATATTTCTTATGGTCACCATGCTGTAGATTATTTTTTAACTGGAAGATTGTGCCTGTTGACCATCTTTAGCCGTTTCACTCACTCCTGACTTATGCTCACTCTCAATTTTTTCCATATCTATGATTTCAATTTTTTTAAGATTCAATATATAAGTTTTTACAATATTTGTCTTTGTCAACCTACTTTAAAATGAGCATGATTCCATCAAGGTCCATAAATGTTGTTGGAATGGCAGGATTTATTTAATGGCTAAATTTTTATTATATATATAGTCTGTTTTATCTACTCATCCATAGATGTACACTTAGGTTGTCTCCATTCCATATCTTGGTTATTGTAAACAATGCTGCAATAAACATGGGATTGCAAATATATTTTCAAGTTAGTGTTTCCATTTTCTTTAATAAATATCCAGAAGTCAAGTGGATGGATCATATGATTATTGTACTTTTTTATTTTTGAAATTCCTTTATACTGTTTTCCATAGTAATTGCACCAATTTACATTCCCATCAACAATGTACAAGGGGTCCCTTTTCCCCACATCTTCGCCAACACTAGTCATTTATTGCCTTTTTTGATAGTAGCTATTCTAACAAATATGAGTTGATATGTCATTGTCATTTTGATTTACAATTCTTTAAAGATTAGTGATATTGATCATCTTTTAATTTACCTGTTGGGCATCTGTATGCCTTGTGTGGAAAAATTTCTATTCAGATTCTCTGCTTGTTTTTAATTGAATTATTATTATTATTATTATTATTATTATTTTGCTATTGAGTTCAATGTGTTCTTTTATATTTTAGATATTAACCCCTGATCAGATATATGATTTGCGTATATTTTCTCCCATTTGTTAGGTTGATTTTATATTTTGTTGATAGTTTCCTTTGCTGTGCAGAATCTTTTAGTTGGATATGGGCTCACCGGTTTAGTTTTGTTTGTTTGCTTGTTTTACCTTTAGTTGTATAAACTTTTGTAAAGTTTTTGGAGCTCTTTCATGGTTTCATGTTTTAGGGCAGTGGGTAATTAAGATGCACTAAAAAGAGGAAGGTCAGTGGGAAGAATTATAAGTTCTGCTACTGTAGGTGGTCTAAAGCCATAATTGATGCTCAGTGTCTCTCTTCTCTACTATCCATTCTCAATTCCCCTCACTCTTGAATAATATATCTGCTCCTCTAGATGGCTTAGTTGGTGGGGTGATCCTAACTCTAATCCCCAAGGGTTCTGAGGTCCAGGGAGGTTAGATGTCTTGCCTATGGTCATATAATCAGTGAAATACAAAATGGGAATTTAATCTCCAACACTCTGGCGTGGGTCTCCTTTAGGTATGTATTACATAATTCAATTAGTATTAAACATTATCAATTTAACTAAAAATAACAGTGAGTAAAAACAAATCAAAATTCCTCTTTTTATCTCTGAAAGTACAAGTATTTTAAAATATAACAATAATCAAATTTATCAAACTCATCTTTGGTAGGAGAACACATTAAATCAGTTAAAGCCTAGAGGGATAACCAGGAAATAATAATTTGTATGTCAGCATATAGTGTACAGATAGTGTAAGGCCAGGAGCCATGGCTGTCACTATCAAAGCCCATGCAGGTTCCCATTGGATTCGGGCAGATGGTAGAGAAACAGTGGAGTCGGAGGATGGTGGGCCATCCTATTTATTGGTGTCTCACCAAGACAGGCAAACCACAAAAGAAGACAAGGGAAAAGCAGAAAACCAGCTTTTCCCATGAAGGGCAAGGGATCAGGGAAGCCCCTGCAATCATGATAGCAGGAACTGACTGACTCAGCTCCTGGTCTGTCCCACTTTATAGTGTAGAAAACCAAAATCCCTTAATCCAATATACAAACAAGGAAGTCTCTGATACAAAGTCACTTATCCAAGGCATAATTGGATTCCTCATGAGAGTGCACCACCCAGATCATGCAATCAGTCAAGGGTGTGGGGAAAAGCTTAGTCCTAAAACCAAACCTTAGGCTACAACGACCTGGCCTGCTTATAGCCTGTCCCCCACACCCAATATAAGTCACAAGCGAGCAAACATATATATCATATTTACAAACTTATTTGACCAACATTCCACCCCTTTTGCTCGCTTTACAATCTAAACCACAGGCATCTTCCATGATGTGCAAGGAGTAGGATACATTGCATAAACAGAAATAGTACCAGCTACAGCAATAGGATTAACAGATCAAAAACTATGGGTGAAATGAGAGAGCTGTCAGTGGCACCAAGAGAGGCAAATCCTTTCCCTCTGGCAGAATACAGGCCAGAGTTTTGTCTGCAGACAGCACCGTAGCTGGCACCAGAGGCCGCCCTGAGCGGGCATACCAAACCTTATTGGCCAATACACCAGCATCTGCTGGTTCTATGTGTAGTAAAATAGGAGAACTCATTATTGGCCATAAAGAAATTACAAAGGTGCCCTTCAAAATGCTGTCCCCTTGAGCACTCAAGGGATAATACACTTCTACCTTAGGTTGCCCAAGGAGTTAACTGGAGGTCCACCTCTAGCCCCTTTCCCCATGGTGCCAACAAGGCCACCCATCTCAGATGGGGGGCCTGTACAGTCCAGGGCCAAGTCCATTGAAGCCATTGTCCTTTAAGAAGGGCTGTTGGAGCAGGCAAGAGCACGTTGCCCTGCTGTCCGAAACCTGGCTTGAGTAAAATGTCCTTGGTGCGTATCTGAAACTGAATGGGGTCCGATGCAGGAGGGCCTCTACTGGAGCTGGGCTCCCCCATCGAGGTCGCTCATTCAAAATCCGGAGTACTGTCCATAAGCGGCGTGTCCATCCAGTAAGAGAGCCGGTGCCCCCCTCCTGTCACAGTCCCTGCTTTAAGAGTCCATTATACCGCTCAATGATACCAGCAGCTTGGGGGTGGTAGGGAACATGGTACTTCCAGTCCACCCCCAGCTTTTGAGCCCATTGCCTCACCGTTGAACCAGTGAAGTGGGTACCATTGTCACTTTCAAGGACCAGCGGTCGCCCGTATGCAGCACTCAGGCAGTCCAGAGCCTGTATGACTGCCCTCTGGTCAGGGTTACAAGCAGGGTAAGCAGCAAGCAGCCCGGTGGCAGTATCTACACAAGTGACTGCATACTGGTACCCTTCTGACTTTGGTAAGGGTCCAATAATGTTGTGTCAGTGGAACATGACCCCTCTGGATCTGTCCAGGTGACACCAGTGGTCTCCGAGGGTGCTCCTTGGAACATACTGCACATTGCTCACAGGCTGCAAGTACCTCTGCATAGGACACAGGCAAGTTCCAAGCCTTAACCGTAGCCCACATAGTTTTCTGTCCTGCATGGAGCAGGCACCGGTGGAGCCACTGTGCCACATCACCTGCAGGGGCAGTCTCCAACTATCGCACCCTTGCCAACGTATCTGCCTCATCATTCCCAGGATGGGCTACGGTTAAGGCTTGGAACTTGCCTGTGTCCTATCCAACAGATAGGTAGATACATCAAAATGTAAGTTGTAGTTATTTTTTGGGTTTTCTACTGTATCTTTTACTATTTGCATTTTCCAAGTTTTTGAACATAATTATATATTACATTTTTTATCATCAAGCACTTAAAAGTGTTATGAGTTTTAAATATTAAGAAAATAAAACTAATAAAAGAATTAGCCAGTAGATATTTTGAAAAGTATAAACCAATTTTTAAAACAAGATATATTCATATTAATTATAATATTACTGATTATACATAGTTGCAAAGTCAACATTAAATACACATGCCCACATAAGACTTTCTACTCTTTTATCATTTCCACTTCTCTCACTCATATCTTTCTGCATGATTCTTCTTTTGTCATTGAACCATCTTTGGTCACTGAAAATGTTTCATTGTATCCACTGGCTTAAGCATACTCAGAAACATCCTGTTTCATTTTCCACACAGAAAATGCCTCATTCACTAAGCCACTGATAGTGAAGAGCTCAGGGACATATTGGTGTCAGGATAAAATCTGGTATGGATAAATAGACAAAGTGAAGGGCTGTTCAATAATATGACTGCAGCTGGAACTTGATCTAGATCCAGCTAGATTTGGGACAGAACAGAGATTGCTTCCCATAAATCCCCTGAGACTTTCTGACCCTTCCTCTATGTTCCAGAAGTGCCATTTATGGAAGAGGCTGTTGCCTTTCCCCAAGCAAGCATATAAGGTTTTTACCCTTTAACTGGGGTGAGTCATGCCTCAGTACACTCATCCATCTTTCCCTGTCCAATATAATTTCTTGGCATCTGCCATGCAGCATAGATGATATCCATGTTGTTTTGCTGCCACCCAAGACAGGCTTCATATGCAAATTTCATTAATAAACTCTTAATGTTATGGTGGAGTTGTCAGCCTCTTTTTCTGGTCTCTCGGTACTAGAAAATTTTACATGATAGATGGGTAGACAGTGAGATAGATGGAGAGACAGATAGATAATAGTTAGTTAGTTAGTTAGCTAGCTAGCTAAATACAAAGGTAGACAAATATAGACAGACATATAGATATACCACATATACTAGCACCAAGCCATATCACAAATATTTCTTGATATTAATTTTCCCTTTAAACAAAGTAACCTGTTGATAGTCTGATTTTTCTTTGTCACTGTCTACATCACTATTGCTGGTTGATATGTAAATCCTTGAGATTTTGGGCTATTTGATTGAACCATTCATGTTGGATATGGGAGAGGGACCAAGATGTTGAGATGCTGAAAACTCCAGGGAATATACAGAAGTAGACCTTCCAAAAAAAAAACCTAGTAATATTCTGAGTAAATGAGTCCTGGCTGGATAACACAGTTGGTTAGAACAGCTTCCTAATACAACAAGGTTGTGGCTTTAATCCCTTGTCAGAGCCCATAACAGGAACAGATTGATGTTTCTGTCTTTCTTTCACTTCCTCTGTCTCTAAAATCAATAAATAATTTTTAAAAAAATTCTGAGTAAATAAAGTAGCAATTGGCTGTGATAAAAAATACTCCTCTCATTCTGGTCATAATTATCATGTTATATAACAGATATCTCATTTAACACAGAAAGAAGATTATAAATTGTGACACTAACAGAATTTATGAGATTTTATTATTTCTATATGAACTTGAGTAACTATCCAGGAAAGTCCTACATGTTTTGCTAGCTTTCTATACTATTTTGATCTTGTGATGCCCTTATTCCACAATAGCCATATCAAAGGCAGAGTGAATAGAAAAAATAATTTACCAGCTCTTAAATATATCAGCCTAGAAGGGACACATCAGTCCCTTCTAGGGACTCAATAAAATATGAGGGACCACTCATATTTTATTGGACAGATAAAAATATATTGTCACCTTTACCTTCAAGGAGAAAGGAAGTGAAATTCTCTTGAGTAATCAGAAATATTGTCAATAAGCAGTAAAATCTACTATAGAGATGTACACAGCATCAAAATCCATGTGAAAAACTGTGAAGACATAGATAAGACTATGGGCTCAGGGTTAAAGTTTTGGGTTTGAATCCTGCTTTTGCCACTTGGTCCCTCATCCGTCTGTAACTTTGGGGAAGTCTTTTTTTCTTTTGTTATGCTCTAGCTTTCTTTTTTTTTTACAGGGACAGAGAGAGAGTCAGAGAGAAGAATAGATAGGGACAGACAGACAGGAATGGAGGGAGATGAGAAGCATCAATCATTAGTTTTTCGTTGCAACACCTTAGTTATTCATTGATTGTTTTCTCATATGTGCCTTGACCACGGGCCTTCAGCAGACTGAGTAACCCCTTGCTTGAGCCAGTGACCTTGGGTCCAAGCTGGTGAGCTTTGTGCTCAAGCCAGATGAGCCCACGCTCAAGCTGGAGACCTCGGGGTCTCAAACCTGGGTCCTTCTGCATCCCAGTCCGATGCTCTATCCACCGTGCCACCGCCTGGTCAGGCATGCTCTAGCTTTCTTAGAGTCTCATTTTTACTAGCTCTAAAATGGGGACAGTGATTTTTCCTATTGAGAAGGTTATATAAGAAACAGAGAACAGTTAGCACTGGATTATCATATAATAACTAACACATCAATTATATTTTGATGCATATTTTAATCATACTTTATTCAGTAAAAAATAAACACAGTTAGTGATACACACACAGAAACACCACAACTTCACAAACACATAGAAATAAATTAAAGTGAACAATCAGTAGTTTAAGCACTCTAAGCCAACATTTGAGATAACAAAGATACAGTAAATACTTTAAATCCAAGTTTAGAACTCACTAGTGTTAAGATAAGAAAAAAGACCAAGGACATAATTTTTGGACAACATACAGGGCAAAAGAGTCATCACAGAAATTACTGAGAGATTAGTTATTTATATGTGTGTTAAAAACTGGTAGAAAACAAAGTCACAGGTAGTTAAGGACTGGATGAAAGAACAAAATGGCTTGAGAAATTCAAGAGTAAGAACTTCACAATGAAAATTTTTGCTACTGGTGCTCACAAAACTTTTCAGTTCTTCAGCCAATAGAGCTATCACAGACTGGAGTCGGCTCTTCTGAGAAGCCTTCCCAGGAACCCGTTTACATTCTTGTTCCTCAAGCTGTAGATGAGGGGGTTCAGCATGGGGGTGACCACCATGTACATCACTGAGGCAACTGAGACTTTCTGGGAAGAATGAATCACAGAAGGAGTGAAGTAGACCCAATGCCCGTCACATAGAATAAAGAAACAACTGTAAAATGAGACCCACAGGTGGAAAATGTTTTTTGCTTTCCCTCTGATGAGGACATCTTCCTTATGGATAAAGTAATTCTTAAGTAGGAGAAAAGGATCCCCCAAAAGGGAAACACACCCAGCACACCAGTCATAAAATATATCAATATGCTATTCAGGGAGGTATCAGAGCAGGCCAACTTGAGGATCTGTGTCAGTTCACAGAAGTAATATGGAATTTCAAGATCTCTACAGAAACTCAGATGAATCATCAAAGATATATGGAGAAGGGATGTCATGATACCAATAAAAAAAGTCATAAAAACTAGCAAGCCACAGAGACGAGAGTTCATGATGGCTGTGTAGCGTAGGGGCTGATAGATGGTAACATGCCAGTCATAGACCATTATGGTAATGAGTAGAGTGTCCAGGATAGAAAAAATCATTTAAAAAAATACACCTGAGTGAGGCCATTTACATAAGAGATTAAATGTCCTCTGTTTGGATGTTCATCAGCATATTGGAGACTATAGTGTTGCTGAAAGAGATGTCAATGAAGGACAGGTTGGAGAGGAAGAATACATGAGCATGTGGAGGTGGGAGTCTGAGCTGACAGCCAGGATAATGAGCAGGTTCCCCAACATGGTGACCAGGTACATGGACAGGAAGAGCCCAAATATGAGAGGCTGCAGTTCTGGATCCTCCGAGAACCCAAGGAGGATAAACTCTAGAATTCTTGTTTTGTTTTCTGTTTTCATGTAGTTGATATATCTATGAAGGAAGAGACAAGAACAACATGAATTAGCACAAACTGGCACCTTCAACATAATAGAAATGTTGACAATGCCTTTCACTCAAGTTATTTATAAAGTCTATTATCTTGTCTGAGAGTTGAGTCTCTATTCATTTAAAAATAGAATCCTAAGAAATGGAGTCTTTTATCTCATCCACTAATCTTAAATATCCATTTGATAACAGTGAAATCAAAATGGAATTCTACATAATAGATCCTAGAATTCCTGACCATTTTTCTTAAGCATCCCTTTTATAACAACCCTGTCATATAATCATGGTGCTTCAAAATGGGACAAATCCACATTATGTACCTCCTGGTAGGAGGAACTGGAAAGGACACAATTTCACTACTGTGAGATTTTTGCCAAAGACACAGGACTTCAATATAAAGACTAAGGAGCATCAGACAAATCCAAGTTCAGGAACATTAAAAAATGTCAATGTCGACTGATCAGGCAGTGGCACAGTGGATACAACATCAGACTGGGATGCGGAGGACCCAGGTTTGAGACCCTGAGGTCAGCAGCTTGAGCACGGGCTCATCTGGTTTGAGCAAAGATCACCAGCTTGAACCCAAGGTCGCTGGCTTGAGCAAGGGGTTACTCAGTCTGCTGTAGGCCCGCGGTCAAGGCACATATGAGAAAGCAATCAATGAACAACTAAGGTGTTGCAACGAAAAACTGATGATTGATGTTTCTCATCTCTCTCCTTTCCTGTCTTTATGTCCCTATCTGTCCAAGTTCTGGTGATTTTGAGAGTACATTTATTAAAACTGGGGACAGTGAAACAGGAAGGGTAGAAAAAGGGGGAAAAAATCCATAAAATGTCAGAAAGAGTGAGACTTCAAAAATCACTGTAGCTAAGGTGGCCCCTGAGAGTAAGAGCCCACATTCCCCCTTGCCTAGGAACCTCAGTGGGAGGAATTTAGAATAAAGTGGCCCTGGGTGAAAGGCACCTTAAGCCTCAGGCAGAAGCAGGAGTCTGCTTTCCTCAGGAAAGTGCTTCCAACTGAGGATATTTGACTCAGTGTCCATAAGGGAGACTTGTTTATAATTTGTCTTTATCTTAACACCTTTACAAGTTTGCCATCAAGTACTAACTCTTATTAAATGATGGTCCAAGGTCAGACTGAACAATAAGGCTTGGGTTCAGTGATATAAAAAACAATAGAGCAAGTTGATAGAGTAAATGGGAAGAGTCTATATGTAGTGGACTTCAGAGTGACTTAGCAGCAAGAAAATTGACTTCCTGAATGTAGAACACCATCAAGAATTTTAGTTGTGCATGATTGATTGACAAGATAACATGGACATGTTTTCTTTGAACATATGTACCCTGATTTATTGATGTCACCCTCGTAAAATTAATAAAAAAGAATTTTAGTTGTGAAGGGAAGAAGAGAGAGGATAGTGCTATAAGATTCTTTTTTATTTCAGACATGAGAAAATATTTAAATAGAAGAAATGCTCCAGTTGATTGTAGGAAATTTAATTGACACTATGATTTACCATAAAAATAAGATTTCTGCGATCTATTTTTAAATAAATAAATCATTTATTTTATCATTTATTTTTTGATGGCTCTGTTGCCTGTGATTTTATTGTTTTTAAATTTTTATTTAGAAAATTAACTTTAACAGGATGATGATGTTAATCAACAAGAGTACATAGATTTCAGGTAAACATTTCTATAGCATTTGGACTGTTGATTATGCTGTATACCCATCAGCCAAAGTCACATAATTTTCTGTCACCTTATATTTGCCCCTCCTAACTTGTACATGAGTTTCATTTTTATATCCTATCTATATATAAAATCATACAGTTTTCAGGATTTTCTGGTTTACTTATTTCACTCACTATAATGTTCTCAACTTCCATCCATGTTGTCATTAATGTCACTATGTCATCATTTCTTATGGCTGAGTAGTATTCCATTGTATATATATACCACAACTTCTTTATTCAATCCTCTATCGAGAAACATTTTGGTTGTTTTCATATCTTGGCCACAGTGAACAATATTTCAATGAACATGGGGGTACATGTGTCTTTTTGTACCAGTGTTTTTGAGTTTGGAAGGTAGATACCCAGTAGAGGGATTGCTGGGTCATATGATAATTTTATTCTTAATTTTTTGAGAAACCACCATACTTTCTTCCATAATGGCTGTACTAATTTGCATTCCCACCAGCTGTGAATGAGGGTTTCTTTTTCTCCACAGCCTCTCCAACACTTGTTATTACCTGTCTTGTTGATAATAGATAATCTAACAGGTGTAAGGTAGTGTCTCATTTGAATTTTGATTTGCATTCCTTGACTAACTAGTGGAGATGAGCATCTTTTCATATATCTGTTAACCATTTGTATGTCCTCTTGCAAGAACTGTCTGTTCAGCTCCTCTCCCTATTTTTTTATTAATTTATTGTGTTTACATAGATTCTAATGTCACCCATGTTCCCCAGTACATCCCCCCATCTCCCTCCCAATAACACCATCCCCCCTACACTCCAGGATTTGCTTTTCTTCTCTCGCCCCATCCTATCATCCTATCATCCCCTTTCCCTCTGTCCGCTTTCCTTCTGGATCCTTTGATCCCACCTCTCTCTATATTCCGCTCCTCAGTTCATATTGTTCGTCAAATTCCTCAAATGAGTGAGGTCATATGATTTTTTTTCTCTGCCTGGCTTATTTAACTTAACATAATAGTTTCCAGTTCCATCCATGTTGTCACAAAAAATAATATTTCCTTCTTTTTCATGGCCCCATAGTATTCCATTGTGTATATGTACCACATCTTTTTAATCCACTCATCCACTGACAGACACTTGGGCTGTTACCAGGTCTTGGCTATTGTAAAAAATGCTGCCAAAAACATG
This sequence comes from Saccopteryx bilineata, assembly GCF_036850765.1. Taxonomy (NCBI): domain Eukaryota; kingdom Metazoa; phylum Chordata; class Mammalia; order Chiroptera; family Emballonuridae; genus Saccopteryx; species Saccopteryx bilineata. The sequence goes on along the minus strand of NC_089490.1, from coordinate 146,741,619 downwards.
GGAATGCATTTCTCCTTTTTAAACTGTGCTATGGTATTCTTGGGGTATATTCCTAAAAGTGGGATAGCTGGGTCAAAAGGCAGTTTGATTTTTAATTTTTTTGAGGAATCTCCATACTGTTTTCCATAGTGGCTGCACCAGTCTGCATTCCCACCAGCAGTGCAGGAGGGTTCCCTTTTCTCCACATACTCACCAGCACTTACTCTGTGTTGTTTTGTTGATGAGCACCATTCTTACTGGTGTCAAATGATATCTCATTGTGGTTTTAATTTACATTTCTCTAATGATTAGTGATGTTGAACATTCTTTCATATGCCTATTGGTCATCTGTATGTCCTCTTTGGAGAAATTTATATTCATTTCTTTTGCCCATTTTTTAATTGGACTGTTTATCTTCCTGGTGTTGAGTTTTACAAGTTCTTTATAAATTTTGGTTATTAACCCCTTATCAGATGTATTCTTAAATATGTTCTTTCTCCCATTGTGTGGTTTGCCTTTTTATTTTGTTCATATTGTCTTTAGCTGTGCAAAACTTTTTTAGTTTGATATAGTCCCATTTGTTTATCCTGTCCTTTATTTCCCTTGTGCATGGAGATAAATCAGCAAATATATTGCTGCGAGTGATGTCAGAGAACTTATTGCCTATGTTTTCTTCTAGGATGCTTATAGTTTCATGACTTACATTTAAGTCTTTTATCCATTTTGAGTTTATTTTTGTGAATGGTGTGAGTTGGCTGTCTAGTTTCATTTTTTTTGCAGGTAGCTGTCCAATTTTCCCATCATCATTTGTTAAAGAGATTGTCTTTACTCCATTCTATGCTATCATCACCCTAGTCAAATATCAATTGTTCATAAAGGTGCAGGTTTATTTCTGGGTTCTCTGTTCTGTTCTATTGATCTACATGCCTATTTTTATGCCAGTAGCAAGCTGTTTTGAGTACAGTGGCCTTGTAGTATAATTTAATGCCCAGAAGTGTGATACCACCCACTTTATTCTTCCTTTCCAAGACTGCTGATGCTATTCGTGTTTCTTTTTTTTCTTTTTTGGTTCCATATGAATTTTTGGAATATGTACTTTATATCTTTGAAGTATGTAATTGGTATTTTAATAGGAATTGCATTGAATTTATAAATTGCTTTGGGTAATATAGACATTTTAATGATGTTTATTCTTCCTAGCCAACATGGTATATGCTTCCACTTGTTTGTATCTTCCTTGATTTTTTTTATCAATGTCTTATAATTTTCTAAGTACAAGTCTTTAACCTCCTGGTTAAATTTACTTGGTATTTTATTTTTTACATTGTAATAGTGAAGGGGATTTTTTTCTTAATTTCTCTTTCAGACAAATCATTGTTGGTGTATAAAAATGCCTCTGATTTCTGAGTATTAATTTTATATCCTGCTACCTTGCTGAATTCATTTATCAGATCCAGTAGTTTTTTTTACCGCGACTTTAGGGTTTTCTAGGTACAGTATCATATATCAGCAAATAATTATAGTTTTACTTCTTCTTTTCCAATTTGGATACCTTTTATTTCTTCTTCTTGTCTGATTGCTCTAACTAGAACTTCCAGAACTATATTGAATAAGAGTGGTGAAAGGGGGCACCCCTACCTTGTTTCTGATCTTAAGGCGATTGCTTTTAACTTTTGCCCATTGAGTATGATGTTGGGTGTGGGTTTGTCATAGATGGCCTTTATTATGTTGAGGTATGTTCCATGTATTCCCACTTTGCTGAGAGTTTTGATCATGAATGGGTGCTGGATTATATCAAATGCTTTTTCTGCATTTATTGATATTATCATGTTGTTTTTATCCTTCCTTTTGTTTATGTGATGGATCACATTGATTGATTTGCGAATATTGTACCAGCCTTGCCTCCCCAAAATAAATTCCACTTGATCAGGATGTATGATATTTCTCAAGTATTGCTGGATCCAGTTTGATAATATTTTGTTGAGAATTTTAGCATCTAAATTCATCAGGGATATTGGCCTACAGTTTCTTTCTTTGTGTTGTCTTTGCTGGTTTTAGAATCAGAATGTGCTCGCTTCATAAAAGGAGCTTGGAAGTTTTCTCTCCTCTTGAATTTTTTGAAATAGCTTGAGAATGATAGGAGTTAGTTCTTCTTTGAATGTTTGGTAGAATTCACCTGTGAAGCCATCTGGGCCAGGGCTTTTGTCTGTTGAGAGTTTATTGGTAACTGTTTCCATCTCATTTGTTGTAATTGGTCTATTTAGGTTTTCTGATTCTTCCAGATTGATTTTTGAAAGATTACATTTTTCAAGAAATTTGTCCATTTCACCTACGTTGTCTAATTTTTGGCATACAGTTCTTCATAGTATTTTCTTACAATTTTTTGTATTTCTGCTGTTTGTTGTTACTTCTCCACTCTCATTTCTAATTTTATTTATTTGAGTCCTTTCTTTCTTTTTTTTTTCTTGATGAGTCTGGCTAAGGTATCACCAATCTTGTTTACTTTTTCAAAGAACCAGCTCTTGGTTTCATTGATCTTTTCTATTGTTTTTTTAGTCTCTATGTCATTTATTTCTGCTCTGATTTTTATTATTTCCTTCCTTCTACTACCTATGGTCTTTACTTGCTGTTCTTTTTCTGGTTTTTTAGTTGCAGGGTTAAGTTGGGTTTTTTGAGCTTTTTCTAGCTTCTTAAAGTATGCCTGTAATGCTATGAACTTCCCTCTCAGAGCTGCTTTTGCTGTGTCCCACAGATTTTGAATTATTGTATGCTCATTTTCACTTGTTTCAATTTTTTTTATTTCTTTCTTGATCTCAATGTTGACCCATTCATTGTTTAATAACATGCTTTTTAGTTTCCAAATATTTGAGTGTTTTTCAGTTTTCCTATTGTAGTTGATTTCTATTTTCATGTCATTGTGGTCACAGAAAATGCTTGATAAGGTTTCAATCTTCTTAAATTTGTTGAGACTCATTTTATGCCCTAATATGTGGTCTGTCCTAGAGAATATACCATGCATACTTGAGAAGAATGTATATTCTGCTGTTTTAGGGTAGAAGGTTCTGAAGATATCTATTAAATCCAGTTGATCTAGAGCAGGGGTCGTCAAATGACCCGGTCGACCAGCACTGCAAAAGTGGGCAGTTTTTATAAAAAGTTTGACGACCCCTGATAGAGTATCCCTTAATTCTGTTGTTTCTTTGTTAATTTTCTTTTTTGAGGATGTATCCATTGATGTTAGTGGGTATTAAAATCCCCTACTATTATAATATTGCTGTTGATCTCTCCCTTTATGTCCATCAAAATCTGCTTTATATTGGCCCTGGCCGGTTGGCTCAGCGGTAGAGCGTAGGCCTAGCATGCGGAGGACCCGGGTTCTATTCCCGGCCAGGGCACACAGGAGAAGCGCCCATTTGCTTCTCCACCCCTCTGCCGCGCCTTCCTCTCTGTCTCTCTCTTCCCCTCCCGCAGCCAAGGCTCCATTGGAGCAAAAATGGCCCGGGCGCTGGGGTTGGCTCTGTGGCCTCTGCCTTAGGCGCTAGAGTGGCTCTGGTCGCAACATGGCGACACCCAGGATGGGCAGAGCATCGCCCCCTGGTGGGCAGAGCATCGCCCCATGGTGGGTGTGCTGGGTGGATCCTGGTCGGGCGCATGCGGGAGTCTGACTGTCTCTCCCTGTTTCCAGCTTCAGAAAAATGCAAAAAAAAAAAAATCTTCTTTATATATTTAGGTGCTCCAATATTAGGTGCATAGATATTTATAATGGTTATCTCTTCCTGTTGGATTGCTCCCTTATCATTATGTAGTGACCTTCTTTATCTCTTACTATAGTCTTTGTTTTAAAGTCTATTTTGTCAGATATAAGTATTGCTACCCCATCTTTTTTTTTTTCATTCCATTTGCATAAAATATTTTTTCCATCCTTTTACTTTCAGTCTATGTGTATCTTTTGTTTTGAGGTGCATCTCCTGTAGACAGCATATGTATGGCTCCTGTTTTCTTATCCATTCAGCTACCCTATGTCTTTTGATTGGACCATTTAATCCATTTACATTTAAGGTTATTATTTATATGTAGTTGTTTATTGCCATTTTATTCTTTTAAGTTATATTTCTCTTTTACTATATTCTTTTCCCCTTTGTTCTGTTTATAACAGGCCCCTTAACATTTCTTGCAGCATTGGTTTGGTTGTAATAAGTTTCTTGATGTTTTTTGTTTGTTTGTTTGTTTTTTGGATTTGTTTTTTTTTTTTTTTTTTTTGGTCTGGGAAGCTTTTTATTTCTCCTTCAATTTTAAATGATAGCCTTGCTGGACAAAGAAGTCTTGTTCTGTATTACTTTGAATATTTCTTGCCATTCCCTTCTGGCCTCGCTTCTGTTGAGAAGCCGAATGTCATCTTTATAGGGGCTTTTTTGTAGGTGATAGCCTTTTTTTCTCTAGCAGTTTTTAATGTTTTCTCTTTACTGCTTAGCTTTAGTATTTTAATTATGATGTGTCTTGGTGTAGTTTTGGGGTGTTTTTTTTTAATTTAATTCTCTGTGCTTCTTAAACTTGTGTGACTTATTTCTGCATCAATTTAGGAAAAATTTTAGCTATGATTTTATTTAACAAGGTCTCTAACCCTTGTTCTTTCTCTTCTTCTTCAGTAATCCCTATGATGCAGATGTTGTTTCTCTTTAGGTTGTCAGAGAGCTCTCTTAGAATTTCCTCAGATTTTTTCAGTCTCTTTTCTTTTTGTTATTTGCTTTTGTGCTTTCACTTATCTTGTCCTCGATGTCACTAATTCAATCCTCTGCTTCATCCAGTCTGCTTTTAATTCCTTCCAGTGTAGTCTTCATTTCTGATATTGTGTTTGTCATTTCTTTCTGGTTCTTCTTTATGATTTCCATGTTCTTTTTGATGCTTTCCATTTCTTTACTGAAGTGTTCATTAAGTCCATCCATTGTAGCTTTGAGATCTTTAAGCATCCTAAAAATCATTATTTTATACTCTGCATCCAGTAATTTGATTACTTTCGTTTCATCCAAGACTTTATCAGAGGATTTATCTTGTTGAAGCATATGACTTATGCTTCTCTGCCTACCCATAATTCTCTATGACTTGTTTTTCTCTATTGTGTGTTTATGGCTCCTTTGTCAAAGATGATTTGTCCATATATATGTGTTTTTATTTCTAGGCTCAATTCTGCACCTGTTTTTTAGGGGAGAGAGGGGCTCTGGAGAGCTATATGTGGGTTTGTCTCTGCCACTCTCAGTACCATGAGGTGATGGAGGAGAGATCTGAGAGAGCTGGGGACTGCACTTTAGCCTTCTCTGCTTCTGCCCAGTGTGGACTGCAGGTAGACTATGGGAACACTGGCCCTGACCCCATGCTTTGGCTGCTTTCATTTATCTCCTCCTCTATCTCACTGCTCCTCCTGGAAGAAAGAGACCCAGTCACTCCAGGTTTGTCTCCTCTCCTCTACAAAACCCATCATGATTGCATTTTATCTTCCACTTTTCTGTTTACCCTGTCCTACCTTTAGTCCATTCAGTGTGTGGACCTTTTAGGCATGCCTATAAGCCCAGCTGGGGTTCTTTTGCTGTATTATAGTTGTTTAATTTGTTGAAATTTCAAGGGAAAAAATCAATAGTATCTCTTATGCCACCATTACTCTGATGTCATTTATTTATTCTTAATTCTAAGTGAAATGTACCATTATTTAATTAGTTGAGTCTATTAGAACTAGAACAGTAAAATCAAAGTTGGATGTCTTACCACAAGTTTAGTAAGTAAAAGCAATTTCCTATGACCAGGTATAATATCATTAAGTAAATAGCTTTTTACCACATATATATCACAAAAAAACCCTATAATCTTAATGCGATAATCCAACAACAGCCTTTAGAACTATAAATACAAAACTTTAATTATATAGGTAATTTTGTCATCTCTTCTAGTAAATAGTCTTAGAGTGCAACAACTCCATCATGGCAAGATTCAAAAATATGTAGGCCATGAATTCATATTTTGTGGCTATGAACTGAACACATTTCTTAATAAATTTGAAAATTCTTTGAGATAAATTTTATCAAAATATTAACTGACAGGATCTATTGTACTACAACAATCAGTAAAAGAAAAGTACTTGCATTTTTTCAAAGTTAGAATCAATTTTTTCTCTGATATTCTAAGAAAGGTCTCTATTTTATAGGCAATTGTTCAGTGTCTAAATTAAATTTTTTACATTTAAAATTTTTTTAGTCTTTTCCTGATAGCTCCCTAAAATTTTTTTAACAAAAAAATTATTTGCTTTATTATTAATGTGCAAGATTCCATGCTATTTTATAGCTGACCAAAGTTATAAGCTCAGATCTGTTTTTAAAATAAATGGTTTTAAACTTCTGTTGGTTGTAGACCCATGTTTATAGCAGCATTATACACAACAGTTTTTCATGATTTAGTCTAGGAAGAATATATATATTTCTAAGAACTTGTCCACTTCTTCTAGGTTACTGAATAAGGTGGCATATAATCTTTTATAGTATTCTTTGTAGGATTCTTTGTACTTGTGTGGGGTCCATCATAACTTCTCTTTTATTTCTGATTTTGTTTGAGTCTTTTCTCTTTTTTCCTAAGTCTAGCTAGAGGTTTGTCAATTCTATCACTTTTCAAAGAACCAGATCTTTGTTGCATTACTTTTTTTGCATTGTATTTTTGTTCTCTATTTCATTTAATTCTACTCTAATTTTATTATTTTCTTTCTTCTGCTGACTTTGGGCTGTATTTGTTCTTTTTTTAGGTCTTCAGTGCACCTACATGTAAGTGCACCTAGATGTAATATTAGATTATATTTGAAATTTTTTTCTGTTTGTTTCTTGAAATAGGCCTGTCATAATATAAAATTCCCTAAATTCCCTCTTATTATTGTTTTTGTGGCATCCCAAAAGTTTTGAAATATTTTATTGTCTTTCTCATTTGCCTCTGTGTTTTTTTATCTCTCCTTTAATTTGGGGGGGGCAGTTGTTCTTTAGTAGTATGTTGTTTAGTCTCTCCATATTTTTGGTTTTTCCTGCCTTCTTTTTGCACTTGATTTCCAATTTCAGAGCATTGTTGTGGGAAAGTATGTTTGGTATGATTTTAATCTTCTTAAATTCATTGAGGCTAGTTTTGTGTCCCAACATATGATCTCTCCTTGAGAGTGTTTCATTTGCACTAGAAAAAATGTATAATCTGGTGTTCTGGGATTAAAGGCTCTGTAAATATTGATTATGTCTCACAACCATTGGGTGATAGGGTTCAAATTTTGCAAAATCACAGTGCTCTCCCCTCCAACCAAATGCTCCAGTGGTGCTGCACTGCTAGAGGAGTCCTAGGTGCCCCCACTGGGCTCAGCCATAATGGGTAGAGGTTGGGTGAGCTGAGATAGGCTGGCTGGTATGTTTATGGCTTTGTTATCCTCCCAGTGATGGTGACTGCCAGATCTAGATCCCTTACTTCTGTATCTCCACCTCTGTCTCTAGATTTAACCCAAGCATGTACCTTCTCATCAGGGAGGAATGTGTCTACAGTTCTCAAGGCTGCAGATAGTGGGCTCCTGTAGCCCAAGACAACCTGCTACAGCTTCTTCTGGGGCCTGCTTCTAACTCTGAGAGAACAAAGGGAGGCAAGTAATTAGACAATACTTCAGAGTAATATTCATCTTTTTGCCTCATTGAAAAGTTTTGGGGAAATTCCTCTTTACTACAAAGAATCCATTAGAAGCCAGACAGTAAAACTGTAATTTATTTAATGAAAAGCAAGAGAATTCAGCACCAAATAATCCTCCTGTGCCCTTCACTTCAGGCTTGCCTTTCCGAGGCCAGGAGGAGATTCCCTTGGGCTATGCCAGGTGTCAATTTATCACAGAGCCCTGCACTGAGCATTTTATCACTGCTCTTCTGTCTTTATTTGTCCTCCACTGAGAGAAGCAAAGATAATACAGCCAGACCATGAGAAACCCATTGTGATGCCTCGTCATTCTCAGAAACTGCTCTGGTGAAAAGGTAAGTGGCAGGGGGTGAAACATTTACTTGGAAACTCTCCTGGCATGTAGGCAGGGATAGAGAAGAGGAAAAGCCATCCAAAATCAAGTTATAGTCACTGGCTTTGGACAGGGTTCTTCCAAGCTCACTAGAACTTATATTCTCTTCTGTCCTTCACTGCTTTTAGGTTCAGGGCTTCCTCTCTCCATTCACTTGAACTTCTGCCCTCTGATTTGTTCTTTGACAGGACAGTTCTACATCTATAGAGCATCTCCCCTGTGCCTAACACTAAAAAGGTAACTATAATATGTTTCTCTCCCAAGAAGATGAAAATTCTAGAAATAAGCACATGTTGCAATGTGATGGTTTGCCCCATGTGTAATCCAATCTACCAAGGAACAGAAAATGTCCAAAGAGAGAGTGGTCAGCACTGCTTAAGATGTGTCAATAAAGATTTAAGGATAGTGTGGAAAGGGAGTCTTCCATGTGAATAGGGAGGAGGAGGACCCCAGGTGAGAGACGATGGTAAATGCAAAGGTCCAAAACTACGGAACTGCACAGAATTTTCCCAGAATTACAAGACATTGAATAGCTAATGTCAAAGCATTATTTTCCAATGGATAAAATCATGACTCATATAAATATACAGACAGCGTATGCTCTTTATATATTCATTAATGAGGAGTTAGGAAAGTAAAGCTAGTTTACAGAGCATTTGAAAAGAGAAATTTATATAGGCAGAAAAGGAATGATGAAATTAGTTTTCCAAGTCAGATACAAAAATACAGAAAAATAAAATGATAGGCTTTGGGATTATCTTTTCTACCAGATGGAGATTCCCACAGGGCAATAAACAATAACCTTTGGGGTGATCTTTTTAATTGAAAAGAAATAATTTTTTATGTCTGCTGGACAAAAATCCCTTCCAACTTATTAAATTTCTATGGGCACTAACTTCACAGTCTAGGTTCCAAACAAAGAAACATTCCTCCAGAAAGTGAGGATTAGGCAGGCAATTAGACAATTCATTAGAGCAATGGTTCTTCAACTTTTTGAAGTAGGGGCGCATTTAAAATTTTACATATAATTGTAGGTGCACTATATATCATACAAATTTCTGAGAAATATGTTATAATAATTAAGTCAAATATTAAAGAAAAATATATAAAGCCCAAGCGTGCTTTTATGATTACTGAAATAAATATGACAAAATTAAATTTATTCTGACATTAAAAACATTATTATGTTACATTTTTTGTTACGCTTTTTAAAATTTGTAAAAAAAAAGGGGGGGGAGGGGTTAAAAAACAAAAAAGTTATCTTTTTTTATTTAATTAATTGTGTTTACATAGATTATAGGGTCACCCAAATGCCTCCCCCTTCCACTCTATTCCACTCAACATCTCCCTTGCCATCCTGCCTACAGTGCCCTCCCCCCATCCCTTCAGGTTTATCCCATCCTATCATCCCCTTTCCATCTGTCCTCTTTTCCTCTGGTTCCTTTGATCCCTCCTCTGTCTCAATTTTATTCCTCAGTTCTCATTATTCCTTGAATACCTCAAATGAGTGAGGTCATATGATATTTTTCTTTCTCTGCCTGGCTTATTTCACTCAACATAATAGTTTTTAGGTCCCTCCATATTGTTGCAAAAGGTAATATTTTCTTCTTTTTCATAACCTCAGAGTATTCCATTGTATATATGTACCACAGCTTTTTAATCCACTCGTCCAATGACAGACACTTGGGCTGTTTCCAGATCTTTGCTATTGTAAACAATGCTGCCATAAACATGGGGGTGCATTTCTTTTCTTCAGTCGGTGATATGGTGTCTTTGGGATATATTACTATAAGTGGGATGGCTGGGTCAAAGGGCAGTTTCATTTCTAATTTTTTGAGGAATATCTATACTGTTTTCCACAGTGGCTGCACCAGTCTGTATTTCCAAGAGCAGTGCAGGAGGGTTCCCCTTTCTCCACATCCTCGTCAGCACCTATTGTGTGTTGTATTGTCAATGAGCGCCATTCTGACTGGTGTAAGGTGGTATCTCATTGTGGTTTTAATTTGCATTTCTCTAATGATTAGTGATGTTGAGCATTTTTTCATATGCCTATTGGCCATCTGTATGTCCTCTTTGGAAAAGTGTCTATTCATTTCTTGTGCCCAATTTTGATTGGATTGTTTGTATTCCTGGTGTTGAGTTTTACAAGTTCTTTATAAATTTTGGTTATTAATCCCTTATCAGATGTAGTGTCAAATATATTCTCCCATTGTGTGGTTTGTGTTTTTATTTTGTTCTTATTGTCTTTAGCTGTGCAAAAGCTTGTTAGTTTGATATAGTCCCATTTGTTAATCCTGTCTTTTATTTCATTTGCCTGTAGAGATGTCAGCAAAGATATTGCTGTGATAGATGTTGGTGAGCTTACTGCCTAAGTTTTCTTTTAGAATACTTATGGTTTTACTATTTACATTTAATTCCTTTATCCATTTTGAGTTTATTTTTGTGAATGGTGTAAGTTGGTGGTCTAGTTTTATTTTTTTGCAGGTAGCTATCCTGTTTTCCCAACACCATTTGTTAAAGAGACTGTCTTTACTCCACTGGAAGCTCTTACCTCCTTTGTCAAATATCAGTTGTCCATAAAGATGTGGGTTTATTTCTGGGTTCTCTGTTCTGTTCCATTGATCTATATGTCTGTTCTTATGCGAGAACCAAGCTCTTTTGAGTACAATGGCCTTGTAGTATAACTTGATATCAGGAAGTGTGATACCTTCCACTTTATTCTTTTTTAAAGATTGCTGAGGCTATTTGTGTTCCTTTTTGGTTCCATATAAATTTTTGGAATATGTGATCTATATCTTTGAAGTATGTCATTGGTATTTTAATTGCTATTGCATTAAATTTATAAATTCCTTTGGGTAATATAAACATTTTAATGATGTTTATTATTTGTAGCCATGAGCACAATATATGCTTCCACTTGTTTGTGTCTTCCTTGATTTCTTTTATCAATGTTTTATAATTTTCTGAGAAGAAGTCTTTAACCTCCTTGGTTAAATTTACTCCTAGGTACTTTATTTTTTTGTTGAAATAGTGAAGGGGATTGTTTCCTTAATTTCTCTTTCTGACAGTTAATTGTTTGTGTATAAAAATGCCTCTGATTTCTGTGTATTAATTTTATATTCTGCCACCTTGCTGAATTCGTTTATTAGGTCCAGTAGTTTTTTGACCGAGACTTTAGGGTTTTCTATATACAGTATCATATCATCTGCAAATAATGATAATTTTACTTCTTTTCCAATTTGGATGCTTTTATTTCATTTTCTTGTTTGATTGCTATAGCTAGGACTCTTAGTACTATGTTGAATAAGAGTGGTGAAAGGGGGCACCGCTGCATTGTTCCTGATTTTAGTAAAATTGCTTTTCATTTTTGTCCATTAATTATAATGTTGGTTGTGGGTTTGTCATAGATGGCCTTTATCATGTTGAGGTATGTTTTCTGTATTCCCAATTTGCTAAGAGTTTTGATCATAAATGGGTGCTGGATTTTATCAAATGCTTTTTCTGCATCTACTGAAATAAACATGTGGTTTTTTCCCTTCCTTTTGTTTATATGGTGAATCACATTAATTTATAAATGTTGTACCATCCTTGCCTCCCCAGAATAAATTTGACTTGATCATGATGTATGATTTTTTTTCATGTATTGCTGGATCCAGTTTACTAATATTTTGTTGAGGATTTTAGCATCTAAATTCATCAGGGATATTGGCCTATAACTTTCTTTCTTAGTGTTTTCTTTGTCTGGTTTTGGAATCAGAAATATGCTCTCCTCATAAAAGGAACTTGGAAGTGTTCCATACCTTGAGAAAGACAGTAGTTAGTTCTTCTTTGAATATTTGGTAGAATTCACCAATGAAGCCATCAGAACCAGGAGTTTTGTTTTTTGGGAGCATTTAGATAACTGTTTCGATCTCTTTTGTTGTAATCAGTCTGTTTAAGTTTTCTGATTCTTTCAGATTGATTTTTAGAAGATGATATGTTTCAAGGAATTTGTCCATTTCACCTAGGTCACTTAATTTTCTGGCATACAATTCTTTATAGTATTTCTTACAATATTTAGTATTTCTATTGTGTCAGTTGTTATTTCTCTACTCTCATTTCTAATTTTATTTCTTTGAATCCACTCTCTTCTTTTCTTGGTGAGTCTTGTTAAAAGTTCATCGATCTTGTTTACCCTTTCAAAAAACCAGTTCTTGGTTTCATTGATCCTCTGTATTGTTTCTTTAGCTTCTATGTCATTTATTTCCACTCTGATCCTTATTATTTCCTTCCTTCTACCTCTGGGACTTACTTGCTGTTCTTTTTCTACTTCTTTTAGATGAAGACATAGGTTGCTTATTTGAGCTTTTAAAGCTTCTTAAGAAATGCCTGTAGTGCTATGAACTTCCCTCTCAGGACTGCTTTTGCTGTGTCCCATAAGTTTTGAGTTGTTTGCTAATTATCATTTGTTTCTAGGAATTGTTTTATTTCTTCTCTGATTTTATTGTTAACCCATTTGTTATTTAATAACATGCTATTTAGTTTCCATGTGTTGAGTATTTTTTAGTTTTTCTGTTGTGGTTGATTTCTAGTTCATGCCATTGTGATCAGAGAAAGTGCTTGATATGATTTCAATCTTCTTAAAATTGTTAAGACTGCTTTTGTGTCCTAACATGTGGTCTATCTTAGAGAATGTACCATCAGCACTTGAAAAGAATGTATATTCTGCTGCCTTAGGGTGAAAGGTTCAAAGATATTAAATCATGTTGATCTAGTGTGTCCATTAAGTCTGCTGTTTCTTTGTTAATTTTCTTTCTTGAGGATCTATCTAATGATGTTAGTGGGGTATTAAAATTTCCTACTATATTATAGTATTGCTGTTGTTCTCACCTTTATATCCATCAAAGTCTGCTTTATATATTTATGTGCTCCTATATTAGGTGTGTAGATATTTATGATAGTTATATCTTCTTGTTGGATTGCTCCCTATATCATTATGTAGTGACCTTTTTTGTCTCTTACTATAGTCTTTGTTTTAAAGTCCATTTTGTCTGATATAAGTATTGCTACCTCAGTTTTTTTTTCATTTATATTTGCATGAAATATTTTTTCCATCCTTTTACCTTCAGTCTATGTACCTATTTTATTTTAAGGTGTGTCTCCTGTAGACAGAATATGTATGGGTCCTGTTTTCTTATCCAAGCAGCTACCCTACATCTTTTGATTGAATCATTTAATCCATTTACATTTAAGGTCATTATTGATATGTAGTTGTTTATTGCCATCTTGTTCTTTAAAGCTGTATTCCTCTTTTGGTATATTATTTTTCCACTTTGATCTGATTACAACAGGCCCCTTAACATTTCTTGCAGCATTGGTTTGGTGTAATGAATTCCTTGAAGTATTTTTTTGGTCTGGGAAGCTTTTTATTTCTCCTTCAATTTTAAAAGATAAAGTAGTCTTGGTTGTAGGCTATTGTTCTGCATTACTTTGAATATTTCTTGCCATTCCCTTCTGGCCTCAAGTGTTTCTGTTGAGAAGTCGAATGTCATCCTTATGGGCGCTCCTTTGTAGATGATAGCCTTCTTTTCTCTAGCAGTTTTTAATATTTTCTCTTTATACCTTAGCTTTGCTATTTTAATTATGATGTGTCTTGGTGTAGGTCTTTTTGGGTTTCTCTTTTTTTTTTAATGCAGTGACATTGATAAATCAGGGTATATATATTCAGAGAAAACATATCCAGATTATTTTGACACTTGATTATGTTGCATACCCCCAATGTCAAATTGTCTTCCATCACCTTATATCTGGTTTTCTTTGTGCCCCTCCCCTTCTCCCACTCCCTCTCTCTCCTTCCTTGCCCCAACCCACCACTCCACCTCCACCCCCATTACCATCACATTCTTGTCCATGTCTCTGAGTCTCACTTTCATGTCCCATCTATGTATGGATTCATATACTTCTTAGTTTTTTCTGATTTACTTATTTTACTCCATATAATGTTATCAAGGTCCATCCATGATATTGTTAATCAGGGGTCCCCAATCTTTTTACACAGGGGCCAGTTCACTGTCCCTCAGACTGTTGGAGGGCTGGATTATATAAAAAAATATGAACAAACCCCTATGCACACTACACATATCTTATTTTAAAGTAAAAAAACAAAACAGGAACATATACAATATTTAAAATGAAAAACAAGTAAATTTAAATCAACAAACTGACCAGTTATTTCAATGGGAACTATGCCCCTCTCACTGACTACCAATGAAAGAGGTGCCCCTTCCAGAATGCTGCAGGGGTCAAATAATTGGCCTCAGGGAGCCACATGCAACCCGCAAGCCATAGTTTTGGGACGCCTGTTGTAAATGATCCAATTTCATCATTTCTTATGGCTGAATAGTATTCCATTCTATACATGTACCAAAGCTGTTTAATCCACTCGTCAACTGATAAGACACTTGGGCTGCCTCCAGATCTTCGTTATTGTGAACAATACTGCCATAAACATGGGGGTGCATTTCTCCTGTTCGAACAGTTCTCTGCTGTTCTTAGGGTATATCCCTAAAAGTGGGATAGCTGGGTCAAAAGGCAGTTCAATTTTTAATTTTTTGAGGAATCTCCATACTGTTATCTACAGTGGCTGCACCAGTCTGCATTCCCACCAGCAGTGCAGGAGGGTTCCCTTTTCTCCACATCCTCGCCAGCACTTATTCTGTTTTGTTTTGTAGATGAGTGCCATTCTGACTGGTGTGAGATGTATCTCATTGTGGTTTTAATTTGCGTTTCTCTAATGATAGTGATGTTGAGCATTTTTTCATATGCCTATTGGCCATCTGTATGTCCTCTTTGGAGAAGTTTATTTTCATTTCTTTAGCCCATTTTTGATTGGATTATTTGTCTTCCTGGTGTTGAGATTTACAAGTTTTTTTTTTATAAATTTTGGTTATTAACCCCTTATCAGATGTACTGTCAAATATGTTCTCTCATTGTGTGGTTTATCTTTTTATTCTGTTCTTATTGTCTTTAGCTGTGCAAAAGCTTTTTAGTTTGATATAGTCCCATTTGTTTATCCACTCTTTTATTTCACTTGTCCGTGGAGATAAATCAGCAAATATATTGCTGTGAGACATATCAGAGAAATTACTGCCTATGTTTTCTTCTAAGATGCTTATGGTTTCACGGCTTACATTTAAGTCTTTTATCCATTTTGAGTTTATTTTTGTAAATGGTTTAAATTGGTGGTCTAGTTTCATTTCTTTTGCAGGTAGCTGTCCAATTTTCTCAACACCATTTATTAAACAGGCTGTCTTTACTCCACTGTATGCCCTTCCCTCCTTGGCCAAATATCAGTTGTCCATAGAGCTGTGGGTTTATTTCTGGGTCATCTGTTCTGTTCCATTGATCTATGCCTGTTCTTATGCTAGTACCAGCCTGTTTTGAGTACAATGACCTTGCAGTATAACTTGATATCAGGAAGTATGATACCTTCCACTTTATTCTTTTTTAAGATTGCTGAGGCTATTTGTGTTCTTTTTTGGTTCCATATAAATTTTTGGAATATGTGATCTATATCTTTATAGTATGTCATTGGTATTTTAATTAGTATTGCACTGAATTTATAAATAGCTTTGGGTAATATAGACATTTTAATGATGTTTATTTTTTCTAATCATGAGCACAGTATATGCTTCCACTTGTTTGTATCTTCTTTGTTTTCTTTTATTAATGTTTTATAATATTCCAAGTACAAGTCTTTGGTCTCCTTGGTAAAATTTACTCCTAGGTACATTATTTTTTTGGTTCTAATAGTGAAGGGAATTGTTTTCTTAATTTCTCTTTCTGATTGTTCACTGCTGGTGTATAGAAATGCCTCTGATTTCTGAGTATTGATTTTACATCCTGCCACTTTGCTGAATTCATTTATCAGGTCCAGTAGTTTTTTGATTGAGACTTTAGGATTTTCTATATACAATATCATATCATCTGCAAAGAATGATAGCTTTACTTCTTCTTTTCTAACTTGAATGCCTTTTATTTCTTCTTCCTGTCTGATTTCTGTGACTAGGACTTCCAGGACTATGTTGAATAAGAGTGGTGAAAGGGGGCACTCCTGCCTTGTTCTTGATCTTAAGAAAATTGCTTTTAATTTTTGTCTATTGAGTATGATGTTGGCTGTGAGTTTGTCATAGATGGCCTTTATCAGGTTGAGGTTTGTTCCCTGTATTCCCACTTTGCTGAGAATTTTGACCATGAATGGGTGCTGGATTATATCAAATGCTTTTTCTGCATCTATTGAAATTATCATGTGGGTTTTCTCCTTCTTTTTGTTTATGTGATGAATCACATTGACTGATTTGTGAATATTGTACCAGCCTTGCCTCCACAGAATAAATCCCACTGGATCATGGTGTATGATTTTTTCCATATATTGTTGGATTCGGTTTGCTAATATTTTGTTGAGGATTTTAGCATCTATATTCATCAGAGATATTGGCCGATAATTTTTTTTTATTTTGTTGTCTTTGCCTGGTTTTGGAATCAGAATTATGCTCTCCTCGTAAAAGGGGCTTGGAAGTCTTCTTTTCTCTTGAATTATTTGAAATAGCTTGAGAAGAATAAGAGTTAGTTCTTCTTTAAATATTTGGTAGAATTCACTTGTAAAGCCATCTGGCCCAGGACTTTTCTTTGTTGGGAGTTTTTTGATAACTGTTTCGATCTCATTGGGTGTAATTGGTCTGCTTAGGTTTTATGATTCTTCCAGATTGATTTTTGAAAGATTGTATGTTTCAAGGAATTTGTCCATTTCATCCAGGTTGTCCAGTTTTTTGGCATACAGTTCTTCATAGTATTTTCTTAAAATATTTTGTATTTCTGTTGTGTCAGTTGTTATTTCTCCATTCTCATTTCTAATTTTACTTATTTGAATCCTCTCTGTTTTGTTTTGTTTTTGGTGAGTCTGCTTAAAGTTTCATTGATCTTGTTTACCTTTGCAATGAACCAGCTCCTAGTTTCATTGATCTTTTGTATTGTTTTTTAGCCTCTATGTCATTTATTTCTGCTCTGATCTTCATTATTTTCTTTTTTTCTACTAAATTTGGCCTTTACTTGCTATTCTTTTCCTATTTCTTTTAGATGCAGAGTTAAGTTGTTTATTTGAGCTTTTTCTAGCTTCTTAAAGTGTGCCTGTAGTTTTATGAGCTTTCGTCTCAGTACTGCTTTTGCTGTGTCCCATAAATTTTGAGTTGTATGCTCATCATCATTCGTTTCTAGGAATTTTTTTATTTCTTCTTTAATCTCATTCTTAATCCATTTTGTTACTTAAAATCTGCTATTTAGTTTTCACGTTTGAGAATTTTTCTAGTTTTTCTGTTGTGGTTTATCTCTAGTTTCATGACATTGTGATCAGAGAAAGTCCTTGATATGATTTCAATCTTCTTAAATTCGTTGAGACTGCTTTTGTGCCCTAACATTTGGTCTATCCTAGAGAATGTACCATGAGCACTTGAAAAGAATGTATATTCTGCTGCTTTAGGGTGAAAGGTTCTGAAGATATCTATTAAATTGAGTTGATCTAGTGTGTCCTTCATGTCTGCTGTTTCTTTGTTAATTTTCTTTCTTGAGGATCTATCTAGTGATGTTAGTGGGATATTGAAATCCCCTACTATTATAGTATTGCTGTTGATCTTCCCCTTTATATCTATCAAAGTCTGCTTTATGTATTTAGGTGCTCCTATATTAGGTGTGTAGATATTTGTAATAGGTATATCTTCCTGTTGGATTTCTCCCTTTACCATTATGTAGTGGCCTTCTTTATCTCTTACTATAGCCTTTGTTTTAAAGTCCATTTTGTCTAAGTATTGCTACCCCAGCTTTTTTTTCATTTCCATTTGTATGACATGTTTTTTTCCATCCTTTACCTTCAGTCTATGTGCATCTTTTGTTTTAATGTGTGTCTCTTGTAGACAGCATGTATACAGGTTCTGATTACTTATCCATGCAGCCATTCTATGTCTTTTGATTGGATCATTTAATCCATTTAAGGTTATTATTGATATGTTGTTGTTTATTGCCATTTTATTCTTTAAAGCTGTATTTCTCTTTTGCTATATTCTTTTCTTACTTTGATCTGTTTACAACAGGCCACTTAACATTTCCTGCAGCATTTGTTTGGTTGTAATGAATTCCTTGAGGTTTTTTTTGTCTGGAAAGCTTTTTTATTTCTCCTTCAATTTTAAATGATAGCCTTGCTGGATAAAGAAGTCTTGGTTGTAGGCTCCTGTTCTGCATTACTTTGAATATTTTTTGCCATTCCCTTCTGGCCTTAAGTGTTTCCGTTGAGAAGTTGGATGTCATCCTTATGGAAGCTCCTTTGTAGGTGATAGCCTTTTTTTCCTCTAGCAGCTTTTAATATTTTCTCTTTATCACTTAGCTTTGGTATTTTAACTATGATATTTCTTGGTGTAAGTTTTTTTGGGTTTCTCTTTAATGGAGTTCTCTGTGCCTCTTGAACTTGTGAGAGTTTCTCCAGCATTAATTTAGGGAAGTTTTCAGCTATGATACAATTAAACAATGTCTTTATCCCTTGTTCTTTCTTTTTTTCTTCAGGAACCCCTATGATGCGAATGTTATTTCTCTTCCTGTTGTCACAGAGCTCTCTAAGAGTTTCCTCAGATTTTTTGAGTCTCTTTTCTTTCTTCTTCTCAGCTTTCTTGCCTTCATTCAACTTGTCCTCCAACTCACTGATTTCATTCTCAGCTCTATCCATCCTTGTTTTAATTCCTTCCATTGTGGTCTTCATTTCTGATATTGTATTTGTCATCTCTGATTCTTTTTTAATATTTCAATATTCTTTTTTATACTTGCTATTTCTTTATTTAGGTGTTTGTAATGACCATCCATTGTTCTTCTAAGATCTGTAAGCATCCTTACAATCAGTATTTTGAACTCCGCATCCAGAAGTTTGGTTATTTCCATATCACTCAGTTTATTTCCTGGAGGTTTCTCTTGTGGTTTCATTTGGATTGTACTTCTCTGTCTTCTCATTATGTCTG
Source organism: Saccopteryx bilineata (assembly GCF_036850765.1). Lineage (NCBI taxonomy): Eukaryota > Metazoa > Chordata > Mammalia > Chiroptera > Emballonuridae > Saccopteryx > Saccopteryx bilineata. The sequence goes on along the minus strand of NC_089490.1, from coordinate 146,722,545 downwards.
TGTGTTTGGGTGTGTTGTTTGTAGGGCTGGTTGAGTCTAGGATTGGTGTTGTCTTCCTCCAGTTTTCAATTATGTTATTTTTAGGTCTTCTTGGGTTGGCATCAGCTGTTATTTGTAATCTACTTTCGGATTTGGGCTGCTTTGAAGTTTTGATTTGTTTGTTTTCTTAACAGGTGATTGTGTTGTTTACTGATCTCAGTGGGGGCTTATTTGAAACTGTATCCAGGAATGCCGTGGTTGTAACCTGAGACTCTGAAGGCCTCTTATGCCAGTAACTCTCTCTGCAAGCAGGGTGTTTTCTCAGCTTCAGTAGGGGGAGGTGTATCTCAGATCTCCATGGAGACCTGATTTACTGCCCCTCCTCCCCTCTTCTTGTTTTCAGCTGTGTCTTGTTGCACTGACTGGAGCTGGAGAGATGTCTGGAGATCTGTGACCTGAAAGTACTTTAGTGTTTTGTTTTGTGGAAGAATCAGAACCTCCTCCAGCTATGGCCACCTCCAGCACTGGATGAGTCAGCTTCTCGGGTCATCCCATGCATTCCTCTGCCCCTCACCATCTGTCTCTTTCTCTCCCCTTTCTTTTTGGAAGACAAGCAGCCCTTTCAACACACCTCATTCCCTGGTCGCCAGGCAACTGGCTGTGAGCAGTATTTTCTGCTCTTTTCCTTGGAGTGAGAGCCCTTCTGGGCTCTCAGCCTCACCCCCCCCCCGTTTCTGTAAAAAGGGGAGATTCAGGCACTCCCTACCAGGTTTGTTGTGGCTTCTTCTTTGCTCCTTGATTTTTGAGAGCTGTTCTTGTAGTCCAGAGTTGGTTTTTCATGATGATAGTTCTTAAATTAATTTGTAATCCAGTTCAGTGGTGTGAGCTGGGAGTCTGTGCATCTGCCTACTCCACTGCCATCTTCAGGTCTCTTGGGTTTCTCTTTAATGGAGTTCTCTGTGCTTCTTGAACTTGTGAGACCCTTCCTTGCATCAATTTAGGGAAGTTTTCAGCTATAATTTGATTAAGTTTCTATCCCTTGTTCTTTCTTTTCTTCTTCAGAAACCGCTATGATGCAGATGTTATTTTTCTTCATGTTGTCACAGAGCTCTCTCAGAGTTTCCTCAGACTTTTTGAGTCTCTTTTCTTTTTTCTGTTCTGCTTCTGTGCCTTTGTTCATCTTGTCCTCCAAATCAGATTCAATACTCAGCTTCATCCGTCTTGCTTTTAATTCCTTCCATTGTGGTCTTCATTTCTGATATTGTATTTGTCATCTCTGACTGATTCTTTTTTAATATTTCAATGTCCTTTTTTATACTTGCTATCTATTTAGGTGTTCATAATGATCATTCATTGTTGTTCTAAGATCTCTAAGCATCCTAACAATCATTTTTCTAAACTCTGCATCTGGCAGTTTGGTTATTTCCATATCACTCATATCTTTTTCTGGAGATTTCTCCTGTGGTTTCATTTGGATTGAATTTCTCTGTTTTCTCATTATGTCTGTGTTTGGGTGTGTTGTTTGTAGGTCTGGTTGAGTCTAGGATTGGTGTTGTCTGCCTCCAATTTTCAGTTGTGTTATTTCTAGGTCTTCTTGGGTTGGCATCAGCTGTTATTTGTAATCTACTTTCAGATTTGGGCTGCTTTGAAGTCTTGATTTGTTTGTTTTCTTAACAAGTGATAGTCTTTTTTACTTATCTCAGCAGGGGGCTTATTTGAAACTGTATCCAGGAATGCGGTAGATGTAACCTGAGACTCTGAAGGCCTCTTCTGCCAGTTACTCTCTCTGGGGGGCAGGGTGGTTTCTCTGCTTCAGTAGGGGGAGTTGTATCTCAGATCTCCATGGAGACCTGAGTTACTACCCCCTCCCCACTTCTTGTTTTCAGCTGTGTCTTGTTGCACTGATTGGAGCTGGAGAGATGTTTGGAGATGTATAATCCAGAAGCACTTTAGTCTTGTGTGATGTGGAAGGATCAACCCTTCCCCCAGCTATGGCTGCCTCCAGCACTAGATGAGTCAGCTTCTCAGGTCCTCCCCTGCATTCCTCTGCCAATAACCATCTGTCTCTCTCTCCCCCCTTTCCTTTTGGAAGATAAGCCAGCCCTTTCAACACACCTGGTTCCCAGGTCCCCAGGCAAGTGGCTGTGAGTGATATTTACTACTCTTTTCCTTGGAATGAGAGCCCTTCTGGGCTCTCAGCCTCACACCCCCTTTGTTCTTGTAAGCAGGGGAGACTCACCACTCCTAGGTGCTCCCTACCAGGCTCAGTGTGGCTTCTTCTTTGCTCTTTTGTTTTTGAGAGCTGGTCTTGTAGTCCAGAGTTGGTTTTTCATGCTGATTGATTTAAATTAATTTGTAATCCAGTTCTGTGGTGTGAGCTGGGAGTCTGTGCATCTGCCTACTCCGCTGCCATCTTCAGGTCCAACTCAAATGTTATCTTTTTATATTTATAGATATATTTGTAGTAAGATTTAGTAAATTCAGCAGGTTTCAGTGTGAATGTTTTTTTTTTTTTTTTCATTCCTGTGTTTATGAGAAACATGAGCCTGATGTGTCCTAGCAATTTCTTCAATGTTTGGGCATATATTTGAAAGGCAAGCTCTCATTTCCTTGTCAATATATTGAAGAATTCCTCACTTTTTACTCTTAATTGTGTTGAGTATAGAAAATTCTAATTCACATAAATAGGATGTTGAAAATTGTAGTAAAATGTTCAAAGCTTTTTTAGATATTGCCACATATTCTTCTTTTATAGAAATCCAAAAGGCTTCAAGAGACAATTCCTTATGTTTATCCATCAATCCACGATCAGTGGATATAGCTGCCATTCTTCTTCTGTTAATGTTAAACCAAAATCACTCGAAGCCTTCATGAATGGGTTTCTAATTCAATCATATTGTTCAGTGTTAAGTGATGGAAAATGCTATAAATTAAATTCTGCCCATCAGCCTTCAAGTCCTATTTTACTTACACTATCTTTTGCTCACTTCCAGAATCAGATTCTTCAATATCATGCTTCTTTTTGAGAAATCTATCCATTTTATTTGGGTGTATTTATCTAAAAATAATATAATGATGTGTTAATAATAAATATAATAATGTGTTAACAAAAATTGCGGTATTTCCATAATGAAATGGTATAATAGAGTAACTATATTTATTTTTATATCTGGACACATACTTCAAACCAGCACAGCTAGTAATTCCAGGTCCCAAGTGGGAATGGTGTGGATTAAGAAAATACATGAAATTAAGAAAACATGGAGTCAGGAAGCCCCTGTAATTGCTGCTTGCAAGAACAAAGTGTGCCCAAAAACTGCATCTTGCTTTATTTATAGGGTAAAGTGGGCCATTAGCAAATCAATGAGCTTTTTTATCATGTTTCCAAGGCAACCCAAGAATTTTACCAAGTGCATATCATCTTAACTTTACACCAAACAAGGATAGAAGAAACTTGCCTCCAGTCTTTCCAGGAAATATGAGGGGTAGTGTAAACAATCCAGCACCATAGCTTAACAGCCTTTTGCAACCTAATCAGGCAAGTGAGGTAGGGGGCTGGGCAGACTGTCAGTGTACAGCCAATTCCCCAAACCTCTGTCCCCAAAAAATCTAAACTCCAAAAACCCTGTTGGTTTTTTGGTCCCCAACAGGCATATATTTCTCAGAATACCATATGGTGCACCTGGAAATCTTCTAGGGCACACCAGTGCACCCTGGTGCACACTTTGAGAACCACTGCATTAGAGTGATAGTCATCCTTTTGCCTCACTGAAAAGTTTTGGGGAATATCCTCCTTACTACAAAGGATCGATTAGAAGCCAGGAAGTGGGTGGTGGAATGGGAGATGAAGATGGAGCAATAGGACAGGGGTCAGATCATGGAAGGCACTGGAGTTTGGACTCCCTCCTGGGGGGATGTGGAGCCACTGAATAATTTTTAAGGCACACACTATGCTGAGATTGGAACTATGTTGGCATCCCCTGCAGAATGGGCCAGAAGGGTGTCAGTCTCTTTGTGACACAGATGAGAGGTTAGCAGGACTTAAATTAAAGCAGCATCAGTGAGTGAAGCAATGTCCAGTGGCAGTTTATTTTGCCATTTTTGATACCTAAGACAGAGTGTTCCTAAATAATAATTTTAATATATTCATCTATTTTCTGGAAAAGCATTGCAGCAACAGCCATCCTCACCCATTCCTGACTCCCCATGTCCTGCTGCATGCCTAAGGCTTGGGTGTCCCCACAAAGTTCCTCTTGCCTATCTCCTATAAGCCTAGGAATCCTGAAGCAATAAAATTTTTATTTCTCAGCTAGGATCATTGTACTTCCCCATATTTTAAAAATATTCCATAAACCACATATTTTATTCTGTATGCTACACACATACACACACACCATTTCCACTACCACATGTTCAATATCAAAATAACTATCTCCAATTCTTGGCTAGAGTCATCAGTAATTTCTGCCTCCCATCACAGAAGCCTAAAGACATTGGGTGTTATTTCCAATTCATAATCAGACTCATGGTCCTTGCAGCCAGGTGCAGATCATTTTAGTCCTTTGAATTGAACACATCAATTAGAATCTATATGATTTTGTGATGGTAAATTAAAGTGGTCCCTTGTCTATTGCAGGGGTTAGGTTCCAGAACCCCCAGCGATAGGCAAAAATCCACAAAGTAACGACCTTGTATTTAATTTATTATTTATATATTTTTTAAGACTTTATAAACCCTCCCCACACTCTTATAAACCTTTCCCACAGTTATTAACCTTTCACACACTTATTTTGCTTATTTTACTGCAAAAATAGTAAATATATAAAAATACCCATATATCACAAAATCCTGTGATATAGCAAGAAATTAATAATATAAAATTAGATATATACAATTTTTAAATATTCAATACAGTGAGATCGCAAAAAGTGAACCGCAATATGGTGAAGGACGACTTCGTATTTACTAAAACATTTTTCTAGGTGTCTGTGGGGTGTTTCTCAATGAGATTAACACTTGAATCTATATTGCCCTCCCTAATGGGCATGGGCCTAATCTGATAAATTGAGGGCCTACATAGAACAAGAAATCAGAGTAAAAGAGAATTCCTCCTGTCTCTGGGCTGGAACAGTGTTTCTTTTCTTGTTTTCAGAGTAGAAGGGAAACATCAGCTCTTCCTGAGTTTTAAGCCTTTCAGCTTTCAGACTGGAATTTACACCATCAGCTCTCATGGTTCTCAGGCCTTTAGGCTCAGACTGAAACAACATATTGGCTCCCCTGGGTCTCCAGCTTGCTAACTGTGGATCTTGGGACTTGTTGGCCTCCATAATCACATGAGCCAACTCCTTACAGTAAATCACTCTCTGCACACGCGCGTGCGTGCACGAACACACACACACACACACACCTCCTGCTGGTTTGGTCTCTCTGAAGCACTCAGACTTATTACACAGCTTCTTTTCCTTGTTTTCATCTCTAAATTTTGGTTTCTCTTACTCCAGCTTTCTCTTTTCTTTCATCTTCCAAATACTATCATAATGGCTCACGATGATAAACTATCTTTTATTGAGGGATTACTCTGTACCTGATCTGACCCACAGGAAAATGGAGAATAGAGGAGCTATACTGAAATCTGTTCTAAGATATAATTATACTTCTCTACAAATAATTTTTTTCTGATCACAAAATAATAGATGCTAATTGTGGAAAATTAAGAAAGTACAGAAAATTTTTAAAAAAGAAAGAAAATAAATACTCATAATCTCATCCCTTAGAGATATAAGCAATGTGAACATTCTAGTGAATTTCTTTACAGTTACAGTTCATCTCCAAACAGCTAATGTTCTATAGGAATGGCTTTCTGTTCTATTTTTCCCACTTAACATTATAACATGAATACTTTGTCATATTTATTAGTGTTTTTCAACCATTCCATTTGGGTCATTCCAAAACTTTCACTACTATAAACAGTAGACACAAACAGCAATGCTCTGAACAGCATAGTATGACAATAGTGCTGTACCACTAGTGCATTCTAAGGTACCATAAGCAATAATGATGTTATCAACAGTCTTATACCCACAATTTTTTTTTTTTTTTGGCTAATCTGAAAGCTATTTTTCTAGAATTAAAATAGAAGGTTCCTGACCCTGGCCAGTTGGCTCAGTAGTAGAGCATCAGCCCAGTATGTGTAAGTACCAGGTTTGATTCCCAGCCAGGACACACAGGAGAAGTTCCCCCATTTGCTTCTCCACCCTTCCCCCTCTCCTTTCTATCTCTCTCTTCCCCTCCTACAGCCAAGGCTCCAGTGGAGCAAATTTGGCCTGGGCACTGAGGATTGCACCATGGCTTCCACCTTAGGTGCTACAGTGGCTCAGGTTGCAACAGAGCAAGGTCCCAGACAGAGCATCACCCCCTAGTTGGGCTTACCAGGTGGATCATGGTTGGGTGCATGAGGGAGTCTGTCTCTCTGCCTCCCCGCTTCTCACTCCAGAAAAATACAAACATAAAAATAAAAAATAAAGGGTTCCCAGTCTATACATATATTTGGAAGGTTCTTAATACTTACTACTAACAAACTATCCAGAATATCTAAGCCATAAGGAGCCTTTTTATACACTGCCATGCCAATCACCAACATTTCATATTCTCATTAAAAGTGGTATATTTTCTCTTTTTTTCTTAAGTGAGAAAAGGGGAGGCAGAGAGGCAGACTCACACATGCACCCTGATGGGGATCAACCCTGCAAGCCCCCTGTGGGGTGATGTTCTGCCTATCTGGAGTCATTACTCCATTGCTCAGCAATCGAGCTATTTTAGTGCCTGAGGTGAAGCCATGGAGCCATCCTCAATGCCCAGGCCCAACTTGCTCCAACTAGCCATGGCTACAGGAGGGGAAGAGCAAGTGAGAGAGATAAGTGAAAGGGGAAGGGGTGGAGAAGCAGATGGGTGCTTCTCCTGTGTGTCCTGACTGGGAATCAAACCCAAGACATCCACACACTGGGCCAACACTCTACCACTGAGCCAAATGGCCAGGGCCAGATTTTTCTTTTTTCTTTTTGTTATTTCTTTAAGGAAAACATGACCCAGCAGCTGCACTCCTAGTGTTGATCCAAGTGAGTTAGAAACTTATATCCACATAAACACCTGGACACAAATTTTATGTACCTTTATTCATAAAGCCAAAAATTGGAATCAACCAAGATGTTCTTCAATAGGAAATGGGGAAACAAATTGTGGTGCATCCAGACAATGGAATCTTATTTAGCAATAAAAAGAAATGAGCTATCAAGCCACAAAAGACATGGAGGAAACGTAAGTATATTTCTAAGTCAAAGAAGCCAGTTTGAAAACATTGCATCATTCTGACCATCTGACATTCTCGAAAAGACAAAATTATAGTGATTGTGAGATCAGTGGCTGCCATTGGTTGGAGAGAGGAGGGACAAACAGGTGGACACAAGGGATTTCAGTTGCTTAATACTATAGTGGTGGATAAATTATGCATTTGGCAAAGCTCATAAAGCAATATAACACACAAAGATAACCCCAATGTAAATTATAGACTGTAGTTAATAATAAAGCATCAATATCAGTTCATCAATCATAACAAATATATAACAACCCATGCAAGACATTAATAATAGGCAAAACTGAGGGGTGGGGCAGTGGTGAGGGTAGTATATGGTAACTCTATACTGTACTTGCTGCTCAATTTTTCTGTAAACTGAAAAATGCTCTTTAAAAAGGCTATAAAATGACACCCAATTCTTAGTTTTCATTGATTAGTATGAAATTTGAGCACTGTCATGTTATTATCCCCTTATATTTAGATTACTTTTTCTGTTTCTTATTTTTAAGTTACTGTACTTTTACATTTTTGATAAATTATAAATTCTCCCCCCTCCTTAGATTTTAATTTGCCTTTTAATGTCTTTTGGTATTATTGACAAACAAGTGATTTATGTACTTTAAATTACTGAGCTATTCCTTTGTGATTGCTTTCACTGATCCTCTGCTTAGGAAGTGTTTATACTTCAAGAGGTCACATAAATATATTATCTATATTCATTTCTAATAGTGTTTCATTTTCAATTTTGCCAGTCACTCTCTTTTCTATTAGCTACTTATTCTTAGGTATTTAAAAAGTTATTGAGTTTTCTAAATATTATTTATTATTATATTTTATGGGTTGATTTATGATATATCTATATTGTAAATTAAATTATAATATTGGCTAGTGTCTTATAAAAATTTATTTTGATTGATTTGAGAGACAGAGAAGCATTCATTTTTTCTTCCACTTATTTATGCATTTATTGATTGCTTCTCATATGTGCCCTGACCAAGGATCAACCCTGCAACCTGGGCATTTCAGGACGTTGCTCTAATCAACTGAGCTAACTGGCCAGGGCTAGTGTACTTCTTGACTATTCTCTACATTTTCCTGGAACCAGAAGAAACCACAGCTACAAGGAAGAAAGATATTTACAAGGCTGATTGTCCTTTCATGGGAATTACTTAAGAGGAAGACTAGCCAGGAGTCAGGAACAATGCAAAGGAGAACCCTGAATGGCATGGGACTTCCATTTTAAAGAGGTGTCCCCAGTAGTAGTGATGGAAGCAGGGAAGGAAGGGTATTATTGAAGAGATTCTCATTAATTTTGAAAGAAAACAAAATTCTTAGATACAAACATAAAACATAAGGAAAGAATGAGTGTGAAAAGGATGAGTCCATTTCTGTTCTAACATTATTCTTGCCTCTTTCCAGGCAATTCCCACAAATGTATATAGAAGCAGAGAACCAAACAACTACTTCAAAATTCATCCTTCTGGTACTTTAAGAAGATATGGATCCGCAGCCCCTCCTCTTTGAATTGTTCCTTTACATGTACCTAGTCTGTGTTACAGGAAACCTGCTTCTTATCCTGGCTATCAGATATGACCCCCACCTCCACACACCCATATACTTCTTCCTCTCTAACCTATCTATCCCTGGTAGACATCTGTTTCACTTCTACCACCGTCCCAAAGATGCTGAATATTCACAGAGCAAAGTCATAACCTATGCAGGCTGCCTCACCCAGGTGTACTTCTACCTGGGTTTTGCTGATCTAGATAATTTGCTACTGACAGTGATGGCCTATGACCGGTTTCTGGCTATCTGTCACCCCTTGCACTATCATGAACCCTCGCCTTTGTAGTCTCCTGCTTCTGCTCTCTTGGTTAATCTGCCTAACATATTCTTTGTTGCAAAGTTTGATGGTATTGAGGGTGTCCTTTTGCTAAGGGACAGAAATCCCCCACTTCTTCTGTGAACTTGTTCAGATGCTCAAGCTTGCCTGCTCTCCTCCATAATGGGTATTTCATCTTCTGGAGGTAAGTATATAAAGTCTTTTCCACCTGTGGATCTCACCTCCCAGTTGTCTCCTTGTTCTATGGTGCTGGCCTTGGAGTCTACCTCACTTTTGGAACAGCCCACCCCTCCAGAAAGGGCTCAATAGCTTCAGTAATGTACATAGTGGTCACCCCATGCTGAACCCCTTCATCTACAGCCTGAGAAACAGGGACATAAAAAAGGCTCTGAGGAGACTTTTCAGCAGAGGAGTGAACTCTTGGTGAGATCACGAAAGTTAAGGACAACAGAGATCCAAAGTGTTGATCATTAGTGTTCCTGAAAATGCAGTGTAAAGACAGAGAAAAAACACTATGCACAATATACCAGAAGTCATTGCTGATCCAAAAACAAACTTGAAGTAACAAACACCAAGACTCGCCATCTACAAAGGAAAAGGAATGACCAATCAATAACTAAACTTCTTGTGAAAATAAACTATTTCAACAATGCTTTCAAGAAAGGAAAAAGCAAGTCAAGGAATGCAGCAGGGGAGAAGAGGGAATGACAAATATTTGCACATTATTGAATCATCTTTACCCTTCTGTTATGTGCTAGCTAGGTCAAAGCTCCATGTCTGCTGGACCATATTTCCCCTGGTTTTTCTGGAATCATTATCTATCTAGACTGTCTCATATTGACCTCCTTGACCCCATAAAATTTTACTTATTGTATCTTGCTTTGGAGCAGCAGATCTGAAATAACAATCCAAAACAATCCACTGTTATTCCTCGCCTGGTTCATGCTTCATCAAGTCTTCACATGCCTGGCTCCTTCTCCCCAGTTAGCCTTCAAATCAAAGTGGTCATTTCTTCAGAGGCCTACCCTGGCCACCATCCTCCTACTCATTCCAGTTTTCATAGCACTTATCATATTTTGAGGGGTGGTGAGCATAGTGGCTAAAAGGGCTCTGGGCTCAAATATCTTCATCATTCGCTAATAGTACAATCTTGCCCAAGTTACTTCTCTGTGCCTCCATATCTTCATCCATAATAATAAGGACGATAGCATATTTCCTAAAGAGGTCTGGTGGGGATTAAATGTAGTATGTAAGAGAGCCAGAACAGTGTCTGACACAATCATTTAGTAATTATTAGTCATCATGGGATCCAGGAGGGCCACCAAGTTCTATGTTGACATACAAAAGTGCTGAGATTATAGCCAGCCAGGGACTCTTCTGTCCCTTTAACCCTATTAACTACAATAGTTTGCATGCCATGGGTGGGGACAAGAGATGCTATACAGTGCAGGGGAGGGATCCATTATCAGCAGAACAGAGCTAGAAAACCTGGCTAGAGAGTTGATCAGGCTATGGGTTTATATGGGACCGAGCACACGCCCGGAACTCTGACTCAAGTGCACCAAGAAAGCCATGTAAGGGAGGGGGCCCTATGCTAGCCTCAGTCCTAATACTGTGTGCTGGTCAGATCTGTAGAGTCCAGGAGAGAACTTTCCTAGACCTAGAGACCAAGGATTAGACCAGGAAATGGCCCCAGACAAGGACTCCCTACATCAGGGAACTGAAAACAAAGTATCTTTTACACTGGTTCAGCTCCTTGTGGAGAATCTTTTAAACTGAGAGCAAAAATTAAAAACTTTAAAAAAAAAATTCTGTCTTGGGTCATCTTGTTGACTGTGGAACCCTCCTGGTGATCACTGGATTTAGATAAGGCAGATTCCAATGTTCGACTCCTCACTTTAACATTTGTTAGGATACTGACTCAGATTCTTTGTATAAATAGTTGTTGGCATGATTACAGAAAATTATCATTAGGTGTCTAATACATAGATTCTCAAAATGAAGTGGGCATCATGTTTATGAACACAGACAGCATTTATTTATCTGTGCTCCCATCTTGTGCAAAAAGGAGGCAGATCTATTTGCAGGATGCTGGAACCTGGAAGGTTCAACCCAGCTGCATTCTTCTGCCACAGGTGTCCAAGAGTGAGACACAAGCTGATTGCTTCTGAAATAAAATCACTTTATTCAGTGCCACAATGTCTTACTAGCAACCATTCTATGGATCACCTGGCCTTGGTGACCTGGGCAGATTAGATGAAGCCAAGAGAACAGGACCCTACTGATGAGCCTAGAGCACTGATTTGTCCTCCATCTTTTCATCTTTTCATTGGTTCCTGGTAGAGAAAACTATTACTCTATCATGGTTTTACAACCATGTTACTGTTAACATTTGGAGCCAGGTAATTCTTCCCCCACCCTCACACCTCAGTCATTAACACTTTAAAATGTCTCCCGACATTACCCAAGGCCCCTAAGGGGCAAAACCACTCCTGGATGAGAACCACTGGTCTACCACGACTCAGAAGAATCAAGGAAAGGAAAATGCAGGAAAAGTGAAGTGAAGTGAAGACCTTGGTTTTTCTAAGGCCCAGAACAAAATGGAACAAAAGATACCAGTCTCTAGTCAAGAGAGACTGCATGGAGGAGGCCTTAGGTCTGGAATAGAAAGACTAATGCCATTTGTTGAATAAATAGATGAACAAATTTTAACACCTCAAAACTCCAGAGGACAAAAACCTTGCCTGTCCACCGCAGGGGGCCATAATTATGCAGGGATATGAGGTAAGTTCAGGGGGTTCAATAAGTTGATTGTGATGATGGCATCACAAATGTACAGAAATCAATACTAATCTAATTGCGTATTTTATAAATGTACTTTATTATATGTCCATTTTCTGTATATAAAGCTATCCCCTGCCATTGGACACTTGCAATACACTGTCCCTGTCATGACTACAAAGATAGCTACCATTTCTTCCTTCTCCTGTGCTCATTCCTTCTGTGTAACTCTGAATCCCTTCCCACTCTGGGCTTACCCACGTGACTGCACTGGGCAATGGAGTGCAAGGCAAACATGACAAACTGGGACTTGATAAACACTTGCACAGTGGAGCTCACGCTCCTCTGAACCTTCCATGGCAGCACGTAGGCAGGCCCCGCCCAGACGGCCGGTGTGTGTGGCCTGAGTGAAGAGCAGGTCAACTCAGAGCCAAACTGGGAGCAGACACTTCAGCAAACCCAGCTAAACACAGCCCAAATTGTCCATCAACAGGACTGTAAACTAAATAAATTGTGGTTTTGTTTTAAACCACCATGTTTTTGATGGTTTACTATATAGCAAATATAAACAGGACCCCTTTATTCCATTCTACCGTGAGGCACGGGTTACCTTTCCCAACTGCAAATTTCATCAACTTCAATTAACATTTAAACTGAGACTGGTATGTGAAGCATTTCTGTGTGTGTGTGTGTGTGTTATACAATGTCTAGTTTCACCCCTCCAGCTTTAATCTCCTATGTGTCAGAGAATGGGACGTATTGTTTCATACCTTACTGTCAGAATTGGCGTGCTCATTCAACACTACACAGAAGCTTGTAGTGTTGCTACCTTGGCTTGCATCACCTCTTTCATGTGGCCTTCTGTGACTTCTCCAAATTCATCATTCTGCCCTTGAGACTTCCTAAATGGATTAACTGGCCATATTAGCTATCTTATTTATTGTTTACATCTGTCTCTCCTCCTTGATCTTTACTCCTTTAAGGACAGTACTATGTCTTATTGTCTGTCTTCCCAAAGCCTAATTCCATGTAAGACACTTAACTGATCTTCACTGGTTCTCTAGAGAGGAAAAAGTTCTGAGTTAACTGGCATTACCCAAACATTACACCAGACAGAGCTGCTTACTGCCAAGAGGCCCCGAGGATTGAAAGCCGTATCATAGTGAGGCAAAACTAGGTAAGAGCATAATTAGAAGTCCCCTCCAGAGACTGTGTTAAGACATTGCCTGTCCTAAGAACTGGCAGGAAAGTGCAATGAGATTTAAGAGCTCTGGGACATTTAGATGAAGATGGGAATTGTTTCCTTCTGTGCTAATTGATGTGATGAAAGAACTGGGCACAAACGAGTACCTGCATTGAATTACAAGGCTCCTAATTAAAGAAATGCTGAAAGACACGCTCTCTTCCCCTGAGGCCTGGCCTCCAGGATATACACATTTACTCTTTCCAAACTAGGCAAGAGTCAGGCAAAGACTGCTATTCTCCACTAATGGGTTTGGGAAAATATTGACTAAGGCCTGTGGAACATTCAGCACCTTCATTCAAGGATGCAACAGGCACCCAAAGACCTGCACAGAAGCACTGCAAGCGGAAAGGAAGAGTGCCGAGGTTCCAGGAAGGCAAATGGAAGACAACTCTGTGACCATGAGCCCAACTGACTCAATGGCTGATGCAGGCATGGAAGAAGGAGCAGTCAAGAGGACGGGAAGCGAGACCCAGACAGAGTCAGCACTCTGACAAAGGGTCCCCGTTTCTAGCTGATAAGCCGACTCCTCTCACCTGCATCCTCCAGCAGGTGAATGACTACCTTGCTGTGGTGTGTGGAAGACCAGTTAATCTACGTAAAAATTATTCAAGTCTGCCATCTTCTTGTGTGAGGCAGTGAAACTAGTTTTTAAAAAGTTACAACAAATAGTTAAGTCAAAACAACTGTCAAGGGTCTGAGTCTGGAACCTGTCTTTAGGAAGCAGATGTATTTGTTTAGATTCCCAAGCTGTTAATAAAAATAAAAAATAAAGAAAGCCTGACCAGGCGGTGGCACAGTGGACAGAACGTCGGACTGGGATATGGAAGACCCAGGTTCAAGACCCCGAGGTCACCAGCTTGAGTGTGGGCTCATCTGGTCTGAGCAAAGCTCACCAGCTTGGACCCAAGGTCGCTCGCTTGAGCAAGGGGTTACTCAGTCTGCTGAAGGCCCCGCGGTCAAGGCACATATGAGAAAGCAATCAATGAACAACTAAGGTGTCGCAACGAAAAACTAATGATTGATGCTTCTCATCTCCGTTCCTGTCTGTCTATCTCTCTCTCTGACTGTTAAAAAAAAGATTCCCAAGGAGTAACTGGGTAGACTTGAAAAAAACTAGCTTTTATTCTGAATGCAAAAGAGTAGTAGTGGGCTAAAGACACATACAGGAACTCATGTATTTACACTAAAGGGAGAGAAGAGTTTTCTAGGGCTCCTGTATAATGGGAATAGTTAAAAGAATTGCTAGTCTTGGCCCCTATTTAAGGATTCTGTAGAACCCAATGAAAACAGGAAAGGACACTAGAGAAAGCTTTAGCCTCTGACACAATAGCTACAGCAACTAGTAAACAGGCTAAGTTCTGGCTAGGAAAAAACCACACACACATATACACACTAAAGGTCTATTTATCTACCACTGCTCACTTTACCCAACACATCATGTCAAGCTTTCAACAAAAAATTGCAAGACATGCTAAAAGGCAAGAAAGAATAACAGTCTAAAATGAAAAGGCAAGTATCAGAACCAGACTTGGATAAGGCAGAGATTTTGAAATTATCAGATGAGGAAGTTAAAATAACCATGGTCAATACACTAAAAGTTCTCATGGAAAAAGTGAACATGCAAAAACAAATAGGGAATGTAAGCAGAGAAAGAGAAACTCTGAGAAAGAATCAAAAGGAAATGCTAGAAATCAGAACTGTCCGAACAAAAATGAAAGGAGAGAAAAGAATGAAAACGGAGTATCTAAGAACATGTGGCAATTACAAAAGGTGTGACATGTGCAATGGGAATTCCAGAAGAATAAGAGAAAGGACCAGAATATTTGAAGTAATAATGGATGAAAATTTCCTTAAATTAATGATAGGCAGCAAATCATACATCCAGGAAGCTCAGAGATCAATGCCAAGGAAAATCTACATTGAGGTATAGTATATGTAAATTGCAGAAAATCAACCTACACCTAAATTGATTAACAAAAACAAAAAAGGCTCTTCTACCTAGAAATTTAAAAACCTCTTATTAACTCCTGAGTAAAAGAAGAAATACAAACTGAAATTACAGAATTTTAAAGAAATTATTATCAAGACGTATATTAGAATCTATGGAATGAATTTTTCAGTAGGATCAGAGGAGAAATTCAGAGCATGAAGCAGTTATCAAGGTAAAAGATTAAATTAATAAACGAAAAGTATAAAGAAAAAGTGAAAATAAAAGCCGAAGTCAGTGAGGAGGTGCTGGGCTCGGCACTTCAATGCAGCAGCCTCCCCCGGCCAGCCCTGTGGCGGTGCTGTCCTCTCACAGCACCTCCCTTTACGGCAGGTCCTCTGATCTGCCCCAACCGCATATCTGTATCAACAATAAGAAGCTCAAGAAGGATGAACTGAAATGTCCCTGCTGTCATCATCTTCTAGTTTGGTCAGATCCTGAAGATCTTGGTGTCAGGAGTGTGATGAGGGTCAGGCCTTTGTCATCTGCCACCAACACCCTGCACTCCATGCAGGGTTTTCCCTTCATGACAAGCCCACGCACATCCAATACAACAAGATGACTTGGATGTCATCGCCAAAGTGAGGGCATCTTTGTGGAGAGGGACCAAGTGGGAGAAGAGGAAACCCAAGAGCCAGGAGACCCTGGTTGCTAAACAGGCCGTGTAGAGCCTGTCATCCTCACAGTGGGCAGTCCCAACCACGCTGCTGATGACTCAGGCGCCCTTCATCACGCATCACATGCCAGGCCAATCTCCCTACATGCCATCCCCTGGTATGATCCCATCTCCAGGTTTCTAAAGAGGCCAGATCCCACAGGGGGCCATGTCTCCACAGCAGCTTATACCAGGCCAGAAGCCACCCACCCAGCCTCTTTCAAAAAACCCACCAAATCACACCTTGTTCCTCACCAACCTACCAGGGAAGACTAATGAGCTCATGCTGTCCATTCTTTTCACCCAATTCCCTGACTTCAAGGAGGTCCGCTGGTCCAAGTGTGGCACAGCACAGCCTTCATGGAGTTTGACTATGAGATGCAGGCAGGGACTGCTTCCAACACCCTAACGGGACTTCAAGATCACCTAGCACAACTCCACGAAGATCTCTTTTGACAAAAAGTAGTGCTTTTTCCCCATGCCTGCCTCTACCCTATTGTGGACCACCCTCCTCCCCTTGGCTCAGCCCCTGTAAGGTAAGCTCCCATTGGGGGCCTTCTTAGGGCCGCATATGTGAGTGAGTGGTCATGAGCATTGTACCCAACCTGTCCCCACACACTACACCTAGCACTGTTACACTGGAATTAAATTGTTCTCTGTCTCTGGTGTTTGAAAAAAATTTGAGGAAAACACAAACAGACATAACAACTCAAAATTCCGTATTTTTGAAGAAAATAAAGCACTAGCTCATTAGATTCAGGAAAAGAAAAAGCAAATATACAAAAAATAGGTGACAACCACTGATTCAGAAAACATTTTTAAAATCATGAGATGACTTGGCTGACCCGTATACTGGATGAATTGGACAATTTCCTAGGAAAATACAGATTACCAACATTGATGCTATTAAAATTATAAAGCTTAAAACAGAGCAATGTTCATAGGAAATATCCCATTAAAAAAGCGCCAGACCCAGATGGTTTCATAGGGAGTTCTACCAAAACTTCCAAAACCAGAGAGTTCTAATGCTGTATAAATTAGTCTAGAGAACTGAAAAGGAAAGAAAAATCCATAAGACCTCTTATGAAACAAGTATAATACAAATACCTAAACTAGACAAAGATGGTAAAAAGTAAACTACAGACCAGTTACCATTCATGAACACCAATGCAAAATTCTAAATAAAATATTAGCAAAACAATTTCAAAATCAGTCTACTAAGAAAATAATACATCATGACCAAGTGTAATTCATTTGAAATGCAAGACTTTTTGAATTCACAGAAAACTTTCAAGATTCAAAATACCTTTTTAATGAGATAAAATATTTAACTTAGTTCTAAAAAAAACTAATGAAAACACAAAAGGGGCTCTCATCCCTACAAGGCAAGACTGTCCACTATCTCTGCTACTATTTATCACTTTATTAGAAGTATTAGCCAATGCAATTAGACAAGCAAAAACAATTAAAAGCATAACTTGGTAAACAAGTAAAGCTATCTCAATTTGCAGATGCCCCAGAAAAGCAACAATAAAACTTAAAAAATAACTCACCAATGCTCCAAGATGTAAAAATTTTCTTAAAGAAGCATTGTTCATAATTGGAAAAAATGGAAACAGTCCAGTACCTAACTATACATCAGCAGTAGAAAAGGTAAATAAGTTGTGGGATAATAATACAAAGAATTACTCTCTGAAAGTAAGAATGAAACTACAGCAACAGTCATTAATGTGACTCTCAAACCACCACCACTACTACTAATCCGACCACCTTTATGTGCAACTTGAATTCTGCAATGGCCCTCTAGCTTATCAACCTGGAACCCACTGTGGTCCTTTAAAATCATAAACTAGTCATCACTCCGTTCAAAACCCTCCACATTGAGAATAAAAGGTAGAGTTCTTCCCGTTAACCCACCGGATAGCTCCATAATCAAGACCCCGATCTAGCTCTGACCTCATCATCTTCTGCAACTCTTGAGCTTGATCCATTTCAGTCACTGGCTTCTCTGTCCCAAGCACATTTTTCATGATCTTTAAACTGCTAAGGGTGCTCTTCCCCACATTATAGTATGGACCACACCTACAGTTCATTTACATCTTTGCTCAACTGTCCCCTTAAACAAAAGGCTTTCCCTACCAACCCCAGAGATCCACTGGATCTTATCATCATACTTGATTTTTCCACTGCACTGACAACTATCAGATATATAATACAATATATTTACTCATTTATGAGGTACTTCAACCCCATGTGGAATGTAAGCAACACAAAGGCAAATATCTTGATTTACTTTATGCACCTGGGGCATAGAACAAGGTCTGACATAAAAGTAATATGGACTCTGGAACCAGACACCAGGATTCAAGTACAAGTACTGCTACTTGCTAACAGGTTGGCCTCAGACATGTCACCTAAACTTACTTCCTTCAGCTCCTCCATACACAAAAGACCTGATGGCACCCGCTTCTCATCACTTCTTCTTCTTTTTTTTTTTTTTTTTTTTTTTTGTATTTTTCTGAAGTTGGAAATGGGGAGGCAGTCAGACAGACTCCTGCATGTACCTGACGGGGATCCACCCAGCATGCCCACCAGGAGGCGATGCTCTGTTGCAACCAGAGCCATTCTAGCGCCTGAGGCAGAGGCCATGGAGCCATCCTCAGCGCCCGGGCCAACTTTTTGCTCCAATGGAGCCTTGGCTATGGGAGGGGAAGAGAGAGACAGAAAGGAAGGAGAGGGGGAGGGGTGGAAAAGCAGATGGGCACTTCTCCTGTGTGCCCTGGCCGGGAATAGAACCAGGATTCCTGCACGCCAGGCCGACGCTCTACCACTGAGACAACCGCCCAGGGCCCACTTCTTCTTAATGTCAGTAGTGGAACAATCCACCCTTCTTACTTGCAAAGGGTAAACAGAAAGCTACTATATTTCTCTAGGACATTTATAAAGAGTTTTCTTCACCTTAAGAAGAAACTGAACAGCCTGACCAGAGCGCTGGACTGGGATGCGGAGGACCCAGGTTCAAAACCCCAAGGTCGCCGGCTTAAGCGTGGGCTCATCCAGCTTGAGCAGGGGCTCACCAGCTTGAGTGTGGGGCCACTGGCTGAGCATGGGGCCACTGGCTTGAGGATGGGGTCACTCAGTCTGCTGCAGCCCCCAGTCAAGGCACATGTGAGAAAGCAATTAATGAACAACTAAGGTGCTGCAACAAAGAATGATGCTTCTCATCTCTCTCCCTTCCTGTCTGTCTGTCCCTATCTGTTCCTCTGCCACACACACACACACACACACACACACACACACACACACACACAAAGAAACTGAATAAAAGTAGATGTCCACTCAGCACGTTTGTGAAAACTAATACTGTTCTTCAATACAAGAAGTCAGGAAAACAAATGTTTAAATAGATCAAAGATATAAAATGCAATTTTAAAACCTGGTTTGAAGAATTTAAAAATCCATATTCAACAATGAAATGCATACGCAGATTATACCCATATGGGTAGCAGTTATAAAAACTCACAATGAACAGGTGAAGGCATCAGACAGCATCCAGATGGATGAAGCAGAACCCTCCTTCCACCAAAAAACTATTAAATAGGAAAAAAAAAAAAAGAAATATCTAAAGCAGCTTAAACCCATAATCAGTTTTATTTTTCCACATAATAGGAAGTCTGAAAGTAACAAATTTAGGACTAGTATAGATGCTCAAAGTCACTGGGAGGCCAGAATCATTTGTGAATTTTCTGCAGGATTCTCCTTAGGCTGTGTCTTGCATCCTCATGGTTAAAAGATGGATCTTAACACTAGCTACTGTATCTCCTTGCAAGGTGAGAAGTAGGGGGAAGTTGGCGGGGGGGGGGGGGGGGGGGGGACCTGTGGAGAAGAATCCAGGTAAGAATGGCCCCTTTTTAAACATCTTCTCAGAGCCCGTACAGTAACACTGCTCATTTGTTAATGGCCAGGCTGTGGGACATGAAGTGTACTAGTTGTAAGAAAACTTGTAAAGGAGTTAAAAAATAGTACACCTTACTAATCTGACAAAAATTGGGTTTTCTTGATATGGAAGATGAGATACTAGGGAAGAAACCAGAAGTATATGCCACCTTTGGCTGAAACATCTCAATGAACACATCTGATGAAAACATCACAGTCTGATCACAATGCATTTGATTTAGATACCTGTAACCAAATGGTACTAAAAATACCCACATTACACAGTACATAAGATTTACAGTCTATTGGTCAAGTAAGTCATCCAAAACAAAAGTAACACATGATTAAGAATGAAATTATATTAAAAATACTACACACAAACCTTGCGTTTCCTGAATTACATTGATTATATTTTTGAAGTTTTAAACAGAAATTCTCCGATTTTGAGTACTCAAGTTTCAAAAAAAACTGAGGGGCTGTTAAGTCAAGGTTTCTCAACCTTGGCAATATCAGCATTTTGGGGCACGTAAGTCTTTGGTCTGGGAGGCTCCTCTGCATTGCAGAATATTTAGCAGGATCCTTAATGTCTTGAAACTACATACCAGTAACACCTCCTCCAGTTTTAACAAACAAACGTATCTCCAGAAATTGCATGAACATCTCCTGGGGAGCAAAACCACCCCACTGGGAACCAACGCTGTGCAACAAGGGTTGGCAAGTTTTTTCTGTAAAGGGCCAGACAGCAAGTAGTTTAGACTTTGTGGGCCAACACAGTCTGTCACTTTTAAGTCTTCCTTAAAAATGTAAACTATTCTTAGCTTGAGAGCTATACAAAAAAAGACAGCTGGCTGTAGTCTGCTGACCATTACTGACTTCCATGTTTCTTGCTTTATAGACGTTTCTCCTTCATTTCTCTCATGAAGAATACATTGAGACCAGGAACTGTTTGCCCAGACAATGAATTCACAAATTCTCCCTACCTAGAGTGCTTACCCATGGGCCCAGAAGGTGCCAGGTGGTGCTCCAGTCATTTCAACATTCAACATCAGGCTAGGGTTTCTCTAAGTTGTCATGCTTGTTAAGAGTTAAATGTACACTGATGACTTCTAAACATCACAGATAAACACTTTCTCCCCCAGCATGAATTCTTACAAATCTCCAAAGTAATGAGAAGAAAATTTTTCTTTCTAGTCATTACATAAACACTAAGTTCCTTTGTGCCCAGTAAGATGAGTTCATAAGGACTTTCGTGTCATTTTTATACTTAGAAGGTTTCCTTCTAGTATGGGCTCTCATGTTTTTTAAAGGTGTGTCATTGGAGCCTTTTCCACAATGATGACACTAAGAGTTTCTCTCCCCGGTGAGTTTTCACATGACTCCTAAGAGATGAATGATCACTGAAGGCTTTCCCACAGGCTAAGCATTCATAGGGCTTCTCCCCAGTGTGTATCCTCCTGTGAACATTAAGGTTTGAGCCTATGCTGAAGGCTTTCCCACAGTGATCACACTCATACGGCTTCTCTCCTGTGTGACTTCTCATATGTGTTTTAAGAGTTGACTGGTTTCTGAAGGCTTTCCCACACTGTCTACATTCAACACGTTTCTTGACAAGATGAATGCTCATATGCCTCCTCCGGGATAAATAATCACCGAAGACTTTCCCACAGGCGGCACATTCATAGCGTCTCTCTTGAGTGTGTATCTTCCTGTGCGCAGTGAGGTTTGAGCTCGCACTGAAGGCTTTCCCACACAGATCACACCCATATGGTTTCTCTCCAGTGTGAGAATTCATGTGTGTCTTAAGGATGGACTGGTTTCTGAATGTTTTCCCACACTGCCTACATTCAACAGGTTTCTTTACAATATGAATTCGCATGTGTTTTCTACGTGATAAGAGATCACCAAAGGATTTCCCACATTCTTTACATTCATATGTTTTCTCTACCATGTGGTTCTTCTTGTGCAAATTAAAGTTAGATTTCCATCGAAAGGCTTTACCACACTGTGTGCATTCGTAGGGTTTCTCTCCAGTGTGATTCCTGACATGCTCTTTGAGATGCGAGGGATGCTGAAAGGCTTTCCCACAGTCTTGACATTCATAGGGTCTCTCTCCAGTGTGTGTTCTCTTGTGTGCAATGAGGTGGCAGCTCCTGCCGTAGGCCTTTCCACATTCATCACACTTGTAAGGTCTCTCCCCTGTGTGAACCCTCATGTGTATCTTCAGTGAGGAGAGGGTTCGGAATGCATTTCCACACTGACTACAGTCAAAGGGCTTCTCTGTGAGATGAGTTCTTGCATGACTCCTAAGGGCTGAGGGATCATTGAAAGCTTTCCCACAGGCACTGCATTCATAGGGTTTCTCCCCAGTGTGTATTCTCCTGTGCCGTGTAAGAGAAGCACTTGTGGTAAAGGCTTTTTGGCACTGATGACACTCGTGCATTTTTCTCCCATTGTAAATGTTCATATGTTGGATTAGATGTGGCCTGTTCTTGAAAACTACCCCACAGTCCCGGCGGTGATAAGGCTTCTTGCCAGCGTGCCTTCCCATCTGCTGAGTAAGATGGGCACCCATGCTGAAGACTCCAAACAGGTGAGCATAGTCAGTGGATTTCTCTCCAAGATGAGTTCTTTCCTGTTGATTGAAAGATGAGTGCTGAGTAAGTCATTTCCAGTATTTATTACTTTCCTAAGAATTATCCCATATGAACTGATAAATACTGAAGCACATCATTATGACTGAAGATATCACAACTTACAGTGCAGAAGTACTGCTCCTGCCCCATTTGGGCTCTATCAAATAGAACAGGTGAATCCTACGTATTCCCTAAGGTTCCATGTGTGTAACCACTACAAAGTGTTTCACATATACTTTATTAACTGTTTAAATCTGAACTGAGCCCCAACACTCAACATCTGAGACATAGTTACAGAAATATTTACTCAAGAATTGCAAGTGAAAAAGTTTGGGGTTAGTAATTGGTAATATTCACTGTCTCTGACACTTTCTTCTTGAGTACTGTCACTTGCCTAGTTCTTGACCTTTTCTAACTTAAGCTGCCCCAGTTGTCTCCTAATAAGAAATATTCAGAATTATCCAAGGGAAATCTTACCACTGTTACTCCACTAGATGCTTCCTTCCCAAAAATATCCTCCATGAGAATGGACCATTTGCTTTTAGATGGAATCTCCCAATCTGAAACAAATTGGGAAAAGATAAACTTGCTGACAGAAGAAAATGGTGGAATACTGGTGACAAAAATGAGTGAATCTTTTTGCAAAGATTAACCCTAAAGAAGGAAAGATGATGATGTGAAAAGGAAGAATGTACACGTGAGTAAAAATGAACAAACAAGTTGGCTATGTGATACTTCTGTCAGCACACTAAGAAGTAATTCTGGCCCTGGCCGGTTGGCTCAGTGATAGAGCACTGGCCCAGCATATGGATGTCCTGGGTTTGATTCCCAGTCAGGGCACACAGAAGAAGCGACCATTTGATTCTTCACCTCTCCCCTTCTTTCTTTCTCACTCTCTCTCTCCCCCTTCCTTAGCCATGGTTCGATTTGGTTTGATTAATTTAGGCATGTTGGCCCTGGGCACTGAGGATGGCTCTGTGGAGCCTCTGCCTCAGGAGCTAAAGGTGGCTTGGTTGACAAGCAACAGCCCCAGATGGGCACAGCACTGCTGCCCTGTAGGCGGCTTGCCAAGTGGATTCTGGTCAGGGTGCACGTGGGAGTCTGTCTCTGTCTCCCCTCCTCGAAGAAAAAAAAAGTAATTCTTCAAAGACTGACATTAATGACGGAAAGTGTACAATCAGGAATGTTGAATATGAAAGGATGGAAGAGTCCTTGTGGACATGTCAAATGTAAAGGTGAAAGGACAGTGAAACCAACAGATCTGTGGGAACAGAGGAGCAGTGAATGAGCATTTTCAAATCTCTCTGGGTGACATTTCCTAATGGATCTCCCTCCACCACCGTCCCTGGCAGGGCCAATATTCAGAAGCACTTGTTTGCCTGGGGCTTACCGGGACATGTGCCTCTAGGAAGTCCCCTCTCCTCTGTTCTCAGCTCCTCTTCTTGCTCCAAGTGGGAGATGAGGCTGGGTTTCCCCACCTGACACCCTACTCACGAGGAAAGACACATGATGAGGGAGGATCGTGCAGAGGACACGGGTTCTGAAATCAGAGTTCTGAAGATGGACAAGACTGACTTAGGAGCAGCAAAATGATGGTGACAAATTTCTAAGGGATACAGTGTAAGGTGGTCATAAAAAACCAAACCACAAATACCCGCATGTTTTTTGCTTCAAAAGATTTCTTAATTCAGAAGTTAAGGATTTCTTAATTCAGAAACCTATGCCCATGCTCAGACACTCTTGATAACCTCCAAGGTCAATGCAATAGATAAATCTCAATATCCATGGAGAGATAAACACCAGGCAGGTTGGCACCAGGTCATGACTGTATTCCAAATCCCCATACAGCTCCTAGGTTGCAGCAAGTATTTAAAATAAAAAACACTTGATTTATAAATAAAGAAATGCTGCCAGGCTTACCCACTGAGGCAAGGTTGCTATAGTTCTCCAGCATCACATCTTTGTACAGTTTTCTCTGAGAAGAATCCAGCAAGGGCCACTCTTTCTCAGTAAAGTCCACTGAAACATCCTGGAAAGTCACCGAGTCCTGAAACACCACACACAGTTGGGGGCAGTGAGAAACCGGCCTGTGCCCAAAGCTGGCAGAGGCTGAGGACTGGTCTGAGATGCGAAACAGGACTTCAGTGTGGGCTTCCAGGGTCGCAACATGCGCTCCAGAAGCCAGGCAGCAGCTGATTTCTCTTCTCTCTGAGGTGACCCCATCCACTCTCACTGCTCCAAATGCAACTCTTACATGGGACCAAAATCTCTCTCCACTTTTAGCCTGGCCCGAGTGCTCTGAACCATAAGACCAACATTTGGTATGTAACTCATTTTCCTTAACAACTCTGATACCAGGACAGCCTCTTTGGCTCTTTTTCTTGATCCCTCAGGCATCAATTAGCCTAAATAAAAGTTGAAAAGAATTTTATCATGTGATTTTTGGGGGTGTTCTAGAAAATGCCTCTCCCACCCTCAGGGGCCCTGGGATTTGGTGTACCTGGGAACCAACACTAGTTGACATATGAAGCTCCAGGCCATTACAAGCAAACAGATCCACATCCTGGTGACAAGAATGGTCTTTTGAAGCAAGAGGAATTTTTGACTCCTGCATGGATATAGCTAGAGAAGACAGGATCCCAGAATTAAAGCTTGCCTGACACCTGCAAACCACTAAACTGTAAGTGTGCAGTGCACACCCCTAATCAACACACACAAACATTAGTAACAATCCAGATCAGTCCTGCTCTACTCAAGGACAGGAAAATGGGAGGTAGACCAATAAACCCATCATGAAAGTGATATATATTCTCAATTTATGAGTGAAGAAATTAAAGCTCTACCAGGTAGCGCTTTTACTTCACTCAGATTTATCAAAATAATACATGGGATAAAGCAGGCTTACCCATACTTGTGCTCTTCCTTTCCACCAACTACGCTCTCCCTCCCTCACCCAAACTCACAAAGACTCTGAATCAGTCACCTGGGCACCCCCCAGGACTTTGCCCCCACTGCTTTCCAGTTCATTTGTCCTCTCCTTGTGACGCCTGCTCTTTCCTTGTACACCTGTGACCTTGGTGAAGTCAGGGCACTTCTGAAAGTATTCTTCACCCCAAGAACTTACCACATGTGGGAGAGAGATCAACAGCTGCCATCTTGTGAGATGATAATAAATCTGCCCAAACAACAGGGCTCTGGCATCACAAAGCTGCTCTCCTCTCACGGGACTCTTCGAGCAGGCATCTGCAGTGAATGAGAAATAGATTACTAGAATTCACGGCTTTCCTTCTCCCCTGCTCACAGATCGATTCCGACTTTTGCTTTCCAGTAGGTCCTTTTTGGAGCAACAAGTTCTGTCTGATTTCACGCCTTTACATTGCTTAGGGTTAGGCAAAACCCCCAGGCAATAAATGGTAGAAAATCCTGCACTGCCTCAAGTACGATTCAGATTCAATCTCCCAAGAAGAGGCGGTCCTCGACAAACAATGTTTTGAGTTTACAAGGCTCACTCCCATAAAAACTTTAAAAAATTGAGGAGTACTTCAGCTTATGCTGTTAGCGTAATACATACAGAATGTGGGTGAAATAGTTTGGCTGCATGCGGCAGAATACGCAGTAATGTGGCATATGAGGGAGTTGGCATCCCCCAGTATGCTTACCTATGCCATTTGGACTGTTAAAAGCACAAGTGTTCTGTTTGTGTTAGGCGAGGGTGTGTTTTGACTTCCACCAAAATTCAGGTTACGTAACTGTTGTAGGAACAGAACTGTGTTGTAACCCAAGGACCCCCTGTAATTTGTCATCAAGTACAACTCTGTTAAATTCCCTAGCTCATTCTTCCCCAACTTCAATGCTTGTGATGGTGTAGTCAATGCTAGTAGCCGTGAGGACAGCCCATCTAGGACTATACGTTCCAATCTCCAGTGCTGTTTGGCTCCACATTCCACACCAACATCACCTCTAGGTACCAACTTCGGCAGATAATGATTTAGAAATCTATTCTCTGGACAAATCTACACAACCGTCTACTTGCATAAACTCTTTCACTTTAGAGAGGATTCCAGGCCACTCCTGCTTCTACCATCTTGCTACCAAAAGCAATTCCTCTTCTCAAAGTCCCACCTATTAAGCCGAAATTCATCACATCACAATCCATCACCTTCACAATTTATTTGTCCAAATTCCTTTTAACCTTCTGCCTAATATAACCCCAAATGAGCAAAATACCAGCCCTGGAGGATTCCAACCAGCTACCGCCTCCCTGAAGGTAGCTGGGAAGACGAGTCTACACACAACCAGTAACCTTCAAAACTTGAAGTCACTGACCCTAACCAAGTATCTACACTAAAGAAAAGCATATTAGGCAATCCAATCTTTCAGTCTCCCAATAACCAGGTAAAAGTCTCAACAGTTTTTCTGAATAAAAAACTGTCTTACCATTTTACTTACTTTCAGCAAATAATCTTACAGCCCTTTCACAGTAATCACAACCAGAAAATATTCAGCAAAAACAGGAAAATGAAACAACAAAAATTCCAGATAGCAGAAAATACCTAGGAATAATAATAGACTATATAAAATATCTAGAAATAATTCAAAAGCTGTGTAATACCTTGACAAAAAAAAACAAACTGAAACACTGCTGAAGGAAGTTAAAGACCTAAATAAGTGAGGAGGAGCCCTAGTGGGTAGCTGTAAAGCCAGTAGCTGCAGCCACCATCACAGCCGCCTGGTCCACGCAGGTTCACACTGGATTTGGACAGTCAGTAATGAAACAATGGAGCCATGAACTGGTGGGCCATTACCTTTATTCCTGCTCACATCTGGCGAGCGAGAAATACACGCGGGCACCAAAACCCATTCATATGTCCTCCCCTTCCACAGCCAGGATAATCTTTCCGGGGTTTTATTTTCCCTAGAATCAAAACTAGTCTCACTCAGCCTTATTCACCTCTGTTCCCCTTTTCTTGGCCAGATTTATGGATTTGCTTTATTGTTGTTCTTTCAATTGTATGCACGTATTTTGTTTTGTTTTTGCACAGATGTCCTATAGGAGAAAAAATAATTGTAAAAAAACCAAACAAATAAAATGCTAAGAAAATCAATGCAAAATGTTAGTAATCATAATAACTATTAATGGGCTAATTCTAAAGTTTAGTAACAATGTTGAAGTGAACTTTTACTTCTAGTTATAGGCTATTTATATGAGTCAACTAAAGTCAATAAAATAAAAATTAAAAAGTCCACCAAAAGGTTTAATAATAAAAGGTATTCAAGACAAATGCTGCCAAAAAGGAAACCAGTGTGCCTGTTGTCCCAGTAGAGCCCAAGCTCTACGTGGATCAGGCGTCCCTGATTCGACTCCCCTGTGCAGTGGGACACTCCTGCTTATCAGCAGGGCTGGCAGCCTCTTCCAGACTACTCTTGAGGCAGCTATGAGGATGCTACTGAGAAGTGCCAACACTTACTGCCACTGGAGGAAAAACACAATCGACACAAGTTAGTTGCAAGAATCACACAGGCAATTTATTACTCACATGCCTGGGTACAGCTTAAGGGGGCAGGGTCGGAGTGCTCCTCTCCGCTGTCTTTGATCAGAGCCATTTGAAGACAATCCACGTTCACATCCGAATCTAGGCAACTACCGCAGCAGGGGGCCCTTCGGCTTTAGTACCTTTTCTGGCCTAACAGGCGTCAACAGCATTATCACCTCAACCTACCTTCTAACAGGTGTCAATCTACAGCATTATGACCTCAAACCACCTTTTTTGGAATTCCTAGCAGGGAGACCTTTTTATGTTAATCTATTGAAATGTTACATCAAGCCACTTTTAAGATGTTCCTAGGGAAGCTTCTTATTCATGTTAATTTTCAGAGTTAAGCCACTTCTTATCTATGCATAATTTCACACACACACACACACACACACACTAACTGGGCCCTGCTCGAAAGTCAGTCTGTTTATCACATCTGCACCTACTATATTAATTCCTATCCAGACGGCATAACTTTAATTTCCTTAATTTTAATATTATCTTAATTACTTTTATATATTTCACATTTTTTATATTTCTAAATATTTAGTTATAACATATTACAACACCTGTACTAATTAATATTAGACAAAACTGACCACGAAAGCTAAAGGAAGATAATTTATCTTCGCAGTCTCCAATTCCTGAACCCCCATGATGTCCTCAATTCACTCAGCCGGGCTTTTCCCTCTCCTCCCCAAAGTGTCAGGCGCTTTTTTTTTTTTTTTTTGACAAGATCACCAGTGCCTGCCCCTTGTCCCTAAATAATTTACGATTCTAAATTTCAGTCCCCGCGTCACCAGCGTTTCACATAGCTGATCACAGAATCTAAACACACTCCTCGCCTGGCTGCCTGGCTTCCCAGTCCCAGGTCTCCATGCTTTTAATTCCTCCTTGCCTGTGGGCCTCTCCTGTTCTCAGGAAGGCCGGGAGAAAAGGGTTAAATGAGGAAAGGGAGCTTACCCGACTGAGAGTAAAATCCGCAGAAGCGGGGGTATTGGGGGCTGCCGCGTAAAGGTCGAGAAGTTCAGACAAAGGGTTCACTCTGGGAGGGGCGGCGGAGGGTCACCACCAGCTGAGAGGAAACCGCACGGGAACTAGCCATTGCCCAGGAGTATAGAGGAGACCGCCTCCCGAGAATAATGGCTTCCGCTTCACTTCCGCCTTCTAAATCTCGCGGGACCTCATTGTCAGCTCTAACCCGGAAGCATAGGGTGGAAAGGTTTCTGGGAAATATAGTTCTGAAACTTCGGCGTGGGTCGGTTCCCGGTTGGATTCTGGTGGTTGAGCATATTTCCCCAATTTCTAATTGTTTGAGTCCCTACGGACTGAATTCTCAAGCTCCTTATAAACATTCTTTCTGTAATAGCAACAAATCTCACTGCAAGTATGCTTTATAGACTCAAGACCCAAATGTCCACCTGCAGCCCCACATCTCTAACCTGAATTCCAGAGAGAACGAGACATTCTTAATTTGGATATTTTGTAGATACTTTAAAATGTCAGAAATTAAACTCTGGACTCCACCTTCTCACACTAACTAGGAACCTTACCTTTCCACTTGTAAACTTTGAACACCTCAACCTCTTAGGCAGGATAGACAGTTATTAGGGCAGGAAAAGGGGAGAGGGGAACAAGGGAGATTTAAGATTTAATCTTACCCACTGAATGAGGGAGTCAGCAGTCCCCAAACTGGATTGAACAAGATAACCAGGTATCCGAATAGTTCCAGGAAAAACTGCAAAGAGGGATCTTGAAACCCTGCCTATTAGCCCCATTACAGGGAAACTAAGCCTTGAAGCTAAGAGTATATAACTCATAACACCCCAAGACGGGGCTCTCAGGCTAGCTGAGTTTGCCCCCTTGTACCTTGAGCCGAGTGTATAGCTTTACTTCATAAACTGCTTGCTTTACTTGAATGCTGCACTCCATCTCTCCTGAATTCTTTCCTGAGAGCGTGACAAGAACCAAGGAGGTGAGAAACCCCAAGGACTCAGGTCTTCTCTGGTGACAGACCTTTTTGTTTGTCCCATTGATCCATTAGGAAATGTTTGGTTCTACCTCAATCAGCAACCCAGAACTTGATCATTTTACCAGAAATGTTTTACATGCCTCTGGGTCAATGCAAGAGAGGTCATGGCAGGACTCAGAAAAGTCGAGGTTAGTGTTTTATGGTCCTCTTTTATAATACTTAATCAGAAATTTATGAGGCACAACTGAATTTCTAAATAAGGAATTTATCTAAATATCCTAAGTGAGGGCATTTACCTGAGTGGGATGAGCATTCAAGGAACACAAAGAGAAGTCCACCTCCTAGCACAACTTATAATGCTAACTCCACCAACACAGACATCTTGAGTAAATTACCTACAGCCTGTTTTGTTTCTGTATAAAGGTGAAGTTAGCATGCCTATGAAATTACTAACCAGGTTTTTTTTCACAAAATGTTTTTAAAAATGTTTTTATTGGTTGATTTTTAGAGAGAGAGGAATGGAGGGGGGGGCATGGATTTGTTCTACTTATTTATGCATTCCCATTGGTTAATTCTTGTATGTACCTTGACCAGGGATTGAACTCACAACCTTGGCATATCTAAATGATGCTCTATCCAACTGAGATAACCAGCCAGCTATCTCCAGCCAGGGCCAATCCAGGTTTTTTTAACTAATTTTTTAAGGAGAGAGGAAGGAGGGAGGGAGGGAGGGAAGGAGCGAGAGAGTCATCAATCTGTTCCTGTATGTGCCCTGACTGGGTATCGAATCAGCAACCTTTGCATATCAGGATGATGCACTAACCAAACAAGCTATCTGGCCAGGATTCTACACAGGTTTTTTAAAGATAAAATTACCCATAACCCAGATTCCCCTTTCATGGTCCTCCTGGTCACTACAACCCATTCTCCAGATCTACAGAAACCTTATAATAGCTTATTATAACATGTGGTGGGGTTTATAACACAACAACCCTAAAATATGGTACCTTAGCATATTGAATTTTTTTTTAGGTGAGAGGAGGGGAGATAGTGAGGCAGACTCCCACATGAGCTCCTACAGGGAGCAACCTCATCTGGGGCTAGTGCTCGATTACCCAGCTATTCTTAGTGCCTGAGGCTGACATGCTTGGACCAACCAAGACATCTTCAGTGCCCGGGGGTGATGCTGGAACCAATCACTACTGGCTACAGGAGGGGAATGGGGAAAGAAGGGGAGAGGGGAGATATGGAAAAGCATATGGTTGTTTTTCCTGTGTGCCCTGATCAGGAATCAAACCCTGTATATCCGTACTCTGGACTGATGCTCTATCCACTGAGCAACTGCCAGGGACAGCATATTGAATATTTTGAGCAGAAGGAATTTGATAAATAACAGGTTCTCTGACCTCTCCCTGAAGCAAGTCATAAGTCCCTGTCCCTTTTGATAGGTGTTATCTCTATACCCAAAGGAAAAGAGCATCCTGATCTCTGAAGGTGGAAAGACACAGAGAGGAATTCAAATGAACAAGATTGCTAATTTTCCCTCCATTTACTACTCTTAGCTCTCATCTTTTTGTGCTGTACATTTTTCTCACTTTCTGTGCTCCCACATTTTCCCATATAAAAAACTGAGCTACAGGGCTAGGGCAGAGATTTCTTAAATAGGAGGTAAAAGGGCAAGAAGCAAGACCTGATAAACTGGAATATATTAAAATTAAGAACTACTCATCAGAATACATCATTGATAGTAAAAAGAACAGTCAGGAAATTGAAGAAAAACATATATCTAAAGATGAATTTACATTCAGAATATGTAACAAACTTTTACAAATCACTAAGAAAGAAACAACTCAGTTTAAAAATAGGCCCAAAAAATCTGGTCACATCACAAAACATGCCATCCCAATGACCAATAAATATATGAAAGGTTTTCAACTTTAAAGGGAGAAATGTGAATTAAGTGCTTATTTAAACCACAGTGAGAGACCACTATTCATTCACTCGACAGAGTGGCTGTAACAAAAAGGACTGAGAATGCGAAGCGTTAGTGAGTATATGGAGGAAACAACTAACAGTTGGCTGGTAATTTGTTAGTCACATTGAAAAAAATGGCAGAATCTACTACAGCTGCACATATATGTATGCTATACCCCAGAAATTCCACTCCTCAACAGAAGACAGGTGCAATTATATTCACAGCAGCACTATTATTAATAGCCAAAATTTAGAAACTATTCAAGTACCCATTAACAAAACAATGGATAAATTGTAGGGTATTAACACACTGAGAATGAAAGAACTGACACTATATGTAAATTATGGGTAAATATTGCAAACCTAATGAGTTGAGTAAAAAAAACCCAGACACGGTAGAGCGTCGGCCTAGCGTGCGGAGGACCCGGGTTCGATTCCCGGCCAGGGCACACAGGAGAAGCACCCATTTGCTTCTCCACCCCTCCGCCGCGCTTTCCTCTCTGTCTCTCTCTTCCCCTCCCGCAGCCAAGGCTCCACTGGAGCAAAGATGGCCCGGGCGCTGGGGATGGCTCTGTGGCCTCTGCCTCAGGCACTAGAGTGGCTCTGGTCGCAACATGGCGACGCCCAGGATGGGCAGAGCATCGCCCCCTGGTGGGCAGAGCGTCGCCCCTGGTGGGTGTGCCGGGTGGATCCCGGTCGGGCGCATGCGGGAGTCTGTCTGACTGTCTCTCCCTGTTTCCAGCTTCAGAAAAATGAAAAAAAAAACCAAAAACCCAGACACAGCCCTGAGTGGGTGGTTTAGTGGATAGAGTGTCGTCCCTGAGCACCGAAGTCAAGGGTTCAATCCTTGGCCTGGGCACGTACAAGAAGCAACCAATGAGTATACAACTAAATAAAACAACTAAGTGGAACAAGGAGTGGATGCTTTTCTTTGTCTCCCTTCCCCCATTTCTCTCTACCCACTTCCTCTCTCTCTCAAATCAGTGGGAAAAAATTAAAAACAACAAAAACCCAGACACAGTGTATGATTTTGTTGATAAAGTACAAAACAGGCTAAATAATCTGTCCTGTGGATATCAGGATGGTCATTACACAGGGGATCAGGGAGATGTTGATTGCAGGGGAAATAGAGAGGGCTTTCTGGGTGCTGAGAGCATTCCCCTTGATCTGGATGGATGCTGATAACATAAGTGTGATTGAGTTGTGAAACTCATCAACTTATATGTGTCCTCTTCTGAATGTACATTATAGTTCAAGAAAAAGTTGAATTCTATCTCTACTGCCTAAGCTCTTAAGATTCCTCACCTCAGAAAATGGCAACTCTTAACAGTTCAAATATAAAAATGAGTCATTTTTTACTCTTTTTCTATACCTCAGCAAATACTCATGGTCTACTTAAAATATATATCCAGAATCAGCCCATTTCTTTCCACATATACTGTTATCTCCCCAGCCCAAATCTCTAACTCTACACTGTATTGTTCTTATACCTTCTATCTGATCTCCCTCCTTCTGCCTTTATCCATACTGAACTCAACTTAGCACAGCGATCCTTTAAAAACCTAACTTGAATCATTATCAGTCCTCTGTTCAAATTTTTCCAATGGCTTTTTTCACTGATGTTGGATATTTTAATTTACTACTAGCCTACCATATTCTACCCTGCCCTGTTGCTGAAGAAGGCTAATCTTTGAAGTCTAATCAAGAAATTTCTTAGCCCTCTGACTTCCTGTTTGGTTGTGCCAATGGGGGAGGACTAGCAAGAGATCAGAGGAAAGAAGTGTAAAATTTGGGTATATATTCTCTTGTCTTCCTCCCTGCCAAGGTCTCTGCTCCTATAACATAACTTTCTCTTACCAGCCATAAATTAGTGCACGACTTCCTGTGATTTCTCTAAATCCAGCCCATACTTTTGTAAACATTGCCTTATTAAACTCTTCTCAAGTTATTCTAAATTCAGTGTGTCCTTTGAATCCTATCAGGACTTGATGGATACAATAAAGGGTACCAGAAAAGAAACTCTCAAAATAGGACTCTAAGATTGGGTTAGTTATCATTTGAAAGGTTCTCTCTTTGTGAAGGGGAAATGGGGCATGGATAAGACATGGAAGAAAGTGGCATCACAATCATTCAAGTTATCATCAATGTTAGTATTGGATGAAGTGCAGGTGAAAGCATTGGGAAATTAAGTGCTGTGGCATCCGTTTCATTGCCATGACAGTAACAGGGATTATAACCTTTGGAGACTCCCTCACTTCTTAAAACATCCTTAGAGAGATATTCACAGGTAAAGGAAGAAATTAAAAGCTGTGACTCTCACCTCAAAAAAAAAAAAAAAGAACAACTGCAATGACTTCTGAGTATAGTAACTGTTAAAAAACAAAATTTGAGTAAATTCAAAGATCTAACTGGCTTTAATAATGAACCATAAATCAGGAAGCATTCCAATTAGCAACTAGAAGGGTGATCCAAGGGGTTGTACAAAATGGCAGGATTTTATAGGAAGAAGAGCGGGACAACGGAGCTATCAACAAAAGAAAATTAAAAATTATTTTTAGACCAGGGCATCTACTTTTCTGGGGGGAAGAAATGCAACTATTTTTGTCATGCAGATCCCCTACTCTTTCAATTGGGGCTTGAGAGGGCCCATGTGACAGATGACTTCATGGTGTCGACCAGAGAGTTCCAGACTGGTTGGTTAAGATGAAGTGTCTGGGAGAGATTGAAATAGCAGTTAGCTCACATCTTAAATCTAGGTTTGGTATCAGAAACTTTAGCACAAGTGATGCCATTTTGGGTCCATATTTTTCTTTAACACCTCCATAGTGCTAGTTACCACCTCCATCCTGGTAGCTAAATGGTCATGAAGTCACCTTTTATTTTTTCATGGTGAGAACATTTGAGATCTACTCTCTTAGTAACATTCAAATATAAGATACAGTATTATGTATAATCAACATAATATACATTACATCCCCAAACTTGTTAATCTGATAACTGTAAATTTGTATATTTTTTCAATTGAGTTCACTCACCCTTTGTGCTTTTTCTTCTTCTTTTTTCTTTTGGTTAAAGGCAAACAACAAAACTGAGCAAGTAAGAAGATTGATTTCATTCAGGGTATTTCAATCGGGAAAACAGCCCAGATCTGAAAATTAGAGTGTCTCCCCAAGGTGTCTTTGCTTTATTTAGACTTTTATAGGAAGAAATAGGCAAGTTACAGGTAGGAGGGGATTGTACATTTAAAATTGCTACTTCAACCAGGGCAGTATGTTAGCTTAACAAGAAATGTTTATAACTGCATCTAGCTGGGGAAGGGGATAAATAGGTTATCTACTCATTGATGAAAGAAGAGGATGGAAATTTGGAGGGGTGTGCCTGGCATTTTTTCAGGTAAACAAGCTGGTCATCAGTGAATCATCCATTTTAAGTGAGGAAGAGAGATTCTTTGTAGTAGCAAGTCTTTTTCAGAACAGTATTTTCAGCAGCACAAGTAAAGATCAATATTGTTACTCTGCTGTATTGAATCCACAGATATAAGCGATGAGTTTACTCTAACATATATACCTTACCCATCTTCAACTAAAACATTTTATTTTCATTTTTGAGCAGTGGTTCTCCATGGGCAACATTTGGCAATGCTGGGAGATAATGTTGGGTGTCACAGCTGAGTTTTGGTGGGATGTTACTGGTATCTACTTCTGGAATCAGGAAATGCAATTAAACATCTGAAATACACAGGACAACCTCCCACAATCAGGGGTAACCCACTCCGAATATGGGGAAGGCAAGGGATGGTAAAAATTGCTGTCCATATCCCCTTTGCAAAAGAACCAGAGCTTTAGCCCTGGTGGGGTAGCTTAGTTGGTTAGAGCATTGTCTGATGCACAGAGGTTTCCAGTTCAATCCCTAGTCATGACACATGCAGAAACAGATCGATATTTCTGTTTCTCTCTCTCTCTCTCTCTCTCTCTCTCTCTCTCCTTCCTCTCTATCTATAATCAATAAAAACTCCAATACTTTAAAAAGAAGAGAAAATATATTTACAATATTGTATGTATTGATTTTTTAAATTCTACTATAATGGACCTGTGCAATTCAAAACTCTGTTGTTCAAGGGTCAACTATATTTTCTAATATACATTAAAATATGAAGTCTTTAAAGTGCTCTCTGCATCCCATGTTGAAAATATGAATGATTGCATCATTATAGCTTATAAAATTTTGCTCAGGACCACGTACTAAGGTAGTAGCCTCCTCTGACATTAACCCTAGATGAGGGTCTAGTCTAACCCCACTGGTCTAACACCTGGTGCCAATTTTTGTTGCTACCACCAACATGGGGACATACACTCTGGCTCTCTAGTCTTTTCACAATCATCTCAGAGAAAACTGGGACTTTTTCTAAGGAGAAGCTCACTAGTTTCTCCTTAAGGTCAGAACCAAGAATTCATGCATGAGCTTCCTGGAGGTAAAAAGAAACATGTAGAAAAAGAATGACATATACACATCTTCTCAGGGTTGGGAAGTCACTCAACCAGGAGTTCTCTTCTATAAGCGATGCTTCTTAAGGATTTGAACTGCCTTGGGGAAGAACTGACAGGATGCATTTGGCTAATGAGGAACTTTGGAAATTGAGCCCTCAAGGTCACAAAGACTTCAACTAGTCTACCTGTGACCACTCCACTAAACAGCCTATCTCAGGTCAAGAAACTGCACACCTGAGTCTCCTGAGATGATTCTTCTTTCCCAGAAGCCCAGTTACCTTACTTCGTCCACCTGCCCTTCCTGCGAACAGATTTCTCATTTCTATACTTGGATTTCCAGGGGAAAGGTGAATTACTCATTGATGGCTCCCAGGTAATCAGAATCCAGTAAATACTGTAAGATACTGAACAGTACTTTTTTTTTTTTAATGAGTCTATCTGGAGAACACCCAAGAAATAAGAGAAAGTTTGGTAGGATTAAGTTATAAGTGAGAATTGAAACTAATTTTTGACCCCGTTTTTCATGAATTTACTTTCCCTCTTTCATCTAATTTGCAATCAGCTTTCATCATTTCTGGCTCCTATCCTGTCTTCTACATTCCAGGGACTCTTCCTCCACCTGAGCATAAATCAGCCACTTCAAGCACCAGACAGATATTCTACAATTCTCTGGTTTCCTGCATTTCTTTGGTCTTGAGTGAAGCTGGGTGGGGTGAGTTGGCTTCTTAATTTTTCCACATCTGGTTCAGATTTCCTTTACTAGAGGAGAACTCATCCTGTTTCTAAACTGTGTTAACTCTGGGATTGGAGATTGATATTCACTCATCTACATTTTGTTTAGGGGGGGGGTCTTTCTTTGAAAACCCCCTAAACAAAACTTTATTTTAAATATTTTAAATACATATTGTAAACAATCAGAACAGCACAAGTGATTAGTAAAATAAACAGTCACTGCTTTCCCAAATTAATGCTGAAATGTGGCCATATTAGCTTCAAGCACTTTTTAAAATTAATAAAGTATTTCACATACATATAAAGTCTTCTTTGCTTTTTAAAAGTATTTTAAACTGAAATGACATCCAAAATGTACACAGAAAGGCCTTTCTTTGCCTATATGCAAGGATAACTTATGTCATCATGAGAAGTACTCTTTATTATCTCTTAGCCCCGTCCTTCCCTCTCAGAGGTTACCACTCTGGAATTTGGTGGGTATTTGCCATGCTTACTTTATACTGTTATTACATGTGAATGTGTATCTATAAATATGTCTCTACTATGGAAAACCCAAATGTCCACTAATGTGAGAATATATGTTAAAATTAATGAATCAGACCTGTTCGTATCAATCTTGATAAATAAAGGAGCACAGTGTTAAGCCAAAAATGAAACTGCTAAAGTAAATATGAAATATAGCCTTGGCTGGTGGTAGACCTCTTCCCAGCATGTAGAAGTACTGGGTTCAATTCCTGGTCAGGGCACACAGGAGAAGCAACTATCTGCTTCTCCATGCTTTTCCTCCCCCCACTCTCTCTCTCCTCCTCCTCCTCCTCCTCCTCCCATAACCATGGCTTGAATGGTTTGAGCAAGTTGGCCCCATGTGCTGAGTATGGTTCCATGGCCTTGCCTCAGGCACTGAAATAGTTCAGTTGCTGAGCAACAGAGCAGTTCCCCAGATGGGCAGAACATCACCTTGTAAGGGTGGATCCCCATCAAAGCTCATGCAGGAGCCTGTCTTTCTGCCTTCTTGCCTGTCACTTAATTTAAAAAAAAAAATGAAATATGATACCATGTAGAACAAGTGTCCTGGGGAGGAAAGGTTCATATTGAGGTTGCACAGGAATATTTTGGGATGTCAAGGAAATCTATCTATACATTGTTTTGTTTATTTAAAAAAAAAAAAAACTGAAGCAAGTGTGGCTTATATTCGAATGTGTATTTGATCACGCTGGGTGGTGGACTTAAGCCCTGCACTGTCACTCTGTACTTTGGGGGATGTTTGAAGTATAACAACATAAAACTTTATGAAAATAAACTATCAACGTAAGATACATCCAAACCTGTAGGAATTTTTATGCGTTTATTTGATCCAAACTGTCAACAATTGCCTGGTAGTAAACTCTCAACAGACTGAGAAAATGCTCCAGAGAATGAGTTTCACCACTTATTTTATACATCAGAATCAAGGGGAGGACATAAAAGGGTTACATGAAATTCACTGGTGATAGATTAGAGAGACAGGAGAAAGCAAAGTGGAGAAATTTCTGGGATCAGATAAAAGGTAAAATATATGTAGGCATATTTCTTTTACATAGATTAACAATGAGCAAGATAACAATAACAATGAGGAGTTCTGTGGTCTCCTGCTTAGTGGGAGATTGTACCCTGAAAAGAAGATTACTCTTATATTTCAAAGGCATGTTGTCATAGATTTTAAATGTATGTTATAGATGCAAAAAGAGAACAGACAGGCTCCATTAAGGTAAACATTGACTTTTTTTTTCTTTATTCATTTTTAGAGAGGAGAGAGAGAGGGAGAGAGAGAGAGACAGAGAGAAAGAAGGGGGGAGGAGCTGGAAGCATCAACTCCCATATGTGCCTTGACCAGGCAAGCCCAGGGTTTCGAACCGGCGATCTCAGGATTTCCAGGTCGACGCGTTATCCATTGCACCACCACAGGTCAGGCAGTAAGCATTGACTTTTGCTTAAGAAAAATACCTCCTTAGGATATAACTATCCTGTATGAAGTGCTATTATTGTATTCATTGCTTTTCTGCTTTAATACCTTTTTTGGTTTAATTTTATATACCTAGAACTAATGCAAATATTTGAACATTTAAAAAATTAATGTGATGAACAATGTAAAACATTTATATGATGAAATAGTATTAAAACAGCATGAAAATAACATGCATTAACATGGTTATGTCATAACATGTGTCTCTATTGTTATACTCATGTTTATATAGGTTATTTCCTCTCTCTACTTAATTTCTCTAAGAGAGCTGCCAGTGGGAATTGAGCACATTCCTCCTTTCTCAGCCCTGAGACATTATTCTTGGGGTGCCCTCCCTGTACTCTCCTTCCCCTTTCACCCTGTCTTACCCTCCGGTTCTCTTCTAGGCATCAGGACTTGTCTGCAGCTAAAATAAAAAATGATAGGAAAAATTACTGCAGGACCCCATATGTGGACTGCTGGGTTTGGTGTTTTTCATTTGTTCATTCCTCATCCCTGCAACACCCTTGACCATTTTGTGTAGTAGTTCTCATTATATAAATGAGAAAATTAAATCTGACCAGAAAAGTTCAGGGACCTTCCCATGTCACAGATCCATGTAATAATTGGGGGATCCATGATCGGACCAAGGAGTGTCCAAGTTCAATTCCTACCCCTAAGTAGTTGACATTCTTGTGATCACTTGTCTTTCTCCAGGAAAAGTCATCTTTGCTCAAGCCCTCAATTTGTGAAGCAAAGGGCTTTAATTAGGTGGGCTCACCACACCATTCAACTCTACATATATTGTGCTTCTATAATATCTTTGGCTGAGACACCATTACTGAAATTTCTTTAACTCAGTTCATAAGAACATAGGCAGATGCTTAGACACTGCCTGAAAGTGACGATTTTTCATTGCTTCTTTTTAGGTGAGTAAATTTGAAGATCTAATTGGTTTTATTAAGCAATTTATTAACTAGGAAGCATCCCCTCTAACAACCAGAATGATGCTCCAAGGGGTTGTACTAAAAAGGGTAAGGTTTCATAGAAAGAAAGGTGGGGCAAGAGACCTATTAACAAAATCAAATAAGGGATTATTTTTAGACAGCTTTTGAGAGAACAAGGATGGCAACTGTTTTTTAGCATGCAGATTGCTTCCTCTTTTTATAGGGTGGAGGATGGAGAGGCCATGTGACAGATTACCACACTGAAGTTGACCAGAAAATCCCAGACTGGTTAAGATGATATCTCTGGGAGAGGTTAAAACAGCAAGTAGGTCAAGCATAAATCTAGGTTTGGTATTATGAACATTAGGCCCATTTTGGGCCTGTGGTTTTCTCTTTCACAGGGGGGGCTCCAGAATCAACTTTTCAAGAATCTGGATAACCAGGGGATAGGAGAGACCTGGAGCTGGGTCTCAGTTGCCCCACATGGTGACTACTCCCCTGAACCAGTGACTGAGATGACTCTACCAGAAACAATG
The DNA here is from genome assembly GCF_036850765.1 of Saccopteryx bilineata. Lineage (NCBI taxonomy): Eukaryota > Metazoa > Chordata > Mammalia > Chiroptera > Emballonuridae > Saccopteryx > Saccopteryx bilineata. The sequence continues at coordinate 146,681,971 of NC_089490.1, read as the reverse complement.
GGAGTGTGTGTGTGTGGGGGGGGGGGTGTCTAATCTATGGATTACTTTTAACATTTTATTTTTTTAATTAAGATATAATTGACATATAACATTATATTCATTTTAGGTGTACAACATAATAATTTGATATACATCAATATTGTGACGTGATTACCAGAATAAGTTTAGTTAACATCCATTACCATACATTATTACAATTTTTCCCCTTGTGATGAGAACTTTTAAGATAATATTTTCTTTCTTATATTACCTATAAGATAAACTAAAGACATGGATTAAGACAAAAAAGGAGGGAACAACTGATACTACTGGATAGAGAAAGATCATTTTCATTTTACAAACAGCAGTGAGAAGGGGAAACTGATGAGAGAAAGACACTGATGATGTCAGTGAAGGATGTAAAGGACGAGTGGATCTATTAGGTCCATTAAACTACGTACAGGGATTAGCTATGACTCCCATTGACATTGAAATATTTTTGCAATTAATTTTCTCTTTCTTTCATTCTTTCTTTCGTCTTTCTTTTTTAATTCTTTCTTTCTTTTTTTGTATTTTTTTTGTATTTTTTTTTTTTGTATTTTTCAGAAGCTGGAAAGGGGGAGGCAGTCAGACAGACTCCCGCATGCGCCCACCCGGCAAGCCCACCAGGGGGCGATGCTCTGCCCATCCGGGGCGTTGCTCTGTTGCGACCAGAGCCTCTAGCACCTGGGGCAGAGGCCAAGGAGCCATCCCCAGCGCCCGGGCCATCCTCGCTCCAATAGAGCCTCAGCTGCGGGAGGGGAAGAGAGAGACAGAGAGGAAGGAGAGGGGGAGGGATGGAGAAGCAGATGGGTGCCTCTCTTGTGTGCCCTGGCTGGGAATCGAACCAGGACTTCCGCACGCCAGGCTGATGCTCTACCACTGAGCCAACAGGCCAGGGCCTGATTCTTTCTTTCTTTAGTTTTCTTTCTTTCTTTCTTTCTTTCTTTCTTTCTTTCTTTCTTTCTTTCTTTCTTTCTTTCTTTCTTTCTTTCTTTCTTTCTTCTTTCTTAATCTGTTTGTTGATTTTAGAGCGAAACAGACAGAAACATCAATCTGTTCCTCTATGTGCCCTAAGCAGGGATGGAACAAGAAACCTCTGCGTATTAGGACAGTGCTCTAACCAAGCCATCTGGCCAGGGTTTACTTGCCCTCCCTCCTTCCCTCCCTCCTTCCTTCTTTTCCTCCTTCCCTCCCACTCCCTCTTTTCCTTCCTTCCTTCCTCCTTCCTTCCTTCTTCCCTTCCTTCTTTGCCTTCCTTCTTTCCATCCTTCCTTCCCTTCCTTTTTCTTTCTCTTCCAGTCATGTGTTCAAAGACCATTAAACAGAAAAGATTATATGTGTTTATTTTAGAAATTACCAGTGAGGTAGAGAAAAAGCAATTTCTAAAATCAAGTGGGTTTTTTTCCTCTCAAACATAAAGATAGGCACAGAGTACTAAAGTTTTACTATTTGAATATATTATGTCAAACATTGCATTTATTATTGTAAGTCCCATCACTACTCTAAAATTATAATTTTTTAGGTGTTTTTGTTATTTCCCTTATCGTCTCTTCACCAGCCTTTCTGGGGACCTAATTATTAGGTGGTCTGCATATCAGGGTTAGCTAATTAAGAGATACTTTATTAGAGATACTTTATTAGAGAAAGTATTAGAGATACTTTCTCTCTAAAACTCTGAGGGTGATACAATAATTTTTATTTTATTATTTTATTTTAATTTAATTTATTAGCTTAGGACTATTTCATTCTCTTTATCACTGTTCTGTTATAGGGGAAAATGCTTCATCCTAGCTTCAGAGAGGTGCATTTTAACCTTCAAATAATGAAAACAGAAATATATTTTTCCTAGAATATTTCTTTTTCTCTCTTTCCTTAAGAGAAAGTATCAAAGAATTTGTGGACACATTATAGCTACCACATTCATGACTAAAAAGGTCATATGTTTCAAATGATACAGCAAAAGATTGTGGAGTTCTGTTCATCTTGAGTCCCTGCATGACTGTGAGGCAGACCCCTGTGCCTAGTGTCTCTTAAAATCAACTGCATGTGCATATACGTCTCCCCGTGACAGAGCCACACAAGTCTCCATTTGATCAGGCAGCATTTTCTAAAACTGACCTCAGGTATCACAGATGTGCCTTGTTTTGATGCTGTCAGTCAATACACACTAACTGGGATCATGGGAGTGTGGGAGACTGAAGACCAAGAAAAAAGCTTGGGATTTTATTTGCTAGGGTATCATTCAAGTTCTTCAAAGAGAAATGATAGAATCAGAATGAATTCATAGGAAGTTGAATTGTGGAATTGCTCAGGGCAGTAGCACATCATGGTCAGATATACCAGCTCTGGAGTCAGACTTCCTGAAATCAGTTCTTCACTCTGCCACCATTAGCTCTATCTTTGTATACACCTGTTAGCTGTATCCTAACATCCTCTTGCCCAGTTTCCTCAAATATAAATGGGTAAGCATGATACCTAACCTTTAGGTTTTATAAAAGAATTTAATGTTAAGTATTAAATTAATGACTTTGCCTACTAAAAAGGACTAAAAACAATGACAAATATAGTAGCACTGAGAACCCCTAGTGTCCAGATTGTGATCTCTAGATACTATTATTTCACTTAAAAGGACCGGCACTCCCTTGAAAAATGGCTAGTTCCAAGCCTGGGACTGAAAGTGCATAAGATTAGCATAGAACATGTTTCATGCCAAATTTCAGGCAGCTATGAGATTGCCAGGTTCATTTCAGAAGAATTCAGGAGGCAAATTGGGGAGACTTTTGCTGGCCAACAATGGGATAATTTGAAAATCAACATAAATAATAATTGCAATAAATTAAAATATATCAAATGCATGTCGAATCCAGGAGTTCGTGATGATACAATGTTCATCTCTGAAAAATGCTTAAAACCAATTTATTATTTTAAAAAGTGATGAATCAGGGTGTATTCTGAAAACAGGCGCCACCTGAGATGTTTTCAGGGCTCCCCATTTTCCTGTGGGTTCAGACAGTTCTTTGGTAGACACCCCTTGTTTCCCAAATTTAACAATTTGGACAATTTGGCAGAGAAATCAAGTGGGTAGGTAAAGCAACTCTTTTGCTTTACTAAATTCTAGCTTTCCTCTGAATTCTTGCTTTTCTGTTTGTTTGGGACTAGTCAATTTGAACTACCGTATAAGGATTGGATGCAATCTTACTCATGCCGTAGGCTCTCCAAGACCGAGATGGTAGGGAGTTTCTTGGTTCTGCCTTGGGCTCCTCTGGGAGATGTTTGGTTGCACTCTGGAAGGACAATTAGTGGAGATTAGGTCCTGCCTCGGACTCCCAGGTATATCTTCTTTTACTCTAGGAGGACTGTTGGGTAGATAAAATATATTACGCTCACTTTGTTAAAAATGGTGCTGCCCATGTGGAAGCCCGTTCCCAGGTGATGATATTAGTTGCCCTTAGGCTTGGAATGGGCATAATTATATTAATGTGTGTTGGGGTGGGCTGTGGGCAGGCAAGATCCTTAAAGCCTGGGGCTTGGTTTTAGGACTAAGCCTTTCCCACCCCTTTTGATGTGGGGTGGTGTAATCCCATCATGCCTCAGATAAGTGACTTTCTATTAGAGACTTCCCTATTTTGTATATTAGATTAAAGGTTTTGATTTCTGCACTATAAAGTGGGGCAGACCAGGAGCTTACTCTCTCAGTTCCTGAGATTAGCATTAGAAGAGAGAACAGAGAGGAGAGCAGAGAGAGGCCATGTGGAAGAGGCCAGGTTAAGCAGCCAAGATGGTGGAGTGCTGAGTGAGAAGCCAGTTTGTGCAGAGTTTGTGCAGGGAGAAGGAAGGAGATGAGGAATGGAGGTGAATAAGACTGGTGAGGTTAGAAACCTTTGATCCTAGGAAAACTTGGATAAGTCAGTAGCTTTGTGAGTGCTGAATGAGTGGGTTTTTGGAGCCCAGTGTGTGTTTTTACTTGCCTGCCAGGTGCAAGCTAGGATTAAAGATGATGGCCCACCAGCTCTTGGCTCCATTGTTTCTTTACCGACTGCCCAAATCCAATGCGAACCTGCATGAGCCAGGCTGCTGTGATGGTGGCCATGGATACTGGCCATACAAGAGCATTAATGGGAACTGAGCTAACCAGGTTAGTCAGTTCTGCTTTGGGCCTTCAGAGACGTCTGTTTCTCTAGGGAGACAATTAGTGGGGACTTCATCCTGCCCAGAGCTTCCAGAGACATCTAGTAGTGCTCTCAGAGGGAGACCTTAGTGGGGACATTTGTTTGTGCTCTAGGAAGACATAGTGGGGACTAAATTACCCAGGATTAATCAGTTTCACATTGCACTGCATCAGTGGAGACTGAGTTAACAAGGTTGATCAATCTCGCCTCGGACTTCCAGAGACATCTTTGTGTTTGTCAGATCTTGTTCTTTGCTTTTAATGTTTCTGTCTAAACCCCCTGAGTGATTGATATGTAAGTGAAAATCTCTAGTGCCTGAGCCTAAGTTCCAGAAACATGGCTAGGAGGGCATCTGATGAGTAATTAATATATAAGTAGAACCCTCTGATGCCTAAGCCTAAATTTCAGGAACATGGTTAGGAGAACACCTAAGAAGCCCCTGAAAGTGGAACCTCTTCCTTTGTCTATTGAGCTGTGTGCTTAAATAGTAAGTGTTGTGTTTTGTCTCCTTGTTTGTCAGAAAATCTCTAGTATGATTTTAATTGGAATAAGTAAAGTGTGCTTATTTAAATTTCTTGATTTATAATTTGTGTGTGTGAAGTCTTTGTTTAATGTTTAAATGTGTTTTTTAAGGCCTGAATTAAGTTTTTGCATGCACCCCTGGATTCAGATAGACTTCTCCCCTGAAGAGATTTTTCTTTTCTGTTGGCTCCTACCTCTTGTCTTGTGTGATGATTGACACCTCTATAGTCAAAAATTCTTTATTCTGAGTACTAATTAATTATCTGTCTTATCCTTCTTGCCTTTTATTGGTGTGCTAATTTTTGCATTCTCCCAGACAGTTTCAATTTTGTAAATCAGCACCCCAAAATTAAATATAGAAGGAGAAGGCTGAGGAATGTGCTCTGGGAAGTGTTTCTCCAGCCTCTGGGGTCAAAGGGCTGGCAAGTAAGCAGTTTGGGTGAGAGAAGAGTGAAAAGTAAGGCCAGGGTGTGCTGTATGCAGAACGGTGGGGGAAGGGCACCAGAGTAAGGTGGCAGGGACAACTAAGGATGGACTGACTGAAGAAAGTATAGAATAGAAACTAGTTTCAGATATCCACCTATGGACCAAAAGAAGTTTTTTTACCCATTTGGGAAATACAGGGTAGGAATAGTACTAAAAGATTAGAACTTTGCTTTAGAACAGGGGTCCCCAAACTTTTTACACAGGGGGCCAGTTCACTGTCCCTCAGACCATTGGAGGGCCGGACTATAAAATAATCTATGAACAAATCCCTTTGCACACTGCACATATCTTTTTTTTTTCTTTTCTTTTCTGAAGTTAGAAATGGGGAGGCAGTCAGACAGACTCCCGCATGCGCCCAACCAGGATCCACCCGGCATGCCCACCAGGGGCTGACGCTCTGCCCATCTTGGGGTGTCGCTCTCCTGCAATCAGAGCCATTCTAGCACCTGAGGCAGAGGCCACAGAGCCATCCCCAGCGCCCGGGCCATCTTTTGCTCCAATTGAGCCTCGGCTGCAGGAGGGGAAGAGAGAGACAGAGAGGAAGGAGAGGAGGAGGGGTGGAGAAGCAGATGGGTGCCTCTCCTGTGTGCCCTGGCCAGGAATCGAACCCGGGACTCCCGCACACCAGGCCGACGCTCCACCACCGAGCCAACCAGCCAGGGCCTGCACATATCTTATTTTAAAGTAAAAAAACAAAACGGGAACAAATACAATATTTAAAACAAAGAACAAGTAAATTTGAATCAACAAACTGACCAGTATTTCAATGGGAACTATGCTCCTCTCGCTGACCACCATTGAAAGAGGTGCCCCTTCCAGAAGTGCGGCGGGGGCCGGATAAATGGCCTCAAGGGCCCACACGCGACCCGCGGGCCGTAGTTTGGGGACCCCTGCTTTAGAAAAATCTTAGGAAAAAAAAAAGGAAACAGGGCCAGGTAAAAAGATTTAGAAATTAACAAACCATGGGTGTGGACCTTGCTGGTTATCAATTCCTTGAAATAAACTGCAACTCCAGAATGAGTAATGGGATCATGAGTAACAGGATTATAGGTGAATAGATTATCAGAGACAAGCCCTCCAGCTGCCTCTCCCCTTCCCCTCCCCAGGACATAGGGGTCATGTGGGCCCTCCATGGGTTGAGATTAATGGCTTATTGCCCTCCACTGGTGTGTAGGAAGTTATAGAAGGAAAAATAAGTGTAAAGTGAACAAGACTAGCACTGGGAGAAGGGTTCCAACTCTCTCTCATGGGGCTGAGGCGGGTGTTGGGTCCCCTCCAAGTTTCCCCTACCCTTCCCAGTTCCTTCGTGTGGCATGATTGTTGTCTGATGTGGGAGGCATAGGATTCATGGCGAAGACCCACTGCTTTAGCCATAATAGTACCCCCTTGGGCACCAAGAATTCCAGGCTCCCCGAGCCCTATATTGACTTAATAGTGTAAAGCACAGTGGGTCAAAAAGAGGGTTAACATCTCTTTGCCAGCTGGGTAGTTACAAAATAGTGAGTGCATTTTTACCATTCCTTATTTTTCTCAGTCAATCAATAATTCATTTGGGTAGTTGTTTGCAATCTTCTTATTGTAAACTGTACTAAAATTGTACTAATAGGCCCTGGCTGGTTGGCTCAGCGGTAGAGCGTCGGCCTGGCGTGTGGGAGTTCTGGGTTTGATTCCCAGCCAGGGCACACAGGAAAGGCGCCCATTTGCTTCTCCACCCCTCCCCCTCTCCTTCCTCTCTGTCTTCTCTTCCCCTCCTGCAGCGAGGCTCCATTGGAGCAAAGATGGCCCGGGCACTGGGGATGGCTCTGTGGCCTCTGCCTCAGGTACTATAATGGCTCTGGATGCAACAGAGTGACGCCCCAGAGGGGCAAAGCATCGCCCCCTGGTGGGCATGCCAGGTGGATCCTGGTCGGGTGCATGTGGGAGTCTGTCTGGCTACCTCCCCATTTCCAGCTTCGGAAAAATGGAAAAAAAAATTGTACTAATATTAAGGCATATAAAATTGTATAGTCTGCCAAATCCGAAGACTTCCTTTTTGTACCAAGGATCCTTTATTGTGTAAAAAGTGTTTTCCATGTACAGTGGTACCTTGCGATATGAATTTAATTTGTTCTGTAACCGAGCTCGTAAGTCAGTCAACTTGTATATCAAACGGCCGATACTGGACCCGTGCACCAACACACCAACTAGCAGCAGCTTCCCGAATCATGACTCGTATCTCAAAATTTTGCTCGGATCTCAAACAAAAATATGGACTGAGTCGCAGCTTGTATCTTAAAAAATTTGTATGTTGGTCTGTTTGTATCTCAAAGTACCACTGTATATGTTATTTCAAAAGCCTTCTGTTAATTCTCCTTTTTATTTACTGTTTCATAGCCTGTGATGTTGGAATCTTGGTTTGGGTATTAGGGAATATATATTGGTTATTAATAATGTCTTTTTATGTAATGTTTAGTTTATTAACATTTTTGGAGCAGTATTGTTCAATGTTAGGTCACCAAACCTAGATTAATAATATTACTATTGATTAGTTATGGAATATTGGTCATTTCAGTTCGTAATTGTAACTAAATCTTTAGAATTTGAGACACAAACGTAATAGGAAATTGTTTAAATCCTTTTTCCCAAGTTACCTATAGAATTAGAAAACTCAGAATTCCCTTTATCAGGGAAGCCTCAAGCCCTAGCAGAACTGTTAGAATCTGTAATACAGTTGAGACCACCTCAAGAAAATATTTCTAATTGCCTAGCTTATGTAAGATTCTAGCTCCCAAGCAAGTGAGGAAAATTTAGACATTTTCCCTCAGTTTCTGTTAACCAGAATCAGAAAAGATACTAAGGCAGTCAACTTAGCCTTTACATAGCAATCAGCTCTAGAAATTAAAAAATGTATTGTAAATTTCAAAAAGGGTTATATCATCAGCTGCTAAAAGTAAATAAGTGAATAAAACTAAGCATTTTGGAAGGGACATTGCTTCTCCCTCAATCAGGTAGCTTTGCCTGGCCCCCAAAGATGACTGGTTAGTCAATGATGGGTAAGATTCCTGAAAGAAGGAACAACCTAAGACAGGCACAGTTGATGGGGAGCCATAAATAAAAAGCATAAAAACTAACAAAAGTGAGGCTCAAAACCTCACCATTACAATGCAGGAGCCTGCTCCCCTGAAATAGTGGATTTTATCCACTAACTAGGACACCAAAAAAAGGGAGACTCCCTAGAGGTTCAGGAACAACCAAACAGCTAAAGATGCTACCTAAAAGCAGTGGGGTTTCTAGAAAATTTTACTAGCTTTTACTAGAATCCTTATTGCCAAAGGTTTATTTGCAACAAATTAGAAAAAGATTTTGCTAACAGGATAGGGATAATTAGAAAAGCCAGACTTAGAATCCATTACAAAAAGCATAATATCTGAGTGTTTAGTTTATGTCCAGGTAAATACTAAACAAAGTAAGGAAATTGTGAAAAGAAAAGAAACAGGGAAAGAGGAACTTTCCCATGTAAACATTTAGAAATAGACTTTAATTTAATAATTGACAAATAAATAGAAGCTTTTCCTACTGGAAGTGGGTCCACAGTGACAGTTGTTAGGAAGTTGCTGTGTGGAATTCTTTCCACATTTAGCTTGATAATTCTAATGTTAGGCCTGCATTTATGTCCAAAATCTCACAGCTAATAGGAAAGGAACCCAATATTAATTACAAACTCATTTGAAGTTACATTGTGCCCACAGGCCCCAAGGGTTCAGGGCAAGTGGAATGCATGAATCAAATAATAAAGGAAAAGTAACTATTCCTTCCTTAAGTACTTGCAGGGTCTGCAGATTACTCAGCAGGCTGTTTAAAAGACTGTCTGAGAGGTGCTTCCAGCAATGCCAGGAGATCTGGTACATCCTTTTCAGCCTGGGGACTCAGTCCAAATAAAGAAGTACATCACCTAAAGACTGACTCCCATGTGGACAGGTCCCCACACTGATCCTGACCACTCCCACTGCTGCCAAGGTAGAAGGCATGCCTGCCTGGGTCCACCATAACCAGCTGAAACCTGCAGTCCCAGCAGAGACACCTTCGTGGACAATGGAGACTGACCCTACCAACCCTTGTAAGTTAGCCCTAAGAAGGACGGCATGACCTGCTCCAGCCATAAACCGGAAGCTGGTTGGTCTATGTACAATTTATGCATAAATAAACTCACTAAGGACTCCCTTTTAATCAGACTGAGGAAAAAGGGGATCTGGGGTAAAAGAAAAGCCAGTTTGCTTATCATTAAAGGTTAAGTTTTTTAAGAGTTCTGACTAAAAGGAATTTTATAATAATAAAAGGTGTAGGTACAGCAGTACTTTTTAAAAGAGAAAGAAGAAAGTATATTATTATAAAAGCCAGTTATTTCTGAATAATTAAGAAAATCTATAAAAATTAAGATTAAGAATTGTCTCATGCACCTTGTTAAAATGAGTCAAGGATTTGACTCAATATAAAACCAGTGGGGAATGTGGTAAGGTGCCAGAGAACTGTAAAACTTAGTATTGGTAATGCCATTTTAAAGAGGAAAAGTCAGGCTTTCTGTCCTGTCCTTTCTTTGGAAAATGGAGAGAAAAGGATATAGAAATTTCCTGATTTACAAGAACAACTGGGTCATTTGGTTTTAGTTCTCTGAACGGATTAAGGTTATCTGAAGAACTTCCTTTCCCTTTCAATAAGAGACAAAATTTACATATCACCCTACACTGATTTTAACTCTCCTTCCCTTCCTGGAATCCTGATATTAACGTGTACCTCTAGGCAAAGGAGGAGAGATATATACTAAAAGATTTGTGCATGTCTTTGATTGTATTACCTTGAAAGTTTTAACGTTTTTTAAATCCCCTAGACCAGTGGTAGTCAACCTGATCCCTACCGCCCACTTGTGGGCATTCCAGCTTTCATGGTGGGCGGTAGTGGAGCAACCAAAGTATAAATAAAAAGATAGATTTAACTATAGTAAGTTGTTTTATAAAGATTTAATCTGCCAAACTTAGCAAAATCTGACATAAAGTACTTGGTAAGTAATTATTATTATATGCTTTAACTTGTTGTAACTCTGCTTTATAAATTTTATACAGTAAAGTTACTTCTCTACTTTATAAATCACCATAACTATGGAACTGGTGGGTGGTTAGAAAATTTTACTACTAACAGAGATACAAAAGTGGGCGGTAAGTATAAAAAGGTTGACTACTCCTGCCCTAGACAAATGTTATAATCTTGTTAATGATTGTGTCATGCTGTCATGCCCCTCCCCCAACTGGTATGTGGTCAAAGGGTATATAAACAGCCTCTGTGATATATTTGGGGCTGCACGATTTGGGTCTGCTATGCCCTGTGTCAGTCATATGCAGCCGGCATATTAATAAATCTCCTTTTAATAAAACCCTTCAAAATTCATCTGGACTTGGTGCTTCTACGTAAACCCATGGAAGTGAGGTATGGTACTTTACAACATTTGGGGGTACGGTACTTTATAACACAAGGAGGTAGGTAAAGCAACTCTTTTGCTTTACTGAATTCTGTTTTGGACTAATACTGGTCAATCTGTTTGGGACTAGGATGTAGGTAGGGCAAATCTTTGGCTTTGCTGATTTGGGACTCCGGAGCTGTGTAGGTAGGGCCAATCTTCTGCTTTGCTGTTTGGAACTAGCCTGTCTGTCTCAATCTACTGCATAAAGGACCAGACATGGTCACACTCTCGCAGTGGGCTCTCCAAGACCGAGACGTCAGAGGAAAGTTTTGGGTCCTGCCTTAGGCTTATCTGGGATGCATTTGGTTGTACTCTGGAAAGCGGGCTTCCAGAAATGTCTGTTTGTGTTTGCACATTTAGTCATGTTCTAGGAAGACAATTAGTGGGAACTGAGTCAACCATTTGCTGTGGGAAAAGAGGACGCTAGAAGATAAGCTGCCCCCTCGCTTCCTCTAAGGGAGGGTTCAGTCTCTTCCAGCCCTGCTCCAACCACCTGTGACCTGACCTTGCCCAGCATGCTGGAACTTAAAGAATAAAGGTGCCCAGGGCCATTGGCCCCATCTCATGTTACTGTGGATGAGCCGAGAGCAGTGATCCCCAACCTTTTTTGGGCTACAGACTGGCTTAATGTCAGAAAATATTTTCACGGACTGGCCTTTAGGGTGGGACGGATAAATATATCACGTGACCAAGTGTCAAGAGTGAGTCTTAGATGGATGTAACAGAGGGAATCTGGTCACTTAAAAAATAAAACATTGTTCAGACTTAAATATAAACTAGAAAGCCCGGCAGTCATACGAAATGACCACTGTTCTAGATATTATAAATTGTAATTAAAATGATTTGTGCAAAGGTTTCTGCTAATTCAAACTGAATTACCCAGGGCAGGTGGCGAGGATGCCCCTTTGCTTACTGCCCCATGGGGTTTCCCCCTTCTACTTGCTTAATTGCTTAAAGTAGAGTGCAATGAAGGAAACCACTGGCGGTACATTTCTTAAGAGCCACCGCTAGCTCAATAAATAAAGGTGATTTAAATAATAAAATGGTAATTCACATGTCAAAGATCTCTTTGTACACAACATTTCTTGTGTAGATCTTTCCATCATTTTTAAACTCGCCTTGCAGAGGACCATCAATTATTTTTAATTTTACGTCTGTTCTTTCACGAACTCTTGAACAGGCAACATAAAGTTGACCGTGTCCAAATGCAGGCTCAGGTAAAAAAAATGCCAACACGCTTAAGCGTTTGGCCCTGAGACTTATTGATACTCATAGCAAAGGCAAGTTTTACAGGAAATTGTCTACGTCTCAATTGAAATGGCAACCCTGTTTGAGATGGAGCCAAATCAATTCTTGGAATGACATGTATTTCACCTTTAGAGGAGCCAGTCAAAGACTTAACTATTATGACATTATTTTTCAATTGGAGAACCTCTAGTCTTGTACCATTGCAAAGACCCCTTCTGGTGTTAAGATTTCTTAACAGCATAATAATTGCTCCAATCTTTAACCTCAATTTGTGAGGTGGCATGCCAGAAGGCGGGACTATTTGAATGCCGTGGCAACTTCACCCCATTGGCTAGTACAGTTACACAAGCAACCAATAAGCTATCAGCGACAAACACACTTAAGCCACATATAATAAAGATAAATCAGAAATAATGTAAGTTATTTATTCTTTGTCTGTGGACCGGTACCAAATGGCCCACGGACCAGTACTGGTCTGCGGCCTGGGGGTTGGGGACCACTGGCCTAGAGTATTTCTTCCAAGTAGCAGGTAAACTGATCTCATTTCTTATAAACACAAGGGCCACTTACTATGCCTTGCCTGAGTATTCAGGTTTTATTTATCCCTTGAAGATCTCTGTTATGGGTATTGATAGTATTATTTTCTCCTGCTTTGTTTAATGTATAGTGTCTCTTTATTCCTCTTGTCTCAATGCCCCATGCCTATTTTAGGCTGGGACCTGCTCCTAATTTAGACAAATTTACCTCTGCCACCAAGCATGGTGTATCCCAAGGTTCTCTTCACCATGCCACAGTTTCAGAGCCTCAGGGCCAGTCACCTTGTGTTCATCTCTCCAGTTTAAAGAAAATGGAAGCTTTGTCTCCATACATACTGCAGGTGCTTTTCCAGTCTACCTGACTCATTGCTATCCAGAAGCAGTGGTCATTGGGACTTAGACTCTAGTTGCAAAGTATAAAAATGTGACCACAACTCTAGTGCCTTATGGACTTTTATATGTGTGACTCCTGCTCCTTGGGACAGTTCTCAGACTGAAGTGGCAATTGGGTTACATTTACAAATAGTATGAAGTGGTGATGGTGTCAACATGAACTTAGGGAAATTACATTAACATGTTAAGGACATTTAAGACTGAAGAATTTTATTTTAAATCCTGTTGTATTAATTAAAACTTTGCTTAATAATCTGATATACTTTAATCACTTCATTGTATTAGGATATTTGTTTTTTTTTAATTTATTTATTCATTTTTTTTTTTAGAGAAGAGAGGGAGACAGAGAGAGAGAGAGGAGAGACACAGAGAGAGAAGGGGGGAGGAGCTAGAAGCATCAACTCCCCTATGTGCCTTGACCAGGCAAGCCCAGGGTTTCAAACCGGCGGCCTCAGCATTTCCAGGTCTATGCTTTATCCACTGCGCCACCACAGGTCAGGCAGGATATTTGTTATAGTATTTGTTAACATTAACTGTTTTAATTTTGTTGTTCATTTTATATTTTTACAGTCTGTCTCAAAATCAGAACATGGGAATTCAAATGAGTATAAAAATGCTACCCAAAACCAGTGGAGTTTTTAGGAAATTTTAATGAATTCACTAAAACCCTTGTTACTAAAGGTTTATTCAAAAGCAATTAGAAAAAGATTTTGCCAACAAGAAAGAAATAATTAAAAAGCCAGACTTAAAATCTATTACAGAAGGCAAAATATCTGAGTGTTTAGGTTTTTTTTTTTTTGGGGGGGGGGGTTGTGTGTATTTTTCTGAGGTTGGAAATGGGAGGCAGTCAGACAGACTCCCGCATGCGCCCAACCAGGATCCACCCAGCATGCCCACCAGGGAGCGATGCTCTGCCCATCTGGGCCGTTGCTCTGTTGCATCCAGAGCCATTCTAGCACCTGAGGCAGAGGCCATAGAGCCATCCTCAGCGCCTGGGCCAACTTTGCTCCAATGGAGCCTTGGCTGCAGGAGAGGAAGAGAGAGACAGAGAGGAAGGAGAAGGGGAGGGGTGGAGAAGCAGATGGGTGCTTCTTCTGTGTGCCCTGGCTGGGAATCGAACCCGGGACTCCTGCATGCCAGGCCGACACTCTACCACTGAGCCAACCAGCCAGGGCCCTGAGTGTTTAGTTTATGTCCAAATGAATACTAAGCAAAGTAGGGAAATTGTTATAAAAGCCAGTTAATTTTATATAAGTTACAGAAGATCTGTATAGTTTATAAGAAATTAATCAGTAACATTTATTTCTTTAATGAACTGTATTGCTATTAATGCTGTCTGATAAATATCTATTACATGTTATAAGTTAATATTCCTACTCAACAGCCTCATGCTCTTCTGTAAATTAAGTCAAGGATTTGACTTAGAGAATATAAAACCAGTGGGGAATGTGGTAAGGTATCAAAGTTGCAAAATTAATATTGATATTTTAGGAAGAAAGGTAGGCTTTCTGTCCCATCCTTCTTTTGGAGAGGGGAGGCAGAAGAATGTAGAAGTTTCTAGCTTGCAAGGACAATGGGTCATTTAGTTTTAAATCTAGAATAAAGGTTAACTGAGGAACTTCTTCTGTTTCAATAAGAGACAGAATTTACATACCATCCTACATTGATTGTAGTTCCTCCCTCCTTCCTGAAATCCTGAGAGTAACATACCTCTAGGCAAAGGAGGGGAGATAGATACTAAAAGATTTGTAAATGTCCTTGGTTGTATTACCTTGAAAGTTTTAATGTTTTGTGAATCCCCTAAACAAATGTTGTAAACTTGCTAATAATTGTGTCATAATGTCATGTTCCCTCAACCTGTGTGTGATCAGGGGTATATAACCAGGTATATACCCCTGAAATGTATTTGGCATGCACAATGTGGGTCTGCAATGCCCTGTGTTAGTCATATGTGGCTGGCATATTAAATAAATCTCCTCCTTTAATAAAACCCTTCAAAATTCATCCAGACTTGGTGTCTCTACATAAACCTGTGGAAATGAGGTATGGGTAATTTACAATACTCCAACTGGAAGGAAAGCTTCCTGGTGCAGGAGGGCTTTCTTCCTTAGGCCCTGAGGAGAGCTGAACTGAAAACACAAATCTGATGTATTCCATGTTGGGCAGATAAAATATATTATGCTCACTTTCTTAAAGATAGCGCTGCCCACATAGAAGCCCGTCGCCCAGGTGATTGCTTGGGATGGCTGTGATTGTATTAATGAGTGTTGGGGGCAGGCTGTGGGCAGGCATGATCCTTGTAGCCTGGGGTTTGGTTTTAGGACTAAGTCTTTCCCACCCTTTTTATGTGGGGTGGACTTTGTATCAGAGACTTCCCTATTTTGTATATTGGATTAAAGGTTTTGATTTTCTGCACTATAAAGTGGGGCAGACTGGGAGTTTGCTCTCTCAGTTCCTGAGATTAGTATTAGAGGAGAGAGGAGAAAGAAGAGCAGAGAGAGGCCACATGGAGGAGGCCAGGAGAAGCAGCAAAGATGGCGGAGTGTTGAAGGAGAAGCCAGTTAGTGCAGAGTTTGTGCAGGGAGAAGGAAGGAGATGGGGAACAGAGGTGAACAAGGCTAGTGAGCTAGAAACCTTTGATTCTAGGAAACTCAGATAAGTCAGTAGCTTTGTGAGCACTGAATGAGTGGGTTTTGGAGTCCAGTGTGTGTTTTACTTGCCTGCCGGGTGCAAGCTAGGATTAAAGGTAATGGCCCACCAGTTTTTGGCTCCGTTGTTTTATTGCCATCTGTTCAAATCTAATGCAAACCTTCATGGGACAGGTGGCTGTGATGATGACCGAGGCAACCGGCTTTACATTCCAAAAGAAAAGTTTATTTTAAAAATGCCGGGATGCAAGCATACAAGTGGGCTGAGACCAAGTGTCAGCCCCAAACTGTGGGGGGAAGCATTAGATATAGGGAATTTGCTGGCATGGGATTCCTACACCTGGGCAAGCTTAGATTAGTAATGTTAGGTGCTGGCTAGTAATTATGGGTCCTGAGGGAGAATGGTGTGGAATTAAGAAAACAGACTCACCGAGAAAAGAGGATGGGATCGGGAGTCCTCTTCAATGCTGATGACAATATCAGAGAGCAAGCCTCCAGTCGTTGCTTTATTATATAGCATAGACCAGGGTCCCCAACCCCCAGGCCGCTGACCAGTACCAGTCCGTGGGCCATTTGGTAATAAATAACTTACATTATTTCCGTTTTATTTATATCGAAGTCTGAACGATGTATTATTTTTAAAAAATGACCAGATTCCCTCTGTTACATTCGTCTAAGACTCACTCTTGATGCTTGTCTCAGTCACATGATACATTTATCCGTCCCACCCTAAAGGCCAGTCCGTGAAAATATTTTCTGACATTAAACCGGTCCATGGCCCAAAAAAGGTTGGGGACCACTGGCCTAGACCACTAAAGCCTTTAATCCAATATACAAATAAGGAAGTCTTTGATACAAAGCCACTCAACTGAGGCATAAATTAGATTCCTCATAAGAGTGCACCACCCTATATCATGCAACAGTCAAGGGTATAGAGAAAAGCTTAGTGTTGAGAAGATTTTAGGAATAAAAGGGTGGGGAAGGCTTAGTCTTAAAACTAAGCCTTAGGCTATAATGACCTTGCCAGTTCACAGCTGGTCTTTCACAATCAGATTCTGTGGCCTTGGTTCCTGACTTAGGAGAATTCTGTTGCAGGGACACAAATTCTTTGATGTAGCACAGACTTAGTGTCCTTGGTAAATCCTGAGTACAGTTAAGTGGTCAATCTCCCAGGAACAGCTGGGGCCTGAGTCTATGAGCCTGCTTTCACAACATCTATTGTGATATTTTTGTGTGTGACAAAGACAGAAAGAGGGACAGACAAACAGGAAGGGAGAGAAATGAGAAGCATCAATTCTAAGTTGCGGCACCTTACTTGTTCATTGATTGCTTTCTTATATGTGCTGTTGGTCAAATAAGTTTGTAAATATGATATATATGTTTGCTCACTTATACTTTGTATTGGGTGTGGGGGACAGGCTGTAAGCAGATAGGGTTGTTATAGTTTTAAGACTAAGTCATTCCCCATGCCCTTGATGGTTGCATGATGTGGGATGGTGCACTCTCATGAGAAATCCCATTATGCCTTAGATACGTGACTTTGCATCAGAGACTTCCTTGTTTCCATATTGGATTAAAGTTTTGGATTTCTACACTATAAAATGGGGAAGATTGGGAGCTTGCTCTCTCTTGGTTCCTGAGATTAGCATTAGAGAAGAGAACTGAGAAAGGAGAGCAGAGAAAGGCCACATGGAGGAGAGGAGAAGCAGCCAAGATTGTGAAGTGCTGAAGGAGAAGCTAGTTTGTGCAGAGAGAAGGAGATGAGGAAAAAAGGTGAATAGGGCTGGTGAGCTAGAAACCTTTGATTCTAGGAAACTCGGATAAGTCAGTGGCTTTTCCTGAATGGAAAGAGAAGTGTTTTCCCACTGTGTGTATTTCTTGCCTACTGGGTAAACTAGGATTAAAGGTAATGGCCCACAAGTTCTTGGCTCCGTTGTTTCATTACCATTTATCTGAATCAAATGTGAATTTCCATTGGCCAGGCAGCTGTGATGGTGGTGGTGGCTACTGGCTTTACATTTGGCGTAGTCTGTGGCAGTATTTGATACAGTTTGGTATGGAGCCACCACCACCTTTGAGTGGTGAAGAAGAGGTTAAGGTTCTCCATGGCTATCCTCTTGGGGGCCGTATACTGGCTGACTTTTACAGTCATGTGTGAGGAAATCAAGAGCTCTTTGGAAGAGGCTTCCTGGGACCTTCAAACCAAGCAGTGGAAGGAGCTAGAGCAAAGTAGGGAGAAAGGGATGCTGGCCCTGGAGCTGGAGCAAGCACCGGAGAAGGAGGCTGATCTGGTTCACGAGATTTGCTTGGAAATACAGAAGCTGTTGAAGGATGAATCACAAGCTTGTGAGTTGCAGATTGCTCTGGACATTGTGGAGAGCCAGCAGTGGCAGGAGGCCGGGGCCGGAGCTGCAAGGCCTGCAGAGCAGAAGGTGACGGGGGCCTGGGGTTTGAGCCCAGTGGCAGGAGCTGATTTTAGTTCCTCTTTGGAGGATAAGGAGAATCTTTCTGGAGTTGTGATCTGCAGTCTCCAGAAGATGAGAGCCCAGCAGCAAGGAGTACCTAGTACACCCCTGGTAGGTTTGCGATTTGGGGACATAGGGGTGAATGCCACCATGCTCTCTGGAGCAGAGATGGAAATGCTGACTGCCATTGCTACATGCTCCTCTTTGGGACAATGTAAGACCTGCCAGGACGGCAGGGATGAGGGGGGGGTGGCTGAGGCCTCATGTGTGTGGACTGATTCCTAGACTATGACCGAAGTGGGCACTGGCTCCTCTGTTGGATGGACTTATGGATTTTGGACAATGTGAAATACCCTGATGGGGGTGGGGGGCAGCTTTGCTTGAGGCCCTCCCCTGCCCCAGGAAGCTTTTCCCATGGCTAGAAAGAAGTCCAAGGACATATTGTGCTTTTGGCAAAGTGCTCAGAGACTGGTGAATGTATCTTTGTAATTGTTGAAATTGTATAATTTGTCATGTTGTTGTAATTTAGTAATATGCCTAATTTTCTTGTGCAGGAATACCTGTGCTTTAGATTGTGAAGCAAGCAAATGGGGTGGAATGTTGGTCAAATAAGTTCGTAAATATGATATATATGTTTGCTCACTTACAGTTTGTATTGGGTGTGGGGGACAGGCTGTAAGCAGGTAGGGTCATTATACCCTAAGGCTTAGTTTTAAGACTAAACCTTTCCCCACCCCCTTGACTGTTGAAGGATGTGGGGTTGTGCACTCTTATGAGGAATCCCATTATGCCATTATAGATAGGTGACTTTGTATCAGAGACTTCCTTGTTTGTATATTGGATTAAAGGTTTGGATTTCTACACTATAAAATGGGGCAAACCGGGAGCTTACTCTCTCTTGGTTCCTGAGATTAGCATTAGAGAAGAGAGCTGAGAAAGGCCACGTGGAGGGGAGGAGAAGCAGCCAAGGTGGCGTAGTGCTGATGTAGAAGCCAGTTTGTGTAGAGAGAAGGAGATGGGGACAGAGGTGAGTAGGGCTGATGAGCTAGAAACCTTTGATTCTAGGAAACTTGGTTAAGTCAGTGGCTGTGGGGGCCCCGAATTGAAAGAGAAGTGTTTTCCCCCTGTGTGTATTTCTCGCTTGCCAGGTGCAAGCTAGGATTAAAGCTAATGGCCCACCAGTTCTTGGCTCCATTGTTTCCTTACCATCTGTCTGAATCAAATGCAAATGTGCATTGGCCAGGCTGCTGTGATGGTGGCCGTGGCTACTGGCTTTACATTTGCCTTGATGCAGCGTGGTTCTAGCAGAGTGAATGACCCTTTGCTCAAGCCAGCAATCTTGGGTTCAAGTCAGCAGCCATGGGGTGATGTCTATAATCCTACCCTGAAGCCAGTGACCTTGTGCTCAAGCTGGTGAGCCAGCACTTAAGCTGGTGACCTCAGGGTTTCAAACCTGGGTCCTTAGCATCTCGGGCTGATGCTCTATCCATTGTGCCACCACCTAGTCAGGCAACACCTATTGTGATTTAAAGCTCCCTCAATGGTTAGGTTCCTCCCCAATGCAAACTTTTTTTAGACATTTTTGTGAAGGTAAGCTTTTGCTACAGTTCAAAGTGAAGGCCAGGCCCTGGCCGGTTGGCTCAGCGGTAGAGCGTCGGCCTGGCATGCGGGGGACCCGGGTTCGATTCCCGGCCAGGGCACATAGGAGAAGCGCCCATTTGCTTCTCCACCCCCCTCCCCTCCTTCCTCTCTGTCTCTCTCTTTCCCTCCCGCAGTCAAGGCTCCATTGGAGCAAAGATGGCCCGGGCGCTGGGGATGGCTCCTTGGCCTCTGCCCAAGGCACTAGAGTGGCTCTGGTCGAGGCAAAGTGACGCCCCGGAGGGGCAGAGCATCGCCCCCTGGTGGGCAGAGCTTCGCCCCTGGTGGGCGTGCCGGGTGGATCCCAGTTGGGCACATGCGGGAGTCTGTCTGACTGTCTCTCCCTGTTTCCAGCTTCAGAAAAATACAAAAAAAAAAAAAAAAGTGAAGGCCAGGCAGCTGTTAGGAAAGAGAATAGCAAGCAAACTAACTTTATTTTTACAAAATGCCTGGGTGAGGAAAATATGAGTTTTACAGGGGCTAATTTAACCCTAACAATATTAACCTTGTTTTTCTTGTTTGTGCAGTGTCTCTTAAACTATGCTATTATAAAGCCAGTAGCCGCGGCCACTATCACAGCCGCCTGGCCAATGCAGGTTTGCATTTGATTTGGTCAGACAGTAATAAAACAACAGAGCCAAGAACTGGTGGGCCATTAACTTTAATCCTAGCTTGCAACCGGTGGGCAAGAAATACAATCAGCGGGAAAACACTTCCTTTCCATTCAGGACTCCCAAAGCCACTGACTCATTCAAGTTTTCCTAGAATCAAAGGTTTCTAACTCACCAGCCTTATTCACCTCTGTTCCTCATCTCCTTCTCTCTGCACTAACTGGCTTCTCCTTCAGCACTCTGCCATCTTGGCTGCCTCTCCTTGCAATGCAAATTTCAGGAACCGAGCTCAAGCAAGCCCCGGTCTCCCCCATTTTATAGTGTAGAAATGCAAACCTTTAAGACAATCTACAAATAAGGAAGTCTCTGATACAAAGCTTACTTATCTGTGGCATAATGGAATTCCTCATGAGTGCACCACCCCACATCCTGCAAAAGTCAAGGGTGTAGAGAAAAGTTAGTTTTGAAAAGATCTTAGTATTACAAAGGAGGGAAAGGCTTAGTCTTAAAACTAAGCCTTAAGCTATAGTGACTTTGCAGGCTTATAGCCTGTCTCCCACACCCAATGCAAATTACTGTATAAACTAG
Organism: Saccopteryx bilineata; assembly: GCF_036850765.1. Classification (NCBI taxonomy): domain Eukaryota; kingdom Metazoa; phylum Chordata; class Mammalia; order Chiroptera; family Emballonuridae; genus Saccopteryx; species Saccopteryx bilineata. Next base: position 146,661,155 of record NC_089490.1, on the reverse strand, counting down.
CAAAGAAATACATCATATTTACAAACTTATTTTACCCACAGCTATAAAGCCAGGAAGATATAAAGAATTCTTGTCTTGGTCAGTAATGATTATCAATCTATTTATAAAAGGTTGTGGCCTTTATTAAGTTAATAAAGCCCCTTTTAAATCTGGCTTATGTATACATCTTATCAAATGTTGATTAATGTTTTTGCATCTATTGAATTGATAACATAATTTTGCTCCTTTAACTTACTTTGTGCTATTATATCTTCATAAAATCTTTAATTTTATATAGCCTGAGTCTATACTTCTATTTTTATTTATTTATTTTTTTTGACAGAGACACAGAGAGAGTCAGAGAGAGGGACAAATAGGGACAGCCAGACAGGAATGGAGAGCGATGAGAAGCATCAATTTTTTTTTGTTGCGGCACTTTAGTTGTTCATTGATGGCTTTCTCATATGTGCCTTGACTTGGGGGCTACAGGAGAGTGAGTGATGCCTTACTCAAGCCAGGGAACTTTGGGCTCAAGCTAGTGACCATGGGTCACTAGGTCAAGCTAGGATCATGACTATGATCCCATATTCAAGCTGGTGAGCCTGTGCTCAAGCCAGATGAGCCCATGCTCAAGCCGGCAACCTCTGGGTTTCAAACCTGAGTCCTCCGGGCCTCAGTCCAATGCTCATTCACTGCGCCACCGCCTGATCAGATGAGTCTATACTTTTAAAAGAATGGTTTCTGACTTCTGGTCAAGATGGCAGTATAGGTAAACACAGTACTAGCATCCTCCCACAACCATATCAAAATTACAACTAAATTACAGAGCAAACATCATTCGGAACTGCTGGATATTTAGCTGAATAGAAATTCTACAAGTGAGGATTAAAAGAAGAAGGCTAATCAAGACTGGTAGGAGGGGCGGGGATGTCAAACGGGCTGGTCCCACACCCAAGTGTAGCAGATAAACACAGGGAAAGCTATGTCTGCTGCAGAGGTCCCCTTTGGAAAGCCACTTTTTCAAGCTTCCCAGCAGGCCCCCCAGCCCAAGGATCTACTGCCAAGAAGAAAAGTTCCCATAACTTCTGGCAGTAAAAACCATGAGGGATAATGGCTGAGTGAGATGAAGGGCTGCTGGATCCCAGGCAGTTTCCTGTGGGAGAAGGGCTCATTATTGGAACAATGGGCTCTGCCAACACTTCTGTCTGGGAGAAAGCCAACCCTAGTTTCCACGCTGATGCCAGATACTTCATTTTCTCTCCATATATTCCTAGTGCCTTTTGAATTGCTATTCCAACACCAGAGCTCAGAAAGAGTGAGGCAGACAGATTAAGTCTGCGTGCTTGCCCTTCAAGAGAAACTGCCTGGGACTCCAGCAGCCCTTCATCACACTCAGCCATTATCCCCTGGGGGTTTTTACTGCAAAAAGTTATAGAGACTTCTCTTCCTGTTACTGGAATCCTGGGCTGGGGAGCCTAGCATGGGACTGGGACTACTTTCTCCTCAGCATGAACCTCTGCAGCAGATATATGTCATTCCATTTTAATGTGCCACACTTGGGTGTCGGACCAGCCCATTTCACATCTCTGCCCCTTCTACCAATCTTGATGAGCCTTCTTCTATAAATTTCTACTTGTAGGATTTCTATTCAGCTAAATATCTGGCTGCTCTGCATGATGGTTGTTCTGTAATTTAGTTGTAATTTTGATCTGGTTGTGAGAGGATGCAATTACTGTGTTTACCTACACTGCCATTTTGACGGGAGTTCAGAAACCATTCTTTTAAAAGTATAAATTCGGACTATTTAAAATTAAAGATTTTATACAGATATCATAAAGTAAGTTAAAGGAGCAAAGTGCAATAGATAAAAAAACATTTGATGGCATTAATCAACAATTGATAACACATGTACACATAAACCAGATTTAAAAGGGACTTTATTAACTTAATAAAGGCCACAACCTAAAGCAAATAGATTGATAATTATTACTAAGATGAGAATCCTTTATTTCTTTCTTACTTTAAGAGACACTACACAAACAAGAAAAAAAACTTAATATTAGAAAAATATATATATACAGAACATTTTATTTATTTATTAAGTCCAAATTTAGGAAAGGACAATGTTAGAGGTTGGTAAGGTTTCCAGGTAAATGAACCTACATAATTAATTTTCAATTGCCTTCCTCTACATGAGCAGTTATCAACAGAGCAATAAAAGGGAACACTAAAGGTCTAATGAAAGGACTGAGTAAATGGAACGGAGATCTCAGGGACTGGTACAGGCTTAAGTGTTTTGTTCAGTCTCTGACTCTTAAAGAGTCTGGACAGGAGGCCCTAAGCCTAACCCCGCCTGTAGCACCAATTTCTCTGAGTTGCACCCCTGCACCTAGCCTTGCCTCGCTGAATATTCAACTAAGTCCCGCCCCATAGCACTAGTCAATCAAACCTCCGCCCTCGTCCTCTCACATCCACCCAATCTCAACTGCGCTGACCCGGCCCCAGGACCCGACCACATCTCTCCCCGGAGAAAGCCAGCCTTTCCTGATCGGTGGCCCCTTTTACTGTCCCTCCGGGCCTTGCACCCTTAACTGTATTTCGCAGCTCCCGAGGCCCCGCCCCTTTCGCTGGGCGTGGCGCAAAAGCCAAAGCAAAAGTTTCGTTTTCCGCGTGCGCAAGTCGTGAGCCTGTTCTCCCCGCACCTTCACTTGCCTCTGAGCTCCATTTTCACCTGGGTCCACCATCTTCCCGGTTTGGGTCGGCCCTGCCTCAGGTCCGGTGGCGGAGGCGGAGAGCTCGGCCTTGGGGAAGCCAGAGATCAGAGGGTGGCCGCCGCCGGGACCCTGCACCCGGCCTCGGATCGCCGGGCCGTTACCTCAGAGCCCCGCCCCCTCCGCGCGTGGATGTTGCTCCAACCGAACTCCCTGAATCGGGCACTCTAGGCTGGGTCCAGTCGGGTGAGAGCAAAGGGGAGTGGAGAACAACCCTTATATTTATAATTCACCTCTAGACGGGTCCTTTGTTCTCTTTCAGGAAAGGAAAAGCATCCCGGCCTTTCCCATCCCGGGGACGAGAGCCTCACCTGGTCGACTCTTCGCTGATCTGCGGATTTCGGCGTGTCCGGTGAGCAAGGGGCTGGCATTTGGCTCCACTACGTCCCCGCCTTCCCTTCTGGTGCAGGAGATACTAGTTAATCTTGATGTTACCCTGCTTGCTGGGACCCGTTTGCTACATTATATCCAGATGCATACAAGTGAACTAATTATTTATTAAGTGTATTTGTAACCGTCTTCTCCGAATACAGCTATCCATTGTAATCATTTGAATGTAGATCTTTTTTGGATTTCACACATAAAGTGTGATCATCTGCCAGTTTTAGCTGTTTTTTGTTTGTTTTTTACCTTGTACCTTGTGTTTCTTTAGTGCAGTTGCCAGGACCTGCATCCAGTTCATGTTGAATAGCATAGAATTTATATCCTTGCCTTGTTCCCGATCCCAGAGGGAATTATTCTACCATTTTACCATTAAATACTATGTTTATTGTATGTGATTGTACTTTTTTTTTTCTAGTAAAACGTGTTCCCGTCTAGTTCTGGTGGGTTAAATTGTTATTACCAATGAACGTTATTATAGATCAGTCACTACTTTGTATATAAGAGGATAAGTGATATGATCTTTTTCTGTTAAAAAAGTGAATTATATTGATGATTCCATTTTCAACCACATTTTTTTCTTAGGATACAATGAACGAGGTTTGTGATTAATATCTTTATTATTCATTTGTCGACTGCACTAATATATTATTTGCACTAATCTGTATAAATTTTTTTTTTAATTGTGCTTCTCTGGTTTTGAAAATCCTCGGGGAAAACACTGTTTTCACCCCTTATAATGGAATGTTGAAAATTTTTTTATTTGGTGAGCCAGCTGGTTAAACAATTTGTAAATTCTGTTTCGTTTGTGGGTATGTTTTAAAGTGCTGAATATTTTTTTTCTTTAATGACTGGATATAATCAAGTGTTGTGTTTATTTTAGATCAGTGGTTCTCAACCTTTCTAATGCCATGACCCCACAATACAGTTCCTCATGTTGCGGTGACCCCAAACCAAAAAATAATTTTGGTGGCTACTTCATAACTGTAATTTTGCTACAGTTATGATTCGGAATGTAAATACCTGATATGCATTATGTATTTTCCGATGGCTTTAGGTGACCCCGCTGGGGTCGCAACCCACAGGTTGAGAACCGCTGTTTTAGATCATTGCTGGAAAGTTGTACTATTAATGGTAAAAATGTAATTATTGCTAATATTGTGCTTTTTATTTTTAAAAGAAATCATGTGGTGGAGAACATCTATGAATGTAACCAAAAAAACCAGCATGGAAAAAACTTATGCCAAATTTCAAAACTTAACGTACTCCAGAGAACTGCTGAGGTACAATCCTATGAATGCCGTGAATGTAAAAAGGTCTTCATGGATCATGTTTCCCTGAAGACCCACGTCAGTTCACACATGGGAAGCAAACCCTACCAGTGCAGGGAGTGTGGGAAGGCTTTCCATTCCCTCGCCTGTTTCAGGAAGCATATGAAAACCCCCGTGGAAGACAAACCCTACGAATGTCAGCAGTGTACCAGAGCCTTCGGCTGTTCTTCATTCTTCAGGGCGCATATGAAGCTTCACCCTGGACAGACAAACTGTGAATGTGAGCAATGTGGCAAAACCCTCAGCTGTTCTTCATCCCTCAAAGAGCACAAGAGAATTCACAGTGGAGATAAGCCTTATGAATGCAAGGAATGTGGGAAGGAGTTCAGTTCTTCCTCTCACCTCATAATACATTTAAGAATCCATACTGGAGAGAAGTCTTTTGAGAATAAGGAGTGTGGGAAGGCCTTCAGTGAGTCTTCGAAACTCACTGTACATGTGAGAACACATACCGGAGAGAAACCCTATAAATGTAAGGACTGTGGGAAAGAAAGCCTTCTCTCTCCTCACTTCCCTTAATTGCATGTGAAAAATCAAAGAAGAGAGAAGCCCTATGAATGTAAGGAGTGTGGAACAGCCTTTAACTATCCCTCATTGTTCAAATCACATGTGAGAGATCATACTGTCAAGACAAAATATGAATGTAAGAAATGTGGGAAGGCCTTTAGTCATGAGAACACACAGTGGAGAGAATCCTTATAAATATAAGGAGTGTGGGAAAGCCTTTACTCATTCCACCTTACAGTGCATGGATGGACTCACAGTGGGGAGAAGCCTTATGAATGTAAGAAATGCGGGAAAGCCTTTATTGATGTCTCATCTCTTAGGACTCACATGAGGACACACACGGGGGAGAAGCCCTATGAATGTAAGGAATGTGAGAAAGCCTTTATTAGTTTCTCCATCCTTACAGTGCATGGACGAACTCACATTAGGGAGAAACCCTATGAGTGTAAGCAGTGCGGCAAGGCCTTTCGTCTCTCTTCAAGCCTGACAGTACACGTCGCCCGAATGCACACTGGAGAGAAGCCTTTTGACTGTCCACAGTGTAGGAAAGCCTTCAGTTCACTCCCAACCTTTCAAAAACACATAAGAAAGCACACTGGGGAGAAACTGTATAAATGCAAGGAATGTGGGAAAGCCTTTACTTGTTTCTCCCAACTTAAGTTGCATGGACGGACTCACATAGGGGAGAAACCCTATGAATGTAAGGAATGTGGGAAAGCCTTTATTAGTTCCTCCATCCTTACAGTGCATGGATGAACTCACACTGAGCAGAAACCTCATAAATGTAAGAAATGAGGGAAAGCCTTTTATCTGTTCCTTAGTTCTTAGTATTCACATGAGGGTTCACACTGGGGAGAAGCCCTGTGAATATATGGGACAGCCTTTGTCTTGTCTACTTTCTAACACATGAAAATTAACCCTAGAGAAAACATACAAATGGGAATATCTGCAAAGCTTTTCAAATCTTAGGCAACATGTGAGATCTCACACAGTGGAGACATCCTATGACTTTAACAAAGTAGTTAATTCTCCCTCATTTTTTGAAGACTCCTGAGAACTCCCAGTTGAGAGAAATCCCTTGTACATAAACCATGTGGTAACATCTTCAAAATTACTGCTAATTACAAGTCAACATTCCTAAGAGCTTGACCAGGTTTTGGCACCGTAGATAGAGCGTTGGACTGGGTTGCAGAGGACCCAGGTTCCATACCCGGAGTTGCTGGCTTGAGCACAGGTTCATATGGTTTGAGGAAGGCTCACCAGCTTGAGCCCTAGTTAGTTGGCTTGAGCAAGGGGTCACTCAGTCTGCTATAGTCTCTCGGTCTAGGCACATATGAGAAAGCAATGAGAAACAGATGCCACAACAAAGAATTGATGCTTCTCATCTCTCTCTTTCTTCCTGTCCGTCCCTCTCTCTGTCTCTGTCACACACAAAACAATTGCTAAGAAATAAGCGTATAAGAAAATTTGCTCCAGAAGCAAATATCAGTGTTTCACCTTAAATTGGAAAGTTTGCTCAATGGTTTCTGGTTTGTATTTTCTGATATGAATAATTAAGGTGGTACATTTCCATTTAATACTTTTCCACTATTCTGAGGTGCTTTTATCTGGGTTTAGATGTAAAGGTTATTTCCATCACTAAGTGAGGCAGAGTCTTTATATCCAGGTAGGAGTGGTCCTTTTATTTTTGTTAGTTTCTGATTGCTAAGTGTGCAGTGATCATGGTGTGGACACTTGAGTATTTATCATTTCTTTTGTATTTTGCTTTTGTAATTGGTCATTGCATTTTGACCTAGTATGGCCGTTACTGGAAATTGCATACTGAATATTCTTCACCCTTTTTATTCTTTTTGTAGTTACCAGTTTTTACTATTCAAAGCTTTACCTATCTAATAAGTAATTTCAGCAGAAATTGTTAAGTGCAAAGGTCTTGAAGAAGTGTCTCATCTGATGTTTTTGTATTTCATTCTTTGTCCTTGCTCCTGGCTGATAATGGAACACCTAGTGTTTTGAGAGTAAAAGAAAACCTTGTGACAAGAAAGCCAGAATAAAGTCAGTTTACTTCTGTGTGTGGATTTGGGCATGGCTGGGACTCCATTTTCCAGAACCAATTTCTTACACAGTTCCTGGTTGGAGTTGTGTAAAACAGAGGGTTTGTATGTGAGTTGGAAGGCAGAGGACAGAATCCCTTATTTGAGTTTAGTAAGGCCATGACACTGGGAGACAGATTCATAGGTTCCTGGTGGACTAGTTTCCAGCTCATTTCCCTGATCGTTGGCCTCACCAGTCAATACTGGCTCAAGAACATTAAGTCCTTGACATTAGTTAAGTTGGAAGCAGTGGTTCCATAAACTTCCCTATAAGTTTCTCCATTATGGATATACACAGCCTCTTAGATGTTGACAAGTTTTAGGATTTTAATCCTGCAGATGTTACACTCCCCCTGACACATCAACATTATATTGACTTGGCCCCAGTTTGGAGCTGGACTGTTGTCATCTCCACAATCTAGTTCCATGATATCATTACTCAAGTAGAAAGATAACATCTATGTAAATTCACTGTGTTCTCAAAAAGAGCTGTGGACTGTGAGGAAAATTGGATATAAATGAGACAAGCATCAGATAGGGTGTCGTCCCATTTTAGTGGAGAAAGATTTATATTTGACATCTTCAAACAAAGATTTTACCATTTTTTAATTTTTGCTTAAGATGATGCTTTATTGGTTTGTGCTTCAGGTATGTTTAGCCGCACTTTTTCCTTCTATTATATTTTCCCTCATCTCAAAAAGTACAGTCCTGTGTTGCATACAGCACATAAGTCAGCAACGGATGATGATTGTCCTGGAAGAGTATAATGAGCTGAGACATTCCTATTGTTTGTGAATTCTAATCAGTTTGCACAGTGACAAAATTGTGTAATGATGCCTTTCTCAGAATGTATCCCAGTCGTTACATGGAGCCACACTGTATACCTATAGCACTTCCTGTCATTGTTGTCTATTGTTTTATTAAGGAATATGGACACTACTGTACAGAAGTGTGCTAGTCCTAAGTGTACAGCTTGATGGAATTGCACATAATGTTTACACCCTGATAACTGAACACTTCCATCACTCCAGAAAGTTTACTTATCTGCCTTCTCAGTAATTGCTCCACAGAGGAAAGCACAGTTTTGACTTTAATTATAATTTATTAACTTTGCTTCTTCCTGACTTACTTTTAATTTTTATTTATTGATTGTAGAGAGAAATTGACTTGTTCTACTTATTTATGTATTTCTTGGTTGAGTCTTGTATGTGCCCTGACGGGATGAAACTCACAACATTGGTGTATCAGGATAATGCTCTAACCAACTGAGCTACCTGGCCAGAGTTTTGATCTTTATATAAACATTAAAATATAATATGTACAGTTATGTATTTGGCTTGTTTATTTAATGTCTGTCTGCCTTTCTGTTGTCCTTTTGGTAGGTATTTTACTATGTCAGAAAGGCCGATTGCACCTACAGCCCTAGATGCAATGCATGAACTTTATAGTTGGTCCTGATACGTTGCCCCCACACTCTGATTTTTGCCATTCCGAAAATGTGGCAATACATTGTTTTGGTTTTAATTTGTATTTATGTGATGTGTAATGACGTTGAATACTTTTAAAAAATGTTTTAAAATTTATTTACTGATTTTAGAGAGAAAGGAATAGAGAGGAGAGAAAGGGAAAGAGAGAAGCATAGACTTACTGTCCCACTTATTTATGTATTCATTGGTTGATTCTTTTCTTTTTTTTTTTTTTTTTGTATTTTTCTGAAGCTGGAAATGGGGAGAGACAGACTCCCGCATGCGCCCGACCGGGATCCACCCGGCACGCCCACCAGGGGTGATGCTCTGCCCACCAGGGGGCGATGCTCTGCCCCTCTGGGGGGTCACTCTGCCCCCCAGAGCCACTCTAGCGCCTGGGGCAGAGGCCAAGGAGCCATCCCCAGTGCCCGGGCCATCTCTGCTCCAATGGAGCCTTGGCTGCGGGAGGGGAAGAGAGAGACAGAGAGGAAGGAGGGGGGGTGGAGAAGCAAATGGGCGCTTCTCCTATGTGCCCTGGCCGGGAATCGAACCCGGGTCCCCCGCAAGCCAGGCCGACGCTCTACCGCTGAGCCAACTGGCCAGGGCCTCATTGGTTGATTCTTGCATGTGCTCTGACCAGAGATTGAACACACAATCATGGCATGTCAGGATGACCTAATCAACTGAGCACCCGACCAGGATTAAATACTTTTTTTATGTGCTTGTTGGCAGTTTGCGTATCTTTTAAGAGGGTACCTTTTAAAGCATTTTACCTATTTTTATTACAATTTGAAGAGTTTCCTTCTATTACTTGCTCTTTATTTTATACATCTCTATACTTCCATATGCCGTGTATTATTCAGTGTGTCCATAAAATCATGGTACACTTTTGACCGGTCACAGGAAAGCAACAAAAGACGATAGAAATGTGAAATCTGCACCAAATAAAATGAAAACCCTCCCAGTTTCTGTAGGATGATGTGGCAGCATGTGTGCATGCGCAGATGATGACATAACACCGTGTACACAGTGGAGCAGTCCACGGCCATGGCAGTCGAGATGTGGATGGTACAGAGGAAAGTTCAGTGTGTTCTGTGGCTCGTTAAGTTCAAATCCGCGACCAAAGTACAATGTGAATATTGGCTCGTTTATAACGAAGTGCCACCACATAGGAATAACATTGCTCGGTGGGATAAGCAGTTGAAGGAAACCGGCAGTTTGGTGGAGAAACCCCGTTCTGGTAGGCCATCAGTCAGTGACGAGTCTGTAGTGGCTATACGGGATAGCTACCTAAGGAGCCCTAAAAAATCTGTGCATGAGCCCACATCAAACTGCACTGAATAGATATGAAACTGGGAGAGTTTTCCTTTTATTTGGTGCAGATTTCACATTTCTATCGTCTTTTGTTGCTCTCCTGTGACCAGTCAAAAGTGCACCATGACTTTATGGACACTGTATATTTATATTTATGTAATGTGTGTTTCATATATTTGTATATTGCAGAAAACTTTTCCCAGTCTCTGGCTTGTCTGTCACTATTTTCATATTTGTTAGTTATAACAGAAATTTATTGGTTTGATTACTGGAAAGTCTTTGGGTGTAACTGGCTTCAGGCATGGCTGGATCCTCAGACAAAATGTATTATCTGGATGAATTCTGTCTCAATGTTTTGGCTGTTCATCTTGCATTAGCAATTCTTGGCAGGCTGTCTCTCTTCATGGCCCCAGGAGATCCACACTGCTTTCTCTCCTGATTGAATTCTCAGGGAGAATAGAGTGATGGTCTTTTGGGACAATTCTAATATGATTATTGCAATTGAATCTGATTGGCTGACTTGCCCACTGTTATCCACAGGAATGTAAGACACTGATATCCTTAGTACTGACACACTCATCCACAAACCAGAGTAGAGTCTATCTGTGCCTTCTCTATTCACCATTTCTTTCTGTATTACTTATAGAATCCTCTTATCAGTTTCAAAAATAAAGCTGGGACTATGCTTAGAATGGCATTGATTTTTATAAAATAACCTGAATGAAATTGACATCTTTATAATAATAAGTCTTCCAGTTGTTGAACACAATATAATTGTCCATTTTCCTAGGTCATCTAATTTTTTTAACAGTGTTTTGAAGGTTCAACTGTATAGGTATTGAATACCTTTAATTTATTGCTAAATGTATACTGTGTTTTGCTTTGTAAATATTTTTATTTTTTATTGAATTTCTTGTAATATTGGTTAATAAAATAACATAGGTTTTATTTGTACTCTATTTCATCTATATATTTTTTGTGTGTTCACTGCCAAAGTTATTTTTTTTAATTTTTCAGGCTAATGCATAGTATTGCAATTTTTTTTGTATATTGTTTTTTTTCTCCAGTTGCCTTTATAAATTCAATTACTTATTCAGATATCTATGGCTTATTTTGGATTTTGTGTATACAGTCTTGGATTTTGTGTATACAGTGTATACAATGAAAGAAGTTCCAAACTTTATCTTTCATTTCTCTTGCCTCATTGCTTTGCAGCACTGAATGGAAAAGATGAAAATGGACATCATTGCCTTGCTTCTGATCTTAGGGGAAAGTGTTCTATAATACTCCTTTAAGTATTATATAATAGTACCTGGAAGTTTTTCATAGTTAATGGCATTCGTGAGACAAGCACCAGATATCTTTTCTATCATTCACATCGTATGGGCTCCCAGTGTTATGGAAGGGGTGTTAAAAAGGAAGGAAATAATTCAGTCAACAAAGTATGTTATTTTATAAATTGAGAGTTTGACCAAAATATCTATGGTTTATTAAGTGATTATTCTGGGTCAGGCACCATTTAGAGTACTTGATAACTATAATGAATTTACTCTTAACAAAAGAATTCTTAAAAAGGTGCTGTCTGAACCACATTTTACAGATGAAGAAAAAAGCGGAGAATTAGCTTACCCAAGGTCACATAGCTTGTAAGAAGCTAAGTCTACCTGGTTTTAGAATTTATACTTGTGTCCGACCAGTGGTTGTTTAGTGGGTAGACCATTGTCCTGGGAAGCTCAGGACCCAGGTTTGAAACCGTGAGGTCATCAGCTTGAGCATGGGGTCTTGGCTTGAGCATGGGATTATTGACATGGTCTCATGGATTCTGGCTTGAGAACAGATAGCTGTCTTGAGAAGAGTCACTGACTGGGCTGGAGTGCCCCCCCCCATCAAGGCATGTATGAGAAACAGTCAGTGAACAACTAAAGTGCTGCAACTACAAGTCGATGCTTCTCATGTCTCATCCTTCCTGTCTCTGTCTCATTAAAAAGTAAAAAAGAATTCACCCTTTGCAGAGACTGACTCTGCCAAGGACAGTCCTGAGTAGAAGGTGCCACAAAACTTGAAAGAAATTACAGACACAAGATGCAGCAAAGATGGGACCAGGGGTCTCCCAGCCTCAAGGACTGAGAACTCTGATATGCAAGTCCTCATTGTATTTATTTGTTTGCTTTATCTGCTTATTATAAAGCTCCAGTACACGAGGTAATCATCCTCTGGCACATCAGGGCATGCTTGCTTGTAAGCACTTACTCGGGAGAGATAGGAAATGGCAAACAGTACAGAAGTTTTTGTGCAGATAATCATGTCAGGGACCCGACGTGACTAAGTCTGCACAAATGATATCTCTTTAAGGCAACATTCTATTCTCAGGCCATTTTCCCACAGCCCTTATAACCAGCACATGTCATTGTTCAAGAGAGGGATTTGTGGCATAGTATTGAATACTGACATTCTTGAACCTCAATATCCAACTCAAAGTACAACTTCTGAAGAGTAATTTGGAATAGTTACCATTTAAAAACATTTCCATTTGTCACATACTCATGAATCCTCTCTTCGTTATGTATTTTTCTTTATATAAAAACATAAACATTAAAAAAATTACTTTGTAAATTTAATTTTATGAGCAGATTACTTCTGATTTCCTCATGACCATCTTCCTGCAGTAAGCCTCTCTTTTTGCTCTATCTTATTTTATCTGGTTTTATTTATTTTTTATTCTGACAGAAAAATCACATTACTTTCACCCTTCCCCAGTGTCCAAGTGTATAGTATAATGTCAATCACGTGCACATTTTGGTGCAACAAATCCCCAGACCCCCATGTCTCCACCCTTCCTGACTGAAATTACACACCAACAGCACCACCTCTCAGCGCTGATAACCATCATCCTACTTTCTGTTTCTATGAGTTTATCTACTTGGGAATCCTTGCACCAGTGGAACCATGCAGTATTTGTCCCTCTGTGACCTGTTTATCTCACTTAGCATTATGTTCTCAAGGTTCATCCATGTTGTAGGACATAAAAGCATCTATTTGATGACCCACTGATGTTCCATTCATGTAGACACCACATTATATTTATCCATTCATCTGTCAGTGGGTACTCAGGTTGTATCCACTCTATGGCTGTGGTGAATAATGCTACAATAAACACGGGTGTGCAAATATCTCTTCTCTTCTCTGAGACCCAAATTTCTAACACAAAATTGGGATTATTTGCATTTACCTTCAAAGTAAAGCTGCTAAATTGGGCAGTAAAAAACCATGCCCAAATTGGAATCGCAAACAAACACTGCATTTGGGACTCACTTGTACCAAACAAATTTTCATTGTCAACTTCAAATTCTATTATTCATTTATTTATTTACTTTAATTCAATGGGTTGATATGGTTTGCCAAACTATACAGGTTTCAAGTGTTCAACTGAAATTCTATTTTAAATAGAAATTCTATTTTAAATGGGTATCCTGTATTTTAATTGATTAATTCCATCCAAGGTCGTTATGATTAGACATAATGTGATAAAATCTATCAATCATATGTCAAGTTTACATCACATGTGGTACCCATTTTTATAACTTTCATATATTTCTATTAAATACAAGATTTCAGAATTAAAAATTAATTTGATATTGCTATCTTTATGATCTGGGTCAAGCTGTGATGTTGAGCATTTCACCTGCCTTCTAACAAACAACAATCTTTGGGCCAAATCTAACCTGCCACCAGTTTTTTGGGGTTTTTTTTTTTTGTATTTTTCTTAAGTTGGAAACAGGGAGGCAGTCAGAAAGACTCCCGCATGTGCCCGACCGGGATCCACCCTGCATGCCCACCAAGGGGCGATGCTCTGCCCATCTGGGGCGTCGCTCTGCCACAATCAGAGCCATTCTAGCGCCTAAGGCAGAGACCCCAGAGCCATCCTCAGTGCCTGGGCCAACTTTGCTCCAATGGAGCCTCGGCTGCAGGAGGAGAAGAGAGAGACAGAGAGGAAGGAGAGGGGAAAGGTGGAGAAGCAGATGGGCGCTTCTCCTGGCTGGGAATTGAACCTGGGACTCCTGCATGCCAGGCTGATGCTCTACCACTGAGCCAACTGGCCAGGGCTGCCACCAGTTTTTATAAATAAAATTTTATTGAAACATGGCCTTACTCATTGACGTATGTGTTGTCAGTGGCTGCTTTTGTGCTATGATGTAGTTATAACAGAGACCAGATGGCCTACCAAACCTGAAATATTTACTACTGGACTCTTTACAGGAAGATTTGCTTACCTTTTCTTGGTATTATTGATAAATTCTTTCCTTTATGAATTACTGTGAGGAGAAAACTAAATATATTTAAAGTGCTTAGGACAGTGTTTGGCACACAGTGAAGCATCAATAAGCAGAAGTTCTGGCTATCACAATAAGAGGCCAAAGGGAAAGAATAGACTATATTCTAGTTTTGTTAAACAGGCATTTGGTAAATTATAGCTCATCCTAGATTAAAATTTAAGCAGAACAAGAATATAAAAATATGTGTAAACTAACTAGAGCTAGTATGAGATTTAATGCTGGGACCTTGGAGTCATTTTCATCATAGTGAACAAATATAGAAGTTGATTTTATCACTATTATGTTTCTAGAAGATGTATCCTATGCATTAGGACACACAGACACACACACACACAAAATACCACAAAAGTGAATATTCAGATAATAAAATTCTACTCAAGAAAAACAACTAAAACACCTAAAGAGGAGTGCTAGATAATGGAAATATACAATTTAATTATATTTTCTAATATGCCAATATGAATGAATTAGGAGTAAATAAAACTAATGATGTCACTTAAATTAGTAACAAAAAATTAGCAAGAAATGTACTCTATAAGAAATGAGAACTCATATTAAGAAAAGCACAGCCTGACCAGTTGGTGGTACAGTGGATAGAGTGTCGGACTGTGATGCAGAGGACACAGGTTTGAAACCCTGAGGTCACTGGCTTGAGAACAGGCACATCTGGCTGAGCAAGGGGTCACTTGGTCTGTGGTAGCCCCCTGATCAAGGCACATCTGATAAAGCAATCAGTGAACAACTAAGGTACTGCAACAAAGAATTGATGCTTCTGATCTCTCACCCATCCTGTTTGTCCCTATCTGTCCTTCTGTCTGTCTCTATCTCTGTCACAGAGAAAAAAAAGAAAGGAAAAGCATAAAGGCCTGACTAGGCAGTGTTGCAGTGGATAGAGTGTCAGACTGGGATCCAGAGGACCCAGGGTCAAAACCCTGAGGTTGTAGGCTTGAGTGCAGGTTCTTCTGGCTTGAGTGCAGACTCAACAGCTTGAGTGTGGGGTTGCTGGCTTGAGCATGGGATCATAGACATGAACCCATGGTCACTGGCTTGAGCCCAAAGTTGCTGGCTTGAGTAAGGGGTCACTCTGCTGTAGCCCCCTTACCAAGGCACATATAAGAAAGCAATCATTGAACAACTAAGGTACCGCAACAAAGAATTGGTGCTTCTTATCACTCTCTTTCTTTATGTCAGTCTATATGTCCAGCCCTCTGAATCCCTGTCTCTGTAAAAAAAAAAAACAAAAAAAAATCCCCCCCCAAAAACCAAGATAAGAAAACCATGAAGGTCTCTTTGCAGATATAAGCATGTTCACATATGAAAATATTTTCATGTTTTATCATGAGAAATGTTTGAATCAAAGATGCCAAATTCCTGATAGTGCATATTTCATCATCAATATTATTTCAGAAAATTCAAATTTTAAGTGAATTTTTAACTGGAAATAATTAATCTTTATATGAAGAGCCTTTGTTTTGGTACGTGACTCAAGGCAGCCAAGTGACCTTCACCTGAGAAGGGGTGGAACTCAGAAATAATTGATCTGGTTCAAGGACACTGACTTTTTCCTCCCATGGATAAGATTGTGAAGTCAATTTTCAGGGAATAGAGTTAATGGATTAATCTGGCTAATTGTGAGCTCTGTGCATTGAGTGCTCAAGGCCAGACAACCATAAATGATCAATGTGTCTCTAGGGTTTTAGGGTGCCGGTCCCTGTCCAGCTGGCTTCACACCTGTGCCTCATCTCTCCAAAATCATCTCTGTCCGGAGGTCTGGCCTGAATCTGTCTATCTGCCTATACCACGGACAGAGCCTCAGCAGTCAATGCTCAGCAGGCAGAAGAGGGGCAGCCGACTGGCCCTCCTTGGTCATGGACCAGCAGAGTCGCAGCCCACCACAGTGAATGCCATGGTGGAAGGACTGGGAGCATTGTTTTATTTTTATTGTCAGGACAAGCAGGACATTTAGGATAGACAAGTGACAGGGCACCAGATGTGGTTTCTATTTTAAGCACTATGAAGTTTATGTTCCTGGTTCTGGTGGGAGTCCAATCACTTTCATTCAGTGTTGTAGACCGTAAATGGCAAAAAGCCATTGTAGATTCCAGGCTTAGCAAAAGGCTAAGTTCTCCCCCCTCCATCTCCATATTGGCTATGATGCTAAGTATTTGCACCCACTTCACTTGCTTCCTTGAGTTGCTGGAAGCAATTTACATGCCCTTCTTCTGACTCTTTGTTTGTTTCAGATGTTGGTAGATTTCACTAATGCATCCTGTTTATGCCTTGGGAGAGTTCCTGTTTTAGCCTTGGATGTGTAACTTTGTATCAAGGACTTCCTTGATTTGCATATGGCTACATAATAAAGCAAACTGGGGCTATGGGGCACTTGGATACTGCCCCATTTTGAAGAGTCCTGGTCCCATCGTTTTTTGACAAGTGTGTTTCCTTAATTCCTCACCGTTATTAGGAGCTGCACAGGTCCGAGGCAATTCAGAGTTCTGCTTTTCTCTCACAATGGTTCTAGCTCCCATAGAAATTACCCCCATGATGATAGGAAATAGGCCTCTTCAAATGGTCTAAACTCTAAACGGTCCAAAATTAAGAAGTGTTGATGATGATGAAGAGGAGAAAGAGGAGGTAGAAAATGAGGACAGTGATCCAGATGTCATGAACAGTCAATGAGGACCTACTATGTACCAGGCCCTCAGCTGAGTGTTCTACACCTTGTTTCTGTTGGAGTCCATGGGAGTCCAAAGACCAGAGTAACAGGCTTTATTGAAAGGAAGAAAGGAACCCTGCCGGGCACTTCTCCGGAGGAGAAGAGCGCTGGTTACAGACTAAGGGTGAGTTATATAGTGTTTGGAAGAGCCTGAGGGGATACTGAGGCAAAAGTTCTGGTGTGTCCAGAATGCTCCTCCTTGAGGGCTTGGAGCATGTGGGTGTTGAATCAAAAGTCCTGGTATGTCCAGAGCCCCTCTTTGGGGCGGCTTCTCAGCTCTTTGGAATTCCTTTGTCTCCGAGGCAATAGTCCAGTAAAGATGAGGTCTGACATATAAGCGGAACATCAAGAGGGCAGTTTGAAATTTACATATATATCAGTTTTATTTCATCTGCATAATTGCTACCCAAGAAAGAGGAATGCGCATTTCTTCATTTTACATATGAATACAGGAGCACAGCATTCAAATATAACTTGAACTAGGGTTTGTGGTAAAGTGGGAGTGAATTCAAGTTGGAATCCAGGCATCCAGATTCCACACATAGGACACATGGCCAGTATTCTTTCCTGAAAACCCAGTTTGTCATTTTACTTGCTAGGTCACTCCAGGCAGACCCCCTGTTCACTGTCCTCCTCCCTGTGGGGGTTACTAGGAGACCTCAGTGGAGAGTGATGGATGCCTCCTGCTACACTGACTATAGGAAGGCTAGCTGAGTTCATGGTGCGGACCATAGACAAATCAGCAGTTTATAACTTAGGGCAGATCTTTTGCTTGCCCCCACTCCTAGATTTTTCTTGAACTATCTTTTTACTCCTTCATTTCTGAATCTTAGCTCTTCTCAGTCTAAAAAAGACCTATTATGGGTGTTGGTTTTCATTCTTACAAACCAAAAATCAGTTAAAATATGTATCTCAGCTGTACTTTTAGTTAGGACCTCTGAACTTTTGTGTTAAACTTTCTGAGGTGTTGGGATACAGTAAAGAACTTTAACATATAAGCAGCAGAGTCTTACAATTTAGTTTAATTTTATCTGCTATATAATCTTGTGCAATAATGGGCAAGTTCTGGTGTCTATAAACCTCAACATTTTGATGTTAGTTGATTCCTGTTGCCACAACTGCATTTTTCCAAAGATTAAATATAGTGAAAATTCCATATATAATGAGTGTACATAGAAAGTTCAAAATAAATTTTAGATATTATTATTGATATTAACAGTCTATCATTATGCACTTTGAATCAAATATTGTGTGATTTGAAGGTATTTCCCTGGATCTCTGATAGGACATTCTATTCTGTCCTTATATAAGTAGATACTGAATATATAAACAAAATTACTGAATATCAATTTATTTTTAAATTTGTTTTTAATGATTTTAGGGAGAAAAATGAAGGGGGAGAGAGAGAGAGAGGAAAAAAAGAGAGAGAAAACAACATCAATTTGTAGTTTGACTTAGTTGTGCAGGCCCTGGCTGGATGGTTCAGTGGTAGAGCATCAGCATGGTGTGTAGAAGTCCTGGGTTCAATTTCAAGTCAATGCACACTAGTGAAGTGACCATTTGCTTCTTCATCACTTCTTTTCTCTCTCTCTCTCTCTCTCCCTCCCGCAATCATGGCACACTTGAGCAAGTTGAGCTCTGAGTGCTGAGAACAGCACCATGGCCTTACTCTAAGTGATAAAACAGCTTGATTGCTAAGCAATGGAGCAATGGCCCTAGATGAGCAGAGCATTGCTCCATAGAGGGCTTGCAGATTAGATCTCAGTCAGAGCTCATGCAAGAGTTTGTCTCTCTGCCTCTTCACCTGTCACTTAATAAAAAATAAAATAGCCCTGGCCAGGTGGTTCAGCGGTAGAACATTGGCCTGGCATATGAAAGTCCAGGGTTTGATTCTTGGCCAGGGCACACAGGAGAAGCACCAATCTGCTTCTCCACCCCTCCCCCTCTTCTTCTCTCTATCTCTCTCTTCCCCTCCCACAGCCAAGGCTCCACTGGAGCAAAGTTGGTCTGGGTGCTGAGGACAACTGCATGCCTCCACCTCAGACTCTAGAATGACTCCGGCAGAAACGACCTGATGCCCAGATGGGCAGAGCATTGCCTCCTGGCGGGCATGTCGGGTGGATCCCAGTCGGGCACATGCGGGAGTCTGTCTGACTGCCTCCGTGCTTCTACCTTAGAAAAAATACAAACAGAAAAAGAAGAAAAAAAATTAAAGATTTAGTTGTGCATTCACTGGTTGCTTCTTGTACATTCTGAAACTGGGAGAAAATCCACAATCTTCGTGTATCAGGAGAATGTCCCACTCAACTGAGCTACTTGGCCAGGGCTGAATCTCTTTAATTTCTGATTCCTCAGAGCCTATACCTTTGCAGAGAGTAGGCAACAAAAACAAAAAATCTCTTTTTAACATTTAATAGACCCTTTGTTCACACAAACACAGAGTAGGCGATAGGCTTCTACACTGGGCTGCTTTTCTTCCTGCCTTTCATCCCTTCCAGCAATATTTCACAGGAGTACAGAAAAGATGCAAAGGGGATTATGTGCATCTATGACATGAACTTTCTCTGAACCTCTTACTTTCTTTTTTATAAGACATGCATCATTCACTTTCAAAAAATTGTGTTAATTTTAAACAATGAAAACTTTAAAGGATGGAGAAGGGCAGGATCAGTCTGACTTCATGGACTGAGACACTTTTAGGATTTCACATTCAGGATGTCATGTCATTCCACATTCAAGTTCCCAGGAACAGGGAATGTTTTGATCTCTCTGCCATGTAATTATATAAAAGTCATTAAATATTTCTTGAGGTTAAATTTATCAATAAGTGGTTACTGCAATAACAATTTAATTCTGATTAAAATATGGTAACTGGATGTTAATTGCCAAACTTTGGGGGCATATTTTCTACCCATTTCTGGGTAAAAATGACATCATAAATAGGCTGTGATGTTTATACACACTCTAAGTTTGGTGTGTAAAAGATGTGGGACTCAAATGTTCATCCCCTGAGTCCTGACCCAGGACTCTGTTCCTCAGCTGGAGCCCAACAATTTTTTTTTCATTCCTGCTTTGTTCAAGATCAGGAAACAGGCAGAATCATTGGTTCCTCTTATTGGGACTCAGTGAGGTCACTATGAATAAGGAACAGAATAAGTGATTTACAGAGGCCTTTCTGAAATACATATTTTAGTTTATGGGATTTTCTATAAATAGTACTCTTTTCCATCTCAGTTTGGAAATCTGACATGG
Organism: Saccopteryx bilineata; assembly: GCF_036850765.1. NCBI lineage: Eukaryota > Metazoa > Chordata > Mammalia > Chiroptera > Emballonuridae > Saccopteryx > Saccopteryx bilineata. The sequence continues at coordinate 146,641,014 of NC_089490.1, read as the reverse complement.
ACAAGCAATATTTTCTCTACAAACTGAGAAATTAGTGAGCTATCATGACATGACTATTACTAACTAGACAGACTTCAGGGAAATCCTGGTTCTACATCTCAGCAATAAGAGCAGAGAATTGATTGTATCTGATTTTTGGAGAAAAATTGAAGTAAATAATAGTAAAATTTAATGTGCACTGATTTTTACAATGTAAACAATTATACCTCACATATCTCTTACTGACATTTTCACTTGTGTGATATGAAGACATAAAAGAGTTTACGTAAAATTGTCAATATAATGAATTAAAAAATAAAATGAGCTCTATCATTCTGGAAATATTACGCAGAAGCTTAAAAGTTTAAAAAAGATGCATATACTTTATAGAAGGAATAAAAATATAAAATTTTAATAAGAACATTTCAAAAGAACATGTGTAATATTACAGTTAAATTTTTATGAAAGTTGCTTATGAGTACAAATCAATCCTAACACCATAAAAGTATAAGCAGAAAAATATCCCCACCAAATTCCCTGATAGTGGTTGACATTTGGGACATGAAAAGCAACAAAACTGAAATTTCATTGGAAATATTTCAAATCTCTATAAAAATATAAGTTCTGCAAAACTAGTACTGAAAGGTCACACTTTAAATATGGTAATTGGATGTCAATGGTAATAATAGAAATTATTAATGAGACTTTCACTAAGTGCCTGGGAATATTCTAACGCAATTACTCTCAGCTCTGGCTGCATATTAGATCACCATGAGACTCACATGTGGAAAGTCTGGTGTAAGAGGTTCTAGGCTGTGGCTAAGACAGTGGTTCTCAAGTGTGCGCCAGGGTGCACTGGTGTGCCCTAGAAGATTTCCAGGTGCACGCTATGGTATTTCAGAGAAATGTGTGCCTGTTGGGGACCAAAAAACCAACAGGGTTTTGGAGTTTAGATTTTTGGGGGGACAGAAGTGTGGGGAATTAGCTATAAGCTGACTTTCTGTCCAACCCTTCACTTCACTTGCCTGATTAGGTTGCAAAAGGCTGTTAAACTGTTTTGCTGGATTGTTTACACTATCCCCCATGGTCCCCAGAAAGACTGGAGGCAAGTTTCTTCTATTTCTTGTTTGGTGTGAAGTTAAGATGATAAGTATGGTAGGGGTTTTCTGCACTTGGTAAAATTCTTGGGTTGCCTTGGAAACATGATCAAAGATATCATTGATTTGCTAACGGCCCATTTTGCCCTATAAATAAACCAAGATGTGGTTTTTGGGCATGCTTTGTTCTTGTCAGCAGTAATTATAGGGCCCTCCTGACTCCACATTTTCTTAATTCCGCACTGTTCCCACTCAGGATCTGAAATTACTAGCTGCACTAGTTTGCAGCATGTGCCCAGATATAAAAATAAATATAGTTACTCTATTATACCATTTCATTACAGAAATATTGCTCTTTTTGTAAACACATCATTATTATTTTTATTATTAACAAATTATTATATCATCTTTATTATATGCGGCTTAAGTGTCTGTTTGTCGCCGATAGCTTATTGGTTGCTTGCGTAACTGTACTAGCCAATGGGGTGAAGTTGCCACGGCATTCAAATAGTCCCGCCTTCTGGCATGCCACCTCACAAATTGAGGTTAAAGATTGGAGCAATTATTATGCTGTTAAGAAATCTTAACACCAGAAGGGGTCTTTGCAATGGTACAAGACTAGAGGTTCTCCAATTGAAAAATAATGTCATAATAGCTAAGTCTTTGACTGGCTCCTCTAAAGGTGAAATACATGCCATTCCAAGAATTGATTTGGCTCCATCTCAAACAGGGTTGCCGTTTCAATTGAGATGTAGACAATTTCCTGTAAAACTTGCCTTTGCTATGACCATCAATAAGTCTCAGGGCTTAAGCGTGTTGGCATTTTTTTACCTGAGCCTGCATTTGGACACGGTCAACTTTATGTTGCCTGTTCAAGAGTTCATGAAAGAACGGACGTAAAATTAAAAATAATTGATGGTCCTCTGCAAGGCGAGCTTAAAAATGATGGAAAGATCTACACAAGAAATGTTGTGTACAAAGAGATCTTTGACATGTGAATTACCATTTTATTATTTAAATCACCTTTATTTATTGAGCTAGCAGTGGCTCTTAAGAAATGTACCACCAGTGGTTTCCTTTATTGCACTCTACTTTAAGCAATTAAGCAAGTAGAAGGGGGAAACCCCATGGGGCAGTAAGCAAAGGGGTGTCCTCGCCGCCTGCCCTGGGTAATTCAGTTTGAATTAGCAGACACCTTTGCACAAATCATTTTAATTATAATTTATAATATCTAGAACAGCGGTCATTTTGTATGACTGCCGGGCTTTCTAGTTTTTATATAAATACACTCAAATAAAATGGATAGATTTCTCAAATACAAGCATGATATTGAAGAATTTGATTCTGGAAGTAAGAGGGACAGACAGACAGGAACAGAAAAAGAGATGAGAACCATCAATCATCAGTTCTTTGTTGCGACACCTTAGTTGTTCATTAATTGCTTTCTCATATGTGCCTTGACCACGGGCCTTCAGCAGACCAAGTAACCCTTTGCTCAAGCCAGCAACCTTGGGTCCAAGTTGTTGAGCTTTTTGCTCAAGCCAGATGAGCCCATGCTCACACTGGCGACCTCGGGGTCTCGAACCGGGGTCCTCCGCATCCTAGTCAGAAGCTCTATCCACTGCTTCACCACCTGGTCAGGCAAGAAAGATATTTCTTAATCCATACATTTTTTCAAGGGAGGAAAGTAATATTTACTGTGTTCATGACTTTATTAACTTCATTAACTTAGTGTCTCTATAGTAGATATATATAGAAAAAGGTAAATAGCCAAAAAATCAGTAAGGAAAAAGTTCTCTGAAGTTGAGTTTGTCACCACTGAGAAATACTGCTGAAGTCCTGGAGTATGTGTTCCATAATCCAAAATACAGGCTCAGGGATAACTTCCTGTTCAGCTGTTTCATCTATTCTAAGCCCCTTTTCTTTTTCAGCAGGTGTCTCAGCCCCATAGAAATAAAGAATCTAACACGTGTCTCAGAATTCTTTCTCATAGGTCTCTCAGATGATCTGAAACTTCAGCCTTTGCTCAGTCGGCTCTTCCTGTCCTTGTACTTGGTCATCATGTTGGAGAACCTGCTCATCATCCTACTCATTAGACTCCCACCTCCACACCCCCATATTCTTCTTCCTTTCCAACCTGTCCCTGGCTGACCTCTGTTTCATCTCTATGACAATTCTGAAGATGATAGTGGACATCCAGACTTACAGCAGAGTCATTTATTATGGGGGCTGCCTGATTGAGATGTCTATTTTTTTTTTTTGGAAGCATAAACAAACTACTGTTGACCATGATAGCCTTTGAAAGAATTGTGGCCACCTGTAACTTTCTGCATCACCTGATCATCACTTACATACGCCACTGTCGCCTGATGGTTTTGGTGTCATTTTTCATCAGCCTTTTGGATTCCCAACTGCACTACTTCATGGTTTCACATCTTACCTTCTTCATGAATGTGGAAATATTGCATTTCTTCCATGACCCTTCTCAGCTACTCGACCTTGTCTGTTTTAAAATCCCCAACAATAAGCCTGACCAGGCAGTGGTGCGGTAGATAGAGCGTCAGACTGGGATGCGGAGGACCCAGGTTTGAGACCCCGAGGTCGCCAGCTTAAGTGTGGGCTCATCTGGCTTGAGAGGAAAAAAAAAAACTCACCACCTTGGACCCAAGGTTGCTGGCTTGAGCAAGGCATTACTCTGTCTGCTGAAGGCTGCAGTCAAGGCACATATGCAAAAGCAATAAATGAATAACTAAGATGTCACAACAAAAAACTGATGATTGATGCTTCTCATCTCTCTCCGTTCCTGTCTGTCTGTCCCTATCTACCCCTCTCTCTGACTCTTTCTCTGTTCTGTAAAAAAAATAAAAAAATAAAATAAAATCCCCAACAATTATACATTGGTCTAGGTCATTGGTGCAATCTTAGGTGGTGTTCCACTCTCAGGGATCCTTTTACTATAAAATTGTTTGCTTCATTCTGCGAGTCCCCTCATCAGGTGGGAAGTATAAAGCCTTCTCCACCTGTGGCTTTCACCTGTCGGTTGTTTATTTTATGGAACAGGCTTTGGTGTGTACCTCAGTTCCAGTCTCAGTTTCTCCCAGGAAGGGAGCAGTGACCTCGGTGATGTACACTCTGGTCATTTCTATGCTGAACCCCTTCATCTGTAGTTTGAGGAACAGGGACATGAAGAGGGCCATTCAGGGGCTTTTCAGAAGAACAGGCTAATCACAATACCTGTCCCATCTTTTTTTGATTTGTGGGTTAAAAAAGACATTAAAACCAAATTTCTGGATCTCAAAATTCTACTGTTTGGCTTTATAATTATTGTAGTTCTGAACATTTCAACACTCAGTGTCTCATGTTGAAATATTGCTTCATTTGGTATATATTTAATGGGTTCAAGTGATTAATTTGGCATGATTAAATCATATAGAGTGTTCTTTATTTCTCATTTGTTGCTGGCATTCTAGAAAAATGCACTAGTTTTTTTTGTTTGTTTTTTAAAAAAATAATTATAATCCTCAATAATTCCTAAAATTCATGGCTATTGTTCACAGAACTTTCATGTTTTTCAGATCTCTTTATGCATCTTATGTATAAGGATGCATGTAACTGGTTCTCAGCTCTGGCTTCTTATCAGAGTCCCCTGGGGAGCTTTAAAAATATTGATAAATATTGATGACTGTGTCTCAGCAAAGATTACGATTTAATTGGGCTGAGAGTTTTTTTTAGCATAAATATTGAAAAGTTATCTAAGTTGATTGTCATGTAAAACCAAGATTGAGAACCACTGATCTGACTACATGTTTTTTCAGTGATGACTTGTGTGTTGGATCCTTTACTGCTTACGTACAGGTACTGGAGTTCTTGTAGCCATCTGAGCTCAGAGTAGGAGCTTATGAATAATTCTCCCTAGCAATAAGCAGTGTGATTTTTCCCAATAATTCTGATATTTCCTCACATATATAATATTTTCTTTTTTAAAATTAATTAACTAATTTTTTGTGACAGAGAGAGACAGAGAGAGGTATAGATAGAGACGGATAGGAAGAGAAAAAGATGAGAGAAGCATCAATTCTTTGTTGTGGCACCTTAGTTGTTCAATTGATTGCTTTCTCATATGTGCCTTGATTTAGGGGCTACAGCAGACCAAGTGACCCCTTACTCAAGCTGGTGAGATTTGCTTAAACCAGATGAGCCTGTGCTGAAGCGGTGACCTTGGAGTTTTGAACCTCAGTCCTCTGCATCCCAGTCCGACACTCTATCCACTGTTGCACCGGATGGTCAAGCCACATATATATTTTCATACATACAACCAGTCATCTGTGCTGGCCACCTAGCTCCAAACTCACCTTTGTTTGCCTAACTTCAGCCAAGGGTAGTTCTTTCCTTTCCCTAGTAACAGTATTTTTAGGACTTCACTTTGACACCATTCTTCCCTGTGTTTTCTCCTGACAAATCTGTCTTTGGGCTCTGATCTCTGCCCACTCTATAGAACACAGGAAGGACCCTTCTTCAGAGATGTTTCTGTTTTTGAAGCAGTGAACTGGGGCTCACCTGACAACTAGGTTAATCTACTAGGCCTTTGGTGACTCAGCTAAATTGTCTAACAACTGCACTGGTCAGGAACTTTGATACTAGAGAAGGGAACACCCTTTACAGAGAATAAACCATAGCTGCCAGTGAGAATACATACCCCTCTTTAAAAATTTCTAAATTAGTGTTAGATTTATTTATCTTCATTAACTGAAATTAGACACTTTGTGTCTGCTCTATCCTGGATCAATGAGGAAGCTGTGTTTTTGTTTCTGAAAACAAAGGTATTGAACATTGGCGCTGGGAATTTGCCAAAATAATGTGATGATAAATTTTGTGTCAACTTAGTTGGGCCATGGTGCCCAGATATTTGGTCAAACATTATTCTGTATGTTTTTCTGTTAGTGATTTTATTTAATTGAGATTAGCGTTCAGATCAGTGAACTTTGAGTAAAGCTTATTACCCTCTGTAATGTGGGTGGGTTTCATTTAATCAGTTCAAGGCCTTACTAGAACAAAGACTGACCTCCTAGGGGGAGCAAATGCCTAATAGCAGACTGACTTTGGACTTGAATTGCAACTTTCCCCCAGCAAAATTTGGATCTAACAAGTCTCCCCAATCACGTAAACCAATTATTAAACGATATTTCTATATATAGACATATACATATTCTTTTGATTCTGTTTCTCTAAAGAACAGGAATAAATACAGTAATATTGTCTTTAAAAATTATTTTATTGAAATTATTGACATTTAGGAATAAACTAAATGGCCATTGACAGTTAAATGAATAAGAAAACTGGGATTAATATAATATAGATAAAAAATACTATTTATCCTGAAGAAAGAAAATTGTGCCATTTTTAACAACATGAGTGAAGTTCCATGTTAAATGAAATGGGCCAATCACAGAATGACAAATACTGCACGACTCCACCTCTGTGATGTATCTCAGAAAGTCAACTTTATAGAATCACACTGCAGTGGTGGTGGCTGCCATGGGTTGGAGGGAGGGGAATATGGAGAAATTCTAATCATAGGGCATAAAGTTTCAGGCAGTGAAGGTAAGAAGCCTTTGAGACCTGCTGTCCAGCATTGTATCTAGAGTCCACAATCATATATATAACACTTCAAAATTTGTTAAGAAGGCAAGTCTCATGCAAAATGTTCTTTTATAATAAGAAGCTGTCCTAAGAGATGCTATTAGATTCTTGATATAGAAGACCTACTTCTCTCTAAGTTACTTGGTCAGTTGAATACATTTGATGATGAAAAACTCAGATTTTGACTTATGTTAATTTAAAAAGTAAATCTGAATTGTTCATTGGGATGTATAAAACTTGAAAGTACAGGTGAGATTCTTTCTGAGAAGTAGAGGGACTCAGACCCTTCAAAGGACATTTACTTTTCCTATGACCCTTTTTCATTAATATTAACAAATTTCCAGAGACTGAGATGGCATGGACCAATCTGGCTAGTGATGAGCTCGGTGTATTGTGCTCTCAAGCACAAAGAACTCCTAATAAGCAGCCTATGCTCTGCAACTGTTCATTTTATTGGTCCTAAACTGCTGGATCTGTTTGTGTGTCTTCTCTCTGAGAGTCAATGAGTACATCTAGGGGTCCCTGCCCGACTCTGTCTTCCTGCAGCCTGAGCCTTCATCACTCACCAGCCTTAAGGAGGGTGATGGATTGTTATCCCTCTGACATTTCCCTTCATGAAGGCAATGCAGTGCCGTGAGTGCTGTTGGAGATACTGGATACAGGAGGGATAAAGGGATGATTGTTTTTCATCATCAGAACAAGCAGAACAGTTGAGTAGCCTGATGGTATATACCAATATACAGTTTCAGCTCAGAGGCTTATGAAGTTTATGTTCTTGGTTCTGTTGGGGGTATAAAGGCTCTGATTCAATTTCTGCTGACCTCCCACATTGGGTTTATGTCCTGTAGGCATCTTTCTCACCAGACCTGAAAAATACGTTTCTCTAAATTACCTCCTACATATGCTAAACTGATTACAATGGTGATGATGAAGATAAATGGCCAATTAATGCCAGGTGACCATATGCATGAAATCATGAACCTTTGGCCCTGGCTGGATGGCTCAGCAGTAGAGTGTCAGCCTGATGTGTGGAAGTCTGAGGTTCAACTCCCGGTCAGGACACACAGGAAAATTGACCATATGTTTCTCCTTCTGTCTCTTTCTCTTTCTCTCTATCTCTCTCCCACTCCTGCAGCCATGGCTTGAATGGTTCAAGCAGTTTGGCCTCAGGCACTGAGGATTAGACTGTGGCCTTGCTTCAGTTAACATAAGAGGGAGCAATGACCCCATATGGGCAAAGCACTGCCCCCTAGTGGGTTGAAAAGTTGGTTCTGGTTGGGGTGGATGCAGGAGTCTGTCTCTCTGCCTCCTGCCTCTCTCACACTCACAAAAATTCATGAATCTTTTATTTTTCTCATTTTAGAGAGTAGAGCAAGAGAGAGAAGGAGAGAGAGAGAGGAAAAGGAAGGTGCAGGAAGCATCAACTCCCATATATGCCTTGATGAAGCAAGCCCAGGGTTTTGAACTGGTGACCTCAGCCTTCCAGGTTGATGGTTTATCCACTGCGCCACCACAGGTCAGGCCATTATAAACCTTTATTCAATATTCCCAAGTGCAAAGGTCTGAATCAAGTGCTATGCAGATTGTCTTTTTATCTGTATTTTCACATATTATTATTCTATAGAGGATAAAAAGATTATAGACTTTTAATTTAACTTGTAGCAGATCATAGGATAAAATGCAATAAAGTCAGGTTTCAATCAGTCGACTCCAGACATAGGGAACCTGCCTAGTAGTCTCTCTTTGTCAACTGAACAGCCATTTCACTTCTCTGTCATTCAACACAGACATCCTCTGCTCACTGTGTTTTTCTTTTTGTAGGCTATTGGTAGACCACAGAGGAGAGCCATAGGTGGTCCTTACTGATTTAACTATAAGAAGGATGACTGAAATCAGAGACAAGGGTCACAGAAAAAGCCAGCTCATGACATTTAGGGTAGATCTGTCTCTTGCCCCTACTCCTGCACATCACCTCAACTGTCTGCTTCCACATCTAATCTGTTAATTTAGTCCATTTTCATTTCAAAAGGAGACATAACATCAATATGACAGTTTCCATCTATACTCAGAAAACCAATAACTATTTAAAGATATATCATGTGTGTTTCATTGGTTAAGACCTGTCTATCTCTGCTTTAAAATTTTTGAATTTTAATAGAGAAAAAGTTATCTTCATGTGCTTCAGAGATTCATAATATACTTTTCAGTTCTATCTGCTCTACTTATCATCTAATTCTATAGAGCAAGTTCTTAGTGTCTCTGAGCCTCAACAGTGTCTTCTGAGTTGATGTTTAGTTCATACAACTCCATTGAGTAAAGACTAAATAGAGAACAAATACTAGTTATGTGATTAAAGGTGGTGATATGTATAAGGAAAAAAGGTTGATTTTATTTTTATTATTATTACTGATAACATTAAGCTTCATTCCATTCCACCAAAAAATCCTGTAATCTGATGATTTGATTTTCAATGGATATTAAACTTCCTTAGAATTACATTTTTGTGAATAAGTTCACTATTCCATAATTTAATTTTTGTTTAAAAATCAATAAACAAATATCTGATAAAACAATTTATTTTTGTCCTTACACAAATAGATACTGATGACTTTAAGGAAAGGACAGAGTCACATTTTATTCTGGATCCCCAGAGCTTAGATCATTTCTGGCACAGAGGAGTCTAAATAATAACAAAAATAAAAACCGTAACATATGATAAAAACTGAATAAAAGCTTCCTTGGTTCCCAGAAGTAGAGCATAGTTATGTGGCGTTCACACACTGCTGATTTTCTTTCTTCGGTTTTATCCATTTCAGAAATGTCCCATTGGACAAGAGACAGGATAGAACAGCACTTGTTTGTGTGTATGTCATAGACTTTCAAAGGGACCTATTATTTCCCACTCAACAGCATCTATAATATTCACATATTCAAAAGCCATCATGGTGGTTTTCATAAATATAATGAAAAAGAGGTATAATGAGAAGGAGAAAATAGATTTTACGGTGTGGGCTGAGACAAATGTTTGGATTTGAAGTCATTCTATGCTCTAGTGCCTCAGACAAGACAGCCTTCAGATTCTCTGCCATATAATGAAATCACAGGTGAATAAAACTTTCTTAGGCTTGTATTTATCAGCAAACCCACTCTTACAATATATCAATTTCTGGTTACAATACAATAAACAAGTATTTATTAATAAACAATAGGTATTAGGTTCTACCTCCTTTGGACGCCACATGTTTCTGGAGATGGCTGTTGTTCTCTTCTATCCCAGAAAAGGAATGCCAGTATAGAGAGGTGGGAGGATTCCACACACCTCTGGAATCATGGCCTTAACATAGAGATTATAGCATTTTTCATAAATAGTAATGCACTTTACATTTCATTTTGGAAATCTGAGATACAGGAATATTATCCCCTATATAAGATAAGAATTTCATGGAATGACTATACTTAAATATTTCAGAAATATTTCCAAAATAGTACATAATTGACAGCAACTGATTTTTCTATTGGAAAAGCAAAGGTAGTAAGTAAGAGGTAAAATTGAACTTGCAATGATTTTTATGACACAAACAGCCAGCACCATGGAGATATCATATAGAAATTCTTACTTGTATGATATGAAGAGAAAAGAATTTTGATAGGGTGCCCAAATAAAGAATAGATGAAGGAAAGAAATTTTTTTCAGGTAATACTATGTATCAGATACAGTGTTATATCTAAATGTGTGTACTTCAAAGAAAGATCTAAACAGATTATTGTAGTAAACAAGCACATTTTATAAAGTGTCGACCTGGAAATGCTGAGGTCGCCAGTTCGAAACCCTGGGCTTGCCTGGTCAAGGCATATATGGGAGTTGATGCTTCCAGCTCCTCCCCCCTGTCTCTATCTCCTCTCTCTCCCCCTCTCTCCTCTCTAAAATGAATAAATAAAATAAATAAATAAAAATTACTTTAAAAAAAAACAAGCACATTTTAGAGACAATGTATGCAGTTAAGAACTATTTATGCAAATTTTCAAAAAGTTCTAGAAACACATAAATAAACTAACAATATGGAAACACAGACAGAAAATATACCCAAAACATTAATGACAGTGTTTGCTCTTGGGGGACAGGTGTGCAGGGCAATGGGATCATGCTGGGATTTAGAAAACACAGATTTAATTGTTAATATTACAAATTTCTATAAAATATAAATTTGAAGGCAAATTTTATTTAATACTTATGTTTTCATATTGATTAGAAGTATGATAGGTAATGTTATTTGAACATTTTTAAGTGCTTGGCTATATTCTAAGGCAGTGTTACCACCACTGAAAACCATGCATGGAGAGATTATTATTTAATTGCTTGTAGGCTGTGGTTACATCATCATACATTTTACAATATTTATAGGCAAACATGATAATCAACATAATAATAGTCACTGGTCTGACTACTGTAGTTTTAATTCTATTTAATTTCATAGAACAACCCCTTTTACTGATGTGGAAATTCCCCAGGTGTTTGTTACATTAATCCCTATACTTTTCTCTTTTGTATTTTTTCCCAAATTTAAATCACAATATGTACTTTCAAGAGAAATAAAAATCAGAGTTGGTTTCAGGGAGTTGATGAAAGAAGAACTGTATTTAAGGAGAACTGATTTAAAATAGAATTGGTTTAAGGAGAAGGCATAAGAATGCTTGGTCGATTTCAACAAGAGCATTACAATGTTTACATATAGAAATTCATATAATTATTTTACAAAGTCATCAAAATGGACACAAATAAAAAATCAAGAACCAAGGTCAAACCCCAGGTGTTTCCCTGAGTTTCTCTGGAACTGATCTGTAAGCCTGTCTAAGGTGAAATATAGGAAGCAAGTTTTTATTTTCAGAGTTAATTCTTGTTTAATGATTGATAGCTGTGTGGTACACTAATACCATGAGGAGGGGTCAATGATGCTCTAAGACTTTGTGTATTTAACTAAAACTTACTTAACAAAATTTGAAGTCTACCAGGTCAAGGTTGGGAGGAATATTTGATAAGGCTTTTTAAAGACAACCCGTATGTCTGAGCGAGCACATATTTCATTAGAGGAGGGAAGTCAGAAATTCAAAATGGTAATGAGAATGCATGAAAATATGTGGCTCATAAAAAGCTGCCTTGTGATTATGAACATTGACTTTAATGTAGAGAGCAGATAATATAGCTCTAGCAATAATACAGCTTATCAGTATTCTTGCATTTCTTGCACTGTGTCTAAATATCTAGGGCTGCTTTTAAGTGCTGTTAAGAATAATTTTTTCTTAGAGGAAGAATACTTTTATCCAGCACTTTATCTAAAGAAGTAGGCTGCAGTTGATATGTTCATGGATTTGCTGTTTCTAAATGCCCTTATTTTTCTAACATTCCTCAAGGAAGTGTCTCTAATGTAAGTCTGTATAAAAATGGGTGAATACAATAGAAACCAATGAGTAAACACTTCTAAGAAAATAGGACTTAAGACACTGAGAAATATTGTTGAAGGCACTGGGGTGGATGAACTCAAGTGTAAATAAACACTTTGTGAACTGCTTAAATCCTAACTATGAACATGGCACTGGGTGTTCACTTACATGTGTTTTCTTTTTTCTTTTACAATGTATTTTCTTTCCTAAAGTTACCCAGAATACATTGAACCACAATATTTAACATGTGTCTCAGAGTTCTTTTTTATGGTCTGTCAGATGATCTGGAACTGTAGCCTTTGCTCTCTGGGCTCCACCTGTCCATGTACCTGGTCACCATGTTGGGGAACCTCTTCATTCTCCTGGCTCTCAACTCAGACTTCCAGGGGCACACACACGTGTACTTCTTCCTCTCCAACCTGTCCTTGGCTGACATTGGTTTCATTTTTACAACCATCCCAAAGATGATTGTGAACATCCAGACTCACAGCAGAGTCATTTCCTGTGCGGTCTGCCTGACTCAGATGTCAATTTTTATGTTTTTTGGGTGTATGAATGATCTCCTTTTTTTTGATTAATTTTTATTTTTATTTTTATTTTTTTAGGAGAGGGAGAGGGAGCGAGAGAGAGAGGAGAGAGATAGAGAGAGAAGGGGGGGAGGAGCAGGAAGCATCAACTCCCATATGTGCCATGACCAGGCAAGCCCAGGGTTTCGAACTGGCGACCTCAGCATTTCCAGGTCGACGTTTTATCCACTGCACCACCACATTTCTTGATTAATTTTAATGGAGTGACATTGATAAATCAGGGTACATATGTTCAGAGAAAACAGCTCTAGGTTATTGTGCTATTTGCTTATGCTGCATTCCCATCACCCAAAGTCCAATTGTCTTTCATCACCTTCTAACTGGTTTTCTTTGTGACCCCCTTTCCCCTCCCCCCACCCCATAACCCCCACACTCTTGTCTATGTCTCTGAGTCTCATTTTTATGTCCCACCTATGTATGGAATCATATATTTCTTGGTTTTTTCTGATTTACTTATTTCGCTCAGTATAATTTTATCAAGTTTCATCCATGTTGTTGTAAATGATCTGATGTCATCATTTCTTATGGCTGAGCAGTATTCCATAGTATATATGCACCAAAGCTTTTTAATCCACTCGTCCTCTGACGGACCCTTGGGCTGTTTCCAGATCTTCACTATTGTGAACAATGCTGCCATAAACATGGGGGTGCATTTCTTCTTTTCATACAGTGCTATGGTGTTCTTGGGGTATATTCCTAACAGTGGGATAGCTGGGTCAAAAGGCAGTTCGATTTTTAATTTCTTGAGGAATCTCCATACTGTTTTCCACAGTGGCTGCAGCAGTCTGCATTCCCACCAGCAGTGCAGGAGGGTTCCCTTTTCTCCACATCCTCGCCAGCACTTATTCTGTGTTGTTTTGTTGATAAGTGCCATTCTGACTGCTGTGAGGTGATATCTCATTGTGGTTTTAATTTGCATTTCTCTAATGATTAGTGATGTTGAGCATTTTTTCATATGCCTATTGGCCATCTGTATGTCCTCTTTGGAGAAGTGTCTATTCATCTCTTTTGCCCATTTTTGGATTGGATTGTTTGTCTTCCTGGTATTAAGTTCTACAAGTTCTTTATAAATTTTGGTTATTAACCCCTTATCAGACGTATTGTCAAATATATTCTCCCATTGTGTAGTTTGTCTTTTTATTCTGTTCTTATTGTCTTTAGCTGTGCAGAAGGTTTTTAGTTTGATATAGTCCCATTTGTTTATCCTGTCTTTTATTTCACTTCTCTGTGGAGACAATTCGGCAAATATATTGCTGTGAGAAATGTCAGAGAGCTTATTGCCTATGTTTTCTTCTAAAATGCTTATGGTTTTACGGCTTACATTTAAGTCTTTTATCCATTTTGAGTTGATTTTTGTGAATGATGTAAGTTGGTGGTCTAGTTTCATTTTTTTGCAGTACAATTTTCCCAAAACCAAATTTCCACTGTACAAATTCCTTCAACACTTTGTTGAAGAGGCTGTCTTTACTCCAATATATGCTCTTACCTCCTTTGTCAACTATCAGTTGTTCATAAAGGTGTGGGTTTATTTCTGGGTTCTCAGTTCTGTTCCATTGATCTATATGCCTGTTCTTGTGCCAGTACCAGGCTGTTTTCAGTACAATGACCTTATAGTATAACTTGATATCCGGAAGTGTGATACCTCCCACTTTATTCTTCCTTTTCAGGATTGCTGAGGCTATTCGTGTTCTCTTTTGGTTCCATATAAATTTTTGGAATGTGTGATCTATATCTTTGAGGTATGTCATTGGTATTTTAATTGGTATTGTATTAAATTTATAAATTCCTTTGGGTAATATAGACATTTTAATGATGTCTATTCTTCCTAACCATGAGCACGGTATATGCTACCACTTGTTTGTATCTTCCCTGATTTCTTTTATCAATGTTTTATAATTTTCCGAGTACAAATCTTTAATCCTGTCCTTGGCTGACATTGGTTTCATTTTTACAACCATCCCAAAGATGATTGTGAACATCCAGACTCATAGCAGAGTCATTTCCTATGGGATCTGCCTGATTCAGATGTCAATTTTAATGCTTTTTGGGTGTATGAATGATCTCCTTTTTTTTTTTTTTTTTTTTTTTTTCATAAATTTTTATTAATGGTAATGGGATGACATTAATAAATCAGGTTACATATATTCAAAGAAAACATGTCTAGGTTATTTTGTCATCAAATTATGTTGCAAACCCCTCGCCCAAAGTCAGATTGTCCTCCGTCACCCTCTATCTAGTTCTCTGTGCCCCTCCCCCTCCCCCTAACTCTCTCCCTCCCTCCCTCCCATGTCCTCCCTCCCCCCCCACCCTTGGTAACCACCACACTCTTGTCCATGTCTCTTAGTCTCATTTTTATGTTCCACCAATGTATGGAATCATGTAGTTCTTGTTTTTTTCTGATTTGCTTATTTCACTCCTTATAATGTTATCAAGATCCCACCATTTTGCTGTAAATGATCTGATGTCATCATTTCTTATGGCTGAGTAGTATTCCATAGTGTATATGTGCCACATCTTCTTTATCCAGTCTTCTATTGAAGGGCTTTTTGGTTGTTTCCATGTCTTGGCCACTGTGAACAGTGCTGCAATGAACATGGGGCTACATGTGTCTTCACGTATCAATGTTTCTGAGGTTTTGGGGTATATACCCAGTAGAGGGATTGCTGGGTCATAAGGTAGTTCTATTTGCAGTTTTTTGAGGAACCACCATACTTTCCTCCATAATGGTTGTACTACTTTACAGTCCCACCAACAGTGAATGAGGGTTCCTTTTTCTCCACAGCCTCTCCAACATTTGCTATTACCCGTCTTGTTGATAATAGCTAATCTAACAGGGGTGAGGTGGTATCTCATTGTAGTTTTGATTTGCATTTCTCTAATAACTAATGAAGCTGAGCATCTTTTCATATATCTGTTGGCCATTTGTATCTCTTCCTGGGAGAAGTGTCTGTTCATGTCCTCTTCCCATTTTTTTATTGGATTGTTTGTTTGTTTGTTGTTGAGTTTTATGAGTTCTTTGTAAATTTTGGATATTAGGCCCTTATCTGAGCTGTCGTTTGAAAATATCATTTCCCATTTAGTTGGCTGTCTGTTTATTTTGATATCAGTTTCTCTTGCTGAGCAAAAACTTTTAATTCTGATGTAGTCCCATTCATTTATCTTTGCCTTCACTTCTCTTGCCATTGGAGTCAAGTTCATAAAATGTTCTTTAAAACCCAGGTCCATGATTTTAGTACCTATGTATTCTTCTATGTACTTTATTGTTTCAGGTCTTATATTTAGGTCTTTGATCCATTTTGAATTAATTTTAGTACACGGGGACAGGCTGTAGTCGAGTTTCATTCTTTTGCATGTGGCTTTCCAGTTTTCCCAACACCATTTGTTGAAGAGGCTTTCTTTTCTCCATTGTGTGTTGTTGGCCCCTTTATCAAAGATTATTTGACCATATATATGTGGTTTTATTTCTGGGCTTTCTATTCTGTTCCATTGGTCTGAGTGTCTATTTTTCTGCCAATACCATGCTGTTTTGATTATCGTGGCCCTATAATATAGTTTAAAGTCAGGTATTGTAATGCCCCCAGCTTCATTCTTTTTCCTTAGGATTGTTTTGGCTATTCGGGGTTTTTTATAGTTCCATATAAATCTGATGATTTTTTGTTCCATTTCTTTAAAAAATCTCATAGGGATTTTGATGGGAATTGCATTAAATTTGTATATTGCTTTGGGTAATATGGCCATTTTGATTATATTTATTCTTCCTATCCAAGAACAAGGAATATTTTTCCATCTCATTGTATCTTTTTCGATTTCCCTTAACAATGCTTTGTAATTTTCATTATATAGGTCCTTTACGTTCTTTGTTATGTTTATTCCTAGGTATTTTATTTTTTTTGTTGCAATCGTGAAGGGGATTATTTTTTTGAGTTCGTTTTCTAATATTTCATTGTTGGCATATAGAAAGGCTATGGACTTTTGTATGTTAATTTTGTATCCTGCGACCTTACTGTATTGGTTTATTGTTTCTAATAATCTTTTTGTGGAGTCCTTCGGGTTTTCGATGTATAGGATCATATCATCAGCAAAAAGTGATAGCTTTACTTCTTCTTTTCCGATATGGATGCCTTTTATTTCTTTGTCTTGTCTGATTGCTCTGGCCAGAACTTCTAGCACCACGTTGAATAAGAGTGGAGAGAGTGGACAACCCTGTCTTGTTCCTGATTTAAGGTAGAAAGTCCTCAGTTTTATGCCGTTTAATAGGATGTTGGCTGATGGTTTATCATATATGGCCTTTATCATGTTGAGATATTTTCCTTCTATACCCATTTTGTTGAGAGTCTTAAACATAAAATTGTGTTGTATTTTATCAAAAGCCTTTTCTGCATCTATTGATAAGATCATGTGGTTTTTGTTCTTTGTTTTGTTGATATGGTGTATTACGTTAACCGTTTTGCGTATGTTGAACCATCCTTGAGATTCTGGGATGAATCCCACTTGATCATGATGTATTATTTTTTTAATATGTTGTTGTATTCGGTTTGCCAGTATTTTGTTTAGTATTTTAGCATCTGTATTCATTAGAGATATTGGTCTGTAGTTTTCTTTCTTTGTGCCATCCTTGCCAGGTTTTGGTATGAGGGTTATGTTGGCCTCATAAAATGTGTTTGGAAGTATTGCTTCTTCTTCAATTTTTTGGAAGACTTTGAGTAGAATAGGAACCAAGTCTTCTTTGAATGTTTGATAGAATTCACTAGTATAACCGTCTGGGCCTGGACTTTTATTTTTGGGGAGATTTTTAATAGTTTTTTCTATTTCCTCCCTGCTGATTGGTCTGTTTAGGCTTTCTGCTTCTTCATGACTCAGTCTAGGAAGGTTGTATTGATCTAGGAATTTATCCATTTCTTCTAGATTGTTGTATTTGGTGGCATATAATTTTTCATAGTATTCTACAATAATTCTTTGTATTTCTATGATGTCTGTGGTGATCTCTCCTCTTTCATTTTGGATTTTATTTATTTGAGTCCTGTGTCTTTTTTCCTTGGTGAGTCCTGCCAAGGGTTTGTCAATTTTGTTGATCTTTTCAAAGAACCAGCTCCTTGTTTTATTGATTTTTTCTATAGTTTTTCTGTTCTCTATTTCATTTATTTCTGCTCTGATTTTTATTATCTCCTTTCTTCGGCTGGTTTTGGGTTGTCTTTGTTCTTCTTTTTCTAGTTCCTTAAGGTGGGAAGTTAAGTGGTTTACTTCGGCTCTCTCTTGTTTGTTCATATAGGCCTGAAGTGATATGAACTTTCCTCTTATTACTGCTTTTGCTGCATCCCAGAGATTCTGATATGTCGTATTTTCATTTTCATTTGTCTGTATATATCTTTTGATTTCTGCGCTTATTTCTTCTTTGACCCATTCATTTTTTAGAAGTATGTTGTTTAGTTTCCACATTTTTGTGGGGTTTTCCTCCTCTTTTTTGCAGTTGAATTCTAGTTTCAAGGCTTTATGATCAGAAAATATGCTTGGTACAATTTCAATTTTTCTAAATTTGCTGATATTGTCTTTGTGGCCCAACATATGGTCAATTCTTGAGAATGTTCCATGTACAGTAGAGAAAAATGTATACTCTGTCGCTTTGGGATGAAGTGTCCTGTAGATGTCTATCATATCCAGGTGTTCTAGTATTTCGTTTAAGGCCACTATATCTTTATTGATTCTCTGTTTGGATGACCGATCTAGAGCCGTCAGCGGTGTATTGAGGTCTCCAAGTATGATTGTATTTTTGTTAGTTTTTGTTTTAAGGTCAATAAGTAGCTGTCTTATATATTTTGGTGCTCCTTGGTTTGGTGCATATATATTAAGGATTGTTATGTCTTCTTGATTCAACTTCCCCTTAATCATTATGAAATGACCATTTTTGTCTCTGAGTACTTTTTCTGTCTTGTAGTCAGCATTATTAGATATGAGTATTGCTACACCTGCTTTTTTTTGGGTGTTGTTTGCTTGGAGTATTGTTTTCCAGCCTTTCACTTTGAATTTGTTTTTATCCTTGTTGCTTAGATGTGTTTCTTGTAGGCAGCATATAGTTGGATTTTCTTTTTTAATCCATTCTGCTACTCTGTGTCTTTTTATTGGTAAGTTTAATCCATTTACATTTAGTGTAATTATTGACACTTGTGGGTTCCCTACTGCCATTTTATAAATTGCTTTCTGTTAGTTTTGTATCTAGTTTGATTCTTCTCTTTTGTTTTTCTATCATTTGTTTTTGTTTGTTTGTGTTCCATACTTCTTTCCTCTGTTGCTACCTTTTTTAAGTCAAGTGTTTTTGTGGTGGTTTTTTTAAGGGTGGTTACCATTAAGTAATGAAAAGGGTACCTACCATATTCATTGTAGTACCCTATCTTATAAGTATTTCTGCACTTCATCATCCTTTGCTATTGTTAATCTCCATCCTCTCCCCCCTTTTTTTCCTTTGTTGTCACAGTTTAAGTTTGGTTTTATTGTGTTCTTGGTGGAGCTGTTACTTGTGGTGTTGTTTTCTTTTGTTCTTTGAATCTGGTTGGAAAACCCCCCTTAGTATTTCCTGGAGTGGGGGCTTTCTGTTGATAAATTCTCTCATCTTTTCTGTATTTGTGAATGTTTTTATATCTCCTTCATACTTGAAGGATAGCTTTGATGGGTATAGTATTCTTGGCTGAAAGTTCCTCTCTTTCAGGGCTTTAAATATTGGGGTCCACTCTCTTCTAGCTTGTAGAGTTTCTGCTGAGAAATCTGATGATAATCTAATAGGCCTTCCTTTATATGTTGTACTCTTCTTTTCCCTGGCTGCCTTGAGAATTTTTTCTTTGTCATTGGTTTGTGTCATCTTTATTATGATGTGCCTTGGAGTGGGTTTGTTGGGGTTAAGAAAACTTGGTGTTCTGTTTGCTTCTTGAATTTGAGGCTTTAGTTCCTTCCACAGGCTTGGGAAGTTCTCGTCTATTATTTGTTTGAGTATATTCTCCATTCCATTTTCTTTCTCTTCTCCCTCTGATATACCTATTATTCTTGTTATTCTTTCTGATGGAATCAGACAATTCCTGTAGGGCTTTCTCATTTTTTATTATTTTTGAGTCTCTTTCTTCTTCTCTCTGTTGTGCCTCAAGTTGTTTGTCTTCTATTTCACTAATCCTATCTTCAATCTGGGCTGTTCTGTTAGCTAAGCTTGTTACCTCGTTTTTCAGCTCGTGAATTGAGTTTTTCATTTCTGTTTGATTTGTTTTTATAGTTTCAATTTCCTTGGTAATATATTCTTTGTGTTCATTGAGTTGTTTTCTGATCTCCCTATATTGCCTTTCTGTGTTTTCTTGTATATCTCTGAGTATTTTTAAGATTTCTATTTTAAATTCTCTGTCATTTAGCTCCAAGGCTTCCAATATGTTAAGTCTTTTCTCCATAGATTTTTCCACATCTATTTGTGTTACCTCTCTTTCTTTTGTATCCATAATATTCGATTTCCTCTTTCTTATCGGCATCTGAGGGTGGTCTTATTGATAGCACTAATTAGAATTAATAAAGAGTAAAAAGAAAAAAAAAAAAAAAAGGTAAAACACCCCACAAAAAAAAACAGTAATAATTTATTATTTCCTCCTTTTTTCTCTCTTCTCTTTCCCTCCTCTCCCCTCCTCAGGGAAATATCGTGCCTATAATGGAGGGCCTGATTTGGGGTGAAGAGTTCAAGGGGCAAAAAAAGGGAGTAGGGACCTACTAAATGCAAAAAAAAAAAAAAAAAAAAAAGGAAGAATATCTTAGACAAGCATAAGATGATTTGCTTGTAAGTGATGGTCAACTAAGAGATATAATGAGAGGGATAAGAGGGAATCAGAAAAAAGGACCAAAAAAGAATAATAAAGAAGAAAAAATAAAAATAATAAGTAAAAATCTGTTGTATTAAGTGGAGCGAAGACTAAATACACTGGAGACCTTGGGTTGGGAGGACCCAAAATGCCACAAAAATAAACAAACAAGAGAGAAAAAAAATAAAAACAAAAGCAAAAAAGAGAAATAAAACCAAAAAAAAGCCTTGAGTTTCAAATTAACTAATTTGTTCGTGATTGAGGATTATATGGGAGGAAAGTAAAATGAGAAAAGAAAAAACGAATAGAAAGGAAAAAATAAGAAAAAGAGAAAAACGAAGGAAGAAATAAAATAGGAGGAGAAAAAAACAAAATAAAGCAAGACAAAAAAAAAAAACAAAAGAGGAGAGAGTGAGAGTTAAGTGTTTTGGAGTATAACCTTAAAGGAGGGTGAGGATGAAGAAGAAAAATAAAATGCAACACTCATGGGTAGTGTAGTTCAAGAAAGGGGAAGCATAAGATGGGCAGAGAATAGAAGGACCGAGGTGGAGGAAATAAAGGCAAAAAGATAGAAGAAACAAGCAACAACAACAACAAAAAAAAAAAAATTAGTGGATCAAGTTGTAAAGTCTGTGGGTTTTTCTTGATTTTGAGAGGTTAACTTCTTCCTTTTTCTTTTCTCTCCCTCTTCCTAGTCGGTGACTCTGTACCCCAGGCTCTGCCCCTGTGTCACTCTTAGGTAGGGATTTGCAGTTGATGGGATTCTATGGCAATGTCATATAATTGGCTTTAGTCTTGCTGGAAGTAAAGGCTTGTTGGCGTTTGCAGGGTCCAACGATGAGAGAGTTTGCTTTCCTGGATTCTCTCTCCTAGTCCCCCCTTTCTGAATTAGCAGCCTGGTGATCCAGCTATAAGGCTGCAACTGCTTCTGCCTGGGGAGTAAGAGGCTCAAAGAGCTGGGAAATCCCCACTCTATCCCCGCTCAGTGCAAGGCTTTGGGAAAGGCTCTGAGAGTCAGGGCCTCCAGTGTAATCAGGCGGGGGTGGGAGTCAATTGTTGTCAAGGTGACTGTTCAGCGCCTATCATTTAGTTGGACCTCTCAACCCAGGCTTTCCACACTTTGTAGCCTGTTTTTGCAGGGAAGAAGAGGCACTAGTCTCTGCTTACGACTAGTGTAGTATAGACCTTATTATCTGCCAAGTCCTTCTTGTTAGCGTTTATCCCTGAATATGGAGGCTCTATCAATCAGAAGTTGCCCCCGCCCCTTTAGCGAGAGGCACTAAAAAATATCACGCCTCTTGTCTTGGATCTCTGAACTGAGAGAGATCTTATCAATTAGAACCGAGGGTGCGCAGATTTTATGGGTTAAGCTAATTTCAGTGATTGGGTCGCAGCTGTGTTTCCGAAGGTATTTTAGGCTGCCTGCGCGCACCCCTCCCCCAACGCTTGATTGTTAGCTTGAATGGCTGGGTGAGGTGCCCCGCCCACGGAGAGAATCTCCCAAGCCTCTCCCGCTCGCCCCGCCGCTGGCGGCTGGACCGCACCAGGCGCAGGATAATGGAGCCCCCTGGTAGGGCGCCCTGGGCGCGTGGAATACCCAAGGCACGCGCGTGAATGGGGTGCTCAGGGCACCGGTGGCCGGCGACCCCCACTCGCAGTGTGCGGGCCGCTGGGAACGTCAGCAGTGCTCAACCGGACCGGGCGCGCGCGCGGCGGCTCGTGGCGGCCGCTCGCGGGCTCGCGGTCGGCCGCTCCTGGCGGCTTGCGGTTCCCAAGTATATGGGCTGACTCACCGCGGGCGCACTCCCTGGCGGCTTGAATGAGCGTCGCTGCGGTAGCTTCCTCCACACCCTCCTCTCAGATTCAAGTGATAACAGTCCTTTTGCTTTCAGTTTGTGTGGAACTCCGGAATGCTCCGAGGATAAATTTTTCTGTTTCTAGTTGATAAATTTGTTGTGATTTAGGGGAGAGCTGTCGGACGCGCTTCTCACGGCGCCATTTCCGTGACGTCGATCTCCTTTTTTGATTAATTTTAATGGAGTGACATTGATAAATCAGGGTACATATGTTCAGAGAAAATTTAAATTCCGGTTAAATTTACTCCTAGGTACTTTTTTTTTTTTAATAGAGAAGAGGATTGTTTTCTTAATTTCTCTTTCTGATAGTTCATTGTTGGTGTATAAAAATGCCCCTGCTTTCTGAGTATTAATTTTATATCCTACCACCTTGCTGAATTAATTTATCAGGTCCAGTAGTTTTTTTACTGAAACTTTAGGGTTTTCTATATACAGTATCTGCTAGTAATGATAGTTTAAATCTTCTTTTCCAATTCGGATGCCTTTTATTTCTTCTTCTTGTCTGATTGCTGTGGATAGGACTTCCAGTACTATGTTGAATAAAAGTGGTGAAAAGGGGCACCTCTGTTTTATTCCTGATATCAAGGGGATTGCTTTTAATTTTTGCCCGTTGAGTATGATGTTGGCTGTGGGTTTGTCATAGATAGCGTTTATCATGTGGAGGTATGTTCCCTGTATTCCCACTTTGCTGAGAGTTTTGATCATGAATGGGTGCTGGATTTTATCAAATGCTTTTTTACATCTATTGATATTATAATGTGGTTTTTATCCTTCTTTCTGTTTATGTGATGAATCACATTGATTGATTTGCAAATATTGTACCAGCCTTGCCTCCCCACAATAAATCCCACTTGGTCAGGATGTATGATTTTTTTGATATATTGCAGGATCCGGTTTGCTAATATTTTGTTTAGGATTTTAGCATCTAAATTCATCAGGAATATTGGCCTATAATTTTCTTTGTTTGTGTTGTCTTTGCCTGGTTTTGGAATCAGAATTATGCTCGCCTCATAAAAGGAGCTTGGAAGTCTTCCTTCCTCTTGAATTTTTTTAAATAGCTTGAGAAGAACAGTGAGTCCCTGACCCACATCAAATCTTAAGAACAAAGCCTGCTGGCCCTGGCCAGTTGGTTCAGCGGTAGAGCGTCGGCCTGGCGTGCGGGGGACCCGGGTTCGATTCCCGGCCAGGGCACATAGGAGAAGCGCCCATTCGCTTCTCCAGCCCCCACCCCCTCCTTCCTCTCTGTCTCTCTCTTCCCCTCCCGCAGCGAGGCTCCATTGGAGCAAGGATGGCCAGGGCGCTGGGGATGGCTCCTTGGCCTCTGCCCCAGGCGCTAGAGTGGCTCTGGTTGCGGCAAAGTGACGCCCCGGAGGGGCAGAGCATCACCCCCTGGTGGGCAGAGCGTTGCCCCTGGTGGGCGTGCCGGGTGGATCCCGGTGGGGCGCATGCAGGAGTCTGTCTGACTGTCTCTCCCCGTTTCCAGCTTCAGAAAAATACAAAAAAAAAAAAAAAAAGAACAAAACCTGCTGACCACAGAGCACCTAATACAGCTACAGAAAACATTAAATGTAGACTAATGCCTATTTAAGAAATCATACCTGGTCTGTGGTGGTGCAATGCATAGATCATTGACTTGGGATGTTTGAAACCCAGGGCTTGCTGGGTCAAAGCACATATGCAAGCAATGAATGAACAACTAAAGTGAAGCAACTATGAGTTGTTACTTCTCCCTCTGCCCCCCTCCCCTCCCCTCCCTGTAAAATAAAAATAAAAAAGAAAAGGAAATCATAAATATCAGAATAATGTGCTATTTACTTTGACTGTGGAAATTAAATAACATACTCTTTTTTTTTTTTACAGAGAGAGAGAGAGAGTCAGAGAGAGGGATAGATAGGGACAGACAGGAAGGGCGAGAGATGAGAAGCATCAATCATCAATTTTTCGTTGCGACACCTTAGTTGTTCATTGATTGCTTTCTCATATTTGCCTTTACCACGGTCCTTCAGCAGACCGAGTAACCCCTTGCTTAAGCCAGCGACCTTGGGTCCAAGCTGGTGAGCTCTACTCATACCAGATGAGCCCATGCTTAAGCTGGTGACCTTGGGGTCTCGAACCTGGGTCCTCTGCATCCCAGTCCGACTCTCTATCCACTGCACCACCGCCTGGTCAGGCATAAATAACATACTCTTGAAAACCATTTGGTTAAAGATGAAATTAAAAAAGAATTTTTCAAAATAAAAATAGAAACAGCTTGTGAAAATGTATGGGATGCAGCATAAAGATTACTATCAGAAAAATTTATAGTGATATAAAATTATATTTTAAAATGTCAAATTAACAACCTGTATTTACACCTTATGAAACTAGAAAAAGCCTGACCTGTGGTGGTGCAGTGGGTAAAACATCAACCTGGAATGCTGAGGTTGCTGGTTGGAAACCCCAGGCTTACTCGGTAAAGGCACATATGAGAAGCAGTTATGAGTTGATGCTTCCCAGTTTTCTCCCTTTCTCTCTCTCTCCCCTCTTGAAAATGAATAAATAAAATCTTAAAAAAAACCAACTGTAAAATAAATTAAATTTCAATCTAGTGAGCTAGGATGACTAGATTAGGGTATTGAGGCTTCCTCCCATCCCTTCATGCAAAACAGGAGACAGACTTTCTAAAGGCTGTGGGAATGAAGACCAGTTCTGTTCCCCTTCCCTTCTGAGCAAAAATAGGAAACAGGCTTACAAGAAGCCACAGAGACAAAAATTAGTTCTATACAGTCCAGCCAGGCACTCTGACCAAAGAATAATCTATAGCCAATTGTAATGCTATTTATAATATCATTAGTATTACAAATAGATGAATATCCATAATGCACTGAAGCCATGACATTTCCAATCTAGACCAAATAAAAACAAAACTTTCATCCTCCCATTGTGAAGGGGGTACTTCAGTGTCCCAACTCTGCCCAGGATGGCCCAAAATCTGCCCACTAACCCAAAATATAAAACTAGCCCCTCAAACTCTTTGGCGGGGGAGGAGGGTCTCACTTCTGGAGCCTGCCTACATAGCCTCTGTTGGGCAAACCAATGTGTTTCAAGTATAAAACGTGTGTTAGGTTTGTTCACTTATATTTTGTCTAATTGTTGCATTGGTGTGGGGCAGCACTGTATGTATAGTCTATGGAAGGCTGTGCCATGTGTGTGTAGTCTATGGAAGGCTGTGCCATGTGTGTGTAGTCTATGGAAGGCTGTGCCATGTGTGTGTAGTCCATGGAAGGCTGTGCCATGTGTGTGTAGTCCATGGAAGGCTGTGCCATGTGTGTGTAGTCCATGGAAGGCTGTGCCACATGTGTGTAGTCCATGGAAGGCTATGCCATGTGTGTGTAGTCCATGGAAGGCTGTGTCATGTGTGTGTAGTCCATGGGAGGCTGTGCCATGTGCGTGTAGTCTATGGGAGGCTGTACCATGTGTGTGTAGTCTATGGAAGGCTGTGGTGCTGGTCCTCAGGATGGAAGATTGCAAATTTCGGATTACCTTCCTGCTTGGGAGGGGCAATTGTTTGCTGAAGAAGGGTTTTTTTCCCCCACCCTGTTTTTCAAAGAGTGCAAAGAGAAAGGAGAGAGAAAAGAGAGAAAGAGAAAGAGAGAGAGAGAGTGCTGAGGGGCTTGGGAGCCCTGGTATTTCAGCTGGCCTGTTTGGCTGGAGAGTGCTGAGGTGGTAGAGCCTGTGAGTCCAGGAGAGTCTGGAGAATGAGTCCTGAGTGAGAGGGAAGCGGTCTTCCCTGCCTGTTTGTTCATCTGCTGTTACGAGACTTTAATAAACAGAATGGCCCACCATTTTCTGGCTCCACAGTTCCTTTACTGTCTGTCCATATGCAATGAGAACCTGCATGGCCACGGCGGTGGCCCCTGGCCTTATACCCTCCATCTTATCTGAGCATGTACTCAGGCCTTAATACATTTCTATGCTTTACTGAGTCTTTTTGTCTCACTATTGAATTTTTCTTACATGGTAGGAAGAACCTAGACACTGTCACTGGGTTGAGGCCTCCCTTGACATCCTTGTGAGCCTCTGGTGTCACTAGCAAAAGTTAGAAAATTATGAAGTTTAGAATATATATATAATATAAAAAAATAATCAGTTTTTTTCCATTAAAGTCAACAAACCCTTAGCTAGTCTATGTACAAAAGAAATGACAAGTATATAAAATGAGAAATAAAAGAGAATATAGTAACAGAATTCTCAAAAATAAAAAGGATCAAAGAGCTACTATGAACATTTATATGCAATAAAAGTGGATAACCTAGAAGATATTGTCAAATTCCAAACAGCATACAACCTATTAAAATATTAAATTAAAAACAGAAAGCTTAAAAGACCAATAACAAATTTTAAAAAAATTTATTCATTGATCTCTACGAGAGAAGAAGGAAGGGAGAGAGAGGGGATTTGCTCTGTTCCTATATATGCCCTGACCAGGGATTGAACTGGCCTCTGTGCTTCTAACCCACTGAGCCTTCCAGTCAAGGCATACCAACAACAAATTAAAAACAAATTAATACCAATATTTCCTAAACTCTTTTATTTATTTTATTTATTTTGAGAGAGAGAGGCAGAGAGACAGAAAGGAAGAGGGTGGGTGGAGAGAGATGAGAAACATCAACCTGTAGTTGCATCACTGTGGTTGTTCATTGATTGCATCTCATATGTGCCTTGACGGGGGGGGGGGGGGGGGGGCTCAATCCAGCGACCTCAAGCCAGCGACCCTGGGATTATGTTGATGGTTCTGCACTCAAGCTGGCAAGCCTGCTCTCAGATTGGCGACCTTGGGTTCTTATACTTTTGACCTCAGTGTCCCAGGTCAAAACTTTTTAAAAAAGAAGTAAAAGAGATGCTTTCAAACAGCCAGCACCTCTCAGATACCAAAGCCAGACAAAGACACTACCAAAAAACTGGAAGAAGAAGAACAAAAAAAAACTAGAAGCCAGTATCTTTGTCAGTTGGGATTGGCATTATTGTCTATATATTTAGTCAAACATTCTAGTAAATGTTTCTGTGCAGGACTTTTTCCATGAGATTGCCATCTCAGTGGATGGGGTTGGGGTAAGTCAGATTACCCTTCATAATACTCCTTCTCGTTCAATCAATTGTAGTTCTAATAGAAGAAAGATTGACCTTCCTTTAAGACCCTGGTTGGCAAACTGCGGCTCGCGAGCCTCATGCAGCTCTTTGGCCCCTTGGGTGTGGCTCTTCCACAAAATACCACATGTGGGTACTACCTCGATAAGGAATGTACCTACCTATATAGTTTAAGTTTAAAAAATTTGGCTCTCAAAAGAAATTTCAATCGTTGTACTGTTGATATTTGGCTCTGTTGACTAATGAGTTTGCCGACCACTGCCTTAAGGAAAGGATTCTGCTGCTAAAGTAGGCAGTTAGACAGGTATGAGCAGAGCAGAAGCAATAGGCAGGTATGGAATATCACCAGGGCTGAAAGTCTGAGTTGTCTAGCAAGGGCTAAACTGGGAAAACAAGTAGTATAGGCTAGGCCCTTACCCCCAGGGTGACCTTTCCTCCATTATTAGCACATTGCTAGTCATGCGGTTTAGACGCCCTGCCCTTTTGTATTGCCAGTCATGCATTTTCCCCTCAGTGGAGGAAAAGGGGGACCAGAAAATAGCCTCATAGGACTCCCTTTCAAACCCTTGCATGACTATTTTCTTTAGCTTTAAAGCTCTCAGGACAGTGAGTCCCTGACCCACATCAAATAATCTTAAGAACAAAGCCTGCTGACCACAGAGATAGAATTTTCATCAAACTAGAGATAACATCTCTGCCTCAGTTGTGTTTCAGCTCCAGGCCCCCCAAAGCAACAAAACTAAATGAAGTAATATGCCATGGCTGGCATCAGGACCAGAGGCAATGATGATGACCCCCTAACCTAGTAGAGACCATGACCCTGAAAGGACTCAGGTGGAAAGCTGATAAATATTCTATTGAGATCCGTCAAGAAATCCCTGAAATCACTGCATTTAGAGAGAGATAAAAACCCTAAGACAAAGGACCCAGTGCATTTGTTCTCTCTCTCTCTCTCTCTCTCTCTCTCTCTCTCATGCCCATGCCTTCTCCTTCTTTCTCAGGCCTGTACCTTTGCTTTCTTTCTCCTAAGATCTAAGGCCCTTCTTTTGCCTCTATAACTTTTTCCTGAGTCTACATAGCCCAGCTGGCTCGCTTCTACCACTTCTGTAACTTTCTAAATAAGTTTCTTGCATTAAAGTTCTTGGCTCTGAAGTCTTCCTTAGCTGAACTCAAGAAACAAGGTCTAACACCGCCATTGACATTGCCCCTAGACTATCTCTGGTCTTAGACTACAATACTTCCCTTTGGTTTTCATATTACCAATCCAGATTGCAGAATTTTTATTTTTTTTTTTATTTTTAGCAAGAGAGATAGACAGACAGACAGGGACAGACAGACAGGAAGGGAGAAAGATGAGAAGCATC
Organism: Saccopteryx bilineata; assembly: GCF_036850765.1. NCBI lineage: Eukaryota > Metazoa > Chordata > Mammalia > Chiroptera > Emballonuridae > Saccopteryx > Saccopteryx bilineata. The sequence continues at coordinate 146,612,105 of NC_089490.1, read as the reverse complement.
AACTTGTAGTTGTGGCAGTTTAGCTGTTCATTAATTGCTTTTTCATACGTGCCTTGACTGGGGAGTTCCAACTGATTCAGTGACTCCATGCTCAAGCCAGCGACATTGGGCTTCAAGCCAGTGATCTTTGGGCTCAAGCCAGCAACCATGAGCTCATGTCTATGATCCCACACTCAAGCCAGTGACCCCATGCTCAAGCTGGTGAGTCTGTGCTCAAGCTGGTGACTTGGGGTTTCAAACCTGGAACCTCAGCATCCCAGGTCGATGCTCTATCCACAGTACTACCATCTGGTCAGTCTGGTATTTCTTTCTTGTAACAAAATAACATAATAGAAGTAGACATAGAAGAACAAAATAACCATCCTTGGGAGAAAAGAATTTTTACTTAGAACTGGCCAGTAGTGTTTGGGTTCTTGACTTCATGCACGAAAAATTTCACAACATGAGTTCAGGTAGTTTTGAGAGTAAGTTTATTAAAGCTGGGATAGTGAATCAAGGAAGGACCTAGAATAGAAGAAGCAACAGGAGAGAGGCTAAGTGGGGCTGTCTTGGATCTCTAGAAACCTATGGGAAAGAAATGAGTCTACATTGGGAAGTCAGAGAAAAGAGGGCCTTGGAGACAGGGGTTAGCCTGGGACGAGCTGCTGCTTCCCCTTGCTTCCCTGGTTGCAAATCTCATGGGGACATTTAGAGTTTAGGAGATCCATGCCTGTAGTGGGTAGGGAGAGGGAAGAGAAAGGGGAAGGGAAAGGTGCTGGGATGCTCCTGGGGAGAGCATGTGGGGTCCTTTGTTTTGAGGGTCTTTATTTTTATTTATTTATTTTTAAAATGTATTTATTGATTTTAGAGAAAGAAGTGAGAGAGTGAGAAAGACAGAAACATCAATCTGTCCCTGTATGTGCCCTGACCAGAGATTGAACCAATGACCTTAGTGTGTCAGGATGATGCTCTATCCACTGAGCCAACCAACCAGGGCTGTTTCGAGGGTTCTTAAAGGCTGGGGACTTAGGGGAGGTCTTAGAGAAGGATGTCAGAATATTCCTCGACTTTATGCTGATAACGCCAAAATGAGACTTATTACCTTAATTTCATCTGTCCTTGGATGTGATTGGCACAATGGCACTAATTGGATTTCTGCCATCTCCTTAGTTCAGGTGATTTAAGCTATTTGCCCTCTGGTGGGGAGGAGAAATGTCCGTGGGTAGGGGAGATAGGACTTTGTGATTTGCTGGATGGCAAACTACTTGGCCATTTGCCTGTCTGTCTTAGTGTCCCTATTCCCCATGTCTTGGATTACCGGCCTGTCTCAGAATGAAGTGTTTAGGATAGTGAAATTTGTAGAGGTTGGTTGGTTCCAGGTACTGGGGTAACAGCTGGATGTGGAGTTGTGTCTAATGAGACAAATTTTCAGTTTTGAAAAATAAAAATAGTTCTGAAGACTGATACACTTCACACTACTGAAGTATACACTTAAAATGTTTGAAGTGCAATATTTCTTGTATGTGTCTATCACCACAATTTAGAGTAAAAATATTCACCAAGAGAGTGAAAACAGCCCATAGATGAAAGATAATGAAAATCACAGCAGATAAGAGACTGGCAAAGAAAAGTGACTAAAGATGCTTTATAATTTAAATATAGCTAAATATTAAAACTAAAAGTGGCAAAGAAAAAAATGGCAAAGGAACCCTGGCTGGCTAGCTTATTATTTGGTTAGAGCCTTGTCCATATATACAAAGGTTGCAGGTTTGATCCCCAGTCAGAAACAGATTGATGTTTCTTTTTCTCCCTTCCTCTCTCTCTCTCTAAAAAAAAAAAAGAAAAGAAATCAGCAAATAACAATTTTTTAAAATGACAAAGGATATGAATATATATTTTCCAAAAAAAAAGTTATGCAATGGCCACGACCACATGAAACATGCTGGACATCAGTGTCATTAGAAAATGCAGCTCAAACCCCCAATGAGATACACAATCACTAGGATAGTTAAAATAAAAATGTGAGATAACAGATGTTGAGTATATGTGGAGACATTTGTTGTTTTTGTTTGTTTGTTTTTTGTGTTTTTTTTTTTTTCAGGGACAGAGAGAGAATCAGAGAGAGGGATAGATAGGGACAGGGATAGATAGGGACAGACAGACAGGAATGAAGAGAGATGAGAAGCATCAATCATCAGTTTTTCGAGTTGTTCATTGATTGCTTTCTCATATGTGCCTTGACTGGGGGCCTTCAGCAGACCGAGTAACTCCTTGCTGGAGCCAGCGACCTTGGGTCCAAGCTGGTGAGCTTTTTGCTCAAGCCAGATGAGCCTGCGCTCAAGCTGGCGATCTCGGGGTCTTGAACCTGGGTCCTAGGTTCTTCCTCATCCCAGTCCGACGCTCTATCCACTGTGCTACCGCCTGGTCAGGCATGTGGAGACATTTGAACTTTTATACACTTATGGTGAAATATAAAATGTTGCAACCACTTTGGAAAACAGTCTGGCAGACTCCCAAAAACTAAAGCTAGAAATACCACATGATATCTTCTTGATAAATATGCTCATGAAAAAAGAAAACATATGTCTGAACAAGTAGGCATATAAGTAATGTTTTTTATACTAGCTCCAATTGGAAACTCCATTAGGAGTTCCCTGTGCACTCCTGTGTTCTCATAGAGCCCCAGGTCAAGAAAAAGTGGTGTTGAAAGGGGCAGGCAGAGAAGGAAGCCTCCTAGGCGCTAGGATCTAGAAGCCTAGGCTAACGACTGGTCTAGGGGGAACCTCCTTGCCTCAGGGTCCTTTTTGGTCCCGTCAATCAGGCATGAAGGGGGTGCGTTGATTTCTGTCCAACCATGATCACGGCTGGGATAGGTGGGTGGGGCCGCGCACCGCGCAGGTGTGGTTGTCCCAACTCGACTCGAGTGTGGTGATCGTGTGTTTCCTGCCGTTAAGGTTTCCAGGTGGTTCTGCTGCCTGGGAGACCCAGGACACCTAAATGGTGAGTGTGTCGGACCAGGTGCGGAGAAGAGGAGGAGGAGATGGTGAACTTGCCTGTGGCAGGGACCTATTCCTCTCGGTCAAGGCCGGCATCAACGAACCCTAGTCCCCCAAGCGGCACCACTTCAACCGCGGTCGTCTGGCTTGCAGCGTGGGGGCTGGACTGTTAGGCGGGACTTTGGGCGTCCTGTCCAGTCACTGTGCGGCGACTTCGGCTCCGGAGCCTCTCTGGGCAGGGGTGCGCCCGCAGCCCCGCTTCTCCCGATATGGTACGGTGACCACAGGGAGGGTCATCATGGGACAATCATGACACAGACTCCAGGGTTCGTGGTTTGGAGCATCTGTGGTTTGTGGTTCCCTAGTCCCTTCTTTCTCCTCAGGAGGACCCGTTTTCTCTTGAATTTTCCGAATGTTTGCGAAGCAGGGTCTCCAATCTACGACCCTGTCCTCCCAAAATGGCTTTTAGGACTGGCAACAAGTCCTTCAAGTTTTTGATTTCTTCAGGAAATTCCAAAGCCAAATAACTATCCCTCTTTGTCACAGCATCATCAACTTCTTGTCCTTTGGGTGCATTTCAAACAGACCTGGTGTTTTAGTGGTTTGTCTTTTTAAAAAGAGTAATGAAATGTTCTGTTTGAAGGATTTATATTTGTCTGGACCACACTTCCTATGGGAAGTACTTTGGATGGGAATTTTTCATGGGTGTTTTCTCCTTTCAGCACTGCCCCTCCCAGGGTTTGTCACTTACAAACATCTGTTGATTGAAGTTTCATTTTTTTGGTACAGGTGAAATGTATTTAATCAGAGTTTGAAAGCCAGTATAAAATGGTTCCAACCAAGCACAAAAGATGTGAACTTAGAAAAAATAAAATATTGCAGTATTATGTCCAATTTTTGTAGAGTTCTTTCACTTTTAAGTTTCTGAAGTTTGTTTTATGTTTTAAAATATATTTACCAAAAAAATATTCTTTTTTCAGGGCTTAGGTTTGCAAAGCGAAATTGTTTAAGTTAGATTCGTGAGAAAAACCAGGAAGTCCTGGAAAGCTGGGGATGCAAGGGGATGCGGAATGGCGAACAGGACAGGGAGGAGAGTGGGTGGAAGAGGCATTGAAAATGATCTTTCTGAGGTTGTAGTTATGGCTTTTTTAGGCCTTGACATTTTTAGATTTTATGTTGTTTTGCATTCAGATTATAGTTTGTGTACATTGAGAAAGTCGAAGATCAGGTGTTTTCATGACATGGTGTGTGTAGGGGTCATTTGGGTCTGAATCAGGCTGTGAGTTTCCTCACTGTGAGAATGGAAGCCTGGGAGAGGCAGCGCTTCCATGCTTACATGAGGGGAGGGTGGTGGAGCTCTGAGAACGCAATCCTGGGACTGTGCAGGTGTCTCTCTCTCTCTCCTTCCCCAGGGACTGACTAGGATTTCTGTCTCAGCTGGGGGTCTAGACCTCAAGTCTGGTGTTGACATCAAAACGTCCAAATGTGTAGAAAATTTGTGAGTTTATTTGGTCTAAACACAGTATAGGCCTGGAAGCAAGATCTCAACAGACTGAGACTGACGTCATGGGTCTGAAAAAGATTCACTTTTCAAAGGTGTGTTAACCTGGATCACAAGAACAATGGATGGGGCTTGCTTAGGGCAAGGACAAACCTTGTAGTTGGGATATGAGGCCTGAGCCTGGGGGACCCTCTGTGATCTACCCAGTTAGGAATTTGTGATCAGATCACCTGGGAGGTGGCTTCCCTTACTGAGTTCTGTCAGATTTATTTTAAAATGTTTATTTTATTGATTTTTATAAAGGGAGAGGGAGAGAGCAGGAAAGAGACAGGAACATCTCTGTTCCTGTATGTGCCCTGTCTGGAGATCAAACTGGCAACTTCAGCTTGGGGAAGATGCTCTAACCCAGTGGTCCCCAACCCCCGGGGCGCGGACCTGTACCGGTCTGTGGGCCATTTGGTACCGGTCCACAGAGAAAGAATAAATAACTTACATTATTTTCGTTTTATTTATATTTAAGTCTGAACGATGTTTTATTTTTAAAAAATGACCAGATTCCCTCTGTTACATCCGTCTAAGACTCACTCTTGACGCTTGTCTCGGTCACGTAATACATTTATCCGTCCCACCCTAAAGGCCGGTCCGTGGAAATATTTTCTGACATTAAACTAGTCCGTGGCCCAAAAAACGTTGGGGACCACTGCTCTAACCCACCAACCTATCTATCTGGGGCATGCTCAGTTTTCTTAATATGGTTGAGTATGGTATATTCTTATTTTTATACTTGTTGTCTTCCATTTCTTCTATCAGTTTCTTACCGGTTTCAGAGAACAGGCCTTTTGCCATTGGTTAAATTTATTTGCAGTTACTTTACTTTTGATGCATTTGTAAATTGGATTGTTTTCTTAAATTTTTCTCCACTCATGTGGTTAGTGAATGAAAATGACATTAATTTCTATATATTTTTATATTTTGCAAATTTTCTGAAATGATTTATTCTGATAGTTTTTTGGTAGAGTTTTTAGGGTTTCTTATAAATAATTTCATGTCATCAGCAAATAGTGACAATTTGATGTCTTTCTTATCAATTTTAATGACTTTTATTTTTTGTTTGATTGTTTTGGCTAGGATTCCCAATACTTTACTGATTATAGTGCTGAGAGTGGGCATCTTGTTTTGTTCCTGATATAAAGGGAAAGGCTCTTAGCTTTTCACAATTATGTATAATGTTACCTGTTGTTGTGTCATATATGGCCTTTTTATGTTGAGATATGTTGCTTCTATTACCAGTTGTTGAGAATCTTTATCATAAGTAATATTGTATTTTGTCAAATGGTTTTTCTGTGCCTACTGAGATGATCATATAATTTTTATTTTTTTTGATAATGTGGTATATTACATTGATTAATTTGCAGATATTGAATTATTTTTGCATTCCTGAAATAAATCCTACTTGATTATGGCATACGATTCCTTAATTTTTGGGGTTTTTTTAAGTGACATGAGGGGAGATAGTGAGACAGACTGCTGCATGCACTCTGACTGGGATCCACTCAGCAGCCCTTGTCTGGGGCCTATGCTTGATTCAACTGAGCTATTTTTAGTGTCTGAGGCTGACACACTCGGACCAACTGAACTATCCTCGGCACCCAGGACCCATGCTCAAACCAGTCAAGCCATTGGCTTCAGGAGGGGAAGAAAGAACGGGGAAAGCAAAGGGGAGAAGCAGATGGTTGCTTCTCATCTGTGCCCCAACTGGGAATCGAATCTGGTACATTCATATGCCGGACTAATGCTCTATCCACTGAGCTATCCATCCAGGGCCTGGCATATGATTTTTTTAAATGTATTGTTAAACTCAGTGTGCTTTTGTTTTGTTGAGGAAATTTGCATCTATATTCCTCAGGCATATTGGTTGGTAATTTTTTTGTTGTCTTGTCTTTGGACATGGTATCAGGACATTGCTGTTTTTGTAGAATGAGTTCAGAAACATTCTTTCCTCTTTGATTTTTTGAAATAGTTTGTGAGGTATATGTGTTTATTCTTTTAAGTGTTTGGTAGAATTTATTGGAGGAGCTGGCTGGTCCTGAATCTTTGTTCATTGGTTTATTATTATTATTACAGATTTATCAGTTTGCTCAGATTTATTTTTCCTGACTTAGTTGTGCACTCATTGGTTGCTTCTCTTAGGTCCCCTGACCGGGGATCAAACCTGTGACCTTGGCTTGCCGGGAGGACACTATATCCACTGGGCCACCTGGTCAGGGCCTTGATTGATATTTTCCATTTTTTTTTAGTCTTTATAACTGCTCTGATCTTTATTATTTTATTCCTTCTACTACTTTGGGCTTTCCTTGTTCTTTTTGTAATTCCTTTATGTGTGAGGTTAAATTGTTCATGCAAAGCCTCTTAGTGCATTTTAATATATTTTACTTGAGTTGTAATGTTGACTGTATCAAAGATGACCACTGTGCCGAGTTTGAGAACACCGAACACCACTCTCCATTCAGCTCACAGCAGTACTAATACCAGCAATTTTGTAGATGTTGTTGAGGAGCAAATACAGGGGCTTGTCAGTTGGACAACTTGGTGGCATAATGTAATCCAGAGCTTTAAGCAGCATGGTTCCACTGGCATGGCCATCCTTAGGGGTGACTTTCCCTTGAACCAAGGCACATTAGCACTTGGCTCCAGCATGTTGTCACCATTCCAACCAGAAATTGGTACAAATGCTAGGGTTATAGCTAATTTTCTTAAAGTAGTTGCTTTTCTCATATTTCTTCTGGCTATGGGACATCTCAGTGAAATCTTGTATCAGTGAAATCCGATATCACTAACATGCTCATGTTTAAGCTTTCCATTTATCTAGACCCAGGCATAGTTGAAGGAGCTGTTTGCATCTCAGCAGCTTCTTTCTCAAATATTTTGATGGTTATTTTGTTGGTCCTGCCACAGTTATACATCTAGTTATACTAGATGGTTAGTAGTCGTAGCCATCTGAATCTACATGTCCAGTGATGATGATGATCTGAGTCTTTTTTTGATCATTTTAGCTTAGATTTAGCAGTTGTTTTCATGGCACTGTTTTGGCAGCAAACTCTTGGTGAAAAAGATTCTATATTTAACTTTTGGCATTTTAGTTTTGTTGTGTCTTGTTATGGGTCTTTTGGGTTCTTTTTGTCTAGAAGTCTCTGTGTCTCCTAATTTGGGTGTCTATATCCTTCAACAGGATAGGGACGTTTTCAGCCATTATTTCTTATGGTTTTCTGTCTTTTTCTTCTCTGGTACCCCTATTATGTGAATGTTGGTATGCTTGATGTTGTCTCACTGGTCCTTTAAGCTATCCTTGTTTTAAATTCTTCTGCCTTTTTGCTGTTTTGATTGTCTGATTTCCACTCTCTTGTGTTCCAGATAACCAATTTTTTTTTTCTGCATCATCTAATCTGCTGTTGATTTCCTCTAGAATATGTTTTCATTTCAGTTATTGTATTCTTCAGGTCTGATTAGTTCTTTCTTCTGTTTTCTATCTCTTTGTGGGCATTGGCACCAATTTTTATAACTTTTTCTATGGTTTTGTTTTGTTTAGTAATTTTATAACCGTTCCTTTGAGAGGAGTGGAAGTAGACAGACTCCTACATGTGCTCTGACCAGGATCTACCCAGCAACTCCCATCTGGGGCTGATGCTCTGCTCATTTGATGCCAGTGTTCACAACCAAACTATTTTTAGTACCTGAGGTGGAAGCTCCATGGAGTCGTCCTCAGCGCCCGGGCCATCATGCTCGAACCAGTCGAGCTACTGGCTGTGGGAGGGGAAGAAAGAGAGAGAGAAGGAAAGAAGAGGGAGGGGGAGGGGAGAAGAAGCAGATGGTCACTTCTCCTATGTGCCCTGACTGCAAATCAAACCCAGGACATCCATAGGCTGAGCCAATGCTTTATCCACTGAGCCAACTGGCCAGGGCCCACAACCTTCCTGACACCATGAAGAAATAATTATAATACCTTCAGCATCCACTGTATCATCTAGATTATTTTAGTGTTTGTGAAGCTGCATATTCTTTACAAATATACTTGAGCCCATTTGTGCTGTTACATACAAACTGCCCACCTTGAATGGGCATCCCTACTGTTGAAGGCTCTAGAGGTTGAAATTGCCATACAACAGGCACACCTGGCAGTGCTCCCAGAGACACCTTCGTTATAAGGCTTCAGAGACCGCCTCTATACCTCCTGGAGTTACCTGTGATGGCCTGAGGTTGTAATTTCTGTCTCCCTTTGTTCTTAGTTATGTTTAATAGCTGTTTGTGAATGTTATTAATATTGTCAAAGAAACAACTATTTTTGTTTGAATTTTCCACAATTACATTGATTACTTTTCAAATTTTTATTATTGTATTCTGCTTACTTTAGGTTTAATTAGCTATTCCTTTTATTACTTTGTATGTTAGATGCTTACATTAATGATTATAGATTTTTTTTTGCTAGTGTATTTGTTGAGTGGCATAAATTTCCCTTTAAGCATTGACTTTGCTGTATCCCGCAACTTTTGAAGCTGTGTATTTATTTCATGGAGTTTAAAATAATTTTTAATTTTTTTGAGATTCCTTTTTTTGGAGAGAGGGACAGACAGGCAGGAAGGGAGAGAGATATGAAGCACTTTAGTTGTTCATTGATTGCTTTCTCATATGTGCCTTGACTAGGGGGCTCCAGCTGAGCCAGTGACCCCTTGCTCAAGCCAGCAACCTTGGGACTCAAACAAGCGACCATGGATCAATTTTATGATCCTGTGCTTAAGCCAGCAACCCCATGCTCATGCTAGTGAGCCTGTGTTCAAATCAGTGACCTTGGGGTTTCAAACCTGGGTCTTCAGAGTCCCAGGTTGACACTCTATCCACTGCACCACCACCTGATCAGACAAGACTCCTTTTTTTGGTTTCATATATTATTTGGAAGTATCTTTTTTTTTTTTTTCCATTTTTCTGAAGCTGGAAACAGAGACAGTCAGACAGACTCCCGCATGCACCCGACCAGGATCCACCTGGCACGCCCACCAGGGGCGATGCTCTGCCCACCAGGGGGCGATGCTCTGCCCATCCTGGGCGTCGCCATGTTGCGACCAGAGCCACTCTAGCGCCTGAGGCAGAGGCCACAGAGCCATCCCCAGCGCCAGGGCCATCTTTGCTCCAATGGAGCCTCGGCTGTGGGAGGGGAAGAGAGAGACAGAGAGGAAAGCACGGCGGAGGGGTGGAGAAGCAAATGGGCGCTTCTCCTGTGTGCCCTGGCCGGGAATCGAACCCGGGTCCTCCGCACACTAGGCCGACGCTCTACCGCTGAGCCAACCGGCCAGGGCTTGGAAGTATCTTTTAAAAAAAATTATTGATTGATTTTAGCAAGAGTGGGAGAGAGGCTGTTCCTATACGTGCCCTGACTGGGGATCAAACCAGCAACCTCTGCACTTTGGGATGATGCTCCAAGCAAGCAAGCATCTGGCTCAAAGTGGGCTGGAAGTGTCTTTCTAAATGACTACATATTTGGGGTTTTCTCAGTCATGCCTCTGTGATAGGAGAGTATATTTTCTTTGATTTCTGTTCTTTCAAGTTTGTTAAGGTTTGTTTTTATGTCCCAGGTTGTGTTCTGTCTTGGTGATTGCTCCATGTGAACTTAAGAAGAATGTGCGTTCAGTGCCCTTATTGCATGAAATATTTCATAGATTACATTTAAATCCATTTCTCACTTGGCATAGTTGAGTTTATTTCTGTACTAGGTGATATTCTTTCTGCTAGAATATAATTCATGGTAAGAGGTTACTGAAGTTGACAACTAGTGGTTTTTTTTAATTTTTGAATTCTATTTTTCCTTATGTAGTTTGCTTTAATTCCAGTATTTGTTTTGCATATGTAAAGTATTTTATCTTAGCTTCTTTCAATACTTATTGTTTGTCTTTGACCTTTGTCTAACTTAATATGAGACTTGGTCATGCCCTTTTGTTGTTTGCTGGAGTTTCCTAGAGTAACAGTTCAGTGTCTGTCATTAATTATTTAATTTCTGTCTTTAATATATTCCCATTATGAGTTTTAAAATATTTTCTTTAAAAAAGGTTGTCCTAGGGTTCATGGATATTGCTTTCTGTCTTTTTGGTTTTTTGTTTTTACATTGTTTTTCACTGAGATAGATTTGAGTCTGATCATATTTGGACCATATTTTAAAATGTCATGTTCATTTTCTTTTTCCCAATTTTCATGACACCAGGATGCCCTGTGACCTAAATTATTATATGGATCTAAGAATAGAAGTTCATTGCAAGTTTTGGGGCTTTTTAAGCCTGTAATTGATGAAGTGATGTCTTATAAGTTACTTTGAATTCCAATCCAGAAACTTGAAGTCTCTGGCTACAATTATTGATGATTACTGACAGCTTTAAAACTTTTTTTTTTTAACAGAGACAGAGAGAGTCAGAGAGAGGTACAGACAGAGAGGAAGGGAAAGAGATGAGAAGCATCAGTTATTTGTTGCAGTATCTTAGTTGTTCATTGATTACTTGTTCATTGATTGCTTTCTCATACGTGCCTTGACTGGGGGGCTACAGCAGAGTGAGTGACCCCTTGCTCAAGCCAGCAACCTTTGAATCATCCTTTGGGCCATGTCCATGATCTCATGCTCAAACCAGCGACCCTGCCCTCAAGCTGGTAAGCCTGCGCTCAAGCCGGAGACTGTGGGTTTTCAAACCTGGGTCCTTCGTGTCCCAATTCAACACTCTATCCACTGTGCCACTGCCTGGTCAGGCCAGCTTTAAAACTTTTTCACTTCTTTTTTCCCTTGTACTCCACATCTATCCATCCAAGGTAGGAAAAGATACCCAAGCTTCACCCTGTGTATGAACTCTGACCCTACCCCACCTTCTAAGCTCAATAAAACAACAAGTTCATGCACCTGTCCTTGCTCTCTCTGCTATCTTATGCCTGCTTGAGAGGGCTGCTTTACCTTCCCCCCCAGAAACCTCAATTATGGAAATCATAAACCCTTTCATAACCTATTGGCAGTGTGTGGAGTCATCAGCTGAGAGACTTTTATGCCCAGGGGTTATCATGCTTCTTTACTCAACAGGGGAGCTTAAAATTGACAGAAGGGAAGGTATTGTCCAGATACACAACTACTTACTCTTGTGTTATCATTGCCTACGGTAGTCAGTATAGTAACATGCTGTATAGGTTTGTAGCCTAGGAACAATCTGCTCTACCATATATATGTATATGTATATGTATATCTATATCTATACCTATATCTATCTATCTATATATATCTATATATCTATATATCTATCTATCTATCTATATATATATATATATATAGCCTTTGTGGTAGGCTACATAATCTAGGTTTGTGTATGCACACTGTATTATTTTCCCACAGTGACAATTTGTCTAACAAGAGGTATCACAGAATGTATCTTTGTCATTGGTGGCACATGATTAACATTTCAGCTCATCAAATAGTACAGAAAGAAAGGAAGAACTGAAGCTGATACATATTATAAAAGGTAAAAGCAATGATTCTTCATAGAATGTGGAGGAGGAGTAGGAAGCATCCATTCATGGTTACTTCTCTCATATGTGCCTTGACCAGGCAAGCTCAGGGTTTCAAACTGGCAACCTCAGCATTCCAGGTCGCTGCTTTATCCACTAAGCCACCACAGGCCAGGCTAGAATATTTTCATTCAGCTAACTGCAAATGATTACTTGTAATTCCTGGAGGACTTTAGTGTAGGGTATGGCCTGCTGCACCTTGTTAAAACTTGCGTTACTAAAGGCTAAAAAGACTCACATATTTGGTGATTGGAAAGCTTCTAGTTCTTAAATTTTATTCGTTGAATGTAGATTTGACCCTCTGACTTAGGAGTGTTATGAATTGTGAGTAATAAGGAAGAAAATGAATGAATTTTTCTCATAATATATTGATGATATTAAAATGGTAATATTTATTTTTAATTTTTATTTTAAAAGATTTTATTTATTGATTTTATAGAGAAAAGAGAGAGAAAGGCGGGAGGAGGAGCGGGAAACATCAGCTCATAGTTGCTTCCTGTATGTACTTGATCAGGCAAGCCCAAGGTTTCGAAACAGTGACCTCAGTGCTCTAGGTTGAATGCTTTATGCACTGTACAGGTCAGGCTTTTTTTTTTTTTTTTTTTTTTTTGTGGCAGAGACAGGGAGAGTCAGAAAGATAGGGACAGACAGTAAGGGAGAGAAATGAGAAGCATCAGTTCTTCATTGCAGCACCTTAGTTGTTCATTGATTGCTTTCTCATATGTGCCTTGACCGTGGGGCTACAGCAGTCCGAGTAACCCCTTGCTTGAGCCAGCAACCTTGGATCCAAGCTGGTGAGCTTTGCTCAAACCAGATGAGCCCGCACACAAGCTGGCGACCTGGGGGTCTCGAACCTGGGTCCTCCGCACCCTAGTCCAACGCTCTATCCACTGCATCACCGCCTGGTCAGGCCAGGCTATTATTTTTATTTGTATAGCATTTCTGTCATTTCTCAACATACTTTGAACCCTACCATTAGAGAAATAGAAATGTAATGTGATCACAGTAAAATGGAAACAATTTCCATGTGTTCATGATGGTGTTAAATTTATGAGGGAATAAGTGTGGACAGAGAGCAAGTTTCTGATGATAAAGTTATAAATAAATGTTTGGAGAAGATAGAATCATATGTAACATTTTCTTAAATGGATCATAGGTGTCCAGTGCTGTCATTCTCACAAACTTGACATGTATTTGAATTGTTTTAGGGCTCATTTGTCCTTGAAGATGTGATTGTAAAGTCCACTGTGGAGAAGTGGGCTTTACTAAAGGCTTCACAGAAGAAACTCTGCAGAGATATGATGTGGGAAACCTCCAGGAACCTGGCTTCAGTAGGTAAGGATGACAAGTTCCCTTCAGTTCCTCATTTGGATGACAAATGTTTCTTACCTATCAACATATTCTAAGATATATAATGTAGGAAGGAAAGATATTGGCAAGTTGTCACAATTCATCATAAAAGTAGAATGTGATAGTGTTCCTATAATTTCTAATATTCTGTAATTATTCCGGGTCTGCTTTTTTTAGGTAAAAAATGGGAAGATCATGACATTGAAGATCAATGCAGAAACCAGGGGAGAAAACAAAGGTGAGTCACAATCACAATAGAAAGCCGTGTTTTAGAAGAGAAACCTTTTCTCGATGAAATTTTAAAGAGAAGAAACCAAAATAACCCCAACATTAAATGTATTACTTGGAAATTTTTCACCAAATTACATTATTTACATGACATAGTCAGTGTTTGCAAAAAAACCCCAAAAACATTATTAAACCTTGTACAGTAATACCTCGGTTTTCGTTGACTTCAGTTATTATTGCTTTTGGTTTTTGTCGATTTTTTCTGTGAAAAATTTGTCTAGGTTTTCTTTGATTGCCTCGAATTTTGTCAGCGTGCCCATGTGTTTTGCAAAAACAAAGGGCGACCCACGCATTCTCCTGCTCAGTGTGGTGTTGTTTCTCTTTGTGTGAACATGACCCTGCATGTCTAGCCAAACAATTGCATTGCTTTCCAATGTTTTTGTGCTTTTTTTATTGATTGCAAGTGCTAATACTATATAATACTTGTAATTTCTGCATATACAGTATTTGGTGTAATGTGTTTATTTTGCGTTTTTCAGTTTCAAAATGTATGTAATGCACATAAGGTAAAATTACACGTGCTCAAATCTCATTGTCCCTATTAAGTGTTTCCCTTGCTAATAAGTTAACCTTTTAGCTCCATCATGGGACCAAAGAAAGTTTCCAGAGCCAGCAGCCCTTCAAAGAAGAAGGCCAGGAACTCGATCAAGTTGAAAAGGAAATCACTGAAAAATATGAGAGCGGCTTCAAGATTGCTGAAATCGGCTACATGTACAGGAAGTCACCATCCACGATAAGTGCCATTGTGGTGAAAAAGGAAGCAATAAAGGAGGCTAATGTAGTGAAAGGCGTGAATGTGCTAACGAAATAGAGATTGCAAACAATTGAAGATGTTGAGCAGTTATTGTTAATTTGGATCAATCAAAAACAGTTAGATGGCGATTCTGTTTCAGAGGCCATCATATGTGAAAAGGCCAGACTGTTGTATGCCGGTCTCATTAAGAAAATGCCTGGGACAAGTGCTAGTGTACTTAGTGATTTTAAGGCCGGCAGAGACTGGTTCGAAAAATTCAAGAGGCGCACTGGCCTACACAGTGTAACTAGGCACAGCGAAGGTGCAAGTTCAGACAAGTCTGGGGCCAAAAACTATGTGTCTGAATCCAAAGAGACAGGGGAGAATGTGCCTTCTTCAGAGATTAAGGACATCTTCTCCATGTGGAGTAAGGTACAGGGGTTTGTGAAGAAAAATCAGCCAGCTAAAGCTGTTGTAGGACATGTCTGCAACTTGTTTAATGATAATATCTTTCCCCGTTTTAGGCAAATCTTAAAGAGGCAGCAGAAACAGATCTCTTTGGACAGCTTTCTTGTGCGACATGGGTTCACTGACTCTGAAGCTGTCCCTAGTGCGAAAGGACCAAGAAGGGAAGTGACCTCAGATAGTGCCTTGATACCTAAGGTCCTTATGGAGGGGGATTCCCCTTCCAAACAATATCTGCACTTCTCTCTCCTCCTTGCTGTCTTCCATATGCCAAGAAGAGTCTTCAGAAAGGTAAAGGCTATGTTAAATGTTCATTTATTCTTTATATTAGTCTTTTATATTCATTTTATATTAATTTCTTATTGTTTTTATTATTAAACTACATTTATTCTCTATAAAGTGTGTTTTTGGTATGTATTTTGAAGTGTCTAGAATGAATTAATTGGATTTACATTAACTCATATGGAAATAATTGCCTCGGGTTATGTCGGTTTTGGATTTTGCCAATTGTTTTCAGATGGATTATCAACGAAAACCGAGGTATACCTGTATATATAAACATCACTGTTTCATTAATAGCAAGGAGAAACTTATCATGCAGAGCCTTCATTATGTTACATTTAAAATAATTCAGGAAAAAGAGAAAACCTACTCTTTGGTATGAATCATAAATATGTATCAATAGTATAGCCCTGGCTGGTTGGCTCAGTGGTGGTGCACCAGCCTGGCATGTAGAAGTCCCAGGTTTGATTCCCAGTCAGAGCACACAGGAAAAGCGCCCATCTGCTTCTCTACCACTACCTCTCTTGCTTCTCTCTCTCTCTCTCTCTTCTCTTCCTCTCCTGAAGCCATGGCTTGATTGGAGCATGTTGGCCCTGGTGCTGAGGATGGCTCCATAGCCTCGCCTCAGGCACTAAAAAATAGCTCTGGTTGCAATGGAGCAGGGGCCCCAGATGGGCAGAGCATTGCCCTCTAGTGGGCTTGCAGGGTGGATCCCGGTCAGGGTGCATGTGGGAGTCTGTCTCTGTCTTCCCTTATCTCACTAAATAATAAACAAACAAATAAATATGTAGTACAAATATTTTTTATTTGATTTGATTTTTAGAGAGAGAGGAATGAGAGAGAGAGAGAGAGAGAGAGAGAGAGAGAAGGGGGGAGGAGCAGGAAGCATCAACTCCCATATGTCTTGACCAGGCAAGCCCAGGGTTTTGAACTGGCAACCTCAGCATTCCAGGTCGACGCTTTATCCCACTTTGCCACCACAGGTCAGGCTGTAGTACAAATATTTTAATAAATATAAAACAACTCATAAAAATCATTAATAATGTGCTTCTTGGTTTTTACAGAATTCTTATGCTGAAGAGAATCTGTGATGAGAAAAAAGTTAGTGTGGAGAAAATATCAGTCTTATTCCAGATCTCAATCTGAACAAAAAAATCTTTTCCTGGAGTAAAACCGTATGAATGCAGAGTATGTGAGAAAGCCTTCATGGCTCAGTCATCCCATAGTAGGCACGCCAGATGTCACACTGCACGCAAGCTGTGTGAGTATCAAAAATATGGAGAGAAGCCATATAAGTGTAAGATGTGTGGGAGAGCCTTCAGTTCTTGCCAATGTATTGAAAACCATGAAAGAACTCATAATAAAGAGAAGACCTATACATGTAAGAAATGTAGAAAAGTCTTCATGGGGCTCAAATTTCCTTCAAAGACACATGATCACACACACTGCAAATGCTCCTTATAAGTGTGGGTAGATGGAAAAGCTTCAAAACTTCTCTGCAGACATGTGAGAGGGCTCACACTGGGGAGAACCTTTATCACTGTAAACACTGTGGAAAAGCCCTGGCAAATTATTGAAGTTGTCAAAGACATGAGAGCACTCACACTGAAGGGGAACGCTATGAATGGAAGGTATGTGGGACGCCCTTCAAATATGTCAGTTCCTTAAAACAAAACGAAAGGACTCAGAAAAATCCTATGAATGTAAGGAATATAGAAGAACATTCAAATACTACAGCTCCTTACAAATACATAAAGATATTCACATGGGGCAGAAATCCTATGAGTGTGCACGCTGTGGTAAAGCTTACAGTTAGCTCCCTTCGAGTACACATGAAAATGCTCGCAGGAAATACTCCCTACCAGTGTAAGGAATGCGGGAAAGCATTCACTCACCGCAGTTGGTATCGAAGACATGAAAGAACTCACACTGGAGAGAAACCCTATGTGTGTAAACAGTATGGTAAAGCCTATGGAGTTCACAGTTCCTTACAAAGACACGAAAGAAAGCATACTGGATCTTTCTATTACATTTGAGTGTACACAGTGGAGAGAAGCCATATAAATGGAAACAGTGTGAGAAAGCCTTCACTCATCACTCTTCCTTACAAAGCATCAGAGGACTCACTGAGTAGACCTAGTGATTGGAAAGAATGTGGGCAAGACTTAACTTTGCCCACATCTTTACGTGCGGAGGCTCCCACTGAAGGCTTGACAAAAATTGATTTTTAATGTTCCAGAAAACTTTTAAGGTTAAAGAATTATTAAAATTGTAAATAATTGTGTTGACTGAGTATTTTGTAAGTGTGTTATTGCAATGTGGATTTTTACTACAGTTGATCCTTCAACAACTCAGGGATTGGGGTGCCAACCACCCATGTGGTCAAAAATCTTTGTAGGACTGAAGCCAGTCCTCCACGTGGTTCCCCAAGCACAAATTGAAACGTGTTTGAACTGCCGCTTAGAAGTGAACCCATGAAGGTCAAACCTGTGTTGTTCAAGGATTAAATATAAATACTCAGAAATGAGTATTGCAGTGATACAATTTTAGGAGCTCTTTCAACAATATTACTTATTAGTAAGTAGTGATTTTTTTCATGTTAGGTAATGTCCATTTATTATTTAAAGCCTAGTGGATTTAAATTGCATTCAAGTGTACTTTGTGATTAACAGGAAAGGTTAACCCATAAATATATAGACATCATTTATCTTCATTTAACATTTGATAAATTTTTTTTGTAAAAATAAGAGATTGTCACCACAGATTTTAAAAACCATTAAGTATGTGCTATGTACACCACATGGTAGAGTGAAAGATACAATAGATTGAAAGTAATATCATGGGAAAGATGTATCTGTGATTAGCACCCACAAGGTAGATGAAGAGATAATACAAATACCAGCAAAATTGAAAACCAAAAATATTTCTAAAGATATTGAGAGACATTATATAAAGTCTAAATAATCAATGTTTATGTCTTTCATCTAAACAGAACATGGAAAAAAATGTTTGTAAAATTAATGCCAGCCCTGGCTGGGTGGCTCAGTGGTAGAATGTCGGCCCAGCATGTGGATGTCCCAGGTTTGATTTCTGGTCAGGGCATACAGAAGTGACCATCTGCTTCTCCACCCCTCTCCTTCCTCTTCCCTCTCTCCCCCTTCCGCAGCCATGGCTTGATTCATTCCAGTGCATCAGCCCCAGGCGCTGAGGATGACTCCATGGAGCCTCCACCTCAGGCATTAAACATAGGTCAGTCGCGAGCCTGGCCCCAGAAGGGGGTTGCCGGGTGGATCCTGTTCAGGGTGCATGTGGGAGTCTGTCTCTCTATCTTCTCTCCTCTCACTTGGAGAAAAGAAAAATTAATGCCAGAGATCCAAGATGGTGGTAGAGTAGGTTGAAACTGCGATCACCTCCTCCCAGGACCAAACTTTAATTACAACTAAATTATAGAATAATCATCCTGAATAACCACTGAAGACTAACTAGCTGAAGACAAGTCTGATAACCAAAGATTTCCTGAAAAAGCCACATTGAGAGTGCTTCAAACAGGTTGCCCAGGAACAGTCACAGGCAGCATCTGACACTGGCCTGCACCAGAGTTTCTCCCAAGAGGCCCAGACACAAATGCCCAGTGGCCAGCGTCAGACAGCATCAGAGCAGATCCAACAAGCTTCACCAGTGGAATAGCCTATGGGAGATCTCAGCAGGCAGCAAACCCTGCTGAGGCAATGGCTATCATCAATCAGTCAATAAACAAGTGTTAGTGAGGGTGGGGTGAAAAGAGAAACCTCGTGCACTGTTAGTGGGAATGCAGATTGGTGCAGCCACTATGGAAAGGTGTATGAAGTTACCTCAAAAATTAAACATGGAGCCGCCTTATAACCCAGGATTCCACTTCTGGGACTATAGCCAAAGAAATCCAAAACACTAATATGAAAGAATATTTGCACCCCTATGTTTACTGCAGCATTATTTACAATAGCAAGATTTGGAAGTGTTCATTAGTAGATGAGCAGATAAAAAAGCTGTGGTACCTTTATGCAATGAAATACTATGCAGCCATAAAAAAGAAGGAAATCTTATCCTTTATGACAGCATAGATGGACCTGGAGAGCTTATGCTAAGTGAAATAAGTCACTCAGAGAAAGACAAGTACCATATGATTTCATTCATGTGTGGAATCTAATAAGCAAAAAGAATTATCAATCAAATTAGAGGCAGACTCATAGAGAACAAACTGATAGCTGTCAGAGGAGGGGGGGTTAAAGAAGCTGGGTGGAGGTGGTGGAAGGATTGAGAAAAAAAAACTGATGCACAGACAACAGTGGGGTGATTGCCCAGGCCAAGGGGGTTGGATGGAAGTGAAGAATATAGAGGTGACAAATGGTGATGGATGAACACTTGACTTGAACTGGTGATCACAACACAGTGTACAGATAATGTGTTGTGGAATTGTTCACCTGAAACCTGTATAATTTTGTTAAGCAGTATCACCCCAATAAATTCAATGAACAGGAAAAAAAGAATAGGAAAAAAATGACTATGCTAGCAAAAAAAAAAAGTTCAAATCCATAACTTAACCTTTCTACTAAACAGGTTTGGAAAGATAAGGATACAGATCCAAAGTGAGGAGAAAGGAAATAATTAAAAATCAAGCAGAACTTCATGAAATGAGGTATAAAAAGTCAATGAACCCAGAAATGGGTTCTATGGAAAGATGAACAAAATTAACAAATCTGTAGCTAGGTTGATTAAGAGAAGGGGGATTTTTTTTAAATCTTATTTTTATTAATTTTAATGCAGTGACATTGATAAATCAGGGTACATATGTTCTGAGAAAACATCTCCAGATTATTTTGACCTTTGTGCTGCATACCCCTCAATCAAAGTCAAATTGTCCTCCATCACCTTCTATCTAGTTTTCTTTGTGCCCTTCCCTTCCCCCACCCCCTCCCTCTCCTTTCTCACCCCTTTCCACCCCTCCACCCCACTCCCTGTTACCATCACATTCTTGTCCATGTCTCTTGAGTCTCATTTTTATGTTCCATCAATGCATGGGTTCATATAGTACTTAGTTTTTTTCTGATTTACTTATTTCACTCCGTATAATGTTATCAAGGTCCTCTGTAATTCTTGAATTTGTGAGAGTTTCTCCTGCATTAATTTAGGGAAATTTTCAGCTATAATATGATTGAATAAAGCCTCTAGCCCTTGTTCTTTCTCTTCTTCTTCAGGAACCTCTATGATGCGAATGTTATTTCTCTTTATGTTGTCACAGAGCTCTCGAAGAGTTTCCTCAGACTTTTTGAGTCTCTTTTCTTTTTTCTTCTCTGCTTTCATGCCTTCATTCCAGTTGTCCTCCAACTCGCTGATTCAGTCCTCAGCTGTATCCATCCTGTTTTTAATTCCTTCCATTGTGGTCTTCATTTCTGTTATTGTATTTTTTATCTCCGACTGATTCTTTTTTAATATTTCAATATCCTTTTTTATACTTACTATTTCTTTATTTAGGTTTTCGTGATGACCATCCATTGTTGTTCTAAGATCCCTAAGCATCCTTACAATCATTATTTTAAACTCTGCATCTGGAAGTTTGATTATTTCCATATCACTCAGTTCATCTCCTGAAGGTCTCTCTTGTGGTTTCATTTGGATTGCACTTCTTTGTCTTCTCATTGTGTCTGGGTGTCTTCTTTGTAGAGCTGGTTGAGTCTAGGCTTGGTGTTGTCTGCCTCCAGTTTTTACTTGTGTTTTTTCTAGGTCTTCTTGGGTTGGCATCAGCTACTATTTGTAATCCACTTTGGGATTTGGGCAGCTTTGAAGTCTTGATTTGTTTGTTTTCTTAACAGGTGATTGTCTTGTTTGCTGATCTCAGCAGGGGGCTTAGGTTGGCATCAGCTACTATTTGTAATCCACTTTGGGATTTGGGCGGTTTTGAAGTCTTGATTTGTTTGTTTTCTTAACAGGTGATTGTCTTGTTTGCTGATCTCAGCAGGGGGCTTATTTGAAACTGTATCCAGGAATGCGGTGGGTGTGACCTGAGGCTCTGAAGTCCTCTTCTGCCAGTTAATATCTCTGGGGGCGGGTTGCTTTCTCAGTTTCAGTAGGGTGAGGTGTATCTCAGATCTCCATGGAGACCTGAGTTACTGCCCCTCCTCCCCACTTCTTGTTTTTAGCTGTGTCTTGTTGTGCTGATTGGAGCTGGAGAGATGTCTATATCTCTGTGACCTGGAAGTACTTTTGTATTTTGCTTTGTGGAAGGATCAGCCCCTCCCCCAATTATGGCCACCTCCAGCACTGAATGAGTCAGCTTTTTATGTCATCACCTATATTCCTCTCCCCCTCACCATCCGTCTCTCTCTCCTTTCTTTTTGGAAGACAAGCGGGCCCTTTCAACACATCTCGTTCCCTGGTCGCCAGGCAAGTGGCTGTGAGCAGTATTTAATGCTCTTTTCCTTGGAGTGAGAGCCCAGCCTCACCCCCTCTCCTGTAAGCAGGGGAGATTCAGGCGCTCCCTACCAGGTTTGTTGTGGCTTCTTCTTTGCTCCTTGGTTTTTGAAAGCTGTTCTTTTATTCCAGATTTGGTTTTTCACGCTGATTGTTCATAAATTAGTTTATAATCCAGTTTGGTGGTGTGAGCTGGGAGTCTGTGCATCTGCCTACTCCGCTGCCATCTTCAGGTCTGAGAAGGGAAATATTTCAAATTCATACAATAAAGAAGGCAGTGGGATATGACCACTGAGATTACACAAATGGAAAAAATTGTAGAGTTCAATGAACAATCAATGGTAACAAATTAGGTAATGAAGAAATGAAAAAGCTCCTAGACAGAGCAAAATTATTAAAATTCAAGAAAGATGGAAAACATGAATAGAAACTATAGAAAGTGAGGCAGTTGAATTTGTTAAACAACAAAAATACTCTTGAAGCAAACCCAGTTTTACTCAACTGACTTAATTGACAAAAGTGAGTACCATTTCATGATTCAAGCACAGCATATGAAAAATAAAAGGAAAAAAAATAATCTTTTTGTGAAAAACATCTACAGAACACCCATAGCTATTATTTTATTTAATGGTAGAAGACTGGAAGGCTTTCCCTTGAAATAAGGAATCAAAGGAGGATGTCTGTTCTTGCCACTTCTATTCTAGATTGTATTGAAAAGTTCAGCCAGACCCATTAAGGAAAAAGAGGGAAAAATGATTGCAGATACGTTAGGAAGATGTGAAATTATTTCTATTTCCAGATGAAGTGTCTTGTGTTCTCAATATGTCATGCCAAGTTATGGCATGTGGGTGTACTGATTATTTCAAATTAAAGGCACTTGAGAATCATCTGGTTCAAGTGGGGCACTCTGACCCTCCTTTGTCCCTCTGAAAACCAATGACTCCCATGTGAAATGTGCCCTGCATGCATCAGAAAGGTAGGTAGCATTGTTATCACCAGAGACAGGGAATTTAGCACTGAGATAGCTATGTAAAAAATCCTTATTTTTGCCCTGGCCAGGTACACAGTTGGTTAGAGTGTCATCCCAGTATGCCAAGATTATGGGTTCCTAGTCAGAGAACATACAATAATCAACCAATGAATGCATAAATAAGTGGAACAACAAATCAGTTTTTTTTCCTCTCCTTTCCTTTCACTCCAAAAATCAATTTTAAAAAATTGGATTTTTTCACCATTCAGTAAACTTAGCCCAAACCCCTCTGCCTTGTCAATTTTTAATTTTACTTTTATTTTTACTTTTCAAGTGAGAAGAGGGGAGATAGACTACCTCATGCTTCCTGACTAGGATTCACCCTGCAACCCCATCTGGGGCTGATGCTCTTCCCATCTTGGGCTGTGCTCCTAACTAACCAAGCTATTTTTAGTGCCTAAGGTGATGCATTCAAAGCAATTGAGCCATGGCTGTGTGAGGGGAAGAGAAAGAGAGAAGTGGGGAGTGGTGGGGAAGCAGATGGTTGCTTCTCCTGTGTGCCTTGACCGGGAATCGAACCGGGATGTCCACATGCTGTGCCAATGCTCTACCATTGAACCAACTGGCCAGGGTGCCTGGTCAATTTGACCCAAAATTACTGTTTCTTTGTTAAAAAGGTATAAAAGCTTCCTGCTCTGGCCATTTCCTTGAGTCTCATTTTTTTTATATCTCCCATACAAAGAAAATTAATCATTTTTCTTTTGTTATTCTGTCATACTTTATTTTAGTTATCAGACCAGGCAAAGAAGCTAGAAGGGAAGAAAGGAAAAAAAATTTTTTTTTAAGATTTTACTTATTGATATTAGAAAATGGAGAGAGAAAGGTAATATTTAGGAGTGGGAAGCATAAACTCATAGTTGCTTCTTGTATGAGCCTTGACCAGGTAAGCCCATGACTGTGAACCAGGGACCTCAGCATTCCAGGTTGATGCTTTATCCACTGCACCACCACAGGTCAGGCCAGAAAAGAGAATTTTTCTGTACCTATACTTTCATAGAGAAAACTCTACAGAGGCCACAAAAGAACTATTAGAACTCACAATTGAGTTGTGCAATGTTATAGGATACCAGGTCATTCTATACACCTGCAATATACAATCTGATAATTAAGAAAACAAATGCATTTACAGTACCATCACAGGAATCAAATACTTAGAAATAAATTTAACCAAAACTGTACAAAGAAAATGTTACTGGCACAGGCCAGGATTCGTGTTGTCTGTCACTCTTTTTTGCCAATTTCACAAGAGACAGCAAACAAGTAGGTGTAAGAGTGTCTTTAATTCAAATTGCAGCAACTAGAGAAGGCAGGGACTCCTGTCCAAAGAATTGCCTTAATGGTCTCAGTCTCAGCTGACTGGTCGGTTTTGTATATATTTTGGGAGGTTAGTGACTCATTATAGAGCATGCATTTAATAGCATAGCAGTGTATGGGAGGTAGGAGTCTGGTTTGCAGGGATACCTCCAGGGAATGTCCTTCTGACACTGGCACAGGTCTATCTGGTGTCTTTGATGTTGCTTCGAATGGCTGAGGTTTGGTGCCTCTGGGGACTTTCTGCAAGAGAATTCCCTGTAAGGCAACAAAATAAAGATTTAAGATTGGTGAACTAAGTTTCTAATTAATTTATAGGCCTTAACTTTTCACAGTAAATCTTGTGGCTCCATTTTTACAAACAACTATTGTGATTTAAACTCACCTAATTGTTGAGTCCCTCCCTAATGTAAGGTTTCCCCAGCATTCCTGGTGAACTTTTGCATTTGTTTTCATTAGGTATCAGATTGTACATTGCAGGTATATAGAAAAATAACCTCTATATAGGCCTCTTTAAAGTTTTGTCTATGAAAGCATAGGTACAGAAAAAAAATTTTTTTCTTGCCTGACCTGTGGTGGCACAGTGGATAAAGCATCAATCTGGAATGCTGAGGTCCCTGGTTGGCAGGTAAACTTTTGCCTGCATTTCAAAGTAAAGGCCAGAGAGCCATTGAGAGAATAGCAAGCAGATTATTTCTTAACCCTTCCATATCTCCTATTCATTACAACTAAAAAGCTACTACTACCAAAGCCAAATTTCTCATTTTGGGGCTCCCCTATCAAAATTACTATGAAAACTACAAAAATTATTTAAAAAATTAATACAAGTATAAATACATGGGAACCACTTCAATTTATTGGGAAGGTTTTCAATTTTATGAATCAGAAGACTGTTGTAATAGCACTCCTCAAAATAATCTAGAGAGTGAGCACAGTACTTATCATAATAGAGGCTGATTTTCTCATAGACATTGGCAAGTTGGTTTATAAATTGATATGGAATTGCACAGAATCAAAATAGCCAAATCATTCTCAAAACAGAAAAACAAATTAGTTGGACTAAATTTTCTGATTTCTGAACTTTGTACAAAGCAATGGTGATCAAGATGGTATGGTACTGACACAATGATGGACATACAGTTTTATAAAAATAGACTGTGATTTGAGAATCCCACCCATCTATGGTCAAATGGTACTTGAAAAAAGTGTTAAGGGCCAAGAATTGAGAAAAGAATATTCCTTGTATAAATTGGTGTGGGGCTAAGTGGCTACCTATGTGAAGAGAAAGAAGTAGTTCACTCACACCATATACAACAATTTTCCAAAAAGGATCAGACCTAAATATAAGGCTAAAACTGTCACACACTTAGATAAAATATAGAAAATAAACTTGACCATTGATTTGGCAAAGAATTCTCAGATATAACACTAAGATTAAAATCAGAAAAACAGTTAATTGGGACTTCATCAAATCGTGACTTGTGCTTCAAGGGACAAAATCAAGAAAGTGAAAACACCTATTGGAATGTTTGTACACCATTGCTGGAAATGTTAAATTGTGTTTCAGGTGTGAAAAAAATGACAGTTTCTCAAAAAATTAGAAACTAAGTTATCTGATCTAGCAATCCTACTTCTGGCTATAGACCTGAAAGAATTGAAAGCAGGAACCAGACAAATATCCATTCATGATCATAGTAACATCATTCACAGTAGTCAAAAGGTAGAAGTAACACATGCCCATGAAAAGATGGATAGATAAAAAATCTGGTATAGGCATAAAATATATTTTAGTTTTTAAAAGAAAGCAAAGCCTGACATACCAGCTACAACATGGATGAACTAGGCCATACTAGTCTGCATTCCCACTAACAGTGCACGAAGCTTCCCTTTTCTCCACATCCTCACCAGCACTTGTTTGATTTATTGATGACAGCCATTTTGGCAGATGTGAAATGATATTTCATTGAGGTTTTAATTTGCATTTCTATGATGATTTATTAATGTTGAGCATTTTTTCTTATGTCTATTGGCCATCTGTATGTCTGTCATCTTTGGAGAAGTGTCTATTCAGGTCCTTTGCCCATTTTTAAAATGGGTTGTCTTCTTGGTGTTGAGTTTTATAAGTTCTTCATATATTTTAGAAATTAATCCCTTATCAGATAAATTATTAGCAAATATGTTTTCTAACTCAGTGGGTTGTCTTTTCATTTTGTTGATGGTTTTTTGCTGTGCAAAAGCTTTTTAGTTTGATGTAGTCCCATTTGTTTTATTTTCTCCTTGCTTCCCTTGCCCAAGGAGATATATTGGTGAAAATATTGCTATGAGAGATGTCTGAAATTTTACTGCCTATGCTTTCTTCTAGGATTTGTATGGTTTTTAAATTTTTTTATTGATTGATTTTAAAGAGAGGAAGGGAGAGAGGGAAAGAAACATCAACTTATAGTTTCTTCACTTTAGTTGTTCATTGACTGTTTCTCATATGTGCCTTGACTGGGGCCTGGGAGCTTAAGCCAAGCCAGTGATCCCTTGCTCAAGCCAATGACCTTGGGATCAAGCTAATGACCTTGGGCTTCAAGCCAGTGACCTTTGGGCTCTAGCCAGTGATCATGGGATCATGTTGATCAGTGGTCCCTAACCCCCAGGCCATGGACTGGTACCGGTCCATGGACCATTTGGTACTGGTCCGCAGAGAAAGAATAAATAACTTACATTATTTTCATTTTATTTATATTTAAGTCTGAATGATGTTTTATTTTTAAAAAATTACTAGATTCCCTCTGTTACATCCATCTAAGACTCACTCTTGACGCTTGTCTCAGTCATGTGATATGTTGCCGCTAAAATTAAACCCATAAACTAGCAAAATGAGTGAAAAACAAAATTCTATCGAAAGTTTTTTTGCGAAATGGAAAAGGGCCAGTGAGGAGACAGAAGAAGAACCTACAACCTCAAAGAAAAAGAAGGCTTCTTTAACAGACAATACCAGGAGTCCTACGTGAAGTATGAATTTATCGCAACTGGTGATTCTAGCACACCAAGGCCGCTCTGCATAATATGTGGCGACCGGCTAAGTAATGAGGCAATGAAGCCTTCAAAACTGCTTCGCCACTTGGAGACCAAGCACCCTACTTTAAAAAACAAGCCTTCTGAGTATTTTGAAAGAAAAAAAGCATGAACAAGAAGGACAGAAACAATTACTGGTGGCCACTACATCAATAAATGCGAGTTCACTGAAAGCATCATACTTGGTGGCTAATCGTATTGCTAAGGCTAAGAAGCCATTCACCATTGGTGAAGAATTGATCCTTCCAGCCACTAAAGACATTTGTCATGAACTTCTAGGAGAGGCTACGGTTAAAAAGATAGCACAGATGCCTCTTTTGGCTACCATCGTCACATGGCACATTGAGGAAATAGAGGACATTGAATCACAATTGTTGGAAAGGATTAATAAATCACCGTGGTACGCTCTCCAGGTTGACGAATCTACAGATATTGACAACAAGGCAATTCTACTTGTTTACATGCGTTATCTTTATCAAGAGGGTGTGCACGAGGATATGTTATGTGCACTATCATTGCCAACCAAAACCACAGCCACAGAACTATTTAAATCACTGGATGACTATATATCAGGAAAACTGAAATGGTCTTTTTGTGTTGGCATATGCACAGATGGAGCTGCTACCATGAACAGAAGGATGTCTGGTTTAACTACTTGAATTAAGGAGGTTGCACCTGAATGCGAGTCTACACATTGTGTCATTCACAGGGAAATGCTGGCTAGTCGAAATATACCACCAGAACTTAACAGTGTATTGAATGATGTCATTAAAATTATTAACCACATCAAAGCACACGCCCTTCATTCACATCTGTTCGAGCAGCTTTGTGAGGAAATGAACGCGGAGCACAGACACCTTCTCTTATACACAGAAATAAGATGGTTATCCCAAGAGAGCTCCCTGGCCAGAGTATTTGAATTATGAGAGCCGCTGAAGAGATTTCTCTCAGAAAAAAAAGTCACCTCTAGCAGCACATTTCAGTGACAAGGAGTGGGTCACAAAACTCGCTTACTTGTGCAACATATTTAACCTCCTCAATGAACTCAATTGGTCACTTCAGGGGAAAATGACAACTGTCTTCAAGTTGGCAGATAAAGTAGCTGCATTTAAAGCCAAACTGGATTTGTGGGGACGACGCATGAACAGGGGTATATTTGACATGTTTCAAACATTCGTGGAAATTTTGGAATAGACTGAGCCCAAGCCTTCATTGTCCCAGCTGGTGCACAATCACCTGTATTTGCTTTTAAAAGAGTTTGAATGCTACTTCTCAACCACAAAAGACCCACGAATTGCCACGAATGGATCCACGATCCATTTATCAACAAACCAGGTGAATCCAGCGTGTCTATGCAAGAAGAGGATCAACTACTGGAGATCGCAAATGACGGTGGCCTTAAAAATATGTTTGAGAATACAACTCTGCCAATGTTCTGGATTAAAGTCATGGCAGAATACCCCAAGATCGCCACAAAAGCACTAAAAACCCTGTTGCCATTTCTGACATCCTATTTGTGTGAAGTGGGATTTTCTGCAGTGACAGCAATCAAAACAAAATTACGGAATAGACCGGACATAAGCAACACACTTCGGGTGTCATTGTCTCCCATTACCCCTAGATGGGACCGTCTCCTTGCAGAGAAACAAGCTCAGGGCTCCCACTGATTTAGTGTTATGGTTGTTGAGAGATAGGCTACTATCTCTCATTCTATATAAATATTATAATAAATAACCCTTAACTTACAATATTCATAACAATGGTGAGTTATATTTTTCATGCACTTTATATTTGTTTTTGTGTTGTATCTTATTTTTAAGGCATGTTTAAACGTTACCATAGTGACTGGAAAGTGTTTGGAGGCAGAGAGGATGTTACTCATGTTATGTTGTTAGTGCGATGTTAAGAGGACGCTTCTAATAAAGTTGCATACAAGTACACAGTGGATTCATGTTTATTTTTATTGTTGTAGGTTCATAATTGGTAGCAAGCCTGAACCTATCGTATTATATATTGATGTCAGACATGAAACGTTGTCAGAATAACAAATTTAAATACAGCCTGAATAATGAGGACATGCTTGTTCCTCCTTTAACTTAGCCCAATAAATATTGTAAGTTCAACAATTATATCGAAAAATACCACAGTTTTTAAGCCGGTCGCATAATTTTATTTTGTGCATTTATCTGTCCCACCCTAAAGACTGGTCCGTGAAAATATTTTCTGACATTAAACCGGTCCATGGCCCAAAAAAGTTTGGGGACCACTGATGTAGATGATCCTGTGCTCAAGCCCAGACTGGCAATAGCCAACAGATCCTTCCACAGGCTGCAAGCTCAGTAGGGTGGGGCAACCTGGGTCCAGAGAACAGGGATCTACTGGTCTCGTGCTTGGAAACTGCATGGTCAGGCACTCGAGGGTAAAGTGGCCCTTACTCCAGAGCCAAACCATTCAGTCTCTGCTGGAGTCTCCAATGTAAGCTACCCCCAGGAGGAATGTGCTGCAGGTTTAGGTTAGGGACAAGCTCAGTAGGGTGGAGCCAGTGGGTCTTAGGGGAACAAATCAAGAGAGTCTTCCATTTGGGGGTGGTGCCAGCCAAGCCTGCAGGAGGTGGCCAAGCACTTTTTCCCAGTCCCAGACAATAGCCTCCAAGGGAGACATTCCAAACGTACCAGCTCTGAGCAGCCCCTCCCCTGCACCCCACCCTTAAATGAGCTTGGCAAGGTGGGGCCATTGGAACTTAGGAGGACAGATACAAACCATCTTTCATTGGTGATGCCAGCAAGCCTGGGGGGGGGGGGCGGAGGTTGGGTGAGTGGGCACTTCTTCCCCTTTCCTGGATAGTGTGGGCTGATCTCACAGGGTAGATAGGAGTGGCCCAAGACTTCCTGGGGGATGGCACTCTGAAAGTTCCAGCTCTGCATAGCACTCTGATCCTTCTAAATGACCTCAGTGGGCCACAGAGTGGCAAGGCAGGCCAAGTCATTCAACATGTGGTGGACTCTGGTTTTGTGCTCAAGGTAGAGAAGAACGGTTTCATTTTCAGAGCTACACAGTTCAATTATTGTCTGAGTCTCCACCAAGAGCTTCTTCAGAAAACAAGCACCCCAAAGTTCCCTGCTTGACGCTGCCAGCAGACTCCACTGCAGGACTGGAAGACAAGAGAGTAATGTCACTACGCAGGCTGGTGGTTTAATAGTAGTAGTGCTCAACTCTGGGAAGATAGTGTCTGGGTCTCTAGCTGACTCTCTTGTCTCTCCTGGAGGCAACAAGTCGTACCCACTGGTCCAGGCTGGTTCTGTTGAGCCATCTGACGTGTCCCCCAAGTTGTTGTTGAAGAATAAAGGAGGAGGGTGTTTGAGAATTGTCCAATCAGAGGGGCAGAACGGCAGGTGGGTGGAGTGACGCTCAGCAAACCGCGCGTGGCTCCTGGTGGTGCTAGGGTCACGCCCCAATGTCTTGGTCCCTGGAGTTAACTGCCCAGGTGTTTCTGTGTCAGCCTCAGCCCCACTGTGACCTACTCCATCTGTAGGGGCTGAAGGGACGACGCCTGGGGGACCCCAGGAGCTGAGAAATGGTGAGTGTGGGGGGTCGGGTGTCCCAGGACAGGGGCAGGGCTGACTGGAACCGGCTGTGGTGGGACCCGGCCTGCCCGCCGTCAGTTTCAGAGTCTGCCGACGGAATCCCCCTGGTCGCCGTTGGCACATCATGATGTCCCCTTCGTCTGTAGCGTGGGTGCTGGGTCAGCAGCCGGGACTCTGGGCGTCCTGATCAGTCACTGCGCGGCAACATCAGGCTCTGAACCTCTCTGGGCAGCTGTGCGCCCCCAACTCCGTGTCTCCCTGATGGTGCGGTGGCCACCCGGAAGACCATCAAGGGAAAACCATGAGTCGTTCTCCGTGATTCCTGCGAGAGAGCAGGCTGGTCCGTGGGCTTTCAAGTTCCTTCTTTCACCCTAGGGGTACTCATATTCTCCTGAGTTTCCCAGATGCTTGGTGAGCGGGGTCTCAAATCCACCTCCCTGTACCAGCCACCACCCCAATCTTCTTAGGGGTGGCAATAACTGCCTACATTTCCAAGTTCCTCCCCATATTTCCAAACGCCAGCACCTCTCGCGGATTCAAGAATCATAATCAACTATTCTCTGGGATGCATTTCAAACGGACCCACATTTTAATTATCATTTCCCCACAATCAGTTTTGTTTGTGGCTATTTTACATGAGAGAAATGTACCTGGAACTACATTGTATAAAATCCTGTGCCTCCCTCCCAGGATCTTTCCTGGGCACAGGCATCCTATGGGAAGTCCTTTGGTCCAGGTTCCTCTCTGAAACTTTGCTGGTGGATTTGTCCTCTCAGTACAACCCTCCATGGGATCGTAAAAAGATTTATTTCCTTTTTTTAAGTCACCTTTTTTCAACAAATGCAACTTAGGATCTCTCTCTCTCTCTCTCTCTCTCTCTCGATTTTGCAAACAAACAAACAAAAAACTCAATAAAGTTCATATAAATAAATAAATGCATTAAGAGTTTTGTCATTCAATTTTCTTAAGCATATAAGGGTTTCCAGATTAAGTACTGCCTCACATAGTTACTTTTTTGTGTGTGCACCATGAGAATGCTTAATCCACTCTTAGCAAAAACATACAATATTGTATATATATTCCAAATCATTACATTGTAATCTTTTTTTATTTTTTAAAGAGAGAGTTCTTTGCCTGACCTGTGGTGGCACAGTGGATAAAGAGTCGACCTGGAATGGTGAGGTTGCTGGTTTGAAACCCTGGGCTTGCCTGGTCCAGGCACATATGGGAGTTGATGCTTCATGCTCCTACCCCCCTTCTCTCTCTCTCTCTCTCTCTCTCTCTCTCTCATCCCTCTCTAAAATGAATAAATAAAATCTTTTTTAAAAAAAGTCCAGGAATTCTAACATTTCTTCATCTATTTTTTTTTTAATTTTTAGAGAGAGATGAGAAGCATCAACTCATAGTTGCAGCACTTTAGTTGTTCATTGATTGCTTTCTATACGTGCCTTGACTGGGGGGCACCCACTGAGCCAGTGACCCCTTGCTCAAGCCAGCCACTTTGGGCTTCAGTGACCTTTGGGCTCAAGCCAGTGACCATGGGGTTATATCTATGATCCCATACTCAAGCCGATGATCCCGCGCTCAAGCCAGACTAACCTGCCCCTCAATCTGGCGGTTTTGAACCTGTGTCCTCAGCATCTCTGTCGTCGATACTCTATTCACTATGCCACTGCCTGGTTAGGCTGAGGCTCTTTCTTTAAATGTATCATTGGAAACTGAAGTTTCTACAGCAGTTAGCACTTGACCAATGCACCAGTGAGGGGTCAGACAGCCTATACATTGGAAATCCATGTGTAACCTAAAGCACATTCTTCTGATTTCATACACAGATTTTAACCCAAGGTTAAGTAAACCCATGTCATTCAAGGGCCAACTGTCCTTTCTTTCAGAAATGAATATTGAGGTGAGATAATTCTGCAAGTTGTCTTTCTTTCATTCTTTCTTTTTATAAAATTTACCTTATTTTCTTTTTAAATTTTATTTATTCATTTTAGAGAGGAGAGAAAGAGAAAGAGAAGTGGGAAGGAACAGGAAGCATCAACTCCCATATGTACCTTGACCAGGCAAGCTTGGGGTTTCAAATCAACAACTTCAGCATTTCAGGTTGACGCTTTATCTATTGCGCCACCACAGGTCATGCACAAGTTGTCTTTCAATAATAGTATATAATGTTAATGGGTAGTGACTTTTTCATTAAATGAGCTAACAATATTTTCTCTTTACATTTTGCAGCCTCTTAGATCCTTGGGTGAATTCAAGTGAATTTCTAATATGCAATTAGGTGTAATTTTTAAAAATGTCTTATTTGCTTTGTGTAAAGGGGCTTTGGAGTAATAACAGTTGGGCCAAAAAAAAAAAAAAAAGTCATAAAAACATGACTTTCTCCATACCATTACCATGTTGTTCAGGACCCTAAGTTTTAATCCCAGCTGTCAGTGTGAAAACAGGTGATTGGAAATAACTGGCCCTGGGCGGTTAGTTCAGTGGTAGAGCAGTGGCCCAGTTTGTGGATGTCCCGTTCAATTCCAGTCAGGGCACACAGGAGAAGCAACTATCTACTTCTCTACCCTTCTCCCTCCCCCTTCTCTAGTCTCTCTTTCTCTCTCTCTTCCCCTTCTGCAGCCATGGCTCAATTGGTTCTAGCAAGTTGGCCAGGATGCTGATGATGGCTCTGTGGCCTCTGCCTCAGCCTCGGTTGCTGAGCAAGAGAGCAACACCCCAGATAGGTAGAGCATTGCCCTCTAGTGGCTTGCCGGGTGAATCCCAGTCAGGGCGCATGCAGGAGTCTGTCTCTCTGCCTCTCCTCCCTTCCTTTCACTTAAAAAACATTGCTCTGAGCTCCCTATGCAGCAGGCCAAAGTTCAGCAAAAGTATCCATGCCCTCCTGGCCACTCAGCCAACAATATGTGCAGTCTAACTCACTTAGGCTTAAGTGCCTGTTTGAGAAAGCGGAGACGTAGCTGGACTTTTTGCAGACGGGCACAACCATATATGAGCAGCAGCCGCCCTGGGCAACTGAAACATAACAGACACTCAATTATGATATCACAGTGGTTTTCTTAAAGAAAGTGGGGGGGGGGGGGCAGTGAGACACCACTGGGGGGCAGCTTCTCCTCCGCTCCCAACCTTCAGGTGAGGAGCTGGGATGCAGCAGCAGGCTCCTCTGCTGATGATCACTGATGGGGCCGTGGGTTGGTTTGTACAAGTTTCTAGGGACAGTCAAAATAATCAGCTTCTCCCCTTTGTCCTGTAAGTGGCTTGATCCCTGAATTGAAATGTTTAATAAAATATATGACACCCCTAGACCACATTAGGCTCATCAGCAGGCCCTGAGGTTACCCGAATCCTGGACAGACGCGGCACCTGCTCTTGTCCATGGCAACCAAGGCCTGGTAGCCCCACAATGCCCTCCAAATTTCAAAGTGCATCTTAAGATATAAACATCTGCAATGAGTCAAATAACAAAACTGCCCCTCAGATATTTACTTACAAGGTTAACAACTCTAGTGCCTTTGCCTAATTCCAAGTATACTTTTTATTTTTTTTTATTTTTTTTTTATAAAGACAGAGAGAGGGACAAACAGGGAAGACAGGAAGGGAGAGAGATGAGAAGCATCAATTCTTCGTTGCGGCACCTTAGTTGTTCAAGATTGCTTTCTCATATGTGCTTTGACTGAGGGACTACAGCAGACCAAGTGACCCTTTGCTCAAGCCAGAGACCATGGGGTGATGTCTGTGATTCCACACTCAAGCCAGTGACCCTGCGCTCAAGCTGGTGACCTCAGCGTTTAGAACCTGGGTCCTCTGCGTCCCAGTCAGACGCTCTATCCACTGTGCCACTTCCTGGTATCAGGCCAGATATACTCTTTGAAGTCACTTGGTTGAGTAAATGCTTAAGCCCCGCCTTAATATGATTAACTGATTTTCAATCTTCTGAAGATTAAAGACGCTAAACCTTTAACCTTGAAGGGCAGGCAAAAGGTCAGCTATGCTGTCAACATAGAAGTCCGGGACCATTTAACTTGTAGGTGTGCACTTTCCTGATTACTCTTCACATCTTCTGGAGTGGAAACTCTGGTAAGGGTCAAGATGGTCTTTAGGACACAGGTGACGCCTAGGAGGATGTCTGTGTCTGGGCGATGTCCCACCGCGATGCTTCCCTCTGAGCTGATGATGCCTTCTCCTGGGGACACGCAGTCCAAGATGAAGCTGCTGAGCTTGTCTATGACGTCAGCCTGGCGCTGGCGGGCCACTCACACGGCTCAGACCCGACAGTCTGACAGCCTTACCCGACGACGACGCTAACGTGGGAGCCGTTTTCCCAGCGCTGCCCATGAGCAGGAGCCGGGTAGCTGCGGGAGCGCATGGCCTTGGTGAGTTTCCCGAACTGAAATGAGGGTGGAAGCCCAACGCGCTGTGTGCACACGGGCCCCAGCGGCGTGTCCTGCCCAGGCCTGGCAGTCACCCTCCAGCGGCTCTGGCTCCATGCAGGCGACACCTAGGGCCCCCAGCTCCGCTGCCCCGCCCAGCACGTGGGCCCCAAGGGCTGGCGCTGGCCAGGCGCGGGCGCCTTGCCGAAGACCTTGAGGCGGGTCCCGCGGTGCCTACCCAGCCCAGGCGCCGCAACTTCCCCGCTCAGGCCTCACGGGTCTCGCTGCTGCCGTTGGGGTTTAGTTGTTGGGGCCCCGGACACGTCTCACACCACCACCTCACAGCTGCAGTGGAACAGCATCGTGTCCCTGTCTGCCAGCAGCACCTGGGCCAGCTGAGCGCTCAGCCACACGCGGGGAGGGGCGGGGATGTTCCCGCCTAGGCAGCCTTCTTCACCGCAGCTTCAGACAGGGACGGCGTTTCCCTCTTGAGTCTTAGGTTGACTCTATTTAAACACATCACTATCAAGTGCGGGGATGCTAATTAAAATATATAAATGTCATGTCCGAACTAGCATTTGGAAAAAAAAAAAAAAAAAATGCAATTTTTCAAAACCAGATTTTTATGGAATCACATTAACATTTAAAAGATCTCTTTAAATTAGGTGTCATCTTTTCCTTTTGTGTTTTATAAGAAAATTATAACTGATCAATCTGAGTTACCTCTGTAGAATTTAATATAAAAGTGAATAAAAATCATAGGAAACAGAAAGTGAGGTAGGTATACAAGGACAAGACCTTCTTGTCACATGAAGCCCAATCTCTCCCACACAAAACTATTGACTCTTCATATCTTTACCTTTCAAAAGAATTTAATCACTACAATTTTAATGTAACAAAGCATCACAGTCCATAGCAAGAAAGAGGATTGACATTAGGAAGACAGATATACCAAGGGTGGTCTCACAGTGACCACTTCTCAAAAGCCACACCACTGGACGTTTTCAGCACAACCTTCTCCTAATTTTCATCCAGGTTTCACAACCTTCTTTTTGGCTCCTGGCTCTCTGCCTCCCTGGCCAGCCTGTCTGCCCTCAAGGCCACAGCCAGTTTCTCTCTTGCCTTTTTCACTTTCAGAGTCTGTTTCCGGATATCCCCAGGGGTAATCTGCTGTCTGCACAGAAACTGAGGGACACAGAGACCGGTGCCTGGGATCATTTCTGCCCAATAGGAAGAGCATGCAGGGGTGGGCTCTGGGCTGCTGCATAGACACCCAGGACCAGCATGGCCTGGGTTTCCACCTGCATTTCGCGGTGCAATTATATCTATGGTATTTGTGACATCCAAAGTACTGAAAAGTTCTCCCTGGGTGCTGTGGACCTGAAGCCCCTGCAGCCTCCTGTATGCACGGACTTGCTGGTGCTGCCCACAGGTCTCCTCTCGTTGCCTGCGCCTGACCTCATTGCCAGGATGGGAAGTTATCCTGGTGACTGGCCTCTTGAAAATGCAGCTGGTCAGCCTCATAGGAAGTGCAGACCTTTCACGACGTCTCTGCTTGGTCTTGGATAAAAGGAGTTGTCTCTTCTTCTCTACAGTGTGGGACATCATAGTTTGTTTGAGATTTCCCTTTGAAAACAAAATGAAGTTTAAAGTCTGAATGAAAAAGAAGACAACGACTTTCAGTTCATTTGGATCCCTCCTCCACTTCTTTCTGGAGAACTGTGTCTGTTCATCACAGTCATCTGGAAAGTTGATCCGGGGACATCTAGCAGGTATGAGTCAAGGACAGAAAGCTCTAGTTCATTATCCAGTGTCAGCTCCAAACCATTTCCCTCCACCATCATCCTCTAAGGATATTTCCCTCTTTCCATCTTTGTCAATGTCAACTACACACATGCTGATACCCTCAAACCTATGCCATTTGGACACAAGGATCATAGGTTTTCCTATCTCAAGACTTCAGGTTTGGCCCTGGCCAGTTGGCTCAGTGGTAGAGTGTCGGCCCGGTGCGTGGAAGTACCAGGTTCAATTCCCAGCCAGGGTACAGGGGAGAAGTGCCCATTTGCTTCTCCACCCTTCCTTCTCTCCTTTCTCTCTGTCTCTGTCTTCCCCTCCTGCAGCCAAGGCTCTGTTGGAGCAAAGTTGGTCTGGGCACTGAGGATGGCTCCATGGCCTCCACCTCAGGCACTAGAGTGGCTCTGGTTGCAACAGAACAAGGCCCTAGATGGGCTGAGTATCGCCCCCTAGTGGGCATACCAGGTGGATCCCGGTCAGGTGCATGTGGGAGTCTGTCTCTCTTCCTCCCAACTTCTCACTTCAGAAAAATACAACAACAACAAAAAAAAAAAAAAAAAAGACTTCAGGTTTTTCTGTATTTCTTTTCCCTGTGCTTTAGGACGCACAATCAGCTAGTTTTCATAGTCCTTTAGTACCTCATCTACAGTGAAATCATGTGCCTTACAACCCCTACATACTTTCTTAAACACACAAGTCCCATCTTAACTCACAAACACCATATTCCCATTCGTTTCCTTTTTGCACAAGACCTCCACCATAAATAAAAATGTGTACCCCTTGACTCTCTTCTTTCTGTTCTCCCACTCCTCCTTGTTAATCTCAGCTTCTCTGACTTGACGCAACCAATGCTTCTTAGAAGTCAGTCCTGATCCTACATCTGTTCTACATTAACACCCTTTCTAGGTTATTCCATCCATTTCCCTGGCTACATATACCATTAATGAACTAGAAATGCCCATAGAGTCATTATAATGTGACTTCAACCCTGAGACTCAAATATCCACCTGCCCACTCACCACATTGGTGCTAACATTGATGACTCAACTCACAGCAACCAGGTGCCATGCTAAACCATCTAGTTCCCTACATAATTCACTGCTATCTCAGTGTCCCCTAAATTCACCTGTTGGTGCTGTCCTGTGTAAACCTGAGTGTCATCCTGGACACCCTACCACCCCACACTCATATCAATGAACCATCCATCCATCCACCCTTCTGAATTGGCGTAAAGAGTCTCAAATTTTTTAATAATTCTTAAGCATGTTTCAGATTTCCTACAAAATACCATTTATACACAGTAACCTTTCCTGTCCAGCAACCAAAGTTAATACGACATCTTCTCTCTTTATTTTTTCAATTTTATTTGTATGTGGTTTTTATCTATTATTTAATTTTTTTTCCACTAAATTAGATTCTCATAAAGAGAAGCTTAATGTGAATTTTAGTGTTGTACACTGCCATATTTACCAATTGCTCTGCCTTTAGATGGTGCTCAGGTATATTTATTTAAAAATTATTTTTTAAAAATTTGCTTTCTAAATATTACAAATTAACTTAATCAGAGTTATACAATGAGTGTTATACTGCAATAAATTTTCATTGCCTAAGGTTTCAAATCCTTTCGGTAACACATTAGAAAACTCTAGTCACAATGATCTATTTAAAATGTAAACCCAATCAGTGTACCTTCCCTTTTAAATCCCTCTTTCTGTCTTTAGGGTATATTTAAAAAAAAAAGAGAATCCATAAATCTCATGGCATTCCTGCCAAAATTAATATTACCCCATTCATTACCTAAGATATCCCAGTTTGGAGGGAGTTCTGTGATCCTCCCATTTACAGAGCATCTGTTGACTGCCAAGTTGTGTGCTAAAACCCATCATTCAGAACTTAATAAATTACTTCCCTGTGGATTTTAATCTGGGTGAGAAGGAAGAGTTAATAGACGAATGAATGTCTAATATAGTTTAAGTAAGTGCTGTGAGAAAAAAATAAGGCTAACAGAGACAGAGAAAGAGGGCAGGTTGGAGGAAGACAGGTCAAGAGGGATAAAAAGAGAGAGTAGTCCTGGCCAGTTGGCGCAGTGGTAGGTCATCAGCCCAGCATGTGGATGTCCTGGGTTTGATTCCTGGTCAGGGCACACAGGAGAAGTGACCATCTGCTTTTCCACCCACCTCCCTCCCCTTTCTCTCTCGCTAAAATCAATCAATAAAAAAAATTTAAAAGAGAAAAAGAATAACTAGTTACTGATGAAGAGATTAAGGAAGAACTAATTAATGACATGAACTGAATAAAAAGAAAAAATGCCAAGCAAATTGTAGGTAAGAACTTTTCCAGAGAGTTGAATAATTTGAACAGCATAGAGCCAAATACTTTCCACATTCTTTTTTTGTTTGTTTGTTTGTATTTTTCCGAAGCTGGAAACGGGGACAGACAGACTCCCGCATGCGCCCGACGCGCCACCAGGGGGCGATGCTCTGCCCCTCTGGGGCGTCGCTCTGCTGCGACCAGAGCCACTCTAGCGCCTGGGGCAGTGGCCAAGGAGCCATCCTCAGCGCCTGGGCCATCCTCGCTCCAATGGAGCCTCCCTACGGGATGGGAAGAGAGAGACAGAGAGGAAGGAGAGGGGGAGGGGTGGAGAAGCAGATGGGCGCTTTTCCTGTGTGCCCTGCTCGGGAATCCAACCCGGGACCTCTGCACGCCAGGCTGACGCTCTACCACTGAGCCAACCGGCCAGGGCCCCACATTCTAATAATGCTGTTGGTAAAGAAAAAAAAAGACAAAATGAAACCATCTGGCTTAGTATCAGTAAGATACCTTCCTGTTTTAAGAGCTGTGGCCTGCTTATTTGAAGACATTGAACAGAAGAAAAAATTATACAATTAGATTTTCTTGTCAATATGGATTCTGTACTCACCAGAAAAGGCTGGTGCAAAACACAGCTTGATGCGCGTTCCCCCATGGCTGCAGAGTCGTTCTGCTGCCCCACTCCTGAGATGCAGGCAACCTGTGACTTGCTGGAAAATGCTGTGGCTTTCGCCTCTGATTGCCTTTTTATGCAGGAAGGGATTGGGTAATCCAATCAGCAGATAATCCAGAGGAGACATCTTCCCTTACATTAATGGGATATGTGAGATTCCTGTCTTCACACAGAAACACAAAAATATGGGGCTATTGATACTGTTGTAGATGAAAAAATTTAATACATTTGTGGATGGGGGTGGTATTTGTAGTTTCTATCAACATTTTAATGTGTTTTTCTCTCCCACCACGAATGCATTCTATAAAAATAAGAAGGAAAGTTTCTATGCACAAACATTTCCATACAGTATATATTTTGACAGAAAAAAAAATAGAAACTGTGGAAATGTATATCAATAGAATATAAAAAATATAGGGTGGGGCAAAAGTAGGTTTGGATGGAAAATAATACAATAATAAATAAATAATAATACACGAATAAACTGTGTTAATGATTCTATAGAATATATCACATAGCAATTAATTATAAACTAATATTTTGTGGTTTAATTCATCTAATTACTAATAAATTTGAGATTATTTTAACCATTTTACCCTTTCCCTTCCCTTTGACATAGAATTAATGTTTCTTTTAACTCTCTATTGATTTTAACTATTTTATTATTCAATTGTTCCCTATGTAAACTTGTTAGTTTCAATCATGTACATATCTTTGTGTAATTACACTAATGATTAAATCATTGAGTGACCTTGCCTCTGTGTCCAGCCAACAACACAGAGGTGATTCACAGCAGAGTCGTATTGCAGTGACTCTCCAGCCTGTGTCCCTGACCCTTCCCTCCCTGAGAGCTGGAAATGTGGGCAGGGGCCGGTGGCTTACTTCCCTGGTGGAAAAGAGGACTTCTGAATACCACTGTGTACTAACCGCTGGGAGCAGTTTCTGAAGTCTGATGATGTGTCCTGCAGAAAGGATTTTTAAAAATTTATTTTTCAATTACAGTTGACACAAGATTAGATTCAAGTGTACCACATATTAATTATACATTTATTAAATATAAACAATAATATTTTTCAATTATACTTCAATAAAGCTGTGAGGGAAAGCTTTCCAGTTGCATCCTACATTTATATAATGCTTTATTATTTATCTTTTTTTTTTAGTTTTTATTTATTCATTTCAGTGAGAGTGGAAGGGGGAGAGAGAGAGAGAGAGAGAGAGAGAGAGAGAGAGAGAGAAACATTGAGCTGTTTCTGTATGTGCTATGACTATAGATCTAACTGGAAATATCTACTCTTCAGGATAATGCTCCAACCAATTGAGCCATCCGACCAGGGCTATTTTTCTTATATCATTAAAAATAAGAATCAATTGCCTTAGTAATATTATAGTTGGTTGCATTTTATTTTTTATTTATTTATTTTTTATTTTTTGCTGAGACAGAGAGAGGGGGGGGGATAGATAGGGACAGACAGACAGGAACAGAGAGATGTTGGTTGCATTTTAAAGTTCTCTAAGGACACAGGCTAAGTGTGAAATGTACATCTGAGAATGTACCGAACACATCTCACACCCTGTGGTTAGACTGAGAAGAGTCCTTGCACCCAGGCCGTTGCTTGGGGGTTTTAACTTCCCATCAGAGCCTAGTGCTCTGGGATTCTTTCTCTTAAGGACAGAATGAGTGGGGGTGGGGAAGAGATGGTTGAAATGTTCAAGGCTTGAAAGGATCAAAGACGAAAGGGAGCCAGACTCAATTATAGATAGTGAGGTTATTATTTCAGTGTCTGCATTTCTACACAAAGGTCACAGTTTTATGAGTGATCTCCCAGATTTACCGCCAAGCCCCTGACCCATAGAGCAGTGGTCCCCAACCCCCAGGCCACGGACTGGTACTGGTCCGTGGGCCATTTGGTACCGGTCCGCAGAAAAAGAATAAATAACTTACATTATTTCCATTTTATTTATATTTAAATCTGAACAATGTTTTATTTTTTAAAAATGACCAGATTCCCTCTGTTACATCCGTCTAACGCTTGACGGATGTATCACTCTAGACGCTTGTCTTGGTCACTTGATAAATTTATCCGTCCCACCCTAAAGGCTGGTCCCTGAAAATGTTTTCTGACATTAAACCGGTCCGTGCCCCAGAAAAGGGGACCACTGCCAGAGGACAGAAGACCCTCTTGTTTCCAGTGTGCCTTGGCGTTGATCCATCTGGGAACTGAATCAGGATTCCCTGTGCACACTGTGCCCTCGCCTTCACAAAGAATTTGGGGAAAACTACACTGGCTGCCCCAGGATTAGAAAAAATTCTGTTTAGGGTAAATATCCTAATCTGGGTCAGTTTCCGGTTCACCAAGGGAGGCTGGTTCAGCGGAGCCAAGGTTCTCCCTCTGGCTGTCACTCAGTCTTGGGACCTGTCCAATCAAGAGCGCGCTGGGCCAAGTGGGTGGGGCAACGTGCCGCAACGGTATTTACACCCCTTCTGGTTGCAGAAGTATTTAGTGTCCCCCGTCGCCCACCCCTCACGGTCCCTAGAGGGTCTACTGCAACGTTTGTCGCGCTGTGATCTGCAGTAGTCTTGGGAGTCGTAGGAAGAACTCAGGGAGACCCAGGAAACCTAGAATGGTGAGTATGCATGAAGGATCCGTGCGGTGACGGGAGGACGGGCTGGTTGGAACCAGTTGAAACCGGCTGTGGCGGGACTGGCCACCTCCTGTCACTTGGGAGTCTGAGGACCCTCGTTCATTGGGGCGCTGCTCGGACCTTGTCTCCTCTGGCACGCAGCATAGGTGCTGGGCGGCAGCTGGGACCCCAGGCGTCCTGTCGGGTCACTGCGCGCGGCTTCGCCAGTCCTCTCTGGGCAGCTCTGCGCCCGCAGCCGCGTCTCCCCAGGTGGTGCGGTGACCACGGGGAGGGTCATCGGGGGACGACTGTGACTTGGTCTCCGGGGTGCATTTGTGGGAGGAGCCGAAGTCCCCCACTGTGTGTGGGGGGGGGGGGGGAAGGGGCGCTGTAATAAATCTAAGCAAAAGTAACCCGAGAAGGCGCTCAGATCTTAGGTTCCTAACTGGGCAGGTCCTGGTCAGTCGTTCTACCCCAGGCACACAACTCCTTTAGCAAAAGGTTTATCTGTTCCTTAAGCAAGCCTTGTCTATTGTTCTTGTGCATCTAGGTTAGCACACCTTTGAAATGCGTCTTTTCCAGACATCTTGGAAACGTAGCCAGTCAAGGGAGCAAGCCCATAATCTTGTTAAATATCCTGTAATCCAGTCCCCACCTTGCATTCTCCTACAGTCACGTCATCTTCCTTAGGCTCTTTAATTACAAATGCTTAAAAAAAAAAAACTGCAGATAGAAAGAAAATTGCAAGGGTCTTTTACTGAGAAGCATTTTTCTTGGTCTGTTGAGATCTTGCTGTTTGGCATATACTCTGTTTAGATCAAATAAACAGCAATAATAAAATGTTTTCTACAGGGACATTTCTTAACTCGACATCAGTCGATTTAGTGTTCCCAGGAGGACTGTTTTTGTTCTGAGTTTTCCAAATGTTTGCGAACCAGGGTCTCAGATCCACAACCCT
Organism: Saccopteryx bilineata; assembly: GCF_036850765.1. NCBI lineage: Eukaryota > Metazoa > Chordata > Mammalia > Chiroptera > Emballonuridae > Saccopteryx > Saccopteryx bilineata. The sequence goes on along the minus strand of NC_089490.1, from coordinate 146,568,762 downwards.
ACAGGGTTGAGCTCCAACTTAGCTCTTTCTGGGACAAGTCTCAATATTTAAAAGATTTGTCTTGGGGGGGGGGCGTGTCTGTGAATATTTTACACGAGAGGAAAGCCGAGAACAACCAGAATGAAAACCTAAATTCCTTGAAATCAGATTACTTGAAATCCCCGTTCCTCTCCCCCAGGCTCCTTCCTGGTTTGGACATCTTCTGACAATTTCTTTGGATAGAGGTTCCTCTTTGGAAACTTTCCTGGGTGATCTGTACCATCACACTGCCTGTCACCTTGAGATGCATTGATTAAGTCTTTGTTTTTTAGTAGGAATAAAATATATTTAATCAATAGAGGCTTGAAACACAAGATTAAATGGTTTCAAACAGGCAAGAAAGAGATGAATTTCAGAAAAATAAAATATTCAGGTATTACATTCCCTTTGTATAGAATTTTCTTTCACTCTATATTCCCTTAAGCAGATGTAGTAAATTTCTGAGGTCTGTGTTTTACTTTTGGGTGTTTTGAAATGAAATTGCAGGGTTTAGATTTGGTGAGTAGAACCATTCATCTATGATTATTTACCAACCAATTATTTTTACTGAAAATACAATTAACTGACATTTTCCTGAAAATAACAGGTATTACAAGTTTTCTCATTGAACTAGTAAAAGATCCTTATCGTTTTCTTCCTTCCTTTCTACACAGGGCTGGGTTTATGTGATTTTGGTGGATCCTTTAAGCACTGGGCTTTTGTTTAAAAGTAAGCATTGGGCTTTTCTTGTTTAAAATATCAGTAGCAGTGCGGAGCAAGACCAGTGGAGGTCAGAGGCCCATGGTCAGTGACTTCGGGTAAAACCCCTTGAGCCTGCAAGGGGAAGTGCTGGAAGGACCAGTTAATCTTCTGGGGAGCCGTCCCCTGCAGGTGTCCTACCTGCTCACACCTACCATGGAAGGATCCTGTGCCCTGAGACAAGCTACAGCCCTGGGAAGCTGGGGGTGCACATGCACATGGGATTTGAAGGGGGTGATGATGTCCATTTTGGGGTTATAGTTTCTTAGGCCTAGACATTTTTTGACCTTAGGTTTGTTTTGGATCCGCATTGTGGGTGCACTGAAAATGTCATTTCTGCACATTGAGAAAGTCTGTAAAGTGCAGGGATTCTGACTGCTGGACAAAGTTTGGAGGAATTGGGGAGTTTACTTGGCTCAGGACCTTAAACTGAATCAGGCTGAGAGGTTTCTCACTTGCACGAGTGGAAGCCTGGTGGAGGGAGCGCTTTCATGCTCACATGAGGGGAGTGTGTTGGAGTTCCATGTTTATTCCTGGGGCTGCTCAGGTGTCCTGAGTGCCCTTCCCTCTCTAGGGGTTCTGTCTCCGCAGGGGTCTCTGGACCCTTAGTTTGTGATTATGTTCAACTTTCTCAATGTGGTTTTTCCCCTTAACTGTAGGGAAATAGGCTGCTTCTCTGTTTTGATTCCAATGTTGTTGATTCTTTTGATTAGATTCTTTTTTCCCTTGAATATTGCAGCCCTTTGGTTCACATTTCCATTAGCACTTGGACTTTTAAAATATAACCTGATTGAGGGAAATTATCTGAATAAGGCAATATTGATTGTGCAAAAAATAAAAATTTATTTCCATTCAGGCAAGAGAACTTGAAGATATTAGGTAAATGTTTCAAGTTCTCAGATGCTTTTCTCATTTTAGGTCAGTTTTATGCCTGCCCCTGGAGAACTTTGACATGTAAATGGCTGTCCTATTCCTAAAGTAAATAAGTTCCTATTTGAATGGATTTTGATTTTCACTGATATGAGGAAACATATCAAAACTTAGCTAAAAATTTGAAATTTCTAGTGTAGGGCTACATTGCAGACCCCTGATGCATTTACTCTGTTATTCATTCTTGAAAAATACCCAGAGTGTGAAATGTGGTAGATGAAAAAAATGTTTTAATTTGCCCTTGTTTTTTGTCTTGTTCCGTTTTTTTAGTTGAAAAGGAGTTTGTAAATTTTTTGTACTCTGTAGTTTTATCTCGTTTAAGTTTTTAAAGGCTTAACTTTTGAAGTGGTTTCCTATGTAGAAAAGTTAAAAACAGTAATTTTAAAAGGTAAAGTTGATTAATAATGCTGATACATCATAGGAAATATGGTGTATATAAATGTCTCTTCTTGTTTTAAATAATGAATGGGAAAATGTTTTTAAGTTACTGAGAGGAAGCAAATTTAAGAAAGTCATGCCTACATATCCTGTCCCTCTCCTTTGATCTAACTCCATCCATCCTCAACTGACCTGTTTTGATTACTTCTTGCTCATCCTGTTAGTGTGACTTTGTATAAAAACAAGCCAGTGCACACACCTATTTTTCATACTTGTAGTTCTTGTTGTGAGTGCCCAGGCACCACATATTGGATTTTTGACTCCTGGAAACTTCAGCCTCACCCCTCCCTTTCCCCGTCCTTCTTACCTGTCAGGCTGCTGAGAGCCTGGGTGCTCCTGCTCTGTGAGCTGCTGCTTGCTGGGGAACCCCTCCCCAGGGCTGTGTTGCCCCGGGTTGTATTGTTGACATCACTGAGCCTGGGTTCTGTATACATAGGACGCTGGGTTGATACTTTATGTAATACCTCACTCATCCTTTGGGAGCAGGAGTATGGGAATGGGACCCTTCTTAAGGTGGTCCTAGGGTTTAATATATCTTGGCTGGAACCTGTTTTTGTCTTTTCTCCTCTTTTCTATTCTTTTCTCTTTTTTTTTTCGCGTGAGAGACAGAAAGGGAGAAAGATGAGAAGCATCAAGTCATAGTTGTGGCACTTCAGTTGTTTATTGATTGCTTCTCATGCATGCTTTGGTGAGATGGGGGGTGCTCAAGCCAAGCCATGACCCCTTGCTCAAGCCAGCAACCTTGGGCTTCCAGAGCCAGCAACCTTTGGGCTCAAGTCAGCAATTTTCAGATGTTGATGATCCCATGCTCAAACTGGTGACCCCAAGTTCAAGCTGGCAACCCCACGCTCAAGCTGGCAACCCTGTGTTCAAGCTGGATGAGCCCCCGCTCAAGCCAGCGACTTCAGGGCTTTGAACCTGAGTCCTCAGTGTCTCAGGTCAATGCTCTGTCCACCACCCCTGGTGAGGCCCTATTTATGTCTCTAGCATGAAGGTATGAATGAGGTTGGGGTCATGTTCACAGTAGGGTGGATCTAGGGGGGGTACAAGAATGATTACACCCCATAAATGAAGTGATCTCATCAGATGGTCAGTTTTTAAAGACCAGGTATTTCAGAGAGAAAGATAAGAGACAGTAAAAGGCAGCTCATAAGTGGTAGGTTTCCTAATACCCGAAGGCTCAACCAGGGCCCTTAAGTACCCCTGTTCTTGCTGGCTCTACCTCTACTACAGTACAGGATCCTGACCTTCTGGGCTATTGGGGACACCCACAATCTCACTGTGACACAGCAAGGAGATTAGTTCAAACCAGACGTAAGCCCAGGGTCCTTAAATTCTGTATAGCAGCCATTTCCATGGGGGAAGCCTCTAACTCTAATGGCTCTGATTTGAGGTCCTCTAGAGCAGTGGTTCCCCAACCTTTTTTGGGCCATGGACCAGTTTAATGTCATAAAATATTTTCAACTGGCCTTTAGGGTGAGATAAATGTATCACGTGACCGAGACAAGCGTCAAGAGCGAGTCTTAGACGGATGTAACAGAGGGAATCTGGTCTTTTTAAAAAAATAAAACATCGTTCAGACTTAAATATAAATAAAACGGAAATAATGTAAGTTATTTATTCTTTCTCTGCGGACTGGTACCAAATGGCCCACGGACCGGTACCGGCCCGCGGCCTGGGGGTTGAGGACCACTGCTCTAGAAGAAAAATTTACAAATACCAGTGTCAAGACGACATCCACTTACCAGAAGTTTACCCAGTGACCTAAAATACAATACAGGAAAGGACATAAGAAAGGAAAAAAGGAGAAAACAGGTATTTAAAAAGGTCCACAATTTGACCCAATTGGAAATCTAAAATATACTAAAAGAATTTGCATAACACAAATGATAAAAGGGATTCTTGGCTTTTGAGCCTCTAGTCTAAGATAATGTTGCCAACCCCTGTAACAGTAATTGACAAACCCATATACACAATTACTCAACGCTCGTTCTCAAATTACAGTTTTTACCTAGGATCACAGTAAACTGAAGTGAGGAACTTCATAATCTTAGGGGAGTTACTGATTATAATATGGTGTACTCACCTGTTCTCATAGACATAGCATCCATTGTCCTAAGATATCCCATATTGAGCAGGACAGCTCTGAACCAATAACTCATGAATTTAAATTCAGTCTTCACCTACATGGCTTTACAAAATGGACCCTGTGGATTCTACTCCTTAGTTAAATTAGTTAATATGGCTCAGTGTAAATTAAACTGGGCCTTCAAGGATTGAAAACTGTTAAAAGAAACCTTTAGAAACAAGTGATTATCCCCCTTTGAACAGCTGAGTTTGGTCTGATCTGAAACCTGGAATGAATGACTCTTCATGGTGGGTTACCACAAACTTGAGGATGTGGACATGGCAAATAAACCCCTGTGCCCAACTCCCAACATTATGGAAATTACTCAATCTGCTCAGCAACTGGTACCCACTCTGCTACCATAGATTTGGCTATCTGTTCTGTTCAGGCCTTATTTTAACCCTCTCAGCTGCAGTTGGTCTTCAGCTCTGCTTTAATTGAGCATTAGACATGATTTCTTTTTCTCGCTTAAATCAAATGCACATATATTTTAGAAAATTCTTAGTGGTTGTCCTTGAGTTTACAGAATACATTTATAACTAAGCCACCACCTTTGTCAAGTCACACTGTGCTGCTTCACTGGTTGTTCCCGTGTCTCATACCAGCTACCCCCAACTCTACCTGCCTGTCCCTTGTCACATTGCAGTCATTTATTTCAGTTACTCAAATGCATAATTTCTAATATTGTAAACAAAATATTATCTATTTTTTGATAACAAGTAGAAAAGATACTTGACCTTCATTTATTTTTTTTCTAATATGCCACATTTTTTACAATCTTTCTGATGAGTTTCTGAACATTTTAATCAAAGAAACTAGTGACAAATTTCCTCAATTATAGCCTAAGAAAGTTTTAGGTGATTTTTTTTTCTTTCACAAGTTTAAATACTTTCTTCTACTCTCTTCTTGCTTGTGTGGTCTTTGAAAAGAAGTCTGATTTAATTCTAATTTTTCACACAACTCAATCAACTGTTCAAATGCTATAGAGGTGTTTACCTAAAGCCTGTGTACTGTTATTGCTCAATGTTACCCCATAAGTTTAATTTCTAAATTTAAAAAAATGCTAAAATTTACCTGCCTATAAGGTGTTTTCCCCCCGGGCTTCTTTCACTGTGTTCTCTCTTTGATTGTTGTCTGGGTTGAATATGAGACACTTGGCTGTGCCCTTCTGTTGTTCATCGTGGTTAGGGTTCTCCGACCATCCTGGACATAGAGTGTGTCACTGTTAATTTTAGGAAAATCTCAGTTATTATTACTTTCCTGGTTTCTTCTGTTCCTTTCTGTCTTTTGTGTTCTTCTGATATGCCCATCAGGCGTATTTAACCTTCTATTTGAAGAAGGTACCTAGAAATTATGGATATTGTGTTCTGTTTTATTGTTCTTTTTTATTTATTTTTTGTCTTTGCATGAGACTTTGCTGAAATAATTTTTTATTTTTTTATTTTTTAGCATAGGCCATGTTAAAAACAGCATATTTGGGACATTTTTCTAAATGTTAGGTTTACTTTTTCTTTCCCAATTTTGATGACACTGGATTGCCCTGTGACCTAAATTCTCTGATAAATCTAAGAAAAGAAGTCAAGTTTTTAAACTTTTTTCTGGTGAGTATGGGAACGACAACTTCTAAGTTACTGCAGTACGAACCAGAAACCATCAGTCTACTGCTCCAATTCTGATGATTGATGGCTGACAGCTTTCGAGCCTGTTCCTGTTCTTTCCCCTGTGCCCGCATCTGTACACAGTGATAAGAAGGCCTTAAAGTGCCCTCCTTGTGGCAGCAAGTGATTGAATCCTCATGAGCTCCTGCCCTTGTGTGTGGACTCTCACCTTGGTTCACCCTATCCCCACATAAAACATGTCCATGTCCCATTTTTTCTCTCACAGGCTGTTTAATGTCCTCTTGAGAGGCCTGCTTTACTCTGTGCAGACACCTCAACTGTGACAGTAATGAGCCGTTCTATGCCCCATGAGGTGTGTGCTGTCATCAGCTGATGGGTTCCCATGCTGAGCTGTCATGCTCTCCTTCACCAGGAGCTTGGGAATGACACAAAGGAGGGCAGGCTCTGGATTGGCTGGTCAGGAAACACTCCCTCCTGTGGAGAATGTATGGTAGGTGTTTGCATATTTTTACATACATTTACATAATAAGCAAGTTCATCATCACACCAGTGAGGATGTCTGGATATTAATAAATCCCCTTGCAGCCGAAAGCTCTTAACCTTTCCTCAGTGTCAGCAGCACCCAAGATAGACATGGTTGTGCTGGAAAGAGCTCTTTGGGCATGTTAGCCCCTCGGTGTGTGTGCTGTGTGTGCCAAGGGGCAGCTCTGAGGCCCAGGAGAGAAGGGATGGGTGGTATAAGTTGTCATGCCTTCTTCCTAACACCTGAGCTCTAAGTTCCAAGTAACTTGCTAACCCATCAGTTCAGACAAAGAAAAAGGCAGGATTGAATCTGTGATAAATATCCCATCAGGTAAGAGCAGGGCTTCTCTATAGGAATATTTCCACTCAGCCAGCTGCATATGGTTAATTCTAATGTCCCAGGGGAATTTAGGTCAGCTGGGCTTTGTTTCCTTTCTTTTTTTTTAATTTTGCTTTTCTTTTTTAGGTTTTTAATTGATCTGAGAGAGAGAGAGAAGAAAGAAGAGAGGGAAAAACACCCATTTGTTGTTTTACTTATCTATGCATTTATTGGTTGCTTCTTTGTGCTCTGCCCAGGGATCAAACCCGCAACCTTGTCATGTTGGGACAATGGTCTAACCCCCTGGTTGGCAAACTGTGGCTCGCGAGCCACATGCGGCTCTTTGGCCCCTTGAGTGTGGCTCCTCCACATAATACCACGTGCAGGTGCTACCTCGATAAGGAATATATCTACCTATATAGTTTAAGTTTAAAATTTTTGGCTCTCAAAAGAAATTTCAATTGTTGTACTATTGATATTTGGCTCTGTTGACTAATGAGTTTGCTGACCACTGGTCTAAACAAATGAGCTACCCAGCTAGGGCTTAGCAGGGCTTTGTTACAAGTTAAATTTCCACAGACCTCCTGGATTCTCATGTTTGGTGATGGGACTAGAACAAAAAACTTGTAGTTCTTTTTTTTTTTTTTTTTTTTAATTTTTCTGAAGCTGGAAAGGGAGAGAGACAGTCAGACAGACTCCCGCATGCGCCCGACCGGGATCCACCCGGCACGCCCACCAGGGGGTGATGTTCTGCCCCTCTGGGGCATCGCTCTGTTGCGACCAGAGCCTCTCTAGCACCTGGGGCAGAGGCCAAGGAGCCATCCCCAGTGCCCGGGCCATCTGTGCTCCAATGGAGCCTCGCTGCGGGAGGGGAAGAGAGAGACGGAGAGGAAGGAGAGGGGGAGGGGTGGAGAAGCAGATGGGCGCTTCTCCTGTGTGCCCTGGCCGGGAATCGAACCCGGGACCTCGGTACGCCAGGCCGACGCTCTACCACTGAGCCAACCGGCCAGGCCCAACTTGTAGTTCTTTACTGTGTTTTTTATTTATTGAAACCTCATTAGAGATGTTAACGTCTGCCTCATGGAGGGCTGTAAATGGTGGGCAGTGAGGAAGGAGATGAAAGAATGTTTTTCACAAAAATTGATGGTCTTAAAATGTTAATGTTTGTTTCATTTGAATAACAATTCTTTGATTTCCATATATTCTCTGAACACTGCCATCAGAAAAAAATATAAGTTGTAATGTTATTATAGTAAGAGTGTGTAAATAATTTGCATGTGCTCAAGATGCTGGTAAATTTATGATCCAGCAAGTATAGACAGGGAGTTTCTTATGATCAAATCATAGAATAAATGTTGGGAGACAGGAGACGCACACATAACCTTCCTATAAATGGAAGCTGGGTGTCCAGTGCTGTGAGTCTCACTCATCCTACTCTACACATACTTGGGGTGTTTTAGGACTCGGTGGCCTTTGAGGACGTGGCAGTGAACTTTAGTATGGAGGAATGGGCTTTATTGGATTCTCCACAGAAGAAACTCTACAGAGATGTGATGCAGGAAACCTTCAGGAACCTGGTTTCAATAGGTAAGGATGACAAGTTACCTTCATTTTTTTTTTTCAGTTAAAGAACAAGTGTTTCTTGGCCATCAACATTATTCTCAAATGTATAATGTGGAAGGGGAGGACATTGTAAAATAAACCAACCAGGATCAGAGCTCATCACAGAAACTAGAATCTTAGGTTTTCTCTAATTTCCAATAGCTTGGAATCAATTTTCTGGGTCTGCATTGTAGGAAAGAAATGGGAAGATTATGATATTGAAGATCAGTACAAAAACCAAAGGAAAAAACGCAGGTGAGTCTCACTTAGAATAGAAAGCAAGCACTATCTTACCTGAGAAACCTGTTATTCTACCAAATTTAAAAAGAAGCAACCAAAATAACTTTTGCTTCAAATTTATTACTTATCAGAAAATTTCCACCAAATTACTTTTTTAACATATAACAGAGATATTCAGTGTTTGAAAAATAATTAACATGGGAAAGAGTATTTAATATCTGTATATGAATATCACTGTTGTGATAAGTAGTATTGAATATCTGTATATGAATATCACTGTTGTGATAGTAGCAAAGGTGAACTCCTTGCAAAGCATTCAATATAGGAATTAAGTTTTATTTATTTAATTTTTTTATTTTTATTTATTTTTTTTCTTTTTCATTTTTCCAAAGCTGGAAACGGGGAGGCAGTCAGACAGACTCCCGCGTGCGCCCAGCCGGGATCCGCCCAGCTGGGATCCACTCAGCATGCCCACCAGGGGGCGCTGCTCTGCCCCTCTGGGGCGTCACTCTGTTGCATCCAGAGCCATTCTAGCGCCTGAGGCAGAGTGGCCATCCTCAGCGCCCGGGGCCATTTTTGCTCCAATGGAGCCTTGGCTGCGGGAGGGGAAGAGAAAGACAGAGAGGAAGGAGAGGGGGAGGGGTGGAGAAGCAAATGGGCACTTCTCCTGTGTGCCCTGGCTGGGAATCAAACCCGGGACTCTTGCACACCAGGCCGACACTCTACCACTGAGCCAACCGGCCAGGGCAGGAATTAAGTTTTAAATCATTCATTCAGAGAAGGGGGAAACCTAAAATTTTGTTATAAATCATGAAAATATGGTTCAGATATTTTACTAAGAATTTAAAAATCATTAATGAAAAAAAAAATTAGTAATGTGCTTCTCAATATTTACAGAAATCCAAAATTAGAGAGACTTTGTAAAGGAGAAAAAGGTAGTCGATGTGGAGACAACGTCAACCTTTTTTCAAATCTCAATCAGAAGAAGAAAACTTCTGAAGTAAAACCGTGGAAATACAGTGTGTGTGGAAAAGTCTTTGTGCATCATTCATCCAGTAATATGCACATCAGTTGTCACACTGGAAATAAGCCGTCTGAGTATCAAAATAGTGGAGACAAGCTATATAATTATGACATATGTGGGAGAGCCTTCGGTTTTCTCCAGTGTTTTGACAGATGTGAAAGAAATCACAATGGAGCAAAAGCCTATGAATGTAAAGAATGTGGAAAAATATTTAGTTCTTTAACTTCACTTCAAATACATGAAAGATCCCACACTGGAGAAAAACCTTATAAATGTAAACAATGTGGCAAAGCCTTCAGTTATCTCAGTTCTCTTCGACGTCATGAGAGAATTCACACTGGAGAGAAACCCTATGAATGCAAGGAGTGTGGGAAAACCTTCAGATATTATCAAAATTATCGAAGACATGAAAGTAAATTTACTGGAGAGAAGCCCTATGAGTGTAAGGAGTGTGGAAAAGCCTTCATATGTTATCAAAGTTTTCGAAGACATGAAAGAAATCACAGAGAAGTGAAACCATATGTATGTAAGGAATGTGGTAAAACATTTAGTTGTCTTCGTTATCTTCGAAAACATGAAAGAAACCACACTGGAAAGAAACCCTATGAATGTAAAAAATGCAGTAAAACATTTAGGTATCCCAGTGATCTTCAGAAACATGAAAGAAATCATACTGGTGAGAAACCCTTTGAATGTATGGAATGTAGTAAAGCCTACAGAGATCCCACTTCCTTACAAACACATCAAAGAACTCATATTGGAGAGAAACACTATGAATGTAAGGAATGTGGCAAAGCTTTCAGCTCTCATCAATGTGTCCAAATACATGAAAGAAATCACACTGGAGTGAAACCCTATGAGTGTAAAATATGTAACAAAACATTTGGTTATCCCAGTTCTCTTCGATATCACAAAAGGACACATACTGGGGAGAAAACCTATGAATGTAAGGAATGTGGGAAAGCCTATAGATATCTCAGTTCCTTACGAATACATGAAAGAATTCATACTGGAGAGAAACCATATGAATGTAAGGAGTGTGGGAAATCCTACAGATGTTACCAAAGTTTCCAAACTCATGAAAGTAATCACACTGGGGAGAAACCCTATGTCTGTAAAAAATGTAGTAAAGCCTTCAGTTGTCTTCATTATCTTCGAAAACATGAAATAAATCATACTGGGAAGAAACCTTATAAATGTAAAAAATGTAATAAAACATTTAGATATCCCAGCGATCTTCAGAAACATGAAAGAAATCACACTGGAGAGAAACCCTTCGAATGTAAGGAATGTGGGAAAGCCTTCAGAGATCCCAGCTCTTTACAGACACATGAAAAAACTCACACTGGAGAGAAACCTTATGAATGTAAGGAATGTGGGAAAGCTTTCAAATGTTATCAGAGTTTTCAAACACATGAAAGAAATCACACTGGAGAGAAACCATATGTATGTAAGAAATGTACTAAAGCATTTACTTGTCTCCGGTATCTTCGAAAACATGAAAGAATTCATAGTGAAGAGAACACTGTTAAAGTCAGCAATTTGGAAAAGTCTTCATTTATCATACAACCTTTCCAAATGTGAAAATTTACACTAGAGAAAAACGTTAATGTGCAGAATTTGGGAAAGGCTCAGTTGTCTCAGTTCCTTTCAAAAGCATAAAAGCACCCACTGGATAAACAACTCTTGAGTGTAAACAGTGTGGGAAAGATTTGAATTGATCCACATTGTTACAAGTGAAAATTCCCTCCAAAAAAGAAATGAAAATGTAAATAATATGAGAAAGCTTGATAGAACTGAATCCATGTATAATGTACCAGAAAGTTTTCAACATGGAAGAGTTGTCGTTTTATTGTAAATATATTGTGTTTATTGAACTCCTTTCTCTACTTCATCATTGGACTGTGGATTTTTACTAATTACTTTCAGAAAGGAACACTTGCATGAGATAACAATGAGTCTTTCAACAGTAGTTCATACAATCAATAGGGAGTGCTTAAACATTTAATATTTTCTATTTTGAAACCTGTTAGATACATGGGTGAATTGCAGTATATTTTTTATAAGCAGTTAGGTTAAATATCTTATTTTAATGCTTTATTTGCTGTTTTACAGGGTCATTGAAGAATGACAGTTTGGTATTTGGGTTTTCCCAGTGGCTGTGGCTGTCCTCTCTGTCCCTAGTCCATTATATATATTCTACCATTCCCTCTGACAAAGCTCCTTTTTTGGGTGGTAAAATAGGAATCTTTTTTTGTTTTCTATACTAATAAATAGTTGGAATAAATTTTATGTATGCCAATTTAGGAAACAATAGTTATGTGTGAATTACTTTCATATTTGGATCTTTGTTTTTTGTTCTTCCTTTGTACTGATGTTTGTGAGTAGACTTTGAATTAAGAAGAGGGACCTGTGATAGGGCAACAAGGTCAAGAGCTGAAGCTTTTCCCTCCCCTTAGGTAATGGTGGGACCTTAATTTTCCAAAATTCATCTCCTTTATGGTATTCCATAGTTGCCTCACTTGCATGAGATTCGTAAGGCAAAAACAAAGAAGGCATTAGATTGTAGAGCCAAGATTCAAACAGACAGACATAGGAGCTTGAGCATCAGAGTTTTCCAGCCTATTCTGTATTCTTTCTCCTTTCAGTCAAGACTGACCTCAAAACCACCAACAACTATGTGATGTCTATTTCTGAGAGGTGCAGGTTTCCATCAATGTCTTCACAAAATCCACATCAAAGACCCAGCAGAGCTTGGATTTTTCTGTCCGCTTTCTTGTGTCCGCCGGGAAACTGATTCAGACATGCTTATGTCTAATTCCCCTTTTCTCTAAACTATATCCATATAGGTCTAATTTGTGTAAGAAACACCTTATACTGTTAACAGTGCTAGTGAGTATGCTGTCCTGATTGTCCATGACGTCTGCAGTGGTGCTGTCAGAAAGAGGGCCACCTGTCAGGAAGACTGGGTGCTAACTGTTAACATGTAGCTGCATGGAATCCCTCAGTGTGTTTTTGATCCTGTTTGATTGTATGTGATTGAACCTTCTTTTATTTTCTTGTGAAATGAACACTTCTATAGGTGCTTCATAACAGTATTTTAGTAACTGTTTTCTAAGCTCTTATATATTATCAAATATTGTGTTTTTTATTTTCTGAGAAGATATATTTAAATGTCCTATAATAATGGATTTTCAAATTAACTTTGTAATTCTCTTCATTTATTATTATACTTTATGGATTAATTTTATTATGTGCATTCACATTCAGGTCATTTTTTCTAAGGCATATTTTGTGTTTTTTTTATATAGTTACAGTTTTTGTCATGATACTGCCATTCAATCTTAATATCAAAACCATAAATTATGATTTATTCATTGCCCTCTTGCCTGTTACTGTATGATCAAGGCTGTAGTCAAAGTGAAGGGTCTAATGAATTCTAGTAATAAGAATGACCACAGAGTACACTTGACTGTGGGTTGGAACATAAAAGGTTGATCAAGACTTCTCTAGGATTTGGCCGGTGATAGATGATCTTATGGCTAGTCAAGGCACCAAGACATTTTTGTATATTGCGTGTTCTGAGGAGATAAATGTATCATGTTACTCGTAATCATAAACCTTATTTTCTAGAAGGTAATGTAGTGGGTTGCACTTAATTTGTAAGAAGCCCCAGTGAGTCACATCAATAAGAAGAGGGTAGTGTTGGCCACTTTTAGAATTCGAAATTGTCACTTTTGCCATTTTGTGAGACATGGTTATAAAATATTTTTTTAGTCATGGTGGATCATCGTCACCTAATAGCTTTAATGAAGAGGTGTGTGACATCTTTCCTTTCCACAGGATAGGATTTGGCCATGCAATGAATACAGCTCTTTGTCCTCTGAAAGAGCCTATGGCTTTGATACTTATTATCTGAACACTGATGTACCTCCCATGGTGTGTTATGCCATTTACCATGATGTAGGTCAGTTAAAATATATAAATTCACTTCTTAGTATACCACATTATATTAATATCACATTTTGCCTTGAGTAATGGTAAATTGTGAGAGAACACAAACCTAACAAGGGAGAAAGACAGGACCACTGGCCCAATAGGACCTTTCTTGCTCAGACTGTGCCTTTTTTTTTTTTTTTTCAGAGACAGAGAGTCAGAGAGAGGGATAGGTAGGGATAGACAAGAATGGAGAGAGATGAGAAGCATCAATCATTAGTTTTTCATTGTGCGTTACAACACCTTAGTTGTTCATTGATTGCTTTCTCATATGTGCCTTGACCACCGGCCTTCAGCAGACCGAGTAATCCCTTGCTGGAGCCAGCGACCTTGGGTCCAAGCTGGTGAGCTTTGCTCAAACCAGATGAGCCTGCACTCGAGCTGGCGACCTCAGGGTCTCGAACCTGGGTCCTCAGCATCACAGTCCGATACTCTATCCACTGTGCCACCGCCTGGTCAGGCTCAGACTGTACTCTTGATGTTGTTTTCACATCCCCATTGCCATGCACTTTACAGTCATTGTAGTCGATTCAGCACAAACAAGACCCTGTAGGATTCAGATATGTGACATGAGATAAACCTGCATTGCAGTCCAGGTGCTTATATTTCTGTGGGAAATGATAGTTAACAAATGGTAAAGCTTTAATTTATAAGAAAATAGGGGCAATGAAGGAAAGTAAAAACTGATGTGACATAATAGGGATGATGGGGTGTGTGTGTATATGTATAGGAGTCTCAGCGAGGATGTCGTTTTTGCTTGGATGTCGACCATCTAATACAGCTTAAACACTGTTTCAGGAACTGCTTGGGGGTGGAAATAAATAGAGCCCAGTGGTGTAGAATGTCCTGCTTTCACTGATACACAGTAAAAACTCACCATAGAGATAACAATAGAGACATGGTCTGTCTTTATTTATGCAGTTGTTAGAAATGTGTGTATATAAGGTGGCCATGCATTTGGACATTGTTTTGTAGAATTTAAGACTTCGTATTGATTTTGGCCACAGATATTTGGGGTGTCTTTTTGTGTTTAATCCATTTGAAAGGATTTTCACTGAACTTTAAATATTTACCATCTTATACTATTTGACATTTTCTTTCTTTTTTTTTGAGAGACAGAGGAAGGGAGAAAGGGCAAAGCATCAATTTGTTGCCTCACTTAGTTCTGCTATTGGTTTTTCATATGTTCCTTCACTGGGGCTCAAACCAGTGACCTTGAGTGTCAAGCCAGTGCCCTCAGGGTCAAGCCCTGAGTGGGGCTCCAACCAGCAACCTCAGCGCTCTCGGGGTGGCACTTTATCCACTGTGCCACCAGCCAGGGCTTGACATGTTCATTTTGCTGCTGTCACACACTGAGTGACACCAACTATCTCCCATTACACTATGGAGTCCTCCTAATTGAAAGAGTTACGTTCATCTACACTGTTCAAGTTTCATCTTGAGTTTATTATATGTGTACAGTAATATTCCCCAGTGGGAACAACCACAAGAGGTGTGGGTATGTAAAAGCAATCATTCAAGGAACAATTGAGGTGACTTTCAAAGAGGGTGTCATTGTGAGTCATATTCTAATTGAATATAATAGGAGAGATGGAAAATGTCGCAGCCCCTTTCTCTTGCAGGAGTAGCCGAAGGCTTTGTTTCATGATCCGCGCAGCCCCACAGTCAGTCTGCTGTTCACAAGGTTCATTCCATGTGCTCAGACTTCCAGCACATTTGATGGAAGGCTGAAAAATACAGGTAACAGCTTGAAGTTTTTTTAAAGAGCAAAGGAAATAAAATATTCTTCATGTGTTTTAGACTTAAGTAACTTTTTATAGGTTTTTTATCCAAATGGGAACCACAATTGTGTCCTTTTGATAGAAGTATTGCTATACATTTGTGAAAACTCACAAGTACACTTAATGTCCCTCTCTCACAAACAGAAGTGAATAACACACTTGCTTTCACATGCTTTGCCTTGGGTCATGAATGCAGAACTCTCAGACTTGCTAACCAGAGGCTTCTCTGAGAAGGTATTGGGACTTGCAGGACACCTGATGATACTAACCTGTGAGCCCTCATAATCTGTAGCCATGTAAAGGTCAGTAATGTAAAGGTTAGGCAAAATTCAAGGAATTTTTCTTGTCTGCCATCACTGTCTTAGTGATGGGCCAATGTATCTGTTGGAAAAAAAGTGTGTGTGTGTGTATCTTCTGTCATCCCATCATGCAAATGAAGAAAATAAGCACAAGTCTTACCCAAATTCACATAACTCATAATAGTGAAATCTCCTTTCTGAAGGCATATGTTCCCTCCATAGGCAATGTCAGAAATTTTAAACTCAGAAGAAAGCTGCTAGATTTGTACAATTATGCATTTTTACAAATGTGGCATCAGTTTCTAAACAAGCTTCCTAAGGCAAAATGGCATTCCCCTTATGACATTCTGGAAAAAGCAAAGACAGAGGAACCTGAATCATCTCAGAATTCAAGATAGGGTTCTATGTAAACAGGGGCTGCGAGAGTGCTCCATTGGGCCGATGGAGTGGTTTCATCTTGATGGTGGCATAACTATGTATTCGTGGAAACTCACAACTCCTCTTAAAACAGTATGTATAAATACCTAAAACATATAAAACAGAAATATCTTCACTTGCTGGAAAAATGTTAAACTCTCCTGACTTAGATTGTTACATGTGAAACACTTCCTTCCACCACCTGAGGGTTTTTCTTAGAAAGAACTGAAAGGTCTGGGGAAGGAAACGGGCCACAGCAGGACTTTCTTGGTACCAAATCTGATGGTAGGAAATGCACTGTAGGGCAACCCCTGCCTTTATTCACACAACTGGTGAGACAGTGATTGGGTTCCCGGCAACTACCTTTGAGATCATATCAGGAAATGTAGTGGTCTGAAGCAGAGATGAGTCTAACAGGTCTCTACAGGTGAGGTCAACCTGAGTATATCCTGATCTGTCCTAGGGCATCTGCTTCGTGTCTTCCCAGGGCAGGTCTTAAGGACATTTCCAGCTCTTGTGCAACCTTTATTATTATTATTATTATTATTATTCTTTTTTTTTTTAGAGAGAAAGAGAAGGAGAGAAACATCAACTTGTTCCACTTATCTATGCATTCATTGGTTGATTCTTGTATGTGCCCTGACCGGGGATTGAACCTGCAACCTTGGCCTATTGGGATGATGTTCTAACCAACTGAGCTACCTGGGCAACACCATTTCCAGCTCTCAAGTTTCCCATTTCAAGCTGACTCTGTACCTGCTCTTTGGGGAACATGTTTAAATGTAATACCTGTCCTACTCTGGAAATTTTCTGTTGCAACCCCAGGTGGCTGAGGTGAAGGGACAGAACCCACAGCCCATGTCTCAAGGAACTGGCCCCTCAAACAGTAATCTCCAGTGTTGCATAAACATCAGTCCTGCAACAAGAAGCACATTTCACAGTAGCCTCAAACCCACCAATGTCAAAGGAGATGACCTACCTTGTCTTAGCTCTAGGAGTCCCTCAGGAGCCCGGCTGTTCCTAAATTTCCCTTTCCCTAAGAAACTCCCTCACCCACCAGTTTGTAGGTTTAAGGGTCTAGCTACTGCTTGCCCTTTCCACCATCTTTTGCCCCAAGCAGCTACCAGTAGCATGCCTAAATCTTTTGCAAATAATGACACCATCTGGAAAGTCACTGTGTTCTGGTGCCTCAGGAAACCAATGGACAGGTCACTGCCATCCAGTCATGTAATCACCCTATATTAAAGAGACAAGGTCAACGTCATCTCCTGGCTTCAGGGAGCTGCACAGGAATCTGGACTCCCATCCTTGCAACCATGCTGTGCTGGGGAATGGCAGTGACCAAAGAGGCCACAATGCTCTTACCCAAATTCAGCAACTTTTTTTTAATAATTACTGTCCTTAATGCTCTAAGTTTTTAATTCTGTTCCACAGTTGTGAAGAATTTGATTCTGATAGTTTTGTCCAGCTCAGTTGTTGCTCCAGAGGAGAGACTAACAAGCTCCTTACTGTGCCATTTTTGTTAACATGATGAGAAAAAATATTTTGAAATATTACTTTTGTTTTTGTTTGGTTGGTGTTCAAAAATTCTTATTTCACTTTGTAAAATTTCTCTTGTATAAATGTAAAAAATAACATCACAGTTTTGAAATTACATTATGATTTCTTTGATTGAATCAAGTACTTGAGGAAAACAACCCCTGAAATATTGCTGCCACTCAGATCTGACTGAGCCATGAAGGCTGACTGTGTACTGATGCTGATGTAACCCTTTTGGATGTCACCAGGCACAAGAGGGTCGCTTCCAAGATGGATCTCCCACCACCTCCAGTTGAGTAGAGAGGAGGTGGATTCATGTCTAGCCAGAACCTCAGAATTTGACTTTATGTAAATATTGGGTCTTTGCAGATGTGATTAAAGATATGAAGGTGAACTCATCCTGGGTTTAAGGTGGGGCCTTAAATCCAGTGATTGGGTCCTTATGAAAAAAAGGGAGGGCACAGATGTGAGGGAAGACCACGTGGAGCATAGAGGCAGAGATTGGAGTTGAGCTGCCAGAAGCCAAGGAATGCAGGCACTACCTGGAGCTGCTATTGAAAAACTGAATTAGCGCATGGTTTTTCATTCATTCTCACTCAAACCATCAAAACCTTTTAGTACCTATCTTAAAAATCCTAGATGTTAATGGCTTACCATATGGATGTCCTGAAGAGCATTGACCATGCTCTTCTTTTAAATGTCATCTTTAAATTTCCCAGGTTCCCAGTGATCTCATCTGATCACCTTTATTTTTCCATGTAACTTACTGAAATCAATCTGCATCTGAGAATCAGTCAGGAATAACTTAAATGCAAGGGAGACAAATGACTAAAATTAACTTAAGAGAAATAATTTAACTGAATATAAGAAGAGGGAGAAAAAGAGCCAATGAAGGAAGAAATTAGCTCATGTTAATAAAATTGGAGAAGTAGATATGTCCAGGCACAGACACAAGCACTATACAAATGACGGGCAGGTCATGTCCTGGCCACCCCTGACGTCCACCCACTATATTCTCCCAGTTCTTCCCAAACCCTGTCAGTTGCTTCTACACTGTGACCTCACACAGTCTCACTTCTTGGAACTCCAGCTCTGATATGCAAGAACCCTGTGTATACCTGGCTCTACTTGTTCCATAAAGGGTCCTGTGCTTGAATTCCATTGGCCATGTGAGTGACATCACCCTTCCTCCTCCTCCTCCCTCTAACCCAGAACTCTGATCAAAAGTCAAGGAAGTCCAGCCTGACCTGTGGTGGCGCAGTGGATAAAGCGTCAACCTGGAAATGCTGAGGTTGCCGGTTCAAAACCCTGGGCTTGCCCGGTCAAAGCACATATGAGAGTTGATGCTCCCTGTTCCTCCCCCCTTCTTTCTCTCTCTCTCTCTCTCTCTCTCTCTCTCTCTCTCTCTCTCTCTCTCTCCTCTCTATAATGAATAAATAAAATTAAAAAAAAACCCACAGGACAATATTATTTTCTACCTTAAATCAGGAACAAGACAGGGTTGTCCACTCTCTCCACTCTTATTCAACGTGGTGCTAGAAGTTCTGGCCAGAGCAATCAGACAAGACAAAGAAATAAAAGGCATCCATATCGGAAAAGAAGAAGTAAAAGTATCACTTTTTGCTGATATGATCCTATACATAGAAAACCCGAAGGACTCCACAAAAAGATTATTAGAAACAATAAACCAATACAGTAAGGTCGCAGGATACAAAATTAACATACAAAAGTCCATAGCCTTTCTATATGCCAACAATGAAATATTAGAAAACGAACTCAAAAAAATAATCCCCTTCACGATTGCAACAACAACAAAAAAAATACCTAGGAATAAACATAACAAAGAATGTAAAGGACCTATATAACGAAAACTACAAGGCATTATTAAGAGAAATAGAAAAAGACACAATGAGATGGAAAAATATTCCTTGTTCTTGGATAGGAAGAATAAATATAATCAAAATGGCCATATTACCCAAAGCAATATATAAATTTAATGCAATTCCCATCAAAATTCCTATGAGATTTTTTAAAGAAATGGAACAAAAAATCATCAGATTTATATGGAACTATAAAAAACCCCGAATAGCCAAAACAATCCTAAGGAAAAAGAATGAAGCTGGGGGCATTACAATACCTAACTTTAAACTATATTATAGGGCCACGATAATCAAAACAGCATGGTATTGGCAGAAAAATAGACCCTCAGACCAATGGAACAGAATAGAAAGCCCAGAAATAAAACCACATATATATGGTCAAATAATCTTTGATAAAGGGGCCAACAACACACAATGGAGAAAAGAAAGCCTCTTCAACAAATGGTGTTGGGAAAACTGGAAAGCCACATGCAAAAGAATGAAACTCAACTACAGCCTGTCCCCGTGTACTAAAATTAATTCAAAATGGATCAAAGACCTAAATATAAGACCTGAAACAATAAAGTACATAGAAGAAGACATAGGTACTAAAATCATGGACCTGGGTTTTAAAGAACATTTTATGAACTTGACTCCAATGGCAAGAGAAGTGAAGGCAAAGATAAATGAATGGGACTACATCAGAATTAAAAGTTTTTGCTCAGCAAGAGAAACTGATATCAAAATAAACAGACAGCCAACTAAATGGGAAATGATATTTTCAAACAACAGCTCAGATAAGGGCCTAATATCCAAAATTTACAAAGAACTCATAAAACTCAACAACAAACAAACAATCCAATAAAAAAATGGGAAGAGGACATGAACAGACACTTCTCCCAGGAAGAGATACAAATGGCCAACAGATATATGAAAAGATGCTCAGCTTCATTAGTTATTAGAGAAATGCAAATCAAAACTACAATGAGATACCACCTCACCCCTGTTAGATTAGCTATTATCAACAAGACGGGTAATAGCAAATGTTGGAGAGGCTGCGGAGAAAAGGGAACTCTCATCCACTGTTGGTGGGACAGTACAACCATTATGGAGGAAAGTATGGTGGTTCCTCAAAAAACTGAAAATAGAACTACCTTATGACCCAGCAATCCCTCTACTGGGAATATACCCCAAAACCTCAGAAACTTTGATACGTAAAGACACATGTAGCCCCATGTTCATTGCAGCACTGTTCACAGTGGCCAAGACATGGAAACAACCAAAAAGCCCTTCAATAGAAGACTGGATAAAGAAGATGTGGCACATATACACTATGGAATACTACTCAGCCATAAGAAATGATGACATCAGATCATTTACAGCAAAATGGTGGGATCTTGATAACATTATACGGAGTGAAATAAGTAAATCAGAAAAAAACAAGAACTACATGATTCCATACATTGGTGGAACATAAAAACGAGACTAAGAGACATGGACAAGAGTGTGGTGGTTACCAGGGGTGGGGGGAGGGAGGACATGGGAGGGAGGGAGGGAGGGAGGGAGGGAGAGAGTTAGGGGGAGGGGGAGGGGCACAGAGAACTAGATAGAGGGTGGCGGAGGACAATCTGACTTTGGGCGAGGGGTATGCAACATAATTTAATGACAAAATAACCTAGACATGTTTTCTTTAAATATATGTACCCTGATTTATTAATGTCATCCCATTACCATTAATAAAAATTTATTAAAAAAAAAAAGTCAAGGAAGTCCAGAAAATGCCAAATCATTCTAAAATCTGATCCCTCATTTTCTGTCTTGACCTGGTGAAAGAATAGTTTTATCTTGCTCCTGTAATATGACATTTTTTTCCACCAAATACTGTTCATCACCTTTTGATTGAAAGATTATAATGTGCCCTATGCTGTGATCAGATGAACAAGTTTCTTAACTCAGGACCTAGTGTCAGGGCCAAGGTTCTTTGTGTAAAATGCTCTCAGACAATATTTCCTTCTTAAGAATCTAAGGTTAACTCTAAACAAATCACCTAGGCAACTTTTTGTAACAGGTAAGGATGTAACAGGTAGCATGAGTGCTAATTAAATTATAATGTCTTATGTCTGAATTAGCATTTGGCCCCCCAAAAAACTAAAAAAAATAAGATGCAATTTATGTTAGAATGAAATAAAAGAAAAAAAAACCTAACAATATAATCAGATTTGTATGGAATCAAATTAATCTACCATTAAAAAAACCTCTGGGCCCTGGCTAGTTGGCTCAGTGGTAGAGCATCGGCCTGGCGTGCAGGAGTCCCAGGTTCGATTCCTGGCCAGGGTACACAGGAGAAACGCCCATCTGCTTTTCCACCCCTCCCCCTCTCCCTCTCTGTCTCTCTCTTCCCCTCCCACAGCCAAGGCTCCATTGGAGCAAAGATGGCCCTGGCGCTGAGGATGGCTCTGTGGCCTCTGTCTCAGGCGCTAGAATGGCTCTGATTGCGGCAGAGTGACGTTCCAAGATGGGCAGAGCATCGCCCCCTGGTGGGCATGCCAGGTGGATCCCGGTCGGGCGCATGTGGAAGTCTGGCTGCCTTCCATTTCCAACTTCAGAGAAATAAAAAATAAAAATAAAAACCTCTGGCCTGATCAGGCGGTGGTGCAGTGAAAAGAGTGTCGGACTGGGACTCGGAGGACCCAGGTTCGAGACCCCAAGGTTGCCAGCTTGAGTGTGGGTTCTTCTGGTTTGAGCAAGGCTCACCAGCTTGAGCCCAACATCACTGGCTCGAGCAAGGGGTCACTTGGTCTGCTGTAGCCCCTCGGTCAAGAGGGGTCACATATGAGAAAGCAATCAATGAACAACTAAGGTGCTACAATGAAGAATTAATTGATGCTTCTTGTCTCTCTCCCTCCCTGTTTGTCCCTCTGTCTCCATCACAAAAAACAAAACAAAAAAACACCTCTGTACCATAAGTGATATCTTTTCCTTTAGCCTATTATAAGAAAATATTATAACTGATTAATCTCAAAGCTAGCTCTGCAGAATTTAAAATAAAAAATGGGGAACAGAAAGTACAGGGACAAGAATTTCTTGTCACATGAAACCAAATCTCTCAAGAGTTTGATAACACATAATTTTAATATAACAAGGCATCGTAGTTCAGAGCAAGAAACAGGATTGACATTAAGAGAAACAAGTATACCAAGGGTGGTCGCCTGGTGACCACTTCCCGAAAATCACATGACAGGATGTTTTCAGCATGACCTTCTAATTTTCATCCAGGTTTTACAACATCCTTTTTGGCTCCTGGCTCTCTGCCTCCCTGGCCAGCCTGCCTGCCCTCAAGGCCACAACCAGTCTCTCTCTTGCCTTTTTCACTTTTAGAGTCTGTCTCCAGTTATCCCCAGGGGCAACCTGCTGTCTGCACAGAAACTGAGGGACACAGAGACCGGTGCCTGGGATCATTTCTGCCCAATGGGAAGAGCATGCAGGGGTGGGCTCTGGGCTGCTGCATAGACACCCAGGACCAGCATGGCCTGGGTTTCCACCTGCATTTCGCGGTGCAATTATATCTATGGTATTTGTGACATCCAAAGTACTGAAAAGTTCTCCCTTGGTGCTGCGGGCCTGAAGCCTCTGCAGCCTCCTGTATGCACGGACTTGCTGGTGCTGCCCACAGGTCTCCTCTCGTTGCCTGCGCCTGACCTCATTGCCAGGATGGGAAGTTATCCTGGTGACTGGCCTCTTGAAAATGCAGCTGGTCAGCCTCATAGGAAGTGCAGACCTTTCACGACGTCTCTGCTTAGTCTTGGATAAAAGGAGTTGTCTCTACAGTCTGGGGCATCGTAGTTCATTTGAGATTTCCCTTTGAAAACAAAATTTAAAGTTTGAATGAAATGGGAGATAAAGCCTCAGTTCATTTGGATCCTCCATCACCCTTTTTCTGGAGAACTGTGTCTGTTCATCACAGTCATCTGGAAAGTAGTTAAAACTCAATTTTCTGGACCTCAACCCAGGTAGGCCTGGTGGGCAGGGCCAAGAATTTGCATTCTTCAGTGTTCGCAGGTGATGCTGATGCTGCTAGGACAGGCACCACGTATTGAGAACCAGATCCTGGGACATCAAGCAGGTATGAGTAGAGGATGAAAGCTCCAGGTCATTACCCAGTGTCAATTCCAGACCACTTCATCCACTATCTTCCTCTGAGTATGATTCCTTCTTTCCATCTTTATGAATGTCAGCCACACATATACCTGTTCCCTTGCACTCAATGAAATCATGTCCCTGTCATTCTTCAATATGCACTTTCACTTGCACACTGAAGTCCCATCATTAGTCAAATATTCTCTAGTTTGTAAAAAACAACTCAGAAACACCACATTTCCATCACATAGGGTTTTTTTTTTTTTGCACGACTTCAACTATAATCATCATTTTTATCACCCTCCCACTCTCTTTTTTGGTCCTCCTCCTCCTCCCTGTTAATCTCAGCTCCTTTATCTGACTTGACACAATTGGTGCTTCCTAGAAGTCAGTCCTGATCTCACATCTCTTCTATATCCACACACTTCTCCAGGTCATCCCATCCATTTCCCTGGCTTCAAATAACCATAATGAACTAGAAAGTCCCAAAGAATCAGTAGAATGTAACTTCAACCTTATACTCAGTCTACCTGCCAACTCACCACATTGGGCTAACATCGATGACTCAACTCACAGCAACCAGGTGCCGTGCTGAACCAAAGATTCCCCAAATAATCCACTGCTATCTCGGTGTCCCCTAAAGTCACTTGTCAGTGCTAATATCTTGTATAAACCTGACTGTTATTCTAGACAGCCCACCCTTCAAAATCAATGTAAAGATTCTCAACTTTTGAATAATTCATGAGCACCTTTCAGATTTCCTACAAAATACTATTTCCATAGAGTGACTTTCCCTGATTCCATTATCAAAGTTAATATTACATTATCTCTGTGTTTTTTCAATTTTATTTGTTTTTTAATGTATTTTTTAATATAGTTCCCCCCCCCCCCACTAAATTAGATGCTCATGAAGAGAAGCCTAATGTAGACTTTAGTGTTGTACACTGCCATATTTTACCTATTGCTCTGCCCTTGGGTGGTGCTCAGGTATATTTATTGAAAGAAGTTATTCAAACTACAAAAAAATTTAAACATTTCAAACAAATTTACTTGATCAAAATTATACAATGAGTGTTACATTGCAGTAAATTATCACTTCCTAAAATTTGAAATCTTTTCTCCCCTGTAACTATAAAAATGCTAGTCACAACAATCTATTTATGTATTTATGATTACATAAACCTAATCAGTGCACCTTCCCTTTTAAATCCCTCATTTCTGTGATCCTCCCATTTACAGAGCATCTGTTGTATGCCAAGTTGTGTGCAAAAACCCATCATTCAGAACTTAACAAAATTACTTCCCCTTTTTGTTTTACTTGGTGAGAGGAAAAAGTTAATAGACTAATGAATGTCTAGTATAGTATTATGATTAAGTGAATTAATTAAGAGAAACAGTAGGGCCAATGTAGATATAGAGAAAGAGGGCGGGATGGAGGATGAGACGTAGGAGAGATAAAGAGATAAAAAAAATAGCTACAATTATTGATGACAAAGCAATTAGGGAAGAACTAACTGATGATATGATATTTGAGTACAGAACTAAATTTTTGTTCAAATGACCAAGTACATTTTAAGTAAAAAAACTTTCCAGAGAGGAGAACAATTTAAAGAGTGCAGGGTCAAATACTACTTCCAATTTCTTGTGTTGGTTGATGTTGGTGAGAAAAACAAGACCAAGACAAAAATAAAGACATCAATCCTATTATCTCAAGAAAGTTTCATATACAAAAAAGTACAACACCCTGAACATGACTTAATGAACCTAAGAAATGACCTTCAGTAAGATGCTTTCTTGTTTTAAAGGCAACAGTCTAATTTCAGGAGATTTCACAAAAGGGAAAGTATACAAATGGACACTCTTGCTGTCAACATGGAATTCATACCCACCAGGAAGTGTTGGTTTGTGATCTAGACCAATGCGGGTTCCCCCATGGCTGCAGGGTTGTCCCACTCACCCACTCCTGAGATGCAGGCAGCCTGTGGCTTGCTGGAAAATGCAGTGGCTTTCACTCCTGATTGCCCTTTTATAGAGGAAGGGAGTGGGTAATCCAACCAGCAGATAATCCAGAGGAGACATCCTTCCTCACATTAACAGGATATATGAGATCCCTGTCTTCATTCAGAAACACAAAAATATGGGGCTATAAACACTTTGATATAGTTTTTTTTTATTTTTTTTTTAATTTTATTTATTCATTTTTAGGGAGGAGAGAGAGAGACAGAAAGGGAGAGAGAGGAGAGAAACAGAGAAAGAGAAGGGGGGAGGAGCAGGAAGCATCAACTCCCATATGTGCCTTGACCAGGCAAGCCCAGGGTTTCGAACCGGCAACCTCAGCATTTCCAGGTCAACGCTTTATCCACTGCACTTTGATATAGTTTTAAAGATTTTATTTATTGATTTTAGAGAGAGGAGAGAGAGAGAAAGGCAATGGGGAAGGAGCGGGAAGCATCAACTTGTAGTTGCTTCTTGTATGTGCCTTGACTGGGCAAGGCCGGGGTTTCAAACCAGTGACCTTAGCATTCCAGGTCAAACCAGCGACCTTAGCATTTCAGGTTGACACTCCATCCACTGTGCCACCACAGGTCAGGCGGTTTGATACTGTTCTAGATTTTTAAAAAAATTAATACATTTGTGGATTGGGATGATATTTGCAGTTTCTATCAACATTTTAATGTGTTTTTTTTCTTTTATTATGGCTATGTTCTATAAAAATAGGGGTGAAAGTTTCTATGCACAAAAATTTTATATCATATATGTCTTAATAGAAAAACAGAGACTTTTCAGACATTTGTCAAGGGAAAAATATCCAAAATACTTATTAATAATTCTATATAATAGACTACACAGACATTAAAAGTAAATCAATATTCTATGCATTTGTATTTCACCTAATTACAAATGAATTTGGGATTATTTTCCTTCCCTTTGATCTAATTAGATAATGTTCTTTTACTCTTTATTTAGCTGACTTTGATTGAACTATTTTATTATGTCATTGTTTTCTCTATAAATTTGTTAGTTGCCATCACGTACAAATCTTTGTGTAATTACACTGATGATTAAATCACTCATCCTTTATTAAATAGACTATACTACAATTAATTGCTTTTCCCACCACCCCAAATGGGAATACATTAGAATGCTTTCAATTCTATTTTTAACCTTCTTGACTTTTGCGTGACTGTTGTCATGCATTTTAAGTCTACATATATTTTAATCTTCATGAGAGATTTCAAGAATTGCTTCATAGAACAAAATTAATTTGTATTTATAAATTATCTTTTCTTCCCTCTTCATTCCTTCCTGCATTCCTGTTCTGCAATCTGGGATTATTTTCCTTTGGATTTAACTCAAAGCAATCAATAAACAACGAAAGTGCCCCAAAGCCAGGTTGATGTTTCTCATCTCTCTCCCTTCCTATCTGTCTCTGCCTCTCACACAGGCACTAAAAATTTAAAAAAAAATGTAAGGGCCCAGTGAACTCTATTCTAAATCATATTAACTTTAATATGCTCTTTTTCCATATCAATGTTTTCACCTGTGAAGCCTTAATAAATATTTGCTGGAGATGTATGACTATCTTCGTCCATTCTTCAGCATTTAAATATGCTCAATATTTACTGTCTTAAAGGAATCAAGTGACAGGTAAAACAGTACTAATTTTGGTTTTCAAATAAGTAAAATAGTACATACTGCACACACACACCACATACACATACTACTTACACACTTACTGTAAACCTACCAAGATGACACAGATATGGGTTCTATAAAACTCCAGATAAGCCTGACCTGTGGTGGCACAGTGGGTAAAAGCGTCGACCTGGAATGCTGAGGTTGCTGTTTATTGATATTTGTTTTTCTAGTTAAAGTTGGCTAAGAATTAAATGACGATCTTTAAGTTTTTCTCAAGACATTTTTATTTTGGTCAATATTGCTTCTGGGTATAGAATTCTGGTTTGAGACCTGTGGAGGCGCAGTGGATAAAGCGTCAACCTGGAAATACTGAGGTTGCCGGTTCAAAACCCTGGGCTTGCCTGGTCAAGGCACATATGGGAGTTGATGCTTCCTGCTCCTCCCCCCCCCCTTGTCTATAATAAATAAATAAAATCTTACAATTCTGGTTTGACATGATGTTTCTTTTAGCATTTTAAAAATCGTGCTCTGTTGTCTGACCAGGCAGTGGTGCAGTGGATAGAGCATTGGACTGGGATACAGAGGACCCAGGTTCAAAATCCTGAGGTTGCTGTCTTGAGTGTGGGCTTGCTGGTTTGTGCTGGGGCTTGCTGGCTTGAGCTGGGGCTTGCTGGCTTGAGCATGGAATCACAGACATGACCCTGTGGTCGCTATCTTGAGCCCAAAGGTTGCTGGTTTGAAGCCCAAGGTCACTGGCTTGAGACCAAGATCACTGGCTTGAGCAAGGGGTCATTTACTCTGCCCCCCCCCCGTCAATGCACATATGAGAAAGCAATCATTGAGCAACTAAGGTGCTGCAAGGAAGAATTGATGCTCCTCATCTCTCTCCCTTCCTGTTTGTCCCTAACTGCTCCTCTCTCTGACTCTTGATGTCTATCTCATTATTAAGATGTCACCTACTTAACCTTATTCTTGCTTATTTGGCCTCTGTCTACTACATATGGTCACTGGCATCTAAGAATACCTCACAAATCCTACACAGAACTGAAGGATGACAATGTAGAAGAGAGCATGTAAATCGAGTGTGTGCATGATGGAGCATGACCTATGCATACATTGTGTGTTGGTAGGTGTCTGTGTGTTGATGGGAGGCACTAGAACCCTGGCTTCTCATGATGTTGGACATTTTGAATTTGAATAAAGGAAGAGGCACTAGGCTTGTGGGAAACACCAGGTGGTGAAGAGCTTTTATCCGCAGATTAGCGGGCCTGTCTGGGGTTTGCTGTCACTCTCAGTCCATTTACCCTCGGCTTTACTTGGAATAGGTCTCCCATCTGCTGAAAGGGAAGTTGAGGATATGATCTTTGGCTTCTATCAGCCACTCAGAAAAAAAAAAGGCAACACTTTCTCCCATCTCTCTCGATTTTCTTCTCCATACATATATGGACTGCACTGACACAGGCATCATGTTTTGAGCATTTTAGCATCTGCATCTTTTTTCAAGTTCCCAGACCCAGGTAGAAGTCTCTTCTTCCTACTGATGTGAATGAACCCCTTGAAGAGCAAACTATATCCTGTGGGCACCATCCCTGTTTTTCTCCCTGTTCCCAGCCATGGAAACTCCCTATAGACAGGGTTAGGTTGAATGTGGAGAGGTGGGTGTTAAGACACATTGAGAGAAGCTCTCATTTGAAGTGAGTTTCACAGGCCTTTGATCTTGCACTTAAGGTGAGGGTGTGGGTGGGATGAGAACATGGAGTTTCAGACCTGTGAAAAATGGACAATGGGCTCTTGTGTGCAAAACTGACTGGGTCCCTTTCTGTCCTACAGGTCACTCCCATCCAGTGGAATCCAACAAAACGTCGGCAAGTGGAGCAGGATCCCAGAACAAGTAAAGTGATTTTACTGCTTCTACTAAAGAGTCAGCTGTGAAGAAACCAGGGTCACGTCAAATCCTGAAAGGAGCAGGTGTTTCCTCTGGATGACCTGGTGCTGCACCCTTGATTCTGGTCTTTGTGCTGGTTTTGGGCTTTATCCTGGTCACACCCTTAACACTCAAGAAAGCCCCGCATGAGCAGAGTACTTAACTCCTTCACTCTGCTCTTTCCACAGATGCAAAACAAGCCCCAGTGCAAGGAGCTGCATGGCCAGACCCACTATTGGACAGGCCCCACCCCAGGTAAATCCCCAAGTCATTGGAGGACAATGGGAAAAATGTGGCTGCCTAAGCTTCAGGCCCAAAGGGGTGTCCCGCTAATGTCATTCCAGATGGGTGTCTTCATGACAGCAGGTAGGGGTGGCCACCCATAGTTTTGGTTGGGGAGTTTGAGTGCCTGGCAGCTCCCTCCCCACCACCTCTGTTTGTAACTACTTCTACTGAAGGCTGAGGACTCAGAACTTTACTGCCCTGGTTGGCAGATTTCCAGCACTCGGATGATCTTTGTGGCCTTGGAACCAGGAACAGAACTGCAGCAGCTCCTGGGAGATGAAATCCTCCTTCTGGCCCCACAGAGAACCCAGAAGCTCACACTCAGCAACATGGTTATTATGGCCATCACTGTGCACATCCTGAGGTCATCTGAGGATCTTTTGTTCCCTGCCCACTCCTATTCCCTATGGCTCCAGCCCAGGGAAGCTGATACCACGTGGGAATTCAATACTGAAGGTGGAATTGTTTCAGCCCAAAGAGCAGAGTATGTACATGTTGCCTGTCTAGCAGAGGCGGAGGCTCGAATAGGTCTCCATCATCCAATAGAGCCTCTTGGAAAATCTTGTCCTAGGGATAAACCCTTGTTCCCTGGGCACCCTCCTCAAATCTCTCCAGGGCCACTGCCACCTAGCGCTGCTCCTGGTTGCCCAAGGTCAACCTAGGGATGCGCCCTCTACTAGCTGAATTCAGTCTGGTCCTCCACAGTCTGGGACCATGGCCCAGCACTGCACTCAGACTTCTGCCTCCCTCCTTGAGTCTTCAGGCCACTCCAGAAGGACCAAAAATGTCTCTTCTAAGGGGATTGTCCCTGAGTGGCCACCCCACAATCAAGAATTGGCACATACCACTCAGGAACAAGTAACCCCTGCTTCCAGATAGATAGTGAATCCAGATAGAACCTGTCTTACTCATCATTCTGAAGATGAGTGGTAGTGCTGGATTTCTTGAGTTCAATCAATTGTTATAAAAGTACACTGTCTCTTACCTGACTAGGCGGTGGCACAGTGGATAGAGCATCAGACTGGGATGCAAAGAACCCAGGTTAGAGACCCCAAGGTAGCCAGCTTGAGTGCAGGCTCATCTAGTTTGAGCAAAAGCTCACCAGCTTGGATCCAAGGTTGCTGGCTCCAGCAAGGGGTTACTCGGTCTGCTGAAGGCCGGTGGTCAAGGCACATATGAGAAAGCAATCAATGAACAACTAAGATGTTGCAACGCACAATGAAAAACTAATGATTGATGCTTCTCATCTCTCTCCGTTCCTATCTGTCTGTCCCTGTCTATCCCTCTCTCTGATCCACTCTCTGTCTCTGTAAAAAATAAATAAATAAAAAATTTAAAAAATACACTGTCTCTATTTGTGTTTATTTTTTTTTAAATGTGTTTGTTCAAAAATTTGAAATCACATGTGGTGCATTGCTGTTTCTATTGGGCTTGCCTGGACAAAGCATGGGGTAGCTAAGACCTCAAGAGTGAAAAATAATGAGTTCCCAAGGCAAAGGAAGCTCTGCCACTTTCCAAAAAGGTGCAGTTTGACCCACCCAGACAGCGTGCACGCACACACACATACACGAAAATGTATGTGAGCTTGTCAATGTAAGAAACGCCCAAACCTGTAGAGAATTTTTATGAGTTTGAGCCAAACTGGTGACATATGCTGGGGACCAAGATCTCAAATGCTCCCAAGAATAATAATAGTTTTGCAACTTCTTTTATGCATCTGAAATTGAGGAGGGAACACATAGAAGGTTACATGCAGATGGAAAAAGCAAGGCAGGGATTGGAGTACAGAATACTTAACAAGATTATATGCTTTTCTTGACAGTGGTTATAGCTTATTTCAAAGATGTACTAACCTAGATGCACAGAAACAATGGACAGGGCTTGCCTGAGGCAAAGGTGATCTTTTAGCCAAGAAATTGCATGTCTGGGGCACAATAACCCACCCTACTCTGCCCAGTTAGGCATTTATGATCAGATCACCCTGTGAGGTTACTTTCCATGGAGCCCCCCCCCCCCTTTATTTTCATCCACAGGCTCAACCTTTTTTTCCTTTTGGTCTCTTCCCTTCTATCTTCACATGCACACACACATACACACACACGCCCTCATACTGTGAGATGATGAATGTGTTAACTAACTTTATTGAGATTTTTACTGGGAAGTTTATATATATATATATAATATATGTATTAAATCATTATTTTTTTTCACCTTAAATTTACATCATGTTATATGTCAATTATATTTCAATAAGGCTGGGTAAAAACATTTATCTGGAGGGTTTTTTTTTTTACATTTTTATTTATTCATTTTTTTAGAGAGAGGAGACACACAGAGAGAAAGAGACAGAGAGAGGAAAGAGATAGAAAGAACAGAGGGAGGAGCAGGAAGCATCAACTCCCATATGTGCCTTGACCAGGCAAGCCTAGGGTTTCGAACCAGCAACCTCAGCATTCCAGGTCGACGCTTTTACCCACTGTGCCACCACAGGTCAGGCTTATCTGGAGTTTTATAGAACCCATATCTGTGTCATCTTGGTAGGTTTACAGTAAGTGTGTAAGTAGTATGTGTATGTGGTGTGTGTGTGCAGTATGTACTATTTTACTTATTTGAAAACCAAAATTAGTACTGTTTTACCTGTCACTTGATTCCTTTAAGACAGTAAATATTGAGCATATTTAAATGCTGAAGAATGGACGAAGATAGTCATACATCTCCAGCAAATATTTATTAAGGCTTCACAGGTGAAAACATTGATATGGAAAAAGAGCATATTAAAGTTAATATGATTTAGAATAGAGTTCACTGGGCCCTTACATTTTTTTTTAAATTTTTAGTGCCTGTGTGAGAGGCAGAGACAGATAGGAAGGGAGAGAGATGAGAAACATCAACCTGGCTTTGGGGCACTTTCGTTGTTTATTGATTGCTTCTCATTCCTGCTTTGAGCCAGGCCAGGGCTGGGGGTGGGAGGCTCCAGCCAAGCCAGTGAGCCTTTGCTCAAGCTAGCAACCTTGAGCTCAAGCCAATGAGCCTGCGTTCAAGCCAGAGACCTAGGTTTTGAACCTGGGTCCTCAGCATCCCAGGTTTACACTCTATCCTCTGCGCAACCACCTGGTCAGGTGGAATTTCTTTCCATTTTAATATTTGCCTGACCTGTGGTGGCACAGTGGATAAATCGTCGACCTGGAATGCTGAGGCCATCGGTTTGAAATGTTGGGCTTACCTGGTCAACACATATGGGAATTTATTCTTCCTGCTCCTCCTCCCTTCTCTCTGTCTCTCTCTCTTCTTCTTCTCTAAAAAAAAATTAATAATGTCTTAAAAAATATTTGCTTCACATTTAATATACAGTCTGATGATTGGTCAATATAGGCCAAAATATGCTGCAGTAATAAATGTACACTACATCCCCATGATTTAACAAAGTTTAAGCCCTTTGCTATGGTGAAATCCAGCGTGGATCAAGATACTCTTCTCTGCAAGTTCCACACTAAAAATAGGAATCAATTGTCTTAGGGATGTTATAGTTTTGCATTTCAGTGTTCTCTAGGGATTCAGGTAAAACTAACTTAAACTAAATTTCCTTCTAGTGTAAAATGTACACCCGAGAATGTAATGAACGCACCTCACGCCCTGTGGTTGGATTGAGAAGAGTCCTTCCACGGTGGTTAGCGCTTTAGGGTTTCAATTTCCCACCAGAGCCAAGTTCTCTGGGATTCCTTCTCTAAGGGACCAAATGAGTTGGGGTAGAAAAGAAATGGGTGAAATGTTCGAGGCTTGAAAGTAACAAAGATTAAAATGGAGCCATTTTACAGATGGTGAAGTCATATTTAAGTGCGGGAGTTTCTAAACAAGACTCACAGTTCCTCGAGTGGACTGCTAGCCTTAAGCCAAGTCGTTCATGCCCAGAGGGCATAAGAACTCTCATTTCACGGTGCCCCGTCCTGGCCCACCCGATAGTCCATACTGGCTCCATTTGGAAACTGACAAGAATTCCCTGGGCGCACCTGTGCCCTCCTGTTTACAAAGCTCTGAGGAAAAACACAGCCCCAGGACCAGAAAAATTCTGTTTATGCAAATGTTCCAGGCTAAGTCAGCTTCCCTCCCACCTGCATAAGAGGTTGCCTTGGAGCCAGAGTCCTCCTGCCTGCTGTCACTCAGGTGGGGCTTCAAGAACTGTCCAATCAGGGCGCACAGCGACAGGTGGGTGGGGCAAGGAGAAATCTTTGACATCTCAACTCTATCTAGCGGCGCCGAGGTTCGGGTGTCGCCTGTCTTTTATGGTCCCTGTCATCTCTGCCGCAGTTTCTGTCACGCTGTGATCTGCACTGGTCGTGGGTCGTAGGCAGTACTCAGGAAGACCCGGGAAACCTAGACATGATGAGTGTGCGGGGTCGGGGGAGGAGATGGGGAGGAGGGGCTGGTTGGAACCAGCTGCAGCCTTGCGTGGGCTTCCCTCGGTCAAGTCCGAGTCTGTGGACCCGAGTCCGATGCGCGTGTGGAACCTCTGTCCCCTCCGGCAGACAGCCTAGGGCGGGGGCCTTCAGCTAGGCCAGAGCGTCCTGTTCCGTTCCTGCGCGGTGACTTCAGCCGGCCTGTAGTCTCTCTGGGCAGCTCTGCGCCCCCCAGACCCGCGTCTCCCACCCAGACAGTGCCGTGATCAGGGGGATGGTCATCACGGGACAATCTGACTCAGTCTCGGGTTGGTGCGTTGGAAGACCTGTGGTCCCACCTTTCTCCCCTGGGGGTGCCCGTTTTCTGCGGAGTTTTCTAATGAAAAGCACGGTCCCAAATCTAGACCCTGTCACTCCAGCCTGGCTCTTACTGGACCTGGCAATAAATCCCTGAATTTCCAGTTTCTGCTCCTCCTTCCCAAACTTCAACTTCCCCTCTTTGATTCACAGAATATTATAAACTATTTGTTTATCCTTTTTACACAGAGTCATACATGACTTTTTTAAAAATTTATTTTTTCCTCTGTGGATATTTGATATGAGAGGAAAGCCAGGATTAACCACCGGTTACGCTGTATGAAATCCCGTTCCTCTCCCAGGTCCTTCCCTGGGCACAGACATCCTGTGGGAAATCCTTTGGGCAGAGGTTCCTCTTTGGAAACTTCCCTGGGTGTTTTGTCTTCTAAGTACCTTTTCTCCCTGCATTTGTCACCTGAAAAATAAAAAGCATCTACTTATGTCTTTGTTTTTCATTAAGTGTAAATGCATTTAATTACAGAGTTTGAAAAGTAGTATAAAATAGTTCCAAACAGGCAAGAAAGGTGTGAATTTCAGAAAAAAAATTCCAATATTACACCCCATTTGTGTGAATTCTTTTTTCACTCTTCCCTGAGCATGGGTACTAAGTTTCTGAGGTTTATTTTTTACTTTTGGGTGTCTTCATATAAAATTATAGATTTAGACTTGCAGGGCAGAAGTGTTCAAGTATAATACGGGGTGGGCAAATGTAGGTTAAGTAGTGAGTATGCAAAACAGAGTTTATTCTTATGTTATTATTTGTGATTGTATTATTTATTTGTATTACAACTGTACAGCTACTTTTGCCAACTCCTACATTATTTAAAAACCAATTACTTTCCCTGGGAATGTAACTAACTGATATAGTTTTCTGAAAAGAATAGATATTAGGGGTTTTTTTTAAAGATTTTTTTTAAAAGCTTTATTTATTTTTTTCTTTTTTCTTTTTTTTAGAGAGGGAGGGAGGGGGAGAGAGAGAGAGAGAGAGAGAGAGAGAGAGAGAGAGAGAAAAGGGGGAGGAACAGGAATCATCAAGTCCCATATGTGCCTTGACTGGGCAAGCCCAGGGCTTCTAATTGGAGACCTCAGTTCTAGGTCAACACTTTATCCACTGTGCCACCACAGGTCAGGCCAATATGGGAGGTTTTCTAGTTGAACTAGTAGAAGAACATTACATCTTTCTTACTACTTTTTCCCATAAATGCTGGATTTAACTAAATTTGGTGGATTATTCAAACACTGGGTATTTATCATTTAAAATATCAGTGGTGGTTCAAAGCAACTCCAGTGGGGAGCAGAGGCCTGTCCGTGGTCAGTAACCTACGCTAAGACCACTTTGAGCCTGCAAATGCAAGCACTTGAAGGCCCACCAATTCTTCCTAAGGCCGCCCCCTGCAGGTGTCCTACCTGCTCACACCCACCCTGGAAGGAGCCTGTACACTGAGAAGCTACAGCCCTGGAAAGTGGGGTGCACGTGCACATGACAGGAAAAGGTGGTACCTTTTCTAAGGCTGAGGTTGTATTTTTGTAGGCCTAGACATTTTTAGACATTGGATTTGAGTTTTGCATCTAGTGTGGATGCACTCAGAGTGTAATTTGTGCACATGGAGAAGTCTGTAAAGAGCAGGAATTCTGTCTTAGAGAAAAGGGGTTCATGAATTGGGGAGTACATCTGGGTCAGAACTTAAACTGAATCAGGCAGAGTTTCCTCACTGTGAGAACGGAAGCCTGGGGGAGGGAGCGCTTTCATGCTCACATGAGGGGAGGATGTTGGGGCTCCCAGGGGTCACTCTTGGGGCTGCTCAGGTGTCCCCTCCTTTCTTCCCCAGGGACTGACACATTTTAGGGTTTCTATCTCAACTGTGGCTGTCTAGATCCTCAAGTTTGGGAATATGTTCAACTTTCTGAATGTGGGTTTTCTTCTGAACTGTAGGGAATATTGCTATTTCTTTTCATTGGATTTCTTCCACTCCTGAATATCGCAGCCCTTGATTCTAGTTTTCATTAGCATCTGGGCTTTTAAAATAGAACCTGATTGAGAGATATTGTATGTATAAGGCAGGAACCAAACAGAATTGTGGTTGAATTTAGGCAGGAGAACTTGAAAGATCTGAAATGGGTGTTTTAAAGTTCTAAGGCACTTTTTCCATTTTAGGTCATTTTTTTGTACATTCGGGTCTTTAGAGAACTTTGACATTTAAAAGGCTGTGCTATATTTATGTGTTAGTTCATGCGGAGCTAGAGAAAAGCCCCAACACTGGAAATTATCTCTATAAGTGGAAGGCAGAGAAAAAGCAATGAAACAGGCGGGCCACCTCAGTTTGGTGATTATAATAAGAGTTTATGCCCTGGCCTGTTGGCTCAGCGGTAGAGCGTCGGCCTAGCGTGCGGAGGACCCAGGTTCGATTCCCAGCCAGGGCACACAGGAGAAGCGCCCATTTGCTTCTCCACCCCCCCTTCCTCTCTATCTCTCTCTTCCCCTCCCGCAGCCAAGGCTCCATTGGAGCAAAGATGGCCCGGGCGCTGGGGATGGCTCTGTGGCCTCTGCCTCAGGCGCTAGAGTGGCTCTGGTCGCAACATGGCGACGCCCAGGATGGGCAGAGCATCGCCCCTTGGTGGGTGTGCCGGGTGGATCCCGGTCGAGCGCATGCGGGAGTCTGACTGTCTCTCCCTGTTTCCAGCTTCAGAAAAATGAAGAAAAAAAAAAGAGTTTATATGTGGCACGTCTTGTGCAGCTGTGAGATGAAATGGAATTATACAGGGTAAAGGGGGACTAGTCATTGGTTCTTACTAACTGCGCCTGGCATGAAGAATTACTTTACCTGCTCACCTAGGTCAGGACACCGCCTGTGCAGAGAACCAGCACAGCAGGAGGCAGAGAAGGGCTGCTGATTTATGTCAGAGTGAACATCAAGTACAGTCAGATGGCCTCTAAGGGGAGGGGGGCAGTTACAGAAAGCAACCTCCGTTCTGCTTGGGGTCCAGCTTGGGGGACAAAGAAGTGGTCATGTCATGGATCAGTATCCTGCACACTAAGGCAAATCAATTCCTGTTTTAGTGGATATGAGTAAAAGCAATGGCATATGTGTTTTCATTAATATAAGGAAAACACCCCAAAGTGTCTGTAAGTCTTTAAGGTTTATAATCTATTTCAGAGCTTTATTTCAAATCCCTAATGCATTATTATATACTACTCAACATTGAAAATATCCCCAGTGTGAAATATTGTGGATAGGAAAGGTATTATAATGCTCCTTGTTTTTTTTGTGTGTGTGTTTTTGTTTTGTTTTGTTTTGTTTTGTTACAAAGGGATGTGTGAATTGTTTATGGCCTGGTGTTTTATATCATTCATTATTTAAAGGATTAAATCTTAGAGTGGTTTCCTATGTAGAAAAGTTAAAATTTAGTTTTCAAATTTGGGGGAACACTATGTAAACACAACAAATTAAAATCAATAAAAAAATTATTAACCTTAAAAAAAAAACACCAAAGTTATATAATAATGATGATTAATCCTAGGAAAATATGTTATATATGAGTTTCTAACCTTGTTATAAATAAATAATGAATTGGAAAATTATTTTAAGAAAAGATTTGTACACTAGGAAACTAACTTCAGGTCACTCCCTGCACAACTGCTTATGTGCTCTTCCTCAGTCACCCTCAGATAACCCATTTTGATTACCTCTGTATCATCCTGTTAATGTTTCTTACAAACAGGCCAGTGTGAATGCGTATTTTTCTTGTGTTGGTTCTTACAAAGAGGAGTCAGGGTCCACATATTTGATGTTTGACTACTTAAAATTAAGCCTCACTCCTCCCTTTCCCCGTCCTTCTTACCTGTCAGGCTGATGAGAGCCTGGGGGCTCCTGCTCTGTGAGTTGCTGCTTGCTAAGGAACCCCTCCCCTGGGCTGTATTGTTGACATCACAGAGCCTGCGTTCTACATACAGAGGACTCTGGGTTGACAGTTTAGGTAATTCCTTGTCATTGACACAGGAATATGGGAATGGTGTATTTATTGAAGCGGTCCTGGATTGATGTCTTGGCTGGAACCCTACTCTGTATTTAGTTTGAAGGTGCGACTATGATTAGAGTCACCCCAACAGGAGCGTGTCTCAGGGGGTTCAAGAGTGAGTGATTATACCATGTGAATGAGGTGAGCCCATCAGATGGTCATTCTTTAATGAACAGTTATTTCAGACACAAAAAGAGAAAGAAAAGAGATGGGGAAATTCAGCTCATAGCTGATTGGCTGGGTCCACTCTCCTAATACAAGAGGACTCACTGAACCCTTTGCTACCTCTGCTGCTGCTGCACCTGACTCTACTGCAACATGGATCCTGACCCTCTGGGCAAAGAGGACACCCACAGTCTCAGTGTGGCACAGCAAGGAGATCAGTTCAAATCAGATGTAAGCCCAGTATCCTTAAATCCTTTTTGTAGCCATTTCCATGGGGGAGGCC
The DNA here is from genome assembly GCF_036850765.1 of Saccopteryx bilineata. Lineage (NCBI taxonomy): Eukaryota > Metazoa > Chordata > Mammalia > Chiroptera > Emballonuridae > Saccopteryx > Saccopteryx bilineata. The sequence goes on along the minus strand of NC_089490.1, from coordinate 146,530,071 downwards.
TCTAACCCTAATGGCACTGATTTGAGGTCCTTGAGGAAAAATTTACAAATACCAGGGTAGAGAGGACACCCAATCCCCCCAAGTTTATTCAGTGATCTAAATTATAGAACAGGGAAGGGCACAAGAGGAAGAACAAGAGAAAAATGGTATTGAAAAAGATTGAAAGTTTGACCTAATAGGAAATTCAAAATATACTGAAAGTATTTATATAACAAAAAAGTAAAAGGATGCTCCTTAGCTTTTGAGCCTCAAAAAGATAAGTTTTGAATTACTGTTACCATCTCCTGTAACAGTAATTCACAAACATTCATGACATTACTCAGTGCTAGGTTATGTTGCAGTTATACCTGGGATCTGGGTAAATTTAAGCAAGGTACTCCATGATTTTAGGGGAATTACTAATTATTTTATATAAGACAAAATGGTGTATGTGCCTTAACCATCAGAAGTCTTTGCTTTTTCTCACAGTCATAGCACCCATTGTTCTAAAATATCCCACAGCAAGCAGGACAGCTCTGAATCAGTGATCCTTGAATTTTAATTAAATTAAATCTTTACCATTTCCTAATTGGTTTCATGAAATGGGACTTCTTGGTTCCTGCTCTTTACTTAAATTAGTTAATATAGCCCAGTGTAAATTAAACAGAGCCTTGCCTGACCAGGCAGTGGCCAGTGGATAGAGCATCAGACTGGGATGCAGAAGACCAAGTTTCAAAACCCCAAGGTCACTGGCTTGAGTACAGGCTCACCAGCTTGAGCACAGGATTGCTGGCTTGAGCGTGGGTTCCTAGACATGACCCCATGGTTGCTGGCTTGAGCCCAAAGGTCACTCTGGCTTGAAGCTCAAGGTCACTGGCTTGAGCAAGGGGTCTCTTGCTCTGCTGTAGCCCCCCAATCAAGGCACATATGAGAAAGCAATCAATGAACAACTGAGGTGCTGTGTCACAGTCCAGCCGTGATGAGTCTATTCCGGGGTCTCGAATGGGAAAAGGTATGAAACTGAATAAATGATAGACAGAGACTTAAAGATATATACATACAGATGGGATTGGGAGGATGGCACGGAGAACAGTCTCTACTGTTCCTGAACCGTAACATCGCTGCTCCCAAAAGCACATCCGTCTTTATTCAGGAAAAAAAATGTGGCCCATTAGCAATTCAGTTGTTTCCAAGAAAACTCAAAGACAACCCCCACCATACCATTCAAATCTAACTTTACACCAATAAGAAACTAGCTTCCAGCCTCTTCTGGAGAACATGGGTGGGACAAGTGAGAATCAGGGATAGCTCTTTGTTAACTAGGCAGGTGAGATGGGGGGTGAGGCCCAGCACCTCTGTCCCCTAGACATCCAGATTGCAAAAATACCCTGTTTATTTTTCGGTCCCCAACAATGCTGCAATGAAGAATGATGCTTCTCATCTCTGTCCCTGCCTGCCTCTCTCTGTCTGTCTCTGTCTGACACACACACGCACACATACAAATTAAATAGGGCCTTCAAGAATTGAAAACTTTTAAAAGAAAGCTTTTAGGAACAAGTGACTATTCCCAGTGCTTCTTTGAACAGCTGGCTTTGGTCTGATCTTAAACCTGGAATGAATGAATGACTTACTCCTAGCAGTGGATTACCTCAAACTTGAGGCTATGGTCCCACCAGATAAACCCCTATTCCCAGTCCCCAACATCATAAAAATTACGGACTCCATCCACTCAGCAACTGGTATATATTCTGCTACCATAGATTTGGGTAAGTCTGTTCAGTGCCTATGTCAACAGTCTCAGCTGCACTTGGCCTTCATTCCCAAAGGGACATGACATAGCCTTCCTTTTATACCCCAAGGGAAGCTCATCACCACTGCCACTTCTGCCCACTTCTGTGGGCAGACTCTGAGCTGTGTTTACCTTGCTTCAGGAGGTATGACATTAACGACATTCTCCTTTGTGGACATATATTGGAAAAGAGGGCTCACAAAAAGTGGATGAGTCATTGCTCCACACATATTATGAGGCCCTGGCCCCTTGGTTACATTGAAAAACATTGTTTAATAAACAGAAGGCCACTCCTTTTCTCAAAACATGAAAAAATAACTAGAGTCCCTCTTAGCACCCACAACACTGTCTAGATTCTTTTGGTGTTTGGAAGGCAACATATTCCTGGCTTACAAATTCTACTTGAGCCCATATTTGGGGTTTTTAGGACTTGGTGGCCTTTGAGGACGTGGCTATGAACTTTAGTCTGGAGGAGTGGGCCTTACTGGATCCTTCACAGAAGAAATTCTACAGAGATGTGATGCGGGAAACCTTCAGGACCCTGGCCTCAGTAGGTGAGGATGACAGCTTATCTTCATCTTGTTAATTTGATGATGTGCTTCTTACCCACCAGAGTTACTCTAAGACCTGTAATGCGGGAAGGGAAGATGTAGAGGCCACTGCATCTTGCATGCATCTGGCCTATGTACAGCTGAGAACAGAGGAAGGGCCCTGCTCGGCCTTGAGTGACCTGGCAGGGGATAGTCACTAAAATGACTTGAAGGCTGTTCATGGCAATGACGCCAAAAGCAGGGCGACAATCATACAGTGCCACCACAGGCTCAGGATGTCCTGATATGCTTATAGGATAGAGCGTTACATAGTTATCACCTCCACTCCCCAGCACACTACCCTCTTGTTTAAGCATATAAAATAAATGGGTTTTCCAGGCTTGGGGTCATTGTGTCTCCAACAGAGCACAGAGTCCAACCTGGCCCAAACTCTATCTATGTCTCTGTGTTTTCCTTAATCCTCTGTCGCCCCCCTCAGGGCTTCACTTCCCCATGCTGGTCACAGCAGGAAGACATTGATAAGTAAACTCAGCATCATCACAGCTCATCATAGAACTAGAATCTCATAAGTTTTCTACAGTTTCTAATATTTTGGAATCATATTTTGGGTCTGTATTTTAGGGGGGAAGTGGGAGATAATGATATTGAAGATCAGTACAAAAACCAGGGAAGAAAAGTAAGGTGAGTCACAGTCACAATAGAAAGCTGTCTGTAACAGTCTCAGTATTATGTAAAATTTTTTTAAAAAGCAAACAAAACGTCCCCTGCTTCAAATTTATTATATTTCATAAAATTTCTACTGAATTACTTTCTAATATATGAAATAGATGGTCAGTGTTTGAAAAATAGTTTAAACGGACAACCCCATTAATAAACCCAATATACGAATACCACTGTTTTTGTATTAGCAAGACTGAAGTTTTATTGCAAGGCATTCAGTGTTTGTATTCAATTTTAAATAATTCACTCAGACAAGGGGAAAACCTACAATTCTGTTATAAACCATAAAAATGTAGTTTAAATATTCTAATAATATAAAATCACTGATAAAGAAATCACTAATAGCATACTTCTTGGTTTTTTACAGATGTCATATGGTAGAGAGACTCTGTGAAGGGAAGGAGAGTAGTAAATGTGGAGAAAACTTCAGCTTCATTCCAAATATCAATCTGAAGAAGAAGAAAACTCTTCTTGGAGTAAAACCATGGGAGTACAGTGTGTGTGGGAAAGCCTTCATGCATTATTCATCCTATAATATGGACAATGGATGTCACACTGGACACAAGCCCTCTGAGTATCAGAATTATAGAGAGAAGCAATATAAATGTAATGTATGTGGGAAAGCCTTCAGTTACCTCCAGTGGTTTGAAAAACATGAAGAAAATCACAATGGAGAAAAAAAATCTATCAATGTGAGGAATGTGGGAAAATCTTTAGTTCTTCAAGTTCACTTCAAATGCATGAAAGAACTCACACTGGAGAGAAACCTTATCAATGTGAACAATGTGTTAAAGCCTACATGTATTATAGTGCCTTAAAAAAACACCAAAGAACTCACACAAGTGAGAAGCCCTATGAATGTAAGCAATGTAGTAAAACTTTCAGTTCTCATCTAGGTTTTCAAATACATGAAGGGAGTCACACTGGAGAGAAACCCTACGAGTGTAAAAAATGTGGTGAAGACTTTATTTGTTTCAGTTATCTTCAAAGTCATGAAAAGATTCATACTGTAGAGAAACCTTGTGAATGTAAGGAATGTGGGAAAGACTTCAGATGTTATCAAAGTTTTCAAAAACATGAAAGAACTCACACTGGAGAGAAACCCTATAAATATAAACAATGTGATAAAACCTACAGAGGTCATAGTGCCTTACACACACATGAAAGGACTCACACAGGAGAGAACCCCTATGAATGTAAGCAGTGTGGGAAAGTTTTTATTTCTCATCTAGGTTTCCAAATGCGTGAAAGAAGTCACACTGGAGAGAAACCTTATGAATGCAAAATATGTGGTAAAGCCTTCAGTTGTGTCAGTTCTCTTTGATGTCATGTCATGAAAAAATTCATAATGGACGGAAACGCTATGAATGTAAGAAATATGAGTTAGCCTACAGTTATTTTAGTACCTTACAAAGTCACGAAAGTATTCCTATGGGAGAGAAACCTTATGAATGTAAGGAATGTGGGAAAGCCTTTAGATCAAGGGTAGTCAACCTTTTTATACCTACCACCCACTTTTGTATCTCTGTTAGTAGTAAAATTTTCTAACTGCCCACTGGTTCCACAGTAATGGTGATTTATAAAGTAGGGAAGTAACTTTACTTTATAAAATTTATAAAACAGAGTTACAGCAAGTTAAAACATATAATAATAATGACTTACCAAGTACTTTATGTCAGATCTTTGCTAAGTTTGGCAGAATAAATCTTTATAAAACAACTTACTATAGCCTGACCTGTGGTAGCGCAGTGGATAAAGCATCGACCTGGAAATGCTGAGGTCGCCGGTTCGAAACCCTGGGCTTGCCTGGTCAAGGCACATATGGGAGTTGATGCTTCCAGCTCCTCCCCACCTTCTATCTCTCCCCTTTCTCTCTGCCTCTCTCTCTCCCTCTCTCTCTCCTCTCTTAAATGAATAAAAAAAAAGATGGCAGAGTGCTAAGGGAGAAGCCAGTTTGTAAACAAACAAACAAACAAACAAAAAACAACTTACTATAGTTAAATCTATCTTTTTATTTATACTTTGGTTGCTCCACTACTGCCCACCATGAAAGCTGGAATGCCCACTAGTGGGCGGTAGGGACCAGGTTGACTACCACTGCTTTAGATGGTATCAAAGTTTTCAAACACATGAAAGAAATCACAGTGGAGAGAAACCATGTATGTAAAAAATGTAGTAAACCATTTAGTTGTCTTCATTATCTTCAAAAACATGAAATAAATTACACTGCAAAGAAATGTTATGAATGTAAAAACTGTAATAAAACATTTAGGTATCCCAGTGATCTTCAAAAACATGAAAGAAGTCACTCTGGACAAAAACCCTTTGAATGCAAACAATGTGGTAAAGCGTACAGAGATCATATTTCCTTACAAACCCACAAAAGAACTCACACTGGAGAGAAACCCTATGAACGTAAGGAATGTGGGAAAGCCTTCATTTATCATACAATGTTTCAAAGACACATGACAAGGCACACTGGAGAAAAAACATAGAGAAGATCAGAATTTGGGAAAGGCTTCAGTTACTCCATTTCGTATCAAAAGTAAGAAATAATTTATTAGATAAATACTCTTGATTGTAAACAGCTTGAAAAGTCTTGAATTGGTCTTTGTTTTTACATGTGAAAATGCCCCCCCACCCCAAAAATAAAAAGGTAAGTTACATGAGAAAGCTTAATAGAATTTCAGGTATGATGTGCCCCAAAACTTTCAATATGAAACAGTTCTTATTAAAGCTGTAAATATACTGTATTTGTTGAACTTCTTTAAAAATTTTTTAAACTTTTTATTTTTTATTCAGCAAGAGGGAGAGAGATGAGAAGCATCAACTCATAGTTGTGGAACCTTAGTTTTTTATTGATTGCTTTCTCATATGTGCCTTGACTGGGGTGGTGGTGGGGACTCCAGCAGAGGCAGTGACCCCTTGCTCAAGCCAGCAACCTTGTACTCAAGCCAGCGACCATGGGGTCATGTCTATGATCTCACATTCAAGCTGGTGACCCTGCGCTCAAGCCGGATGAGCCCATGCTCAAGCCAGTGACCTCGGGGTTTTGAACTGGTCAGATTGTTGAACCTCTTTTAATAGTACATCATTGGATTGTGGATTTCTACTAATTACTTCTCGAAATAAATACCATATGTAAGACACTTTCCCCATGTGTAAGACACTCCCATGTATAAGATGCACCTTAATTTGAAAAAAAATGTATTTCATAAAGTTATTGAACTGAAATTTTATTCATCATAAAATTCATACAAATCCTCATCTGCACAAAAAAGCGGGAAATGCAAGGAAAAGATTCTACAACCACTGTATAAGATGCAACCAGATTGTAGAACCCCAATTTTTTGAAAAACAGTGCATCTTATACATGGAGAAATATGGTACATGAGATATTTCTGAGTGTGTCTTTCAAAAATAGTATATAAGATTAATAGGTAGTGCTTTTTCCTTAAAATATACAGTTCACAAAAATTAAGGGATATTTTAAAATTAATATGAAGCACTAAGATATCCCCTAATTTTTGTGAGCCGTATGTTTAACAATATTTTCTCTGGATTTTGAAGCCTGTTAGACTCATAAATAAATTGAGATGTTTTTTCTTCTTATTTTTAAAATACATGTAGTTAGGTTACATTTTTTGTAATGTTTTATTTGTTCTGTTTTGGAAGCTAATGAAAAATGACAGTTTGGTATTTGGGTTTTCCAAGTGGCCCGAGGCCGTCCTCTATGTCCCTAGTCCATTATACATACTCAACCTTTCCCTCTGACAAAGCTTCTTTTGGGGGATGATGAGTATTAAGACCCTATTTCTATGTTTTATACTAATAAATAGTTGGAATAAATTTTACATGTGGTAAGTTTAGAAAAAGAATATAGTTTCATGTGAATTATTATTTTCATATTTGGACTTTTGTTTTTTGTTTTTTCTTCAATGTTTGGTGAGTAGACTTTTAATTAAGAAGAAGTACCTGGCCTGTGGATAGAGCGTCAGATTGTGATGCACAGGACCCAGGTTCAAAACCCCAAGGTCGTCAGCTTGAGTGTGGGTTCATGTGGCTTGAGCATGGGCTCACAGCTTGAGCACGGGGTCCCTGGCTTCACCATGGGATCATAAACATGAGCTCATGGTCACTGGCTTGAGCAAGGGGTTACTTGCTCTACTATAGCACCTGGTCAAGGCACATATGAGAAAGTAATCAATGAATAACTAAAGTGCCACAATGAAGAATTGATGCTTCTCATCTCTCTCCCTTCCTGCCCATCTGTCCCTATCTGTCCCTCTCTGTCTCTCTCTTTCTGTTTGTCACAAAAAAAAAAAAAAAAAAAAGAAGGACCTGTAATAGGACAACAAAATTTAGAGCTGGAAATTTCCTTTGCTACTGGTGATGGTAGGCCCTTGATTTTCCAGAATTTGTCTCCTTTATGGTTCATGTTAGAATTTCTTAGTAGCCTCACTAGCATGAGGTTTAAAAAGCAAAAATAAAGAAGTTATCAGATGGATTTTGGAGTCACCATTCAGACAAGTACATTGGATCTTTGACAACATCTCCCAGTTCTTTTTCTGAATTCTTTGATCTCCCAATCAAGGCTATCCTCAAAACTGCCACCAACTGTCTGATATCCATTTTCCCAAGAAGTATAAATTTCCACCGATGTCTTCACAAGATGTGCAGCAACGATCCATCAGAGTTTGGATTTTTCTGTCAGCCCTCTGTGTCCATCAGGAAACTGATACAGACTTTTTAAGCTTGGGAGTATTATCTGATTACTCTCTTCTCTAGATTAAATCTGTATAAGATCTAAATTGTATAGAAATACAGTACAGTGCTGTTACTAGTGTTAGTATGTGTTCCTGATTGAACATGACATCTGCAATGGTGCCATCACAGAGAAGTGTTACGGGACTCGCAAGGAATAAGACATATCAGATGAAAGTAGTATAAGCAGAGGGCTGAAATGCTTAGGCAGAGTCAACCGTGAGAAACTGCGCCACTGCATATTTATTGAGTTCCAAAAGCCACAGCTCAGCAGATAAAACCAGAAAGCTACAAAAGCTTTTTTCCCCATTTGTTTCATCCCCAACCCTGCACGTCTACTGTTTCCTTCATGATCAAGGACACAAGAAGAGTCAGAATCTCAGAGCTTATCAATCATAAAGGACATCTGGTTCTTGGAGGCATTCCTCCAAGAATCCTGTGTACTTGCATTCAAGTAACTCCAGGCCAGTCTCCTGTTATGGTTAACACACTCCAAGATCTCTTGTCTCTAAGTAACCCCTGCTTTGAAGTTAACTGCCGTCTAGATTTGTGCAGGGTCTTTTCATTCATACCCCCCTTTTTTGTTTAGCTTGCACTTTATGTAGCATAAGAGATAACATGGCAGATTGCTACTCTATTTTGCTTTGATGCTGATTTCCTCTTCTTCTGACTTATATAATAAAAGAAATACAAAGCAAATGATTGATATAATGACGCCTACAGTTCCTCCAAAATTTTAAACTGTTTTAGAGGATACAAGTTACTGATTCCATCAGAAATAGCAGTTAATAAATTTTCTCCATCAATCAATTTCAACTGATCCTTAAAAGTAGTGTCAATATGCTTTTGTAAATGTAAAATTTCCATAGTTAAGTTTCCATGATTTAACAAGTGTTTTTTTAACATTTTTCCCAAGGGAAATGAGTATGATTCCAAAGATAGGGATAATACAAAAAGTAGTTACATTCCAATCACATTTTAGTTTAATTTGTCTTTGCAGACTAACATTTGATCTCCTAACATAATCACAGTCTGTTCTAAATCATTAACCATAGCATTAATTTCACTATCTATACATCATTGAGAAGTCCACAGTTCAGAATTTTCATGCCATTTTTGTACCAAGTCCACAGTCTGTATACTTTGATGTAATGTAACTCCAGATACAGCAGCCATGGTTACAGCTATTAATCCCATAATAATGGCGATGATCAGTCCAACTAATCTCTTGGTTTGCTTCAAAGACTTGATAAGAGGTTGTAACAGCATCATACAAGGGAAATCTTGCCACATCCGATGCATTTGTACTGGAATCCATACTCCTGTCCTGGCTCTTAAAATGTATATAGACTTTGACTATTTTTATTAAAAAGAAGGGAAGAGTTAATACATGTATAAAAAGCACAGTTATTGCAAGTTATAGAATAATTTTCAGCTGTCCATTTGGTTTCACCGATAATAGATACGTCTCATTCTATTTAAAGGTTAACCTAGTATGATTAGAAGGAAGATTTCTCCAGATTTCTCCTTTCCATGCTGACATATGTTTAAGTGCTGTAGCTATTTTCCTCAAATGATATTGTTTAGGACCAAATTTTATGTGAGGAGTTTAAGGTGACATCCCTCCTTCATGCCATATGATAGTATGATTACCTTGACCATCAGCTGTAATTGAACCATTATTTTTATGCCACCTTAAATCAGCACTCTGACCTTTAACTCAGGTGGAACCATGAGGGCTCCAATCTGTGATGTTTCCATAGGAAATACTAAGTAAAACCCAAGCAATTTCACCTCTGCAATCTTCCCAATGTATCCATTCATTCAGCTGATTAACAATTGCAGTGTGAGAGGGTGGTAAATCAGGTGGAGGTTCAGGACCATGTACAGATGTATTACCTTCAAATCCTTATCCTTGTAACAAAAACAAATGGTTTTTTTTCCTTCTCCTTTAATGTTATTTTTTACAATAGAGAGCAAGCTTGAGCTTCTATTTTTAAACAATGTTGCTCATATCCTATACATATAGGTAATCCCTCAACTCCTGTTGTACAATTTTCTAATCTTATTCCTTCTTCCGAAGGTGCTAAGGGACCTCTATCATCAAAAGGTCCTGGAAGCCAATTAGAGTTATTAACAAAAATAGGAATGGCACTATCTTCCCAATAAATAGCTCTACTTAATGGAGGATTAGGGATGTATGCACAGTAACTAAAATTTTCAGCCCCACTTACCAGAATTGTTACCAAGGCAATAATTGCTAAGAACTGATTAGTAGGCCCTGGCCAGTTGGCTCAGCGGTAGAGCGTCGGCCTGGCGTGTGGGGGACCCAGGTTCGATTCCCGGCCAGGGCACATAGGAGAAGCACCCATTTGCTTCTCCATCCCCCCTCCTTCCTCTCTGTCTCTCTCTTCCCCTCCCACAGCCAAGGCTCCATTGGAGCAAAGATGGCCCGGGCGCTGGGGATGGCTCCTTGGCCTCTGCCCCAGGCGCTAGAGTGGCTCTGGTCACAACAGAGCGACGCCCTGGAGGGGCAGAGCATCGCCCCCTGGTGGGCAGAGCTTCGCCCCTGGTGGGCGTGCCGGGTGGATCCCGGTCGGGCGCATGCGGGAGTCTGTCTGACTGTCTCTCCCTGTTTCCAGCTTCAGAAAAATACCAAAAAAAAAAAAAAAAAAAAAAGAACTGATTAGTAGCATTTTGTTATTTTCTAGTAGCTTGTAGCATCTTTTTACCCTCCAAGGTCAGCTTTTTAAGTTGACCCCAACTTGGTATTTTAGCCTCTCAGTACTAGGCAGCGGCACCTTTAATATTCTTCTTCCAAGGTTTAATGCTTCCATTTCAGCAATGGGTGGATATGGAAAGAATCTATTTCTCTTGCTCATGTTGTTAATTTAAGTTGGCAGGGAGGGATCCAAAGGACTTCGTTGGATTCTGAAATGACACAAGGAAACCCTCTTCCCCAATGTTGTACTACACCAGGTACCCATTGATTCAATTCATTTTTATAATGCACAGCTTGATTAATCTTAGAACTACAGTGTGTCCATAAAGTCATGGTGCACTTTTGACCGGTCACAGGAAAGCAACAAAAGACGATAGAAATGTGAAATCTGCACCAAATTAAAGGAAAACCCTCCCAGTTTCTGTAGGATGAGTGGCAGCTTGTGTGCATGCGCAGATGATGACGTAACACCATGTATACAGTGGAGCAGCCACGGCCATGCCAATTGAGATGTGGAAGGTACAGAGGAAAGTTCAGTGTGTTCTGTGGCTCACTAAATTTGAATCCATGACCAAAGTGCAACGTGAATATCGGTGCGTTTATAACAAAGCGTCACCACATAGGAATAACATTACTTGGTGGGATAAGAGTTGAAGGAAACTGGCAGTTTGGTGGAGAAACCCCGTTCTGGTAGGCCATCAGTCAGTGACGAGTCTGTAGACACTATACGGGATAGCTACCTCAGAAGCCCTAAAAAAATCTGTGCGTGAGCCTACATCAAACTGCACTGAATAGGTATGAAACTGGGAGAGTTTTCCTTTTATTTGGTGCAGATTTCACATTTCTGTCGTCTTTTGTTGCTTTCCTGTGACCGGTCAAAAGTGCACCGTGACTTTATGGACACACTGTATTATTTTTTGGCCAATGTCTGCCTGCAGCAGTCAAATCATCCTTACTGTCTTTAAGAAATTTAAAGTAAATAAAGCTTTGTGTAACATAATTCTAGGGGATAATCTTCCTTCTCCCCCTTTTTGTTTAAGTAACATTTTTTCAGAGTGCAATTACTGCTCTCAATAATTGCCTGTCCATGTGGATTATATGGAATTCCAGTAGTATGTTTAATATTCCAAAACGCTAAGAATTGTTGAAATTTAGCAGATGTATAGGCAGGACGATTGTTGGTTTTGATTACTTTAGGAATGCCTATAACATTAAAAGCTTCTATAAGATGTTGAATGACACAGTCAGTCTTTTCTCCAGGCAAAGGTGCGGCCCATCAAAAGGAAGAATAAGTATCAATAGAACAGTGTACATAAGATAGTTTTCCAAAGGAAGAAATATGAGTTACATTTATTTGCCACAGGTCATTACTGTGTTGTCCTCTAGAATTCATTCCTCCTGGTAATGGAGGAGTGTTTATAAAATACAGTACTGAGGACATTTTCTAACAATATTTTGAGCCTCTCGCCTGGTTATTATCTTAAATTTTTGCATTGAACTTTTTCTATTCATATGAGTCTCTGCATGAAATTTAGCAGCTGTCTCTATTGATCCAATGAATAATTGATCAATTTTATTATTTGCAGTAGACATAGGGCCTGGTAAAGCTGTATGAGAATGAATGTGAGTTATATAGATAGGCAAATTTCATTTCCACAAAAAAGTTTTAACTCTTGAAACAATTTGTGTAATTCAGAACCATCATTTGAAATGTAAACAGTTTCTATAAGTTTAACTGTATGTTCTACATTTTGTGAATCAGTAACAATGTTAACAGGGCAAAGAAAATTATTAAGAAGTAATAATACAGCAGATAACTGCTTCTTGAACAAATGTATATGAAATCTTTTTTACTTTTGTCACTGGATCAGTATATCCAGCGATACCTAATTTATTTGCATAAGTATAAAAAGTAGTAGCCTTTTGAAATGGCCAAGTCGATACTTTAGTCTGCAAAATCCATTGTGTTCTTTTTAGAAACTGAATTATTTTATCTGTATGATACTGATTGTTTACGATACCAAAATAATCAACTAACGCAATTTGCCAATCAATATTTAACTTCCAGTTTTCTGAAATTGGATTACATGTAAAAGGCACAATAATTTTATTTGGATCATTTCCAGTTAGTTGTTGTATCCTAAGTCTACTTTTAGTAATTAAAATACAAATTTTTCTCTAAGTAAGTATATAATTTCTTTTGAGTCTTATGTGGTAGAAATTGCCATTCTAATATATTGTTTTCTTGCCATATGATGCCAGAAGGAGAATGTTCTGGGGAAAAATAATTAATTGAGTAGGTTGATGTGTATTAATTTGATCTAAATAAGTATGAATAATTTTTTCAATAAGTGATAGCTCTTGTTTTGCCATTTCTATTAACTGTCTAAGACTGTTTAAATCAGAATCTCCTTGAAGAATATTAAATAAATTCATTAGTGCATAAGTAGAGATTCCTAGAGAGGGTCTCAACCAACTAATATCACCTAATAATTTTTGAAAGTCATTTAAGGTTTTTAAGGAGTCAGTTTGTAAATTGACTTTTTGAGGAATAATTATTTGATTTCCAATTATATCCCCTAAATACTTAAAAGGACAAAATATTTGAATTTTGTCTTCAGCTATGATTAATCTGTACTAATTCAAGGTTTCAGAAGCATCTTTAAGGATGACTGAAAGTTCAGCATTATTTTCACAAGCTATCAATATGTCATCCATATAATGGGTTATCAAAAATTGAAGATATTTATGATGAATTTTTTCTAAAGGTTGATTTACATAATTTTGACACAGTGTCAAGCTATTCAACATTCCTTGTGGAAAGAATATAAACTTATTAAGAATAGTTATAGTTAGTTCTGCTTATTGTTATAGACACAACAGCTAACATTGCTAGAAACAGAGTCAATGATGTTTCTGAATTCTTAGTCCTAATTAAAACAAATTTTGCTCCTGGGTAAGTTTCTTTAGTTGCCCCTAAGTAGGCAGTTCAGTATTTTGTGTTGTAGTTGCCTTCATCTTTATTTCTCTAATAACTTTTAGCTCTAGGCTTAGTCTCTTTATTTCTTCTTCTGATGGCTCAAAGATGTCAAATCTTCCTTTCTTCTATTTCCGACTTATGCTGTGGCTTCAATCTTCTGGAAGGTATCCACTGGTCTCCTGTATCTGTGGAGATAAGAGTAAATCCTCGCCCCTACATTTTGCCTACATTGCTGTTGTAAATTAGCAACCTATCCCTGTCTAAAAAGTTCATCTTGTGTAATATTAACAGGCGGGATAGCCTTAGCATTCCGATTAGCTTGAATATGAGCTTGGTCCTCCTACTAAGTCATAAATTGTAACTATTTCGCTTTTGAAAAAACAGTCTGAGTTAACATCTCTAAATTTTTTGAGATAAAACATTCAGAGTCCATGAAGGAGGATAGCAGTCCTTGCATATAAGGAGAGTTAGTTCTATACTGGGAGCAAGCCATTTTTAACTCTTTAAGAGTTGTGACAGGGATTTGGTCATACTGAGTATAAAAACCTCCTTAGGGGAATTGTGGATTAGGTCCAAATGGAGTGAGTGTGACAGAAAAAGCTTCTAATGCTGTACTTACAAATTTTAAATCTCCTTCTTCTCTAGCGTGCATTATTCCTTTCATAAGAGGTGTAAGAATAGGTTCCTTAGCTTGTTTTTCAGGTACAACAATAGGTACTAAATCTACAAATGTATTAGCAGAGGGGGCTTCTGTGGGTAGGGCTAGATACTGCTGCGGACCAGGGCAGCTCCTAATAACGGTGGGGAATTGAGGAAACACACTTTGTCAAAACAAAACCGATGGGACCGGGAGGACTCCTCAAACTGCCTGGCAGTATTTGAGTGCCTCATAGCCCCAGTTCGCGTTATTATATAGACCTATGCAAATCAAGGACCCTGATACAAAGTTGCACATCAAAGGCTAAGGCAGGAACTCTCCCAAGGCAAAAACAGGATACATTAGTGAAATTTACAAACATCTGAAACAAAGAAAGAGTCAGAGGAAGTGCATGTATATTGCTTCCTGCAACCCAAGGAAGCAAGTGGAGTGGGTGCAAATACTCAGCATCAAAGCCAAATATGGAGATGGAGGGGGGAGAACTTAGCCTTTTGCTAAGCCTCAATCTATAATGGCTTTTTGCCATTAACAGTCCACAACAAGATACAAGAAAAATGGTGGTGGAGCAGAGGTTGTAACAGAAGGAGGAGGTGGAGGCTAATTATCTTGGTCAGTTTTGAAAGGGTTAATACTATATTGAACCTCCTTGTCAGAAAGTCTAGACTATAATTTTAAAAGTCACTCCTTTAATTGTTTAGAAAATAAATGTTTTTCTTCATAAGAGGCCAAATGACCTTCATTATCTTTCCATTGTAAAAAAACTTAAGAGCTTCGTTAGGGACTTTGTCCTAAGCCTTACAGCTTAGTGACCACTGCATAAGTGGGCCAGGGAGCAAACTAATGTTCCTTAGCACTAACAGATGCATTAGCTTCTATATCTAAAAGGTTTTCTTTTGTATTGCTAAGTCTATTGTAGGTCATCAGAGGAGCCAAATTCCCGCTTTCCTCGAGGACCCTTTTGCAGAGTATGGCCTGACAAGCAGCCAACTGCCTGAAGCAGCTTGAAACAAACTATTGAAACGACTTATCAGGGCCCTGCTTAGTTTTGCTTAATTCCTTTGTTTTAAAGATCTGAGCATATCTTTACACACAAACAAGACTATTTTCAGCACAGAAACACAAGTATAATACATAACTTAGATTAATCCTAATACTTGAATTACTATTTGACTTCTAACTTTGAATACACCTTACAATGCATTAACCAAATTAGCAAGTCTTAAGGATTCATATTTTATTCATTTAAATTTAAATGAGTGCTCCTTACAATTTCTAATTTTAAAACAAAAAATATATGGATGAAACTTTTTTTTTTTTTTTTTTTTAATATAAGAGCCGGCATTTCCAATTTTTGCATGCAAGAACTTAATTCAGGCCTTAAAAAATCACATTTTAGACAATATCACACAACAACTAAACAGAAACTAGAATCAGACAAACCAGACAAACAAGAGAGAAACCTGGGATTTTAGAGCACAGACTAGAAAGATGCCTGCCTGATTTTAGTCAGGGCATTTTCTGACAGAGACTAAGGATAGATGAGACTAATCAAAATCTTCTGAGAAGAAAATAAAACTCAGTGGCCACTAAGAGATTTTGTAATCGGATTCATCAGGAGTTCCCCATCTAAATTTCCAGGCGAAGAATAAGAAAGAAACAAAATATAGTTCAGAGGATTGTAGCTAAAACATTAAAGAAAATCAGTAAGCATTCTCCATTTTTCAGATTTTTTCTTTATTACAAAGACTGGAGAATTCTAAGGACTTTGTGATTCCTCTATATGACCTAATTCTAATTGAGTTTGTACCAATTGATGTAATGCTTCAAGCTTCTCTTCTTTTAGCAGCTACTGCTCAACCTATATTGGTTTTTTACTTAACCATTATCAATATCAGACATTACTTCACTAGCTGGAGGCCATGCGGATTCAGAATCAGACTGTAATGGTTGCAAAGCCAAAGAAATTAAATTACAGAGACCAAAGAGAAAGAGGAACAGTATCTCCTATTGATGAGCACATCATAAAGCTCTCAGTACTTGGTTCCATGTTTTTAAACGTAAAGCAGCCTTTCCTTGTGGCTGAAACCAATAACAATGCTTCTTAACATTTAAAAAAAGTAACTTAAAGTTCTTAACCTTAACAGTTATACCGGACCTTTTTTTTACTTTTTAATTTTTTTTTCTTTACAGGGACAGAGAGAGAGAGAGAGAGAGTCAGAGAGAGGGATAGATAGGGACAGACAGACAGGAACGAAGAGAGATGAGAAGCATCAATCATCAGTTTTTCGTTGCGACACCTTAGTTGTTCATTGATTGCTTTCTCATATGTGCCTTGACCGTCAGCCTTCAGCAGACCGAGAAACCCCTTGCTTGAGCCAGCGACCTTGGGTCTAAGCTGGTGAGCATTTTTTATTTTGCTCAAGCCAGATGGGCCCGCGCTCAAATTGGCAATCTCGGGGTCTCGAACCTGGGTCCTCGGCATCCCAGTCCAATGCTCTATCCACTGCACCACTGCTTGGTCAGGCTACTGGACCCTTTTAATAATGCTTGCAGTAGTTTCATGTACTGGGTCTTCACTGATCGGGAATTGGCGTGGGAATTCCCCATGACTCTGCCTCCCGAAGTTTTCGCTTACCTACTGAGTGGACTTATACCTCATTCGGTCTGATGATCCCGAGACTGCAACCTCTCTCCTTTTTGAGCCCCATTTTGGGCACCAGATGTTATGGGACTCGCAAGGAATAAGACACATCAGATAAAAGTAGTATAGCAGAGAGCTGAAATTCTTAGGTGGAATCAGCCCTGAGAAACTGCGCCACTGCATATTTATTGAGTTCCAAAAGCCACAGCTCAGCAGATAAAACTAGAAAGCTACAAAAGCCTTTTTTTTCCCCATCCATTTCATTCCCAACTCTGCATGTCTACTGTTTCCTTCATGATCAAGGACATGAGAAGAGTTAGAGTCTTAGAGCTTATCAATCATAAAGGACATCTGGTTCTTGAAGGTATTTCTCCAAGAATCCTGCATACTTGCACTCAAGTAACCCCAAGCCAGTCTCCTGTTATGGTTAACACACTCCAAGATCTTGTCTCCAAGTAACCCCTGCTCTGAAGTTAACTATCGTTTATATTTGTTGCAACACCTTAGTTGTTCATTGATTGCTTTCTCATATGTGCCTTGACCGCTGGCCTTTAGCAGACCGAGTAACCCCTTGCTCGAGCCAGCGACCTTGGGTCGAAGCTGGTGAGCTTTTTGCTAAAGCCAGATGAGCCCCCGCTCAAGCTGGCAACCTCTGGGTTTCGAACCTGGGTCCTCCGCATCCCAGACTGATGCTCTATCCACTGCGCCACCACCTGGTCAGGCTATCATTTATATTTGTGCAGGGTCTTTTCCCTACACATTTATATTTCAAATATAAATTTTTTTTTAAAGATTTTACTTATTGACTTTACAGAGGGGGGAACAAGAAATATCAGCTCATAGTTGCTTCACTTTAGTTGTTTATTGATTGCTTCTCATATGTGCTTTGACCAGGAAAGCCCAGGGGTTTGAACCAGCAATCTCAGCATTCCAGGTTGATGGTCTATCGAGTGGCCAACCCCTATACTCAAATATAAATTTTATACAAATATAATTTAAATATGCAAAAGCTGATCTAAATTAAATTTCCTTCCAGTATAAAATGTATAGCCATGAATTTAATGAACACATCTGGCACCCTGTGGTTAGATTGAGAAGAGTGTTTATGCCCAGGCTAGGTCTGGGGTATCCAACTTCCCACCAGGGCCAAGAGGCTCTGGGATTCTTTCTCTTAGGCCCAAAGGAGTGAGGTGGGGCAGGGATGGGTGGAAAGTTTCAGGTTTGCCAGGATCAAAGATGAAAATAAAGCCAGACTCTTAAAGATGGTGCTCACTGTTCAGTGTTTGTGTTTCTAAACAAAGGTCAAAGTTTCATAAGTGGCCTCACAACCTTGCTCTAAGTCCTTAACTCCCTAAAGCAGTGGTCCCCAACCCCCAGGCCGTGGACCGGTATCGGTCCGTGGGCCATTTGGTACCGGTCCGCAGAGAAAGAATAAATAACATTATTTCCATTTTATTTATATTTAAGTCTGAACGATGTTTTATTTTTAAAAAATGACCAGATTCCCTCTGTTACATCCATCCAAGACTCACTCTTGACACTTATCTCGGTCACGTGATACATTTATCCGTCCACCCTAACGACCGGTCTGTGAAAATATTTTCTGACGTAAAACTGGTCCGTGGCCCAAAAAAGGATGGGGACCACTGCCCTAGAGAGGACATAAGACACATCTGCTCCAATAATACTTGGCCTGATTCTCTTGTCTGTTCTTGCTCCATCTGAAACGGGTGCACTCGCGTTCACAAAAAGCTGGGTGTAAACAACCTAGAAAATCCCAAGCCATGAAAAAGTTCTGTTTAAAAACAACTATGCCAAATGCAGACAGTATCCCGCCTGCTAGCGGATGTTGTTTCCCAGACTATCCCCAATAACTGTCACTCAAAAACAAGGAGGTGCGGCCTTGTGAACTGCCCAATCAGGAGCTCCATAGGCACAGGAGGGTGGGGCGAGATAACGGAAGTTGTGCACACCTGTACTCACTGCGGCGGTGGCTCGCCTGCCAAGGTTTCTGGCAGGTGTGCGACAACCTCTGTCCCTTGTGATCTACACTTTGTGGGAGTCGTAGGCAAGACTCAGGGGGACCCAGGAAACCTAGAAATGGTGAGTGTGCGGAGTGGGGTTCAGAGACGGGAGGAGGCGGCTGGTTGGAACCGGCAGTTTCCGGGCCGGGCTTTCCAGCTTCGCCTAGGGACTCGGCATATTACAGTCCCCTGGAGGTGCCGCTCGGACCTCTGTCCTCTTTGTTTCGCAGCGTGGGGGCTGGGACAGTTGCCTGTACCCCGGAAGGCCTGTCCTGTCACCGTCTGCGGTGACTTCGGCTTCAGTGTCTGTCTGGGCAGCTCTTAGCCCACAGCACCGTTTCTCCTCAGGTGGTGCGGTGACCAACGGGAGGGTCCATCAAGGACAGTTGTGATTCGGTCTGCGGAGTTTGTTTTTTTATTTTTTTTATTTATTCATTTTAGAGAGGAGAGGGAGAGACTGAGAGAGAGAGAGAGAGAGAGGAGAGAGGAGAGACAGAGAGAAGGGGGGGGGGGGGAGCTGGAAGCATCAACTCCCATATGTGCCTTGACCAGGCAAGCCCAGGGGTTCGAACCAGCGACCTCAGCATTTTCAGGTGGACGCTTTACCCACTGCGTCACCACAGGTCAGGCCCGGTCTGCAGAGTTTGTGCGTAGAAGCAGCTGTGGTTCGTGGGATTCCCAGTCCTTCCTTTTCCCCCCAGAGGGACCCATTTTCTCCTGAGTTTTCCAAAGGTTTGGGGAGCAAGGTCTCAGATCCACGACTCTGCGCCAGCCTGCTCTTCTTATGACTGGCAAAAATCCCTCAATTTCCAGTTCCCTTCTCGAATCCAAAGCCAACTTTCCCTCTGCGAGTCATAGCATCATAATAAACTGTTTGTACTCCGTGATGCACTTCAAATAGAACCAATTATTTTATTTATTCTTTTCCCACAGAATCGTGGCTGGCCCGTTTTTAGAGCTTTCTATTTTTCGTGGACATTTTACATTAGAAGAAAGGCAAGAATAACCAACTACCTAGAACTCATTTCATGAAACCCTGCACCACCTCTCCCAGACCCCACCCCCCATTTCTTTCCTGGGCGCAGACATCCTAGTGGAATTCCTTTGGGTGGAGTTTCCTGTTTGAAAATTTTCCTGAGTGATCTGCCTGCAAGTATCCCCCTGGAAAAGATTTAATGTCTTATTTTTTTGTTTTTCAATAGGGGTATGTTTTAGAGCTTGAAAGGCTATAAAATAGTTCCAAACATTTAAAAACAATGTGAACTTTAGAAAAACTAAAATATCCCGATTACATTTTATTTTTGTATCTTTCACACTTTCTTCTGCTGAGCCTGTGTAATAAATTATTGAGGTCTGGTTTTTACTTTTGGGGTTTTCAAATCAAATCGCAAGGTCTAGACTTACAGAGCAATGTGTTCAACTATGATTTACAAACCAGTTTAGAAATATAATTAATTGATATCTTTCTGAAAGTAATAAATATTTAGCATTTTCTAGTTGAACTAGCAAAAGACCCTTAAATTTTTTTCTTTCTTCCTTTCCATATAAATGCTATTTTGAAGTGATTTTGCTGGATTGTTCAAACTCTGGGTTTTGTGATTTAAAACTTCAATAGTGGTCCAAAGCAACTGCAGTGGGGAGCAGAAACCTGTTGGCAGTGACCTGAGTTAAGACTCCCTTGAGCCTGCTAAAGGAAATACCACAAAAAGGCCTAGTTGTTCCCAGGGAGCCTCCCTCTGCAGGGTCCCTACCTGCTCACACCCACTGTTGGGAGTGGGGATGCCCTTTCTGAGGTGTGGTTGTGGTTTCTAAGGCCTGGACATTTTTAGATCTTATATATGAGCTTTCTGTCCACAGTGCAGTTGATCTTTGAGTCTAATTTCTGTGTATTGAGAAAGTGTACGTAGATCATGGGTTCCAACTTAGAGACAGGGTTTATGTTATGAGTCGAGGGTTCAGTGGGTCAGAACTTAAACTGAATCAGCCTGAGAGTTTCCTCGCTGTGAGAATGGAACCCAGGGAGAGGCAGCGCTTCCATGCTTGTAGGAGAGGAGAGGGTGTGTGTGGAGCTCCCAGCATTCACTCCGGGAGCTGCTCAGGTGTCTCTCCCCTCTTTCCCCAGGGACTGACTCCATTCCAGGTGTTTGGTCTCAGCCAGGGGTGTCTAGATCCAATGTTTGCAATTATAGTCACCTTTCTGAATGTGGGTTTCCTTCTGAACCTTGTTGATTCCAATATTAGTTTTTCTTTTTGTTGGATTTCTTTTTCCATTGAATATTGCAGCTCTTTGATTCTAGTTTTCATTAGCACGTGACTTTTAAAGTGTAAGTTGATTGGGAGATACCATGTGAGTAGGGCAAGAAAATTGTGGAACCTGATAGAATTGTGGAACCTAAGAGAACTGAAGATATCAGATGAATGTTTTTAAGTTCTCAAGTGCTTTTTCCAGTTTTAGGTCAGTTTTGTTTGTGTCCATCCCTAAAGAACTTTCACATGTAAAAGGTTCAACTATTCCTTAGGTAAATAAATGAGTTGCTGTTTTAATAGATGTTGGGGGCAAAAACCCCCAAAACAATTGATTTGAGGAAACACATGAAAGCACGTGTAAGCTTATGTAAATGTTTGAAATTTCTAGTAGATTTCAGAGCTTAATTATAAACCCCTGATATATTATTATATTTAACTTATTTCCTTTATATATCCTTATTGTGAAATATTGTATAGAAGAAAACTGTCATAATGCTTTTTGTCCTTTTAGTTAGAAGGGGCTTTATAAATTTTTATAGTCTGCATTTTTATATCATTTAATGTGTAATCTTGGAGTGGTTTCTTATATTGAAAAGATTAAGTTAAATTTAAAAACCAATACTTTATTAATAATAATGATTAGTTATAGGTAAATCTGGTATGTAAATTTTTCTCTTTTAAATAAATAATGCATGGGAAGGTGAAAAACTCCTAAGCTAGTGTCAATGGATGGTCATTGGCACCAATTTGACTTCAGTAGGAATTCCCAGTTTGGGGTGAGGTGAAGAAGAAAACTTTATTCAGTGTAGCCTGACCTCTGGTGGCACAGTGGATAAAGCGTCGACCTGGGAACACTGAGGTTGCCGGTTCAAAACCCTGCACTTGTCTAGTCAGGGCATATGTGGGAGTTGATGCTTTCTGCTCCTCCCCCCTTTCTCTCTCTCTCTCTCTCTCTCTCTCTCCCTCCCTCCCTCCCTTCCTCCCTCCCTCCCTCCTCTCTAAAATGAATAAAAAATAAATAAAAAAACCAAAACAAAAACAACAACAACAACAACAAAAAACTTTATTCAGTGTAAAACATCTCAATTCTGGTTCAGCACAGCCCTGAAAATAGCGCTGTTGTGGAATAGCTCAGTTGTGATTCAGTGATTCAGCATGGCTGGGAAACCAGCACATCTGTGAGGCAGCCCTGGGGGCCAGGCCCCTTTGGCTACACAGCTCTGCTCTGCTCTGCTCCTCCCTGGTCTGCTTTGCTCTGCCCTGGAGAGACATCTTCAGTGTTTCAGCTCAGCCTGGGAGATGCAGTCTTCAGTCTTGGGTGGAAAGGGAAAGTGTGCTCCCCAAGAGAGAGGGAGGATGGCTTATTTGGATAGGAAACCCTGGCCTTGGCCCTTGATTGGTTTGTCCTCATCCACATGAGGACTTATACTCCTTGTAGTTTGATTGGCTCAGCAGACACTGTTTTCCCCTCCTTTACTTTCTGATATTAGTAATTTATTTCTTCCTTCTTTTTTTAGTTATCTGTCTAGATGTTTACCAATCTTACAATTTACTTTTTAAATTTTTGTTTTCATTGAATTTTGACAATCATTTATTTTCTCTTACAAATTAAAAAAAAGTTGTTTAAACAATTTGTTTAACAATTTGTCAAAAAATTGTTTTGAGAGAGATAGAGATGGAGAGAGGAAGATCTATTTGTTCCACTTATTTATGCACTCATATTTGATTGCTGTATGTTTCCCTGACTGGGCTCACACTTGCAACCTTAGTGTATTGGCTTGATGCTCTGACCAACTGAACTACCTGGTCAGGGCCTTTATTCTTTTTCTAATCCTCTATATTTATCATTTACATTCTTTCTGGTGATTCTTTTAATATTTTAGTTAAAATAGCTGTACTAATAGGGCTTCCTATCAAGATGGTAGAGTATATAAACCTAGTGCTTGCTTACCCGACTACATCAAAATTACAGCTAAACTACAGAACAACTAACATCGAGATCTGCTTGAAATGTAGCTGAACAGGAGTTCTATACATAAGGATATGCAGAAGAAGCTACATTGAGACTGGTAGTAGGGGCAGAGACATGGAACAAGCTGGTCCCACACCCAGGTGTGGTGTTTAAAAGTTGAGGAGGAGCCTGACTGGTGGTGGTCTAAACATCAACATCAGATGCTGAGGTCCCAAGTTTGAAACCCCAAGGTTGCCAGCTTGAGCACGGACTCATCCAGCTAGAGCATGGGCTCACCTGCTTGAACATGGGGTCACTGCCTTGATCCCATGGTCTCTGGCTTGAGCCCAAAGGTCACTGGCTTGAAGCCCCAGGTTGCTGGTTTGAGCAAAGGTTCACTGGCTCTGTTGGAGACCCCTGGTTAAGGCACATATGAGAAGCAATCAATGAACAATTAAAAAGTGCTGCAACGATGAATTGATGTTTCTCATCTTTCTTCCTTCCTTTCTCTCTCTTGCTAAAAACCAACTAACTAAATTAATTAATTAATTAAAAAATAAAGCCTGACCAGGCAGTGGTGCAGTGGATAGAGTGTCAATCTGGGACACTGAAGACCCAGGTTTGAAACCCTGAGGTCACCGGCTTGAGTGCAGCTCATCTGGCTTGATTATGGGCACTTCCAGCTTGAGTGCAGGCTCACCACCTTGAGCGTGATGTCACTGGCTTGAGCATGGGATCATAGACATGCTCATACATTGGAGAACCACCCAATCACCCCAATCACTTCCCCAATCACTTTGAATGAGTGACCCATTCAAAGACTTGGTGGACATTACAGCTCTGCTAAAGCGAGTACTTTGTGAGCTCAGCCCCTGCATCACAGCCCCTTGGCTGTATTCTTGGCCAGTTCTCACAGCCAACTGGCCTAGTGGTCAATTCCTCCCATTCATGTGCCAACATCAATCAAGGCTCAGTCACAACAGGAAGGTGCATACAACCCACACAGGGAGCCTCAAACACCCAGCTCCACTGACCAGGGAAGGTACACCACTGGACCCTACAGGAGACTTATTATGTAAGGCCACTTTACCAAGGCCAGGAAACATAGCAGCTTTACCTAATACATAGAAAAAACATAGGGAGGCAGCAAAAATGACACAAAAATACATGTCCCATATGAAAAAACAGAGCAGAACTCCAAGAAGGAACTAAACAAAATGGAGACAATCTACAGAGTTCAAACTCTGGTTTTAAGTATGCTCAATGTTCTTAGTGAGAACGTCAACAAAGAGATAGGAAACATAAAAATGGAGATAGAAAGCATAAAAAAGAACCAGTCAGAAATGAAAACATAATAACTGAAATTAAGAATACATTAAAAGGAATCAACAGTACATTAGATGAAGCAAAGGACTGAATCAGCAATTTGCAAAATAAAGAAGCAGAAACACCCAATCTGAACAGCAAAAATAAAAAAATGAGGAAAACATCAAGCATAACAACACTTGCATTATGGGTGATGGAAGGAGACAAGAGAGAGCAAGGAATTGAAAATATGGATGGAAAACTTTTCTAATCTGGCAAAGGAAAAAGACATACAGCCCAGGAAGTGCAGCGTCCCTGACAAGAATATGGCCCACATCAAGACACATGATAATTTAAATACAAAAGGTTAAACACAAAGAGAGAATCTTAAAAGCATCAAAAGAAAAGCAGTGAATTACCTACCAGGGAGCTCCCATAAGACTGTCAGCTGATTTTGCAACAGAGCCTTGCAGGACAGAGGGCTTGGCATGAAATATTCAAAAAGACAAAAGCAACCAGGATTACCCAGAAAAGCTATTACTTAGAATCAAAAGACAGGTAAAGAGCTTCCTAGACAAGAAAAAGCTAAAGGAGTTTTATCACCACCAACCTAGTATTACAAGAAATTTTAAAGAGAGTTTTTTAAGAAGAAGAAGAAATCAAGAGATCAAAAATATTAGTATTAAAATGGCAATAAATATGTATCTATCAACAATTACTTTAAATGCAAATGTATTACCATATTTTTCACTTCATAAGACGGACCTGACCATAAGACATCCCTAGGATTTTAAGAAGGAAAATAAGAAAAAAAATATTCCAAACCAAATGGGGTGTTAAAATATTTAATAAATATACCACAATAATATTTCAACAATGTAAACTCAACAGCAGTATTAACAACCATTAGCACTGTTATTAACAAATGAGAAGAGACTTTAATGTTCAAATATTCTTCTAGTTGTTCGGGAACCTGACAGCTAAAAAAAAATTAAAAAAGAACATTCACTCCATAAGACACACGGGCATTTTCCCCTCCACTTCTGGGGAAAAAAGTGCATCTTATGGAGCGAAAAATACGGTATATGCTCCAATAAAAAAACAAACAAACCATAGATTGGTTGAATGGATAAGAAAACAAGACTCTTAAATAGGATGTATACAGGAGACTCACCTTGGATCAAAAAACACACAAAGTAAAGGGACAGACAAAAATATTTTATGAAAATGTAAACAACAACCAAAAAAGCTGGGCTAGTAATACTTAATGCCAGGCAAAATTGACTTTAAAACAAAGGCCATACATGAGACAAGGAAAGACCCAGCAATTTCATTTCTGTGTATTTATCTGAAGAAATCCAAAACAGTACATTGAAAAGACATATGCATTCACATGTTCCTTGCAGCAGCATTTACAATAGCCAAGATTTGGAAGCAACCTAAGTGTCTATCAATAGATGATGGAAAAAGAAGTGGTGCATATATACAATGGAATATGACTCAGCAATAAGAAAGAATGAAATCACCTGACCAGAGGTGGTGCAGTGGATAGAGCATCCACCTGGGACACTGAAGTCCCAAGTTCGAAACCCTGACGTTGTAGGCTTGAGTGCAGGCTTATTCGGCTTGAGTGCCTGCTCACCAGCTTGAGCGCGGGGTTGCTGGCCTGGGCATGGGATCATCAGCATGAACCCACGATCACTGGCTTGAGCCCAAAGGTTGCTGACTTGAAGCCCAAGGTCGATGGTTTGAGCCTGAGGTCACTGGCTTGAGCAAGGGACCACTGTCTTGACTGGAGAGCCCACCGCCCGCCACTGGCAAAGCACATATGAAAAGCATTCAACGAACAACTAAAGTTGATGCCTCTCATCTCTCTCCTTTTCTGCTGTCTCTCTTTCACTAAAAAAATAAATTAATTAAAAAAATAAAGAAAAGAATGAAATCTTGTCATCAGCAACATGGATGGACCTACAGGTTACTGTGCTGAGAGACAAGTCAGACAGAGAAAGACAAATGTCATATGATTTCACTGTGCATAATCTAAAAAACAAATGCACATGGACAACGGGAACAGACTTTTAGATACAGAGACTATCTGACCCGTGCCAAATGGGAGGGGAATTAGGAGTGGGTGAACAAGGTAAAGGGAAGTACGAATTGGTAGTTAGAGAGTAGTTATGGGGATGTAAAGTCTAGCATAGGAAATACAGCCAATAATATTGTAAAAATTATGTATGATGTCAGATCACTTAGTGAGTTATATAAATGTCTAATTGGTGGGTTTTACATCTGAAGCTAATATAATATTTTGCATCAACTATATTTAAAAAAATAAAGATATAATAGTGACAACTATCAAATTTTATCTCAGCAAGTCCTTATTTCTTCTTTATAAAAGATAATTTTTCTTTGTACAAAATTCTACAGCGTGGTTTTTTAAATTTTAAAATGTTCATCATTTTACTCCAATCTGATCTTCCTTGCTCAGTTTCCAAAAACAAACTGAATTTAATTCATCTTTGTTTCTCTATACTTAAGGTTTGTTTTCCCCTCTAGTTTCTTTCAGTATATCCACTTTATCTTTGATTTTTGTCTAATTTGTATATGCTATACTTGGGTGTGCATTTTTGGTGTTTAGTATTTTAGAGCTTTCTGGATCTAGTGTTCATCTGTCATTAATTTTAGGCAAGTTTGGAGAGTATTACTTCACTTATCTACAGTTTCTCTCTTTTTTTCAGGTATTCTCATTTTTGTATGTATGTATGTATGTATGTATGTATGTATGTATTATTAAGTGAGAGGTGGGGAGGCAAAGAGAACTCCTGAATGCCCCCCGACCTGGATTCACCTGGCAAATTCCAAACTGGGGGCGGTGCTCAGCCCATGTGGGGCCCCTGCTTCGTTGCTTGACAACCAAGCTATTTTAGCTCCTGAGGAGAGGCCATGGAGCCATCCTCAGTGCCTGGGGCCAACTTTGCTCTTTTCATTCCAGCGATGGCTGCAGGAGGAGAGAGAGGAGGGGCGGAGAAGCAGATGATCGCTTCTCCTGTGTGCCCTGACTGGGAATTGAACCTGGTACATCCATATGCCGGGCCGACCCTTTACCGCTGAGCCAACGGCCAGGCCTGGATTTTTTTTTCAGGGTTAGGTTATAAGAATCATGGTACTGGGCATACAAATGTCATTCAACAAAAACATCATTCATACTAATCAGTGAATTTCTAAAACACTTGAAACACATACTATACACAGCTAATGTTTTAGATGTTTTTCATGAAGGAAACTCCTTGCAGCCATGGTAGCCGATGACCAGTTAGCTTTGGTCAGTTTATTAGTGGCCAGAAAAAGTTCTGTTCCCCTAAAAGGGCTTCTTTGTGCAGGTGGGTAGGCTAGACTAGCATGGTGCCACCTATAATGCAATAAATTAAACACTAACATTAGTAGAACATTTGAAAAGAGTTTAGGAACTAAATTGACAATTTTGGGGGTTTTCTCTGTACTCTAGCATGAATAGATTCAAATACTAGATTTTTGAGGGCTCAAAAATTATACGTTGCTCGTGCTTTTCACATGGCTTTTCAATTAATATTTGAATTCAAATTATTTAAGTGTGATGTGTCGTTATTCAGTTGTCATTAATTAGACTCTGACCTTCTTTTTGATATTTGACTCTTAATTGGCTCTAGGTACTTGCGCACCCTGCCTGACCCAGAACGGATAAAGAAGTTAGGAAAGTTGACACGTCTTTTTTGTGTGTCAGCTGGTGGGAGGACTAAACCTTGAAAACTCAGCCTCCACTCCTATACTCATTAAAAGGCCAAGCCATTCACCTTTGCAAAAGTCAGATGAACCAGCGTGCCCTGCTCTCCTTTTGAAAGTACATTTGAGTAATCATTTGACAGCCAGTCCCATCTGAGTCAGGGTGTTAATACTGCTCCCAAAAGGGCATTGATATAACATAAGTTAAACAATGGAAAATGTCTTCAGGGTATGCTTTGTACTGGCTGAGGCTGTCAATAATCACTGTTGTGGCTGGACCAACTCTTGTGGTTCTTACTATGATTTCAAGATGCTCTTTAGCAGGAAACTTTGAAAAGATACAGGTTTATTATGTACAAGGCCTGGAAATTACATAGCACACCTTGGGCCATACAGCAAGGTAGCAGGGAGAGAAAGAAGGAGAGGGGCAGAGAGAGAGAGAGAGATAGACAGCGCACACTGATGGGCCTGGGTTTCTGCTTTCATTGCAGTTGAGGATGGGGGTCTAGAGTTTCATGAGATCTCTCTATTGGTGAATTTAAAACACAAGAATGGGAATTTAAAGCATGGAGAGAGAAGACAAATTGCCCAAATGGTGAGTTATTGACATCAACTAAGATTCCTATGGCAAAGGTATTTCAGTAAGAAGAGGTGGCCTGACTCTTATCTAGTCCTGTGGTGACAGAGTGTTTATTCAGAATCCACTTTGAAGTGGATGCCTCTTTGAAATGGATGCCTCTTTGAAATGGATGCCTCTTAAATCAAAGCTTTAGTCATTTTTTTTGCATTATAACAAAGAAATAAAACCCCAAATGTTAGGCCTTACACTACAGGGTGACAAACAGGTATTCAGGGTAGGGAATTTTTGTTATGAGGAAAATAATTCCCAATACAGAGATCCTAGTATGATAATGCTTTTAGATGCATTGGTCATAAACAAAAACTTCTAAACCATCCACATAGTGGTCATTAGTGGTAGTGTAACTGAAAATGCAGGTTTGTCTGCCTGTTGCAGTGAAAGCCAAGCTCGTGAGACAGGTGCTGGTGGAAAAGGAAAGAGGTTCATTCAGGTGCCATGACCTGGGAGAGTGGTGGCTTCCGATCTTGAAGACCGCCCGCCTTCTGGCTCAAGCCCATGGCTCTTTTTTTAAGAGTTCAAAAAAATCATAATTTTTTAAAAAATTATTTTTCTTTCTTCTTTTCCAAGTGAGAGGAGAGGATATAGGCTCCTGCATGCACCTCAACTAGAATCCACCTGGTGACCCTCATCTGGGGTTGATGCTCTGCCCATCTGGGGCCATGCTCACAATGGAGCTATTTTTAGCTCCTGAAGCAGAGGCTCCAAGGAGCCATCCTCAGCACCTGGGGCTGATGTGCTGCAACCGATCCAGCCATGGCTGCAGGATGGAGAGAGAAAGAGAGAGAGAGAAGGAGGGGGAGTGCAGGAGAAGCAGATGATTACTTCTCCTGTGTGCCCTGACTGAAAATTGAACCTAGGATATCCACACACTGGGCCAATGCTCTACCACTAAGCCAACAAGCCACGGTTCTTATAGGGATTGGAAGGGGAGGACTTTTTTTTCTTATATTCAATTATCTTGACTAGCTTTTGGTGCGCTCAGACTCTGTCCATTCATCTTTCTAGCTTTTGGTGTGCTGGGTGTAAGAACCTCCCCCTGCATAATACTGGCCAATGGGGGAGTTACCATCTGATCTAGCAATTCTACTTCTTTGTAATAGCTTAAAAAAAAAAAAAAAAAAAAAGCAGGAACTCAAAAAGACATACATCCACTTGTGTTTATATTAGTATTGTTCACAGCAGACAAAAGAAGTAACCCAAGTGTCCATCACCATCAGTGGCTGGATGGATAAAAGAAAAAGTGAGACATCCATACAAAGGAATATTATTCAGCTTTAAATACAAAGCAAATTCTGACACTTGCTACAACATGGGGCAACTTTAAGGACATGATGCTAAGTGAAATCAGCCTGTCACAAAATGTCAAATGTTGTATGATTCCATTTGTGAGGACCTAGAGAAGTCAAATTCATGAAGACTAAAAGTAGAGTGGTTGTTGCCAGGGACTAGGGTATGATGATAATGAGGAATTGTTTTCTAAATGGTATGGGTTCATTTTTCAAGGTAAAAATTGTTCTGGAGATTGGTTTCACAATATCTACTATATGTACTCCACACTATTGAACTAATTTTTTTAATGTTGAAAATGTAAATATTATTGTGTGTGTGTGTGTGTGTGTGTGTGTGTGTGTATATATATATATATATGGGGGTCCTTGGGTTATGACAGTCTCAAAATATGATGTTTCGAGTTTATGACACTCACACCCATAAAAACTTAAAAAAATTGAGACGTGAGTGTTTTGGCTTAATACTGTTAGCATCGTACTTATGAACTATGTGGGTGAACTAGTTTGATTGCGTGGCAGAAGAAAACTCAGTGACACGGCATATGAGTGAGGGAGTTGGCATCCCCCAGTATGCTTACCTGAGCCATTTTGGACTGTTAAAAATGCAATTGTTCCATTTGTGTTGCTTTGGTGACTTTTTGTCCCTTATCATGGCTCCTAAATGAAAGAGTCTTCAGATGGTAGTGCTTTGAAGAAGAAGAAAGCCATCATGGTGGATGTCACAGAGCTACTGGCATCACCTGGAGAGGAGCTGTCTGCTGAGGACCTCATTCAGCTGGAGAAGCAGCTGATTGAAAAGGAAGAGATAGAAACACCAGAACCCAAGAGATTTATTGCCAAGGGTTTGGCAGAAGGTTTTTCTATGGTAGAAGATAGGTTGGCAAAATATCAGGCTGAGGACCCCAGTGATGACAGATTCAGTAAGGTCTACAGAGCTGTTATGGATGCCTTGCAATGCTATAGGCAGATTTTGGAAGAGAAGTCATCAACCTGCTAGGCTAGCCTTGGACAATTCTTTAAGAGGTCTGCAACATATCATGTACCCTCTACATCAGCTGCTTCTCAAGATCAAACACTGGTGGTACAGGTAGAATCATCTCCAGTGTCTCCTGCATGTTCCTTAGGCAATCCTGACTCACCTGACCCAGTATCTCCAGCACCTCTGCAGGTCCTCTTGTCTCTCCAGCTTCCTCCTCCCAAAAGGTCACTCTCTCCCACCTTGCAAAGCCCCTTCCACTGTGCAAGCCAACCACAGGAATAAAGGTAAGGAATTTTCTTTTAATTCATTTATTGTCATTTTTTTTCTGTTACCACAGTACAGTGTACAGTACAGTATATTTATGTACTTTTCCTTTTTCTGTAGCTGAGTTGTGTTTTTATGTTCTAGATTATGATTTTTTAATTTTTTTTTTACAGAGATAGTCAGAGAGAGGGATAGACAGGGACAGACAGACAGGAATGGAGGGATGAGAAATATCAATCATTATAATGTTTTTTGTTGCACATTGCGACACCTTAGTTGTTCATTGATTGCTTTCTCATATGTGCCTTGACTGCGGGCGTTCAGCTGACCGAGTAACCCCTTGCTTGAGCCAGCGACCTTGGGTCATCATAAGTTGGTGATCTTTTGCTCAAACCAGATGAGCCCACGCTCAAGCTGGCGACCTCGGGGTCTCGAACCTGGGGTCTCGAACCTGGGTCCTTGGCATCCCAGTCTGACGCTTTATCCACTGTACCACCACCTGGTCAGGCTAGATTATGATTTTATAACTGTGTTAGGATAGATAAGTGACTTAGATGAGGGTATGTTTTGACTTACATGAAAATTCGGGTTATGTCACTGTTGCAGAAACAGAACTATGTCGTAACCCAAGGACCACCTACCTGTATTGCCAGAACTAAAAGTAAAAAATAGAGGCCTGGCCTTTGGTGGTGCAGTGGATAAAGCATTGACCTGGAAAGCTGAGGCCACTGGTTCAAAACCCTGGGCTTGCCTGGTCAAAGCACATGCAACAACCAATCACTGAGAGTGAAGCAAGTATGGATTGATAGTTCTTGCTCCAGCCCCCTCTCTGTAAAATCAATAAATAAAATCTTTAAAAAAAATAAATAAAAGTAAGAAATATAGTGCAAGAGAGTGAAAACACAATCCATGGAAGGGAGGAAAATTTTTGCGAATTGTATGTCCAATAAGGAACTTGTATTGAAATATAAAGATAGCTTATAACTTAATTATAAAAAGTCAAGTAAGTCAATTTAAAAATGGCAAAGACTTGAATACCATTATTTCCCTATGTATAAGACGCACCTTAATTTTGGGACCCGAATTTTGAAAAAAAATGTATTACATAAAGTTATTGAACTCAAGTTTTATTCATCATAAAATTCATGCAACTCCTCATCACTGTCAAAACTCCCATCCATTAGCTTGTGCTCATCTGTGTCTGATGACGAATCACTGTCTTCAACAATGAGTGCGAAAACAAGCATGAAAAAGTGGGAAATGCAAGTAAAAAAAATCTACAACTACTGTATAAGACGCACCCAGTTTTTAGACCCCAAAATTTTTGAAAAAGTGTGCATCTTATCCATGGAGCAATACGGTACCTATTTTTTTCAAGAAGACATGCAGATGACCTAAAGAGTTTAAAAAGATGCAGAAAACCATTAGTCATTAAGGTAATGCAAATGAAACAGTAATGACATACCACTTCACAATCTCTAAGATGGCTAGAATCAAAAGGTCAGCCATTATGTCCCTAGGTAACAGAATTCCTTTCATATGAAAGCCCTGAATATAGAAATCTTTAGGTAAAGAAAGTAAATTAGAGATTGCCTAAAGTTAGGGATTGGAGAGGAAGATCGGCAGTTTGGGAATTATAGCTAAAGGAGAAAGGGGGTTCTCTTTGAGGTGATGAAAATGTTCAAAAATTGACCGGGGATGATGTCATGTATCTGCTAATACACTGAAAATCATTGAATTGTACACTTTAACAAGGTGCCATGTATAGCATGTGCATTTATCTTAATAAAAC
Organism: Saccopteryx bilineata; assembly: GCF_036850765.1. NCBI lineage: Eukaryota > Metazoa > Chordata > Mammalia > Chiroptera > Emballonuridae > Saccopteryx > Saccopteryx bilineata. The sequence goes on along the minus strand of NC_089490.1, from coordinate 146,497,017 downwards.
TTAATAAAGGCATCAAGAACTTTGCAATGTGTTGTGTATTGGTTTAATATTATTTCAAATCCACTTTTTATGACAAAAATGAAATTGTTTTTAAGAGTAAGGTTGTTTTGATCTAAGAATGAATTGACTTTTTATAAGTAGTTTTGGTATAAAGAAACTACTAGGATGTCATCATAGATGTCTGAGGCTGTGGATAAGCACTCAGTAGTTTAGCTGCGGCGGGTCCCTGCTGGGGGCTTATGGATAAGAACATATGAAGAACTGCCTATGGCTAGGAGACACTGAGACTATAAATAAAAACATTTGTGAAGACCATCAATAGCGTTGGTCTGGGCAAGGCCGCCCTTTGCTGACCTAAATAGTTCTCTGAAGACCACTGGCCATTAGCTCCAGCCAAGATAAAGGTGAGCCTTTTACCAGTAGTGGCTCAAATCCTGAAGTGGTCCTTGGAAGGTCATTTTGCCTGTCAGTACCAGCACAGTCCTTCCCTTCCAACATGCTCTCACAATGGGACTTTTATTTTGTATTGGCAGCTCAGCTCTGGTAAGATAAGGTATCTTCCCTGAAAACCAACTCATAGAAACTGAATTTGGACTTGATTGCTTTCATTTCTTAAGGACCAAATGAGTGGGGTTGGGAAAGCTTTGGATGGAAAACTCAAGGGTTGCAAGGATCAAGATTAAAATGGGGCTGGTCTCCTTATTACAGACAGTGAGGCCCCATTTACATAAGTGACTTTCTGAACAAAGGTCAGAGTTCTATGAGTGGCCTCTGTGGACGAAAAAGGGGTCACAGGCCGAACCTGAGGAGCTTAGGGAAAGCCTGCATGGTTGGCCTTACAGACTCAGGGACCTAAAAGGAAACACACAGGATGATCTGAAATGGAAACTTCTTAACTGAATGAAGTTTATGGTGGGTAGTCATGTACTAGGGAGTTATTCTCTATCTGAACTAAGGTCAGTGCTTTCTTTGAAGCCTATTGCCTTTTGCATCTGCAATAATGTATTTAATAACATGCCTTTGAAATGTAGGGGTAATCTTTTTTCTGCCCCCCTCAAGGCATTCCACCACAGCATGAACCAACAAACCCCTTCATTGTTATATGTTAATTAACCTATCTTGTGCCTTCTTGTGTAAAACAAGTTTCAGTATAGACACATTTACTTCTTACCCAATCCCAAAGAGTTCCCCACTTTACTTTCTCCCACCTCCCTAATTTGTCACCAATCTCATGTAACCCTTACGTCTTCCCCTTTGATTCTGATGTATAACATAAGTGGTGAAACTGCCATTTTGGGGAGCATTTTCTCAATCTGTTGAGACTTCACTTCCTGGCAATTGTCAACTGTTTGGATCAAATAAACTCATAAAAATTCTTACAGGTTTGGAAGTTGTTTTATTTTTTACATTGACACCTCCTCGCCTTGTACCAAGCCTTTGATTCCTACTGGACATCAGACCCTCCCGTTCAGTGTGACTAGGCCTGGAGCAAGTTCTATACTTAACTGTTTCATTTAGAAAATGAATCATAAATTCTCTGTGCACGCCTATGCTCATCTGTTAACAAAGAGCTAGGCAAAAATAATGAGAAAAAAAAAGTGCTACTTACAGGCAAATACGCCAGCATAGGTCAGATTCCTGCTCTCCCGAGAGGGCTGGTCGGTTGAGCCACCACTCTGCTCAGTGAGTGTCACTCAGGCATGAGGAGGTGGGTCTTGTGAACTGTCCAATCAGAGGCAACCTGGGTGAGGTGGGTGGGACAGCGCCAAGCTAGGTGTGTTCTTCCCTCCTTGCTCATACGTTGCGTGAGGTTGGGAATCGCGTGCACATAACGGTCCCTAGTGTGCCTGCTGCAGTCTGTGCTGGTCGTGGGCATCTTGGGCAGGGCTCAAGGAGACTCAGGAAACCTGGAAATGGTGAGTGTGCGGGACGAGTGAGGAAATTGGACGGACTGGTTGGAATCGGCGGGAACAGGAAGTGGGAACGGCCTCTCCACGGTGTCCTATAGAGTCTGTGGTCCAGATTCCACTTGGGCTCCGGGGGGTACCGCGGTCTCCTCCCATCACTGCGTGGCGACTGCGCTGGGCACCTTTTTGGGCAGCTCTGCATCCGCAGCCCCGCCTCTCCCCAGATTATGCGGTGACCACCAGGGTCATCAGGGGACAATTGTGACTCGGTTTCCGGGGTTCTGTATGGGAGAAGCTCTGGTCTGTGGGGTCCCGAGTCTCTGTGTTATGACGGGTGATGCAGGTACCTGATTGCCGTTGGAGGATAAAGCAGGTTTTAAAAGAGAGAGGCCAGGGTGTGGGAGCCACTGTGAAAGAAGCGAAAAGTGCACATCTGAGTGGACGTAGGCCGACTGCAAAGTGGATTTGCGCATGCAGTCATTTATATAGTTCTTGGGATTTTATGTGTTTCCAAGATGGGGGAGTGCTGTTTCCAAACTTTGCGCTGCCAAACTTTGACTCCGCCTTCTGGATGGGCGGTGGCCTTATTCCTAATAGGGTCCATTCCGGAAGTGTCATGGCTCTTGTCCCCCGCTCAACCACTCTTGTGGTGCCAGTTTTCATTGTATTGGAATGATCTGGTTCTAGCCATGCCGTGGTGGTGGTGTTGACCTCTACAACCACTGCTGGGGCGGGCTTTCCTGCCTAAACTGTTTTCTCTTTGATCATGACTGCAGTTGGGGACTCTGGTGAGCAGATGCCGGTTCCCACATCCTCACTCGCTCCACTTGTCAGTTTCCCCAACTTCTCTGTATCCACCTCACCTCCTGTCTCCCCAGAGGGCGCCAGTTTTCTCCTGAGTTTTCCAAATGTTTGGAAGCAGGGGCTCAAATCCATGACCCTGTCCGCAAGCCTAGCTCCTCTGGGGACAGGCAGTAAAGCTCTAAATTTTCAAATTCCTCCCAAATTCTTAAATCCAAGTTCCTTTGTCCTCTGTGGTGTACTTCAAACAGATCTGATATTTAAATAGTTATCATTTTACCCAGAGCCATAGATGGTTCATTTTAAAATATTGTTTGTGAATATTTTACATGAGAGGAAATAGTATTATGACATCAAACTACTTTGCATGAAATCCTTGCGCTTCTCCCTCAGTATCTTTACTGGGTGCAGAGGTCCTATGGGAAGTCCTTTGGATGGAGGATCCGCTTTGAAAACTTTCCTGGGTGTTCTCTCCTGTCAACACTGCCCCATGTCCCCCACTCTCCTGCCCCTCCACCCCCGTGTTTGACACCTTGAAAACACTTATCAAAGCCACCGTTTTTCGAAAGGGTAAAAGGTATTTAATAGAGCGCAATAGTATAAAATATTTCCAAACAGGCAAGAAAAAAGGCAGATTTCCAAAAAAAAAATTCAAGTTTATCAATTTATTTGTTAAAAATTCTGGTTTCCCTGTTTTCTTTCCCTTAGCATGTGTAGTAAATTTCTGAAGGCTACTCTTTACTTGTGGGTGTTTTCAAATGAAATTCCAGGGCATAGATGTACAGACCAGAAATATTTGAGTATGATTAATTATTTATAAACCAATTTCTTGGCATGACAATAATAATTAACTGACATCTTTTTTTTTTCCCCTGAAAAGAACAGATATTTGACGTTTTCTTGTTGAGCTAGCAAAGTGCCTTACAATTTTCTTCTCTCTTTTTCACATGAATGTTGGATTTGTGATTTTGCTGGATTGTTCAGACACTAATTTTGTGTCATTTATTTTATTTATTTATTTTTAAGATTTTTTTTTTTATTATTCATTTGAGAGAGGAAAGAGAGAAAGAGAAGGGAGACACAAGGGGGGAGGAGCAGGAAGGATCAACTCCCATATGTGCCTTGACTGGGTTAAGCCCAGGGTTTTGAACCAGCGACCTCAGCATTCCAGGTCGATGCTTTATCCACTGCGCCACCACAGGTCTAATTTTGTGTCATTTAAATATTAAAATTGTTCCAAAGCCACAACACTGACCCAACCCAAGGCCCCCTTGAGCCTGCAAAAGGGAAGAACTTGAAGGCCCAGTTAGTTTTTAGTGGGGAGCATCCCGGTGCAGATGTCCTATTGCTCACACCCACCAGGGAAGGACCTGTACCTTCCTTGAGAGAAGTTAAAACTCTGGAAAACTGGGGGTGCATGTTCGCATGGTGGAAGGGCGGATGTCCTTTCCTAGGCTGTGGGTGTAGTTTCTTCTTTTTTTGTGCATGGTTGTGGTTTCTTATGTCTAGCCATTTTTAGATCTTATGTTTGAGTTTTGCATCCACAGTGTAGGTGCACTGAGAGTGTAATTTATGTCCATGGAGAAATCTGTGAAGATTAGGGGTTCTGTCTCCTGGACAAAGGGTTTATGAATTTGGATGGTCTTGTGGGTGAGAACTGAAACTGAATCGGGTTGAGAGTTTCCTCACTGTGAAAAGTGGAAGCCTGGGGGAGGGAGCGCTTCCATGCTCACAGGAGAGGAGAGGGTGGTAGAGCTCCCAGGGGTCACTTTAGTCCAGCTCAGGTGTCTCTCCCTACTCACCCAGAGATTGTCCCAATCCAGGGCTTGTATCTCAACCAGGAGTGTGCATGTGTTATGTTTAATTTTCTGAATGTGTTTCCTTCTGAAATAAAGGGAAGCAGGTGACATATCTTTTTTTTTATTCCAGTATTTATGTTTCTTTTCTTGGAATTCTTTCTCTGTCAAATATTGTATCCCTTTGATTCTAGTGCCCATTAGCATCTGGACTTTTAATGTGTAAACTGATTGGGAGATATGATATAAGCCACAAAAATTATGGAACTAAATAGTATTTTTTTTTAATTAGGCAAGGAAATCTTAAGATGTGAGATGGGTCAGTTTCAGTATTCATGTGCTTTTTTTCCATTTTGAGGTCATAATTGTGCCTGTTCCTACAGTACTTTGACATTTAAAGGCTACACTAGTTTTAATTTATTTTGATGACCGTGAGGGAAAAATCAATTGAATTTGTATTTTTAGTGATATGAGGAAAATGTCTCAAAGCTTATGTAAATTGTTGTAATTCCTAGACCTTTTCAGGACTTAATTTGCAAAACCCTAGTGCATTTGTTTTCAGTTGTAGTTGACATATTTATATCAGTTTCAGGTGTACAACATAGCATTAGACATTTATATAATTTACAAAGTGATTATCTCAATAAATCTAGTACCCATTGAACACTATACAATATTATTGACTATATTTCCTATGCTAATCTTGAGATCCCCATGACTATTTTGTTGCTTCACTTTAGTTGTTCATTGCTTGCTTGTGCATGTGTAAGTGCCTTGACCAGGCAAGCCCAGGGTTTCAAACTAGTGACCTCAGCATTCCAGGTCAATGCTCTATCCGCTGTGTCACCACAGGCCAGGCTCCCCATGACTATTTTGTAACTACCAATTTGTACTTGTTAATCCCTGTTTTTCACACACACCTTCGCTCCCCCTCCCATCTGACAACCATCAAAATATTCTCTGTATCTATGAGTTTGTCTCTGTTTTGTTTTTTCTTTTCTTTTGGTTTATAGATTCAACATAGAAGTGAAATTGTATGGTATTTGTCTTTGACTTATTTCACTCAGCACAATACCCTCTAGGCCCATCCATGTTGTACATGGAAAAGAAATTGTAGGGCCAGTAGTCGCCGCCATCATGGCCATGCACTTGTAGGTTCTCATTGGATTTGGGCAGACGGTAAAGAAACAGTGGAGCCAAAGAATGGTAGGCCACTTCTTTATTAAAGTCTCGCATTGGCCGATGAGCAACACACACAGAGAACACACTTCCCTTTCACTCAGGGCTCCCAAAGCTACTGATATACTCTCCAGTTCCACAACCAGGAGAATCTTCTCCGATTTCTCCTAGAATCAAAGGCCCCACCAGTCTTAGTGAAGCTCGCAAAGCCCCTCACCTCTGGTTCCCCATCTGCACACCTTCTCTTTCCCTGCCAACATGGCCTCTTTCCCATCACAGCATTATCTGCTCCTTCTGCTCCTCTCTGCAAACATGGCTTCTCTCTTGCCTCTTCTCTTTCTTCTCTCCTTTTCAAAACTTTCTGGTGCAGAAACCTCTCCTTCAGCAAACGGTAGCAAAATAAAGGCCCTTCCCAAGCAGGAAGGTAATTTGCAATTTCACAGATCACATATATCTGGCACTGCCCAACCGTCAATGCAAACTATAAGCGAACAAACATAAAAATCATATTTTACAACTTATTTGACCAACAGATGCCATTCTTTTTTTATGGCTGAGTCATATTCCATTATATATATGTGCCACTTCTTTATCTAGTCAACTTTCCATATCTTGGCTGTTGTAAATAATGCTGCAATGATCATATGGGTGCATAGTCTTTTAAAATTAGTGTTTTGGGTTTCTTCAGATAAATACCCAGAAGTGGAATTGCTGGGTCCTTCTTTGTCACTTGTTATATCTCTTTGTTGAAGTTCTCACTGCCTTTGTTTTAAAGTTTTGTATGGTGTAAGTACTATTACTACAGCTTTTTTTGTTGTTTCCATTATCATGAAATATCTTAGACCAGTGGTTGGCAAACTCATTAGTCAACAGAGCCAAATATCAACAGTACAACGATTGAAATTTCTTTTGAGAGCCGAATTTTTTAAACTTAAACTATATAGGTAGGTACATTACTATTAACTTAATTAGGATACTCCTAAGCTGGCCTATGTTAAACACTCAAGGGGCCAAAGAGCCGCATGTGGTTTGGGAGCTGTGGTTTGCTGACCCTTGTCTTAGACCAGGGGTCCCCAAACTACGGCCCGTGGGCCACATGCAGCCCCCTGAGGCCATTTATCCGGCCTCCGCCGCACTTCCGGAAGGGGCACCTCTTTCATTGGTGGTCAGTGAGAGGAGCATAGTTCCCATTGAAATACTGGTCAGTTGGTTGATTTAAATTTCTTTATTTTAAATATTGTATTTGTTCCCGTTTTATTTTTTTTACTTTAAAATAAGATCTGTGCAGTGTGCATAAGGATTTGTTCATAGTTTTTTTTATAGTCTGGCCCTCCAATGGTCTGAGGGACAGTGAACTGGCCCCCTGTGTAAAAAGTTTGAGGACCCCTGTCTTAGACAATCCCTTTACTTTCAGTCTGTGAGTCTTTCAATCTGAAGTGAGCAGAAACCATATTGAAGGATCTTGTTTTAGTGTGCATTTAGCCACCCTATGTCTTTTGATGGTTGCATTTAGAGCAATTGTTGATAGGTATTTATTGCCATTTTATTTATATTTTTTAATCTATTTTTCTTTTTCTTACAGAAGTTCCCTTAATTCCCTTAACATTTTTTTGCTTCCTCTAATATACTATTGATTGCCTCTAATATAGACTTGATTTCCATATTGTATTCTTCATTTCTGACTGGTTCATTTTTGTTTTTATCTCCATTTTTATGTTTTATATCTCTTTGTTGAAGTTCTCACTGAGATCATTGAGCATACTTATAACCAGTGTTTTGAATTGTTTATCTGGAGATTGCTTGTCTCCATTTTGTTTAGTTTTTTTTCTGGAATTTTGTTCTGCTCTTTCATTTGGGTTGTGTTTCATTGTCTCTTCATTTTGGCTGCCTGCCTGGGTTTGTTTCTATGTATTAGGTAGAGCTGCTCAGTCTCTTGTTCTTGGTGAGTGGCCTTATGTAGAAGGTATGTTATGGAGCCCACTGATGCAGTCTCTTTGGTCACCTGTGCCCCCTGCTCCAGGGGTGTTTGTTGTGTGGGCTGTGTGCACCCTCCTGTTGTAATTCAGCATTGATTGCTGTAGGCATGTCAATGGGAGAGATTTACCTCAGGCTAATTGGTTGTGACAGCTGGCAGTGACTACAGGGGGGAGCTGTTGGGCAGGGGCTGACCCTACAGAGCAGCGTTTGCCTTAGTGGGGCTCTGTGTCTGGTGACACTGCCCCCTCTGTGTGTGTCATTTGTGGAGGTGGCCAGGAAGAGCTCTTGTGTGCTCTGAAACTGACCAAAGGCTGTATTGGTTTTCGGGCCTCATGGATGTGCCCAGGAAAGGTTAAGCTGTGAACTGAGGCCAACCACTAGTGAACTGAGGCCAGCTGAGCTTGGGGCTGCTTATAGTAAAAGATACAGAGCACGCTGAGGCCAGGTGCTGCTTTTTTGGAATTTGTGAACCTCTGAGAGATTTTAGGAAAGGCTGTAGTGTGAGCCAAGACAGGCCATTTGTGTGGAAAAGCCGCTGGAAGTGGAATGGGAGGACTGAGAAGTTGGAGGGACAGAGTCTCAGGGAATCACCAGGGCAGGGGGGAAACAGCCAGGCTGAGGGAGACTCAGACATGGCACCTGCCTGTACCAGCAAGAGGAAGGTTCAGTAAAGGAACAATAGCTTCTTCCAGAGCTTCTGTCCAGGAGAAAGCTGCCCCTCCAGCTATTACCTCAGTGCCAGACAATCCAGTTCCTCCCCATATGTCCCTGGTGCTTTAAAAAAAATTGTCTTTATTCATTTTTAGAGAGGAGAGAGAGAGAGAGACAGAGAGGGAGAGAGAGAGACAGAGAGAAAGGGAAGGGGGGAGGAGCTGGAAGCATCAACTCCCATATGTGCCTTGACCAGGCAAGCCCAGGGTTTTGAACCGGCGACCTCAGCATTTCCAGGTCGACGCTTTATCCACTGCGCCACCACAGGTCAGACCCCCTGGTGCTTTTTGAGCTGCTGCCCCAACACTGGAGCTCAGAGTAGTTGAGGTCATAAGCAAGTAAGTTTGTAAACTGGTCCCTTAAGAGGAACACCTGGGATTCCAGGAGCCCTTTGTCTCACTCAGGCACGATCTGTGCTGGTTTTCAGAGCCAGAAGTAATGGGAACTTCTCTTGTCGGTTTTGGAACCCTGGGCCAAGGAGCTTGATGTGGGGCTGGGGCTCTCTGCCATTCAAGGGGGGACCTCCACAGCTGAGATATCCCTCCCCAATTTTTGAACACCACACAAGGGTGTGGGACGAGCTTGTTCCATGTCTCTGCCCATTTTACCAGTCTGAATGTGGACTTCTGTTCACCTAGATTTCAGGCAGTTCTCAATTATGGTTGTTATGTGGTTTTATTGTAATTTTGATGTGGTTGAGGGATGAGGATGTATGTTATGTACCACATTTACCTATGCTGCCATCTTGACTGAAAGCCCCTAGGGCAGGGGTCCCCAAACTTTTTACACAGGGGGCCAGTTCACTGTCCCTCAGACCGTTGGAGGGCCGGACTATAAAAAAAACTATGAACAAATTCCTGTGCACACTGCACATATCTTATTTTAAAGTAAAAAAACAAAACGGGAACAAATACAATATTTAAAATAAAGAACAAGTAAATTTAAATCAACAAACTGACCAATATTGCAATGGGAACTATGCTCCTCTCACTGACCACCAATCAAAGAGGTGCCCTTCCAGAAGTGCAGCAGGGGCTGGATAAATGGCCTCAGGGGGCCACATGTGGCCCGCGGGCCATAGTTTGGGGACCCCTGCCCTAGGGCATTATTCTATGCTACTCATTTCTAAAAATATTCCCCAGTGTGATATATAGTGAGGGACAAATTATTATGCCCCTTGTTCTTTTAGTTAGAAAGATATTTGTATTTTATGGCTTCTCTTTTTCTATTTGTTAATATTTAAAGTATTAAATCTTGTAGTGGTTTCCTATGTAGAAAAGTTAAAATTAATTTTTAAAAGCAAAAGTTAATTTAAAACAATGTTGAAAATAGGAAAATATGGTAGATATTTATTTCCCTCTTGAGTTTAACTCATGAATGGGAAGGTTAAAAGTATACCTAAGAAGACTCCCTGCCCACTCTTAAATAACCAGGTCTGATCATTTCTTGCTCATCCTGTTTGTATTTCTTTATAAAACAAGCCAGTATGAATGCATATTTTTCTTACTCATGTTTGTTCTTGAAATGAGATTGGGTTCCACATATTTGATGTTGACTGCTGAAAACTTCAGCCTCACTCTTCCCTTTCCCCGTCCCTCTTACCCGTCAGGCTGCTGAGAGCCTAGGGACTCCTGCTCTGTGAGCTGCTGCTTGCTGGGGAACCTCTCCCCTGGGCAGTGCTGTCCTTTGTCGTATTGTTGACATCATATAGCCTGGGTTCTATATAGAGAGGACTGTGGGTTGACAGTTGGAGTAATTTTTAATTCTTTGGAAGCACGAATATGGGAATGGAGTCTGTAGTGGTTTTGGGTTGATGTCTTGGGTGGAAACTATCTGTGTTTAGAGTGAAGATTTGATTGAGTCTGGGGCCCTCTCAACATTAGAGGGGAGTTAAGGAAGTGAGTATAATTTTACCTGTGAATGAGGTGAGCTCATCAGATGGTCACTCCTCAAAAAGCAGGGTTTTCAGAAAGTGAGCTGATTCCACTCTCTTAATACCAGACAGCTCCTGGGACCCATAAGTAACTGTGCTACTGCTGTTCCTGTCTCTGCTGCAGCACAGATCCTGACCCTCTGAGTTAGGAGAAACAACACCCATATCCTCACTGTAACACAGCAAAATGGATTAATTTAAACCACTGGAGGAGGCTTGTAACCCTGATGGCAATGATATGAGACCTAGAGGAGAAAAAAGAAATATATTTTTGGGGTTGGGGCAAGAGAGCGAGAGAGAGGGAGAGAGATGAGAAGCATCAACTTGTAGTTGTGGCACTTTAGTTGTTCATTGATTACTTCTGATACGTACTTTGATTGGGGGGTTCCAGCTGAGCCAGTGACCCCTTGCTCAAGCCAGTGACCATGGGGCCACAACTATGACCCCACACTCAAACCAGCCATATTGGAGTTTTGAGTCTGAGACCTCAGCATCCCAGGTTGGTACTCTATCCACTGCGCCACCACCGCAGGTTCTGGAGGAGTATGTTTTATTAATACCAGTATTGACAGGATACCTTTCCCCAATACATATCCAGTGACCTAAAATACAAAAATTTAGGAAGATCAGAAGGGAAGGAAGAAGAGAAAATGATCTAGGGCAAATCCAAAATATAGTACAATAATTTGCATAACAAAAGAAGTAAGGTCTCTGCTTGGCTTTTGGTCCTCTACAACAGTGGTCCCCAACCCTCGGGCCGTGGACCGGTACTGGTCCGTGGGCCATTTGGTGCCGGTCCACAGAGAAAGAATAAATAACTTACATTGTTTCTGTTTTATTTATATTTAAGTCTCAACGATGTTTTATTTTTTAAAAATGACCAGATTCCCTCTGTTATATCCGTCTAAGACTCACTCTTGACGCTTGTCTCATAAGTTCAACAATTATATTTAAAAATACCACAGTTTTTATGCTGGTCGTATAATTTTATTTTGTGCATTTATCTGTCCCACCCTAAAGGCTGGTCTGTGAAAATATATTCTGAAATTAAACCGGTCTGTGGCCCAAAAAAGGTTGGGGACCACTGCTCTACAACATAGGTTTGAATTAATATTAACATTTCTCGGCCCTGGCCGGTTGGCTCAGCGGTAGAGCGTCGGCCTAGAGTGCGGAGGACCTGGGTTCGATTCCCGGCCAGGGCACACAGGAGAAGCGCCCATTTGCTTCTCCACCCCTCCGCCGCACTTTCCCTCTCTGTCTCTCTCTTCCCCTCCCGCAGCCAAGGCTCCATTGGAGCAAAGATGGCCCGGGTGCTGGGGATGGCTCTGTGGCCTCTGCCCCAGGCGCTAGAGTGGCTCTGGTCGCAACATGGCGACGCCCAGGATGGGCAGAGCATCGCCCCCTGGTAGGCAGAGCGTCGCCCCTGGTGGGCGTGCCGGGTGGATCCCGCGTGCCGGGTGGATCCCGGTCGGGCGCATGCGGGAGTCTGTCTGACTGTCTCTCCCTGTTTCCAGCTTCAGAAAAATGAAAAAAAAAAAAAAAAAATTAACATTTCTCATGCACTAATTCACAAAACTTCAGGTAGTTAAAATAGGTGTCAACTTACAGATATACCTGGGGATCCCTCTAAATTTAAGGGATCCCTTGTCATTTTAGGGGAATTTTGGAATATAACACGGAGGACAAATATGTATATTTTGCCTTAACCAGCAAAACTTTTGCTTTTCCTAAATTTTTCATAGTCATATCAGCCATTGTCTAAAATATTCCTTGGTGAGCAGGAAAGCTCTGAAGTCATGATTCATAAATTAAATTGTTACTCCAAATTGGCTTGACAGAATGATTAGTTTGATCATTTATTGAGCTTCCTGTTAGTATTTTTTTAATATAAGAACAAGCCATTGCAAACACGTATTTTTCTTACCCATGTTTACTTTTTTGATGAGTGGTAAGGTTCCACAGACACCCCCTCCTTCAAGTTAAATAAGTTAGTATGGCTCTGTGTAAATTAAATCATTGAAAACCCGTATAAGAAATCTATTTAGGACAAAGTATTTATCCCCAATATGCTTCTTTTAGAAGCCTTATTTGGTCTGTTCTTGAATCTGGAAAGACTGAATGATGTCCCACAGTGGGTTATGGCAACCTTGAGCAATAAAGCAGCAAATAAAACCCTATTCCCAGTCCCCGACATTGTGGAAATTATCTTTCTTTTTTTTTCTTTTTTTCAATGAGAGGAGGGGAGGCAGAGACTCCCACATGCGTCCCAGCCAGGATCCACCCAGCAAACCCAGTAGGGGGCTATGCTCTGCCCATCTGGGCAGTTGCTCTGTTGTTCAGCAACTGATCTCTTCTTAGAACCTGAGGTGAAGGCCATGAAGCCATCCTCAGTGCCTGGAGCCAACTTGCTCCAATTGAGCTTATGACGGAGGGAGGAGAGAGGTGTGGGGAGAGAGAGAAGCGAGAGGGTGAGGGGTGGAGAAACAGATGGATGCTTCTTCTTTGTACCCTGACTGGGAATCGAACCTGGAACATCCACACACCGGGCTGATGCTCCACTGCTGAGCCAACCAGCCAGAGCCTGAAAGAGGAGGTATGGAAATTATTGGCACTATTCACTCAGCAACTGGAACATATTGTTTTCATAGGTTTAAGTATGTGTGTTCTGTTCCATGCTTATTTTAATAGACTCTCAGCTACACTTGGCCTTGACCTTTGAGGGGACATGATACCCCTTTACCTGGTTACCCTCAGGGAACTTCAGCACCATTACCACTGCTCGCAGTCTCAGCACCTGTATCCACTTTGCTCCAGGGGCACAGGTATGACATGATATCCTCCTTTGAGGACATTTGCTTTACCTTCATGCAGAACATACAAATATTGTGAAAAAGAGTTTGCAAACAGTGGATGGGCCATTGATCCCCACATTACCTGTGGAAGTACTTATTACCTTGGTTAAGTTTAAGTTCTCTCAGATGATTGCTGCTTTTGGACAGTGAAAAAATAGCAACAGTCCCTCAGCACCCACAGCATCTGTCCGATTCCTTTGGCGTTGGGGAGGCAATGTGTTCCTTGTTTACAAATTTACTTGATATTCCCTGTATGCAGTGACTGACAAATTGGCCCACCTTGAGGGCACCCCTTCCACAGAAGGCTCCAGACTGTTTAAATTGCCATACAACGGGTATTCCTATTAGTGCCTGGAGTCACCTTCACTGTAGAGGCTTTGTTCACCTCTCATGCCTCCTGGAGTTACACATGAAGGTCTTAAGTTGTCCATAGGCTTCTAATGCAAGAACTTGCCCTAGTCCCCACACTGTCTGCCATAGGAACTGCAGTTATCATCATGTACTGGGATCTCTTGAAAATAAACACACTCTTAAACACTGAGCATGTGACCCTTGGCTGAGATGATTATTATCTTTGGCCTGGGAAACAACATCTCATCAGGTAAGGATACCTACTGGTATGTCCATGTGACATGATGGAGCCAACTCTTGGCCCTGTAGCTTACGCCACCTGCAGGATGATGGCCTCTTTTCTTTTCAGTCTATTGAAAGATGTTATGATGTTGGAAAAAGTCACCATCCTCCTAAATGGAGAGTTTCCTCAGGAGTTTCTTGGAATTAACTGAATGTACAGCCCTAGGAGGTCACTAACAGACTTTAAGGACAATATCACACATGCTTGCCTGTTGAAGCTATGTGGAGAGTTGCTGATCTTCATCTCTTAATTTGGACAGTCCTGATAAAGGACCCAGCTCCAGGGTCAAACAACTCACCAAACATCAGGCAGTCTTCTTACTACTGGCCCAAAAGTGGCCCCATCTACATGTATCCACAGACTACTGGACAGTTGTTTACGAATTGCCCTTTGTAGTAAAAGAACTTTAGGAATCTCTTAATTCAGATACCCAAAATATAAATCTAGGTAAAACTTGTCTGTACATGTACTAAGTCCACAGTACAAGGTCTCACCAGGACACTCCTCATCCATGGGAGTTCTAGACTCTACTGATAGTAACAATGGCATTCTCAGAATACACAAGAACTACACTCCAATAAGGCTTTCTGTGGGCGTCTCATCTCCCTTATTGGTCTCAGACTATAGAGCAGGGGTAGTCAACCTTTTTATACCTACTGCCCACTTTTATATTTGTTAGTAGTAAAATTTTCTAACCGCCCACCGGTTCCACAGTAATGGTGATTTATAAAGTAGGGAAGTAACTTTACTTTATAAAATTTATAAAGCAGAGTTATAGCAAGTTAAAGCATATAATAATAATTAGTTACCAAGTACCTTATGTAGGATTTTCGCTAAGTTTGGCAGAATAAATCTTTATAACAACTTACTATAGTTAAATCTATCTTTTCATTTATACTTTGGTTGCTCCGCTACTGCCCACCATGAAAGCTGGAATGCCCACTAGTGGGCAGTAGGGATCAGGTTGACTACCACTGCTATAGAGCATCATATTGGCTTACTGAAGTTAAGTTCTGATCAGTTAAATGATATATGACCTGTTTCATTCATGTCAGTCATCGGGGGTGAGTTGTAATGATTCTGTCTTCATTTTTTTTTTTTTTTTTAATAGAGAAAGAGGCGAGAGATAGGAAGGGAGAGATATGAGAAGCATCAACTAAGGTTGAGGCACCTTAATTGTTCATTGATTGCTTTCTGATAGTACCTTGATGAGGGCCTCCAGCTGAGCCAGTGACCCCTTGCTGAAGCCAGTGACTTTGGGCTCTTGCCAGCGACCATGGGGTCATGTCTATGATCCCATGCTCAAGCTGGTGAGCTGTGCTTAAGCTAGCGACCATGGGGTCTCAAACCTGGGTCCTCAGCATTCCAGGCTGACTCTTTATCTACGCCACTGCTTGGTCAGGCATCTTTTTTTTTTTAAAGAGCAATTTTAGGTTTACAGAAAAGGTGATCAGAAAGTACAGAGAGTTCCCACATCACATCACATCACCTGTGTATCCACACAGTTTGCACAACTTGTGTTGTACATCTTGTGTGACTGGTATATTTGTAACAGTTGCTCAGCCAATACTTACGCATTAAAATGAACTTTTTACATTAGTATTGACTCTTGTTATGGGATCTGTGGGTTTTGGCAGATGTTTAATGACATTTATTTTTCATTTCTGTATTCTATAGTTTTACTTCCCTGAAGATCCCTTGTGCTCACCTATCGATTCATCCCTCCGTCCAACCTCAAGTCTTTCAAAACCAGGGATCTTTTTATTGCTTTATTATGCTTTTGTTGTAAAATACTTAGAATCATACAGTGTGTAGCCTTGTTAGAATGGCTTCTTTCACTTTGCAAAGTACTTTTAAGATTCTTCTATGTGTTTTCATGGTTTAATTTCATTTTCACTGAATGGTATTTCATCATATGGACTTACGACTGATTTTTTTTAAGCAAGAGAGAGAGAGACAGACAGACAGACAGACAGGGACAGATAGGAAGGGAGAGAGATGAGAAGCATCAGTTCTTCATTGTGGCACCTTAGTTGCTCGTTGATTGCTTTCTCATATGTGCCTTGACCATGGGCGCTAGCTGAGCCAATGACCCTCAAGCCAGCGACCTTGGGCTCAAGCCACTGACCTTTGTACTCAAGCCAGCGACCATGGGGTCATGTTTCTGATCCCATGCTCAAACCAGTGACCCTGTTGTGCTCAAGCTGGTGAGCCCATGCTCAAGCTGGATGAGCCCATGCTCAAGCCAGTGACCTTGGGGTTTCAAACCTGTGTCCTCAGTATCCCAGGGCAACGCTCTATCTACTGTGCCATTGCTTGGTCAGGCTGATTCTTTGCTTCTTGATGGACATTTTGCTTAACTCTAACCCTTGCTAATTATTAATAAAGCACTTACAAACATTCTTGTGTAGGCTTCTGTGTGAATATAAGATTTCAACTCATTTAGGTCAATACCTGGAGATGTGATTCCCAGATCTTACTGTATGTAGTAAGAGTACATTTAGTTTTGACAATGTTCCTGTCTCTAATGTAGGCATGCCCAATTCCGTTCCTACCAGCATTGCATGAGGATGACCTGCGGCTTCACACTGGCACCAGTATTTGGTGTTCTGAGCATTTAATAAGTATGTGGTAACATCTCATTGTTTTATTTGTGATATCCCAAAAACATATGTTGAACATGTTTTCATATTGCTTCTTTCCTATCTGTACTTTTCTTTGATGAGTACTTTGATCTGCACTTTTCTTTGGGTCTTGTGCTCATTTTTATTTAAATGTTTTGTCTTATTGCTGGACCTGAAGAGGTTTTTTTTATTTTTTGGATAGTAGTCACTTGTCAGTTTTTATAAAACATTTTCTCCTAGGTTGTGACTGTTTATTTTCTTTTCATTCTCTTAGCATTTTTGCAGAGCATGAGTTTTTTATTTTAATGAAGTGAAACATTTTTTTTCTTTATGGATTTTTTTAGTGTCTCATCTAAAAATTCATTGAAGACAACATTACTTATATTTTCTCCTATGCTATCTTCTAGGAGTTTTTCACTTTTGCATTTTACATTTAGATCTATATTTTGAGTTAATTTTTGTAAAAAAATTAAAGTCTGCATTTATCTTCCTTTTGTGTGTGTTTTTGTGTTTGTATGTGGATATCCATTCTTTCCAGCACTATTTATTTAAAAGACTTTATTCTTCCATTTAGTCCATTGTTAACTATCAGTTCACTATTTTTGTGTGGGTTTGTAGGAAAACAGTTAACTAGGGCAGTGGTCGGCAAACTCATTAGTCAACAGAGCCAAATATCAATAGTACAACGATTGAAATTTCTTTTGAGAACCAAATTTTTTAAACTTAAACTATACAGATAGGTACATTCCTTATCGAGGTAGTGCCTGCATGTGGTATTTTGTGGAAGAGCCACACTCAAGGGGCCAAAGAGCCACATGTGGCTCACGAGCCGTGGTTTGCTGACCACTAGACTAGTGTATCCTTAAACTTTGCTAAATTAAAGTATATCCTTAAACTTTGCTATATTATTTTAAATTTCAGGTGTTATCTCTGTTCTTTCAGAATATTTACATAGATAGTCATGTAATATGGAACAAAGAGAGTTACTTATTGCTTCCTAGTCCGTGTACCATTTCTTTCTTAAGCTTTTCTTTTTATATAGGTAAGGCTTCCACTGCAGTGTCAAATTGAATTAGTGAGAGGAAACCTCCTTGCCCTGTTCCTAATCTTACCAGAACAGCATCTAGTTTCTCACAATTAAGTACGATATGAGCTTCAGGTGTTTTGTAGATGTTCTTTCTGAAGAAGAAACAGCACTCTTCTATTCTTGGTTTGTTATTAAAAATGGATGTTGGGTGGATTCAAAACTTTTTTCATGTCCTTTCCCTTCCTATTAAATCTAATAGTAGGCCCTGGCCAGTTGGCTCAGTGGTAGAGTGTCGGCCTGGCGTGCAGGAGTCCTGGGTTCGATTCCTGGCCAGGGCACACCGGAGAAGCACCTATCTGCTTCTCCATCCCTCTTCCTCTCCTTCCTCTCTGTCTCTCTCTTCCCCTCCCGCAGCCAAGGCTCCACTGGAGCAAAGTTGGCCCAGGCACTGAGGATGACTCTGTGGCCTCTGCCTCAGGCGCTAGAATGGCTCTGGTTGCAACAGAGCGACGCCCCAGATGGGCAGAGCATCGCCCCCTGGTGGGCGTGCCGGGTGGATCCTGGTCGGGCACATGCGGGAGTCAGTCTGACTGCCTCCCCATTTCCAACTTCAGAAAAATACAAAAAAAAAAATCTGATAGTAATATGTATTTTCTGTCTTTCCTCTTTCCTAGTTATCTAAATTAATTGTTTCAAAGGACCAGTTTTTGGTTAAAAATAAGGAGTGTGGTTTTTTATTTTAAAACTTTAAATATTTCACTCTACTCTGATTGCTTGCATGGTTTTGGGAAAGAAATATTATTTAAATTAAATATTTAAAAAATATAACTAAGGTGTATTTTCCCTCTGTCTTTTTTAAGTCTCTCATTCTTTTTTTCCTAGTTTGAATGTTATATACTTGGTGTGCATTGTCTTTAATGTTTAGAGGTCTCTGGGCTACTTGGATCTATAGTTTGCCATCCATGATTACTGTTTGGAAGACCGCAGCAACTCGTATGTCAGTTACTTCTGTTCCTTTCTGTCTTTCTTTTCCTTCAAGTGTTCCCACTATGTGTATTTCAATCTTCCATCATTGCTCTATAGTTCAAGGATATTGTTTTCTCTCTTGTTCTATTTTGTCCTTTCATTAGCCTCTGGTGAAAAAGACTTTTTCCAGTACAGACCTTGTTAAGGACAGAAAATTTAAGGAGTAGTTTTAAATGCCATTTTAATTTTTATCTTAGTAGTAGAGAGAGTGGTTTGCCTGTGATCTCAATGCTCTGATGGATCTAAGAAGAGTTATTTCAGGGTTTGTTTGTTTTTTGTTTTTTTCTATGGATTTGGGAATGACGATTTCCAAGAACCAGACTAGAAACCCGAATTCTCTGCTCAGTTGTCAATGATTGACAGATGACAGCTTTCCAGTTTCATCCCTCCTCATTCCGCTTTGACCCACATTTACACAGTGTGATGAGGGCCTTGGTGCTCCTTCCTTTAAAGGTGTCAGGAGATTCAGTCCTCTAAGATCCTGCTCGTGTGTGTGACCCAGAGCTCTAACCCACCCCCTGACTTCAATTATACAAAAAGTCCAGGCATCTCTTCTTGCTCTCAAGCCATTTCCTGCCTGCTGGAGCGGCCTGCCGTGCTCTCCCCACCCTTACCGACGTAACAAACCCTTCCTACCGTCCTGGCCGTGTGCGGTCAGCAGCTCAGGGATTGGACATAGGTTCAGGGCTTGAGATAACAATGCTGCCTTACTCCACGTGGGAGCTGGGAATTAGAGAACTTGGGAGTGCAGCTTCCAGGGTTGCTGGTCGAGAAACACTTTCTTCTGCAATTTAAAAATGGAGATTTTATGGTGTTTTGGAGAAAAGCACTTTTGAGTCCATCATGTGTGTTGTATTCATGGGCAGATTTGCCTTCAAACCGTTGTGGATTTCAATGAACACAATTGCAATTGGCAACTCTCAACCTGTTCCTTCATTCCTGCCGTAAAGAGCGCTTCTGGCGTATTGTTACTGTGTGTGCCGCATCTGCCGGTGATTGGCTGCAAGCAGCCCTGAGGCACGGAGTATTCTATACGGATTTTGCAGTCTAATTTTTGGTGCCTTTTTCCTAGTGCCTGAACTCTGTTTTAATTAACTTTCTAGCGTCAAATCAGTGATAGAAGGGAAGAACAATCAATGATAAATGTTACACAAATTAAAAACAATATGTCCTGGCAAGAGTATTTTCATATTCTGCCCACTGCATTGACTACTAAAGGCCTGGAGGATTTTAGGGACAAGAATCCAGCAGGACCTTAAAAGTTGGATTTCAACAGCTTTTCTAGACTCTCATGTGCAGTAGTGGGAACGGGAGAAAAGGCAGTTAGTTCTTCATTCTGCTTTTGTTGATTAAATATTATATTGATTTGATTCCCCCCTCATGGAGGGCTGTATATGATGGGTAATAACAAAGGAGATGAAAGAGGTTTTCTCACAAGGTATTGAAGGTCTTAATATTTGTTTCATATGTATAGTATTCTATTATTTCCCAACATTCTGTGGGCTCTGCAATGAGAGAACAATAAGATATAATGTGGTCACAGTAAAAATGTATAAACAATTTCCATGTCCATGATGCTGTTAATTTTGGGGTAGTAAGTGTGGGTGGGGAGTGAGTTTATGACGATCAGTTGTAGAATAAATATTTGGAGATGACAGAATCATATGTGACTTTTATATAGATGGAGGCTGGGTGTCCAGTGCTGTCAGTCTCACTCATCCTACTGTACACCTATTGGGACGTTTTAGGACTCAGTGGCCATTGAAGATGTATTTGTGACCTTCAGTCCAGAGGAGTGGGCCTTACTGGATCCTGCACAGAAGAAACTCTACAGAGATGTGATGCGGGAAACCTTCAGGAACCTGGCCTCAGTAGGTAAGGATCACACATTACCTTCACTCTGTCAATTAGAGAACAAGTCTTTCTTGCTTATCAGCGTTTTCCTTATCACAATCCAAGATTTGGATTGTGGTAGAGTAGGACATTCGTAAATAAACCAGGTATTGGTACAGCTAAAAATGAAACTAGAATCTAATAATTTTCTCTAATTTCTAATATTTTGGGGTCTTTTTTTTTCGGTCTACATTGAAGGGAAAAAATGGGAAGATCATGACATTGAATATCAGTACAGAAACAATGGGAGAAAACGAAGGTGAGTCTCACTCAACAAAAAGCAACAGCTCATGTGGGGATCCTGTTACATTATAAAACTTAAAAAGGAAACAAACTACCTTTGCTTCAAATTTAGGTATTATTAAAAACTTTATTTTACCCCAAATACTTGATTATATGTAATATTAGATCGTCATTGTCAAAATAGTATCTTCAAAACACTATCAATAAATTTTACATATGACTGTTACTGTTTTGATAATGGAAGGGTAAAGTCCTCTTGCAGAACTTGCTTTTTTTTTTTTTGCAAGGGAGAGAGAGGCAGACAGACAGGAAGGGAGAGAGATGAGAGGCATCAATTCTTTTTTTTTTTTTTTTTTTTTCATTTTTTCTGAAGCTGGAAGCAGGGAGAGACAGTCAGACAGACTCCCGCATGCGCCCGACTGGGATCCACCTGGCACGCCCACCAGGGGCGACGCTCTGCCCACCAGGGGGCGATGCTCTGCCCATCCTGGGCGTCGCCATGTTGCGACCAGAGCCACTCTAGCGCCTGGGGCAGAGGCCACAGAGCCATCCCCAGCGCCCGGGCCATGTTTGCTCCAATGGAGCCTTGGCTGCGGGAGGGGAAGAGAGAGACAGAGAGGGAAAGCGCGGCGGAGGGGTGGAGAAGCAAATGGGCGCTTCTCCTGTGTGCCCTGGCCGGGAATCGAACCCGGGTCCTCCGCACGCTAGGCCGACGCTCTACCGCTGAGCCAACCGGCCAGGGCCGAGAGGCATCAATTCTTTATTGCAGCATTTTAGTTGTTCACTGACTGCTTTTTCATATGTTCCTTGACCAAGGGGCTCCCAGAGAGATTGACCCCTTGCTCAAGCCAGCAACCTTGGACTCAAGCCAGTGACCTTGGGCTCCAAGCCAGCTACCATGGGGTCATGCCTGTGATCCCGCGCTCAAGCTGATGAGCCCGTGCTCAAGCCTGCGACCTTGGGGTTCGAACCTGAGTGGGTCCTCAGCATCCGAGGCAAATGTTCTATCCCCTGTGCCACCACCTGGTCAGACGCAGAACAGTCCTTATATTTAACTTTAGATAATCCAGACAAGGCAGAAAATGTATACTCTTTTTCAACTTTTTTTTTTAGATTTTATTCATTTTAGAGAGAGGAGATAGAGAGAGAGAGAAAAAGGAGGAGGAGCAGAAAGCATCAACTCCCGAATGTGCCTTGACTAGGCAAGCCCGGGGTTTTGAACCGGTGACCTCAGCGTTCCAGGTTGATGCTTTACCCATTGCGCCACCACAGATTAGGCCTAAATGTACACTTTTGATATAAATTATGAAACGGCAGTTTAAATACCCTTCTAATTAATATAAAATTGTTAATAAGATAATTAATACTGTACTTCTTATTCTTTACAGAAGTCATATGGTAGAGAGACTCTGTGAAAGTAAAGAGGCTCGTCAACATGGAGAAAACCTCAGTCTTATTTCAAATATGAATCTAAAGAAGAAAACCACTGGAGTGAAACCACATGAGTGTAGTGTGTGTGGGAAAGTCTTCATGCATCGTTCATCTCTTAATGTGCACATCAAATGTCACTCTGGACACAAAGCCTATGAGTATCATAAATACAGAAAGAAGCCTTATAAATTTAGGGACTGTGATAGAGCCTTCATTTATCTCCAGTTTTTGGATAAGCATGACAGAAATCACGGCTTAGAGAATTCCTATAAATGTAAGGAATGTGGGAAATCCTTTAGATATCGCCAGTCTGTTCACAGACATGAACGGACTCACACTGGAGAGAAGCCCTATCAATGTAAACACTGTGGAAAAGCCTTTAGCTATAAATGTACTTTTCAAACACATGAGAGGACTCACACAGGAGAGAAACGGTATGAATGTAAGCAATGTGGGAAAACCCTCAGTAGTCCCAGTTCTCTGCAAAAACATGAAAGAACTCATACTGGAGAAAAACCTTATGAATGTAAGGAGTGTGAGAAAGCCTTTGGTGATCTGTCATGCCTCCGAGTACACATGACCACTCACACTGGAGAAGGACCTTATAAATGTAAGGAATGTGAGAAAGCATTTATTTTTCCCAGTTCATTCCGGGCACATGAAAGGATCCACACAGGAGAGAAACCCTATGAATGTAAGCAGTGTGGGAAAGCCCTCAGTTGTTCCAGTTCCTATCGAAGTCATGAGAGAACTCACACTGGGGAGAAACCTTATGCATGTAAGGAATGTGGGAAAGCCTTCTCCCATAAGCAAACCTTAAAAGTTCACATGAGACTGCACACTGGAGAGAAACCCTATGAGTGTAAACAGTGTGGGAAAACCTTTAGATACAAAGGTACTTTTCAAACACATGAGAGGACTCACACAGGAGAGAAACGGTATGAATGTAAGCAATGTGGGAAAGCCCTCAGTAGTTCCACATCTCTTCGAAAACATGAAAAAACTCATACTGGAGAAGGACCTTATAAATGTAAGGAATGTGAGAAAGCATTTATTTCTCCCAGTTCATTTCGGGTACATGAAAGGATCCACACTGGAGAGAAACCCTACATATGTAAACAGTGTGGGAAAGCCTACATTTATTACTCTTCCTTTCAGTTACATGAAAGAACTCATACTGAGAGAAACCCTCTGAATGCAAGGAATGTGGGAGAGCTTTCTCCCAAAACCAGACTTTAAAAGTACACATGAAACTGCACACTGGAGAGAAAAGAAACCCTATGGATATGAAAAATCTAGTAAAGTTTACTGGTGTTCTAGTTCCTTACAAAAATATGAAAGACGTTATATCAAAGGCACTATGAACGTAAGTAGTGTGGTAAAGCCTACAGAGATTACAATTCCTTAGAAACACACAAAGTTACTCATCTATGAGAGAAGCCCTATGAATGTAGAAGTTGTAAAAGCCTAAGATGTAATCAAAGCTTTTGAAGGAATGAGAGAAATTACAGATGAGAGGGACTCGATGAAGTAAGCACCATGATAGAGCTTTTATTTCTCCTTTCAGTTTTGAAATACACAAAAGAGCTCACTGGAGAGAAAAACTGTGAAGGCACACGTTGTGCTGAAGCCTTTGTCACACATGTGTTTGAAGATACTAGAGTGCACAACAGAGAGACACCATATAGATGTAAGAAATGTGGAGAGACTCCAGTCCTTCCAGTTCCCTCCATGGGCATGGAGGGACTTACTGTGTAAAATTTCTTGAAAGTAAGCTGTGTGAGAAAAACATCAGTTTGGTCCACATCTTTACACAAGTGGACTCCCACTAAAAAGAAATCTAAATGGAAGTAACATGAGAAAGCTTGATAGAAATTAATCCATCTATAATGTTTCAGAAAACTTGCAGTGTGAGAGAATTGTTAATAAAGTTGCAAATACACTGTTTATCAAGCCTCTTTTTTAATTTAATCATTGCAATGTGGACTTCTACTAATGGCTTTCAGAAATGAATATGGTGGTGAGGTCATTCCGTGAGTCATCTTCCAAATAGTACCTAAGGTCAATAGGGAGTGCTTTTTTCTTAAAACAGTTAGTATTTTCTCTTTTTATTTTGAAGGCTGTTGGATCCATGGGTAAGTTGAAGTGCATTTCTAAAATGCAATTAGGTTTAATTTAATTTTTTATTTATTAAAATTTTTTTTTAATGTTTTGTTTTGTGTTAAGAGACCGTTGAAACATGACAGTGTGGTATTTGTCGGGATTTTCCTGCCGGCCTTGTGACAGTTCAGGATATCTCTAGCTCATTATTTTACCATTTGTATTGACAAAGCTTCTTTTTTAGGTGACAGGTATAAGAGCCTTTTTCCATATATATGAACAGTTGTAATTGTTTTTGTATGGCAAGTGTATGAAAAAATATTTTTATGTGAATTACATTTTTATATTTGTGCCTTTCTTTTTTCTTTTTTGACTGTTATTTGCTGAGTAGATGTTGATTTAAGTAGAGGGACCTGTGATAGAGCAACGGAATCTAGAGCTGGAGACCGTTCCCCTGAGGGCAGTGTTAGGAACTAGATTCTCCTGAGGTCACGCCCTCTGTGGTCCACGTTGGAATCCATAACTCGCCTCCCTTGCAGGCGTTTGGAAGGAAGGGGACAGGGAAGAAGGCATCAGTCAGATTTTGAAGCCACCACACAGGGAGAGAGAGATATACAAGATTTGAGGACACTGTTTCCAGCCCATTTTCGTGATTCTATGCACTTCCAGCCAAGACTATCCTCAAAACCACCACCAGCGTTTGGTTTCCGTTTTGGAGAGGTGTAGATTTCCACAGATGTCTTCTGAAGATGCACGTCCAAGACACAGCAGGGTGGGTTCTTTTGTCAGCCCTCTGTGTTTACCAGGAAACCAAACCCGACTTTTGTGCTTGGAGTGCTGTTTAGTATCGCAGGCCCAGAAAGATGACTTTATTTTTGGAGGAAATGATGTTAAACTTGTATCAAATTCAGCTGCTTTGATTCAGCAAGCCACAACAGTTAAAAACAAGGATATCAGAACATTTTGGGATAGCATCTATGTTTCTGAAAAAGGAACTCAGCAGGCTGATGAGTGAGATCTAGGTTGTCCAGCTACAGAAACAGCAAGATGCCAGGTGATTCCTCAGACTTTCTTGTGATACTTTAAAGATACAACAAAAGCCATGTATTGAAAAAAACTAGTGCACCTTATTGGGCACATCACGAACGGAGCTTGCAGGACTGGGAGTGGCTGTGGCGGAAGCAGTGAGTGCTGAGTGAATGTGAAGACCTAGGCCATTACTGCACACAACTGTAGCTTTTGTGATACTGTACACTAAGGTGGACACTAAGTTTATTTAAAATTTTTATCTTCAATAAATTTGCTTCCTTTAATTTTTAACTTTTTTAAACTTTAATTTTTTAATTTTTTACTTATAACATTTAACTTAAAACACACATTGTACAGCTATACAAAAATATTTTCTTTCTTTATATCCTAACTTTTCAGCTTTTTTTTATTTTGTTAAACACTAAGCACATGAGGGCTGCACAGGGCCAGGATTGTCAGTATCACTGTCTTGCACCTCCACCTATCTCACTGGGAGGTCTTCAGGGGCAGTGATGACATATGGAGCTGTCACCTCCCATGATAACCATGTCCTCTAAAACACCCCTTGAAGGCCTTTCCTGAGGCTTTTCTTGAAAAAAGGCGTCGGCCCTGTCCATTTGGCTCAGTGGTGGAGTGTCAGCCCGGTATGTGGAAGTCCTGGGTTTGATTCCTGGTCAGGGCACACAGGAGAAGTGACCATCTGCTTCTCCACCCTTTCTCCCCTCCTGCTTTTCTCTCTCCTCTTCCTTCTTCCTCAGCCATTGCTCAAATGATTCGAGCAAGTAGGATCCGGGCACTGAGGATGGCTCTATGGCCTTGCCTCAGGTGCTAAGATGGCTTGGTTGCCAAGTGATGGAGCAGTGGCCCCATATGGGCAGAGCATCACACCATAGGGGGCTCGCCAGGTGGATCCTGGTCGGGATGTATGCAGGAGTCTGTCTCTCTGCCTCCCTGCTTCTCACTTCACTTCAAAAAAGAAAAAAGGTGTCATTTTCAGAAATACTTCCTTGGTAGGTTGCTTGGTTTGTTTTTCTTTTCGTTCTTTTTCTTTTGATAGAGTCAGAGAGAGGGACAGATAGGACAGACAGACAGGAAGGGAGAGAGATGAGAAGCATCAATTCTTCATTGCAGTACCTTAGTTATTTGTTGATTGCTTTCTCATATGTGCCTTGACCTGGGGGTTCCAGCAGAATGAGTG
Source organism: Saccopteryx bilineata (assembly GCF_036850765.1). NCBI lineage: Eukaryota > Metazoa > Chordata > Mammalia > Chiroptera > Emballonuridae > Saccopteryx > Saccopteryx bilineata. Next base: position 146,470,656 of record NC_089490.1, on the reverse strand, counting down.
ACCCCTTGCTCAAGCCAGCGACCTTGGGCTTCAAGCCAGTGACCATGGGGTCATGTTTATGATCCCACGGTCAAGCCAGTGACCCTGAGCTCAAGCTGGTGAGCCCACACTCAAGCTTGTGACCTTGGGGTTTTGAACCTGGGTCCTCCATGTTCCAGTCCGAAGCTGTATACACTGAGCCACCACCTGGTCAGGTTCATTATTTTTAAATAGATTTGTTTGTAAACATGATACATCATGACCATTTCTCAGGTAATAAGTGCTGGAGAGTCTGTGGAGAAAAAGGAATCCTCATTCACTTTGGTGGGATTGTAAATTATTAGTACACCATTATGGAAGAAAGTATGGTGGTGTCTCAAAAAATTAAGAATAGCACTACCATATGACCCAGCAATCCCTCTGTGGGTATATAACCCCCAAACTTGAAAACATGAGTACATAAAGACACATGCATCCCCATGTTCATCACAGCATTGTTCACAGTGGCCAAGAAATGGAAACAGCCAAAATACCCTTCAAAAGAGGATTGGATAAAGCTTTGGTACATATATACTATGTAATACTACTTAGCCATAAGAAATGATGACATAGTATCATTTACGGCAACATGGATGGACCTTGATAACATTATATTGAGTGAAATAAGTAAATCAGGAAAAGCTAAGAACCCTATGATTCCACACATGTGGGACACAAGATTGAGACTCATGAACATAGATAAAAGTGCAGTGGTTACCAGGGAGAGGGGAAAGAAGGCGAGGGAGGCGGTTGGGGGAAGGGGAGGGGCTTAAAGAGAAAATAAATACAGGGTGACTTTGAGTGATGGGTATACAGCATAATCGACTGTCCAAATGATGTGATGTTTTCTCTAAATCTGTGTAGTCTGATTGACTAATGTCACCCTATTAAATTTAATCATCTAAATAAAATACAAATTTAAAAAATACACTGAAAAAAAATCAGTGTTGGAGTCCATGTTTTTAGACTTTAAGGAGCTTGTCGAGGTCTGCAAAAGCTTCTGCTAAACCCTTTATTGTGCTTTTTTCTGGAGAGTTCTTTGCCTTCTGCAGTTTTCTTTCCTCTTGCCTGTTTCTAGTTATGTGTTTCTGTTCTAATTACAACAACCCCTCATTAGTCACTTCTTCAGGAACCACTTGTAGGAGCTCCTCTGTCACCTGCATCCACACACAGGATAAAGTTGTTCGCCATCTTGACCGTTGTCTTGTTGAGTTTCACTCTCTTAATCCTTGGCAAATCCTTTGAAGTCATAGACTCTTGAGTGTCTTCTTCCAGATGCCATTCACACACTCTTTGGTTACATCACCCCAAACCTGAACAAGGCCTTTGATGTGGTTGTGGGTGTTGTAATCCTCCCAGAAGTGCATCAGTGTTTCCTCAGTTGCAGCAGTGCCCTGGACAAGGTCCTTTCTCAGGTGTTAGGCCTTAAAAACTGCTATAATTGTCTGACCTGTGGTGGTGCAGTGGATAAACCATCGACCTGGAACACTGGTCGCTGATTCAAAACCCTGGGCTTGCCGGGTCAAGACATATGTGGGAATTGATGTTTTCTGCTCCTCCCCCTGCCCTTCTCTCTCTATGTGGAGGGAGAAATAGCACCGGTACTGGGATGAAGACCACCAATGAAAAAGAGATGGTCTGGAGAGGAGATCGGGCTTGGGGCACTGGGTGAAAGGGTAAAGGGATTAAGCAGTGGAAATGGATAGTTACAGAATAGTGACAGGGTTGTAGATTACAGCACAGGGAATATAATCAGTAATATTGTGAGAACTAGGTATGGAGCCAGGTGGGTACTTGAAGCATTAGGGGACCAATTCTGTAAAGTACATGATTTTCTAACCACTTTGCTATACACCTGAAACTAATACAGAATAATACTGACTAGAAACTGCCATTGAAAAATAGAAAAGAATTTTTAAAAGATGTCTGGGAGCATTATTATCAATAAGCAAAATCTTGAAAGGCATGTTATTATTATTTTTTTTTCAGAGACAGAGTCAGAGAGAGGGATAGACAGGGACAGACAGACAGAAACAGAGAGATGAGAAGCATCAATCATTAGATTTTCGTTGCGCATTGTGACACCTTAATTGTTCATTGATTGCTTTCTCATATGTGCCTTGACCGTGGGCCTTCAGCAGACCGAGTAACCCCTTGCTGGAGCCAGCGACCTTGGGTCCAAGCTGGTGAGTTTTTTTTTTTGTTTTTTTTTCTGAAGCTGGAAACAGGAAGAGACAGTCAGACTCCCGCATGCGCCTGACTGGGATCCACCCGGCATGCCCACCAGGGCGACGCTCTGCCCACCAGGGGGCGATGCTCTGCCCCTCCGGGGCATCGCTCTGCCGCGACCAGAGCCACTCTAGCGCCTGGAGCAGAGGCCAAGGAGCCATCCCCAGCGCCCGGGCCATCTTTGCTCCAATGGAGCCTTGGCTGCAGGAGGGGAAGAGAAAGACAGAGAGGAAGGAGGGGGGGGAGGGTGGAGAAGCAAATGGGCGCTTCTCCTATGTGCCCTGGCCGGGACTCGAACCCGGGTCCCCCGCACGCCAGGCTGACGCTCTACCGCTGAGCCAACTGGCCAGGGCCAAGTTGGTGAGTTTTGCTCAAACCAGATGAGCCTGCACTCAAGCTGGCGACCTCGGGGTCTCGAACCTGGGTCCTTGGCATCCCAGTCTGACACTATCCACTGCGCCACTGCCTGGTCAGGCAAAGGCATGTTATTCTTTAGACAGCACTTCTCCATTTTGCTGCCAAAGTAACTGAGGAAGGTGCCTCAGAAGTAGAGCTGGGTCATCCGGGACTTGTCACTGGGTGACAACTGTGTGCTTACTGACGTGCTCGAAGGCCTTGGAGATCCCACTGCCAGCTCTCTTTATAGCCTGCAGCATTGCCCCAGCTACACTGTCATCCTGTCCTTCAAAGCCTTAAAACCTGGCAAGGATTTTCTTCCTGTGGATGAAAGTCTTTTCAGGCATCTGTTTCTAGAATAGGGAGGTCTCATCTGTATCAAATATTCAGTCTGGCAGGTAATTTCCCTCTGTGATCAGCTTATCTAGAGTTTACAAAACCTCTTCAGCTGCCTTTACATCAGCATGCATAGACTCGCCACTCACTTTCATGTTGAATAATGATTCTTAAACCACTTATATCACCCAGAACTAACAGTAAATTAAACGTAGTCTAGTCCAGGCTTTTTCTTTTGACATTGCGACACACAGTGTTCCAGCCACAATTGTCCTGGTGCTGAGAGGGACAATGCTTTTGTGTCTTCAGGTCATTAGAAGTTCCATGTCTTCTCAAGTTTTTGTTACTTCTTGCCTTCAGATCCTTTAACAGCTTGTCACTTTGCTTTGTTCTTCAAGATTGTAGCACTGGTGGAATGGGACATCCTGACCAGTGAGCAGTAATCATCATCAATTTCCATGTTTTCAGTAACTGGCCAACTATAGGCCTGTGTGGGCCAATGAGAGGCTTCTGATTGGTTAGGAAGAGGAAATAGAACAGTGAGCACAGCATGTGCACACTCAAACTGGAGGAACTGGCTGAGCCTACTGGGCAGACAGTGCAGGAATAAACTTGCAGCAATAGCTAATAAACTCTTTGCCAAGAGCCAAACTTCCTGGCCAGCTCCTAGGTAGCCTCAGTATGGGGGTTGGACACCAAAAATATCAAGCCTTGATTAGAGGCTGGGAACTTTTCAGCCCCAGCTCCCAGCCTCTGGGAGAAGATAAGACTTAGCAACTGGGTTCATCACCAATGGCCAGTGATTTGGTACACTACCCATGTAATGAGACTTCCATCTAAACCCTTAAAGACAGAATGCAGAGTTTCTGGTTTGGTGAACACATCCAGGTGCTGGGAGGGTGGTATGTCCTGAGTGGATGTGGAAGCCCTGCATACCCCCTCTAAACATTCCCCAGGCCATCACCTTATGTTGCTCTTTGCTTCTCTACCTTTTATCTGATCCTGAGTTATCACCTTCATTGTAAACCAATAATAGTACAGTAGTCCCCCTCTTCTCTGGGGGATACATTCCCAAGCCCCAAGTGGATGCATGAAACTGTAAGTAGTACTAAGTTCTATACAATTTTATCCTAAGTCAAAAGTTTATACCTTTTAAAGGAAGCATGTTATGGCTTTATTTTTAGCATTAGTTTTTTGGCATATCTAAATTGCCAGCATCTCTACTGTCATTATTTGGGTCCATCACTAAGTAAAATGAGCCCCTTGCACATGAGCACTGACACCTCCACAGTCTGTCGGATAACTGAGATGGCTGCTGAGTGACTAGTGGGTATGGAGCATAGACAGCGTGGACATGGAGAACGAAGTGGGGTTCATGTCCTGGGCTGGAGGGACCAATGTAAGGTTGGTATTCTACTCAGAATAGCACCCAATTTAAAACTTATGAGTTGTTTATTTCTTGAATTTTCCAATTAGCATCTTTTGATGACCACAGGTAATTGAAACCATAGAAAGTGAAACCGGAGATAAGGGAGGACTACTGTTACATGCTTTGCTAACTTCTCATAATTGTTTCAATGAGTTACCAAACCTCAGGAATGTCAAGGAATCTGAATTTGTAGACAGTTTAGTAGAAAGTTGGCAATACACATACCCCATTTGTTCCATCTGAAGTAGGGGCAGTATGTAGGACTGAGCTCCTAACCTATAAAAGCTGATCTGAACTCTGGTTGGTTACTGTTCAAATTGAAATGAGTTGTAGGACACCTATTTGATGATGAATAATTGAGAAAGTGCTGGAACAGTTCCATATACTTGCTGTCAAGAGGGGGGAAGAAAACTACCATCCTCACAATTCACCTTTTAGAGCAGAAAAGTCTAGAAGAGACAAGTTGGCTATATCCCTTTCCTCAGGTTAGGCTCGGGAAGTTTCTACTAATTGTACTCTTGTGAAACAATTGTTTTGAGAGGACATGCCTTGTTAAGAAGAGAATATTCCCAGCACATTTGTAAGTGGCTAAAGTTTTGGTCTCTCGAATTCTGAAAACAGCAGTTTATTTACCCTGTGCCCTAAATTCTCTGAATGAAGAGTTGTTGCTTTTGTTTCTTGGCTCTTTTTTTTTGAGGACTAGAAGCTGGCTTCCAAGCTACTTATGTAACAGACCAGACACCAGAATGTCTCACTCCTTTTTTGATGTTTGCTGACAGCTTTAGCCCTTTAATCCCTCCTGCATCCCCTCTGTACACGCTGATAGGAAAGACTCGGTGCTCTTCCTTTGGTTCTGGCAAGTGATTTAGTTCAAGTATAGTTAAACCTAGTTTAAAATATACTTGAGGGAGTCAGAAGATAACATAAAAAGAAGTATATATAACCTAGATGTTTTACCCAAATATGAATACTGGACTTGTAGTAACTGTCAGGTGATGAAAGAAAACAGAGAAGAGACAATGGAGAGTAATGTGAAAATGTCTAAGTTTATAAAATGAGTTTGGAGGTTAGAGGGTGTCTAAAGAAATAGATAATGTGTTTAATACTGGAAGAAATGTCTGGACTCAACAGCAAAAACTTTGAGGATAGACAATCTGAGAACTCCTATGAATTTTTTTAAAAAAAATTATTTTAGAGAGACAGGAAGGGGGGGAGGGACACCAATCTGTTCCTGTATGTGCCCTGACCAGGTATCAAACTGGCAACCTCTGTGCTTTGGGATGATGCTCTAACCAACAGAGCTTCCCAACCAGGGCATTGATGACTGAGGGCAGTTGTTTACAGTGACTCAAAAAGAGAGGAAACACCTTGATAAATAAAGACAAAACAGTTTGCATTGTTTTGTAATAGCTGGCAAACAACCAAGGGGGTTAAATAATTATGTAAAAGCCAAAGAATGTGATAGATTTATGAATAAAACCACAGAACACCTGGTTCCTCTGAAACCTCAGCCTTTCAGAGTTCTTAACAGGTCTTATCAGAACCAGGTTCTGTGGTAGGACAAAGATGCAGCCCACTAGCCCAGCACTGGAAAGCAAGGTGGAGATCATCCCATGGCCACCATGACCTTGCCATTGACGACATGGTAAACAGGCAGAAAGGTGACGCCAGCTCAGCAGGACACCAGCATGCTAAGGTCAGGAACTTGGCTTCATTGAAGGTGTCAGGCCAGGAAAATCAAGAAACCCCCAGGGCCAAGGAACCCAGGTGTCCCAGGAAACAGTAGGAGGCAGTGACTGTGCCTTGGTTGCACACAATGAGGAGGTTTCTGGGCTCCAAATGTGTGTGCGTGTTTGTGTGTGTGTGTGTGTGTGTGTGTGTGTACACGTCAATGAAAAGGGGTTCCCAGGCTGATTTCACAGTAATCACTCGCATCGGGAAGCAGAAGGGAATGACACAGAAGCCCCTGATACCGGTCTCATTGTTCATCTAGGATTTATAGCTTCAAATGTCAAAATCACCGTAATGGTTTTGAACAAAACAGTGCAAACCACAATGAACACAGCCCCAAATATAATTTGTCAGAGGATGCAGATGGCTGTGTTGGGACGGCCAATATAGAGTAAGGAGCAGAGGAGGAACAGGAGGAAGGAGAATAGCAGGATGTAGCTGAGAGCCCAGTTATTGGCCTTGACTATGGGGGTGTCTAGTTTCTTTGCAAACAGCCACAAAACCAGAGCTGTGATGACCAATAACAGCAGAGCCACACAGGCCAGGGCTTTCCGCAAAGAATCCTCAAAGGCCATGAACGGCATGACCTTGGGAGGCAGTGATCTCTCTCATTGTTTGAATATGCTTGAGCTAAACACTGGACATGGTGCTCTGCACCTGGGGAAAAAGCAGATAGAATGTCAGTTTCACAAGTTCTTTATTTCTGGCCCATTTAAAAAGTGGTCACCTGTGCTGTCACTGTGCATACAAACTGCATCTGATGTAATACTCAGACACACCCAATGAAGTTTCTATATTCATATCGGGAAGAACACTTTCAGGTACAGGTTAGACCAAATAGTTACATTGTATCTTCAGCATATAGTGGGTCTAGGTTGGTGCATCCTGTGGTTCAGTGACTGATTCTTCCCTGCTATCCCAAGTGGCCTCCTCATACTAAGTAATGCACTTCTACGGTTTCTAAGATTTTCCTGGGGCAGTCAAACTTAAAGATTCCCTTATTCACATGTTGAGGAAGAAACTTTATCTAGCCCTTCTGCAAATTCCTTTTGTCACTACCCCAATTTCTACTGGTTTCTTTTTTGTGTATAACTTGATACGTTATACACAATTTGTGGTATCAAGTTATGATACTGTCCCCATTCTACCTTTTCTTTTTTTGGCTAACTATTCTTATATACAGTATTTTCCATATAAACATTGAAAAGGCTTTGATCAGCCTGACCAGGTGGTGGCACAGTGGATAGAGTGTTGACCTGAGATGCTGAGGACCCAGGTTAGAAACCTCAAGGTCACTGGCTTGAGCCCAAAGGTTGCTGGCCTGAGGGTGGGACCATAGACAGGACCCCATGGTCACTGGCTTGAAGCCCAAGGTCACTGGCTTGAGTCCAAGGTTTGAGTCCACTGGTTTGAACAAGGGATCACTGGTTTCACTGGAGTCCCCAGGTAAAGGCACATATGAAAAGTAGTCAGTGAACAACTAAAGTGCTACAACTACAAGTTGATGCTTCTCATCTCTCTCCCTTCCTGTCTCATACTAAAAAAAAAAAAAAAAAAAAAAAAAAAAAAAAAAAGTCTTTGATCAAGTTAAAATAATTTGGATTCTGAATGAATTTGTAGTGCTGTTCTATATTTTTGGAGAAATTGATATTTTAATCATGAAAGCATAGGGTGAATATTTTTTAAGTTTCCATTAATTCACACCTGAAAGAATGGTTTAGCTTTTTTTGTAGAGTGGCAGGCCACGTGGTCTCTGTTGTACCTTCTCACGTCTGCTGTGAAAGCAGAAAGGCAGTGACAAGCAATATGCAGATTAATGGGCATGTGTTTCAATGGCACTTTTTTTTTTCCTGAAGTTGGAAATGGGGAGGCAGTCAGACAGACTCCCGCATGCGCCCAACCAGCATGCCCACCAGGGGGCGATGCTCTGCCCATCTGGGGTGTCGCTCTGCCGCAATTAGAGTCATTCTAGTGCCTGAGGCAGAGGCCACAGAGCTATCCTCAGCGCCTGGGCAAACTTTGCTCCAATGGAGCCTTGGCTGCGGGAGGGGAAGAGAGAGATAGAGAGGAAGGAGAAGGGAGGGGTGGAGAAGCAGATGGGCGCTTCTCCTGTGTGCCCTGGCCGGGAATCGAACCGGGACTCCCGCACGCCAGGCCGACGCTCTGCCATTGAGCCAACCGGCCAGGGCCCTCAATGGCATTTTTTTTAGTAAATAAGGTGCCTACTCCTCCATTAAAGGTCTTATTTTTCATGGATAATACTCATGCAATAGTACAAACTTCTAAAACTATCACAATACTTCCTTCACATTTCTTTTCCCTACATACCCATTCCATCTTCACAGAGTCAGCAGCCTCTTCTGATCTCCGTCCCTGTTTCTGCAGAGACGTGCTTGGCACACACGTACGCGTTGTTTTGTGGGTCACTAGTCCCTCATCCTTCCATTTTTCTTTCTGATTTATACCCTTATTTAGCATTGCACATCCTTCAATAAGTTCATGAGAAAGGGAAGTAACATTTTGGGGGGTAGCAGCAAGGGAAGTTTTACTGATCCAGAAGGCCGAGCTTGAGAAGATGGAAGAGCTGAGTTTCAAGCCCACTCTCTTTTCCATAGTTTATTCACACCTGAAAATACCTATTTGCTCTGCCAAGTGATTGAAACCATTGATTCCTTCTGTTACGATGATTGGAACCTCCTAGAATGTGGGACATTGAACCATATAAAAATGTAGTAACTACTTTTTTTTAAGTGTTTATTTTATTGATTTGAGAGAGAGAGAGAGAGAGAGAGAGAGAGGAACATTGAGCTGTTTCCATATGTGCCCTGACCAGCAATCAAACTGGCAACCTCTGTGCTTCGGGATGATGCTCTAACCAGCTGACCTATTTGGCGAGGGCTGACTACTTTTTAATTCCAAAGTGTTTTTTGCTTTTTCAAAAAATGTTTTAAAATGTTTATCAAATTAACTAGATGGATAAATAAATCTAGTATTAACTACAATTGAATTAAGCAGTTTTAATTTAATGAAAGGGATAATATAATTCCCAGTGTTTACTGTATTGTAGCTTGTATAGATAACATGTATTTTTAAAGGAAAGAAAAATAGAATTGACACTATTTTTTTTCTTGTATTTTTAGTTGACCTAGGGGCAATTATGTTTGAAATATACTGAAGTTACAGTTTCTGGGGTTTTTCTCCTTATTTTCTTTATAATGCTCTAAATGTCTATTTATGTATTATTGGTTGGTTGATTTTAGGGAGAGAGGAAGGAGGGGAGAGAGAGAGTAACATCAATTCGTTGTTTCACTTATTTATACATTCATTGGTTGACTCCTGTATGTGCTTTGACCAGGATCAAACCTGAAACCTTGTCATATCAGGGTGAAGCTCCAACTAACTGAATGACCTGGCCAGGGCCTGAAATGTCCAACCTTTTAAAAAGGCAGTTGGAAAATGTTACATGTTTAAAAAAACATGTTCTTTTCTTTTTTTTAACTGACAATTTGTTTTGACCCAAATCCAGAGACAAGTGTAAGCAAGTTACAAGGCTTAACATAACAATGTTATCTCTGAATTACTTAATTTTTATAATGAGATTTACCATAGATAATTTCAGGAGTCTAAAATATTAGAACTTTAGCCTAATCAAAAAACCCTAGGCAGTAGTTGGCAAACTCATTAGTCAGCAGAGCCAAATAGCAACAGTACAACGATTAAATTTCTTTTGAGAGCCAAATTTTTTAAACTTAAACTATATAAGTAGGTACATTCCTTATCGAGGTAGTGGCTGCACGTGGTATTTTGTGGAAGAGCCACACCCAAGGGGCCAAAGAGCTGCATGTGGCTCATGAGCGAGCCGCAGTTTGCCAATCAGGGCCCTAAGGTGTTGTGAAAAAGATTCATGCTGTGTTTATCTGCAGTTATTAGAAAGTTAAGGGGTATTTGCTCCCAGTAGCATTGTTGTAGTTTCTTTTTCCATTGATATTACTAACAGTTGCTATTTAATCTTCTATCCACTGCTAATTTAAGACAACTATGCAGATTAGGTGGTTGTTTCATACTACTTTATTTAGAGGGTTCCATTTTCACTCCTCAATAGATTTTATGTATTTCTCATATGCTTCTTCATATGAGACAAGAGACAGAAGAATATTTGGCCTGACCTGTGGTGGCACCATGGGAAAGCATCAACCCGGAATGCTGAGATCCCCGGTTCAAAACCCTGGGCTTGCCCAGTCAAGGTTCATGTGGGAAGCAACTACTACAATTTCACACTTCCTGATTCTCCCCTTTCTCTCTTTCTTCCTCTCTCTCTGTCCCCTATCCTCTTTCTAAAAATCAAGAAAAAAATTAGAAAGAAGAATATTTGTTCTTATTACTCACACCTGGAGTGACAGTATTGGCCACTGTCATGCTTGTGTGTCAGGTTTGGGCTAAATGTTTCCGCATCTGTTCACTCATTTATCCTTAAAACAACTCTGTGAGATTCCCCTGCTACAATTTTTATTCCTATTTATTTATTTATTTATTTAGAGAGGAAGGGAGAGATATGAGAAGCATCAACTCATAGTTGCAGCACTTCAGTGTTATTGATTGCTTTCTCATATGTGCCTTGACACGGGGCTCTAGCTGAGCCAGTGACCTGTTGCTCAAGCCAGTGACTTTGGGCCTAAGCCAGTGGCTTTGGACTTGAAGCCAGTGACCTTTGGGCTCAAGCTAGTGACCATGGGAATATGGTCCTGCCTCCTGGTCCATGAGGGAGACCTCCTTCTCTAAGGGAGATGCCAGTTGTAAGTTGTGTCCCTCCAGTTTCAACTGGCTGTATCAATATTTTTCTACAATGTCATCCACCCCTGCTCGGTCTGCTTGTCTTAAGTAAAGCAGTGCCAGGATCTCAGCTCCAGGGATGGGATTTCCAGGCCCCTTCATCACCATGCTCCATCCCCCTGGCCCAGTGATTGTCTCAGGGGTGGTCATGAGGCTTAGGCTGCCCAACCATAATTGGTCCTGGCACTTTCCCTGCAGTTTTATTGAGATATAATTGACATGTAATCTTGTGTAAGAGTAAGATATATAATGTGATAATTTGATAGATGTATATACTGTGAATTAACTACCCCAGTAGGGTTAGTTAACACATTCATCACCTTACCTAATTACCATTTGGGGGCACATGTGTGGTGAAAACATTTGAGATCTACTTGCTTAGTAACTTTCAAGAACACAATGGGACCTGACCAGATGGTGGCGCAGTGGATAGAGCATTGATCAGGGATGCTGAGGACCCAGGTTTGAAACTCTGAGGTCACTGGCTTGAGTGTGGGATCATAGACATGACCCCATGGTTTTTGGCTTGAGTGCAAAGGTCTCTGGTTTGAAGCCCAAGGTCACTGGCTTGACCAATGGGTCACTGGCTCAGCTGGAGCCCCCTGGTCAAGGCACATATGAGAAAGCAATCAATGAACAACTAAAGTGCTGCAACAAGAATTTGATCCTTCTCATCTTTCTCCCTTCCTCTCTCTCTTAATTAAAAAAAAGAGACTATTTTTACCTGTTAAGTTTTCTTTGTCTTTTTGTCAAATATTAGTTGACTATATCTATGTCTGTTTTTATGCCAGTATCATACTGTTTTGATGACTATAGCTTTGTAGTATAGTTTGAAATCAGACAGTGTGATGCCTCCAGCTCTGTTTGTTTTTTCTCAGAATTGCCTGGGTATTTGTGACTTTAACCTGGAGAATACCCATGTGCCCATTTACTACATCAGTGATCATATCAATAATTCAACTCAAATGCCCTGATTCCAAGTTTAACTAACACATTTACCAGATAATTCAATCCTTCATCATTGATCCCAAACTCACTTGTTGGTTCTAATATCCTGCTTAACCCTGTGTCATTCTGGACACTCATATTGATGACTCATCCATCTACCCTCCTGAATCTAAGGACTCTCAGTGTTCAATAATTTTTAAGTTACCTTTCAGGCCTCATACAAATATCATTTCCACAGTGTCCTTTTTTGATCCAGCAACTAAAATCATCATACTACACTTTTTCTGTGTTAGTTAAAACTCTTTTTACTTACATATGTGTTATTTTCTATTTCTTTATATTTTCCTCACAAAATTAGATTCTCCATGAAGAGAAGACTAATGTGAGATTTAAACATTTCATATAGAAGTATTCAAACATTGCTTTGTACTTAGTAAGGGATCAGAGTTATTAAAAGCATAAATTGTTTAAATTTCAAAAACACAAAATATTTCAAATAAATTTATTTAACTACAATTATACAATGGTATAATCCTTTGACTGTTGTTCTGTGATTAGTTATTAATTAGTTGCTATGTTAAATCTGGCCACCTTGTAATCCAACTAAAAATGCCTAGTTACAATAATGTGCTTAAAGAAACAAACCTAATCAATGCATTATTCTTTTTAATCTTTCATATTTGTCTTTAATGTATATTATCATAAAGATGACTATAAGTCTCATTTTATTCCACCTCCTATAGCAGGGGTCGGGAACCTTTTTGGCTGAGAGAGCCATGAATGCCACATATATTAAAATGTAATTCCATGAGAGCCATACAACGACCCGTGTACATTACACATTATCCAATAAAAATTTGGTGTTGTCCCGGAGGACAGCTGTGATTGGCTCCAGCCACCCGCAACCATGAACATGAGTGGTAGGAAATGAATGGATTGTAATACATGAGAATGTTTTATATTTTTAATATTATTTTTTTATTAAAGATTTGTCTGTGAGCCAAATGCAGCCATCAAAAGAGCCACATCTGGCTCACAAGCCATAGGTTCCTGACCCCTGCCCTATAGTATTGACTAATTTAAATCAAAGGGAAAATAACTTGGTTGGATTTTTAAAGTCTAGAATAAAGCATAGAAGAGGAAGAGCTGCAGGGAAACACTGGCAGTCATTCTCAAGGTCAACTGTGCCTCTTATTCTTTATATAGTTGTGGGCACATATAGAATCCAAAGTGAAGTCCATCCCTTTAAATAAGAGGAATTTAAGGGGGCCAGATGTAGGGTCCCTGGTGCTTAACAAACTTTAATTTTGTCATATGGCTGGATATATTGCCAATTAGAAATTAAATTCTGCCTTGATAACATAGTCACTCCTTGATAAAGAATGGATACCCTAATAGTTCTTCCCATTTTAACAAATGTTTTTAATATACCATGGGGTTTGATCCCATTACCATCTACATTATTCAGAGTTTGATGGTCACTATGATGTTTCCTGGTCTTAACACTCAACAGCTGCAAATATACAATTCATTGCAGTCATCATATGCTGAATAGTGATTAAGCATAATTATTTAAAGAATTGTGTCTTTGCCAACAGAAAGCCCTGGGTTCAACAACCAGTTCTGCCACTTCCCTATGTACAACTATTTGGTGAGTTACTCTTTTTCTTTGGAGACTTTTTTTTCCCCATATACATAAAACATCATAGTTCCTGCATCATAGAGTTGCTGAGAGGATGAAATGACATACAACTGTCAAATCAAGTGGCCAAGAAATGTTAATGATACTAATATAATTATTTTTTACCAATCTTGCCTTATTATAATTAGTTATAATTTATTTGTCATTTAAAATTACTATAACTTGTATATTTTATTTATACAAAATATATCTTATATTAATTATGAGTATTAGTAATTGTAATAAAAATAATTATAATTATAAATTCACTGTTAAGGACTGAATGTGTTCCCCCCAAATTTATATATCGGAGCCCTAACCACCAATGTGAATGTATTTGAGATAGGGTCTGTGAGGAGATGATAAAGGTTAAATAAGATCATAATGGCAGGGCTCTAGTGCCCCATGTTCAATGCACTTACATGATGAGGAAGAGACACCAGTGCAGTCCCTCTCTGCCATCTGAGGACACACTGAAAGGCAGCTGTCTACAAGCTAGGGAGACAGCCCTCACTAGGAATAGAATAAGCTGGTACCTTGATCTTAGACATCCTCCAGAATTGTGAGAAAGTACATTTCTGTTTAAGCCATATCATTTGCTGTATTTTGTCACAAAGTCTGGGACATTGGCTGATTAAAGTCCAAGGGTAAAATGAAGCAGCTGAGTTTTTAAAGTTTAGAATAAATCACAGAATGGAAAGAGTTGCACATTAACAGGAAGTTCTCAGTTTTACAAAATAAGGTTTTCATTCATGTAAATAATACTAAAGAATAAGAAAAGAATATACTAAAATGATTAGGCCTGCTGCTGTTGACTTCCACAAGTCCATGGGAGAATACACGAACCTAGCTAGTCATGGGATGAGACCTTTAACATAAGGTCTTAGCAGCTGCATCACAAGTGGGTGCTTTGTGGTGATGGATGGAATGGAAGACTGCTATGATCACACCAGCCACTCTCTATGTCGTCATCACTTTGACCTGAGCCCAGCTTTGCTGACCACTTTTATAAAAGCCATTCGCACCTCCCGGTTCCTCAGACTGTATATGAGAGGATTAAGCATGGGCGTGACAAGGCTGTAGAAGAGGGAGACCACGTTGTCCTGCTGTGGGCTGTGGTAGGCACCCGGTACCATGTACATGAACACAGATGCACCATAAAAGAGCCCCACGACTGTGATATGCGAAGAGCAGGTGGTAAAAGCCTTGTGTCGGGCCTTCTTTGAACGCATGCGTAGAATGGCCCCCAACACGTGGCCATAGGAGGTGCCGATGAGGGAAAGGGGAAGCACAAGGATCAGCACCCCTGAGATGGACAGCATCAACTGGTAGGCAGAGGTATCCGCACAAGAGAGCTTTAGCAGGGCTGGCACCTCACAGAAGAAGTGGTCCACGATGCGGGAGGCACAGTACGGAAAGTGCAGAGTGATGGAGGTCTGGATGCAGGCATTGAGCATACCTACCATCCAGGAGCAGCCCACCATGAGCAGGCACACCTGATGCCTCATAAGTACAGTATACTGCAGGGGCTGGCACACAGCAACATAACGGTCATAGGACATGAGGGCCAACAGGATGCCCTCAGCCACACCCATAAATGTAAGGAAGAATATTTGAGCTGCACAACCCCCAAAGGAGATGGAACTTTCTATCTGCAGGAAGTCTGATGCCATCTTGGGGATGGTGATCAGGGGGAAACCAACATCAAACAGGGAAAGCTGACTGAGCAGAAAGTACATGGGGGTGTGGAGCCGGGGATCCATGCAGATCAGGAAGAGCAGAACAGTGTTGCTCAGAAGGCCCATGATAAACATGACAGCCACCAGGGAGAAGAGTAGCTGATATGACCCTGAGGGACTGAAGAGGCCCACCAGAAGGAAGTCAGAGGTCACTGATTGATTCACCTCTCCCATTTTTCACACAGTATACCTTTGCTGTAGGAAGAACAAGAGACCGATGGCAAGAAGGCTGAGTGGGGATGGCCAATAAGTTTTATCCCATCTGCCAATGGCCATTGATTGGTAGTAGCTGCTTAGAGTGCCATCTTGAGAAGGTCACAGCTAGAGTCAGTAGGGGGAAAAGCCATAATTAATGAGTGATATTTGTCACACACCTAGGATGGGAGAGCAGTAACTTGCATCTCAGAATAAGATACTTGGTCACACCCCAGTCAAGAGCTTCCTGCTGACTCTTATAGTCCAAATTCTGAGGTCCAAGTCAAGGACAATAAATAACAGAGCTCCAGTAGAACACTTCAACATCCCTCATCTCAGTGGCCCTGTAGTCAAAGCAGAGGCAAGATTCCAAAAAGACTGGGAGGTGAGTCACGGGATAACAGAGCTGAAGCGACAGTCAGAGAGTTGGGTCTGGGCTCAAACACCTGGATGAAAGTTTAGAGCAAAGAGAAATATACTGTGAGCCAGCACTGGTGTCAAGTTGAAGATGTGAGTCTAGGGATTATGAGCCATAGAGACACTTGGGTGACAGCATGTTGGGGGTCAAATGGGCTGGGGTTCGGTAAGTGGAACACTTGTCAATGCATTCACATATTATTGGTGACTTTGTTGCATTGGATGGGAGAATAGCAACACATGGGTAGTCTGACTCAACTTCAAGAGCTAGAGTAAGGAGCCAGGCCTGGAAGATTGTGAATCTCTAATAAATATTGCCTGAATGGACAAGAAAAATGGCCACAGGCAAGAAGGAGCTTCACACCTAAATCAGGGGTACTTGATTTCCTTGGTAACCTCCAAACTCCCAGGTAAACCCAGATTGTGCTGGAATACTGAACACCACACACAGTTCTAACAGTGGACAAGGCTGGACTAGAAAAATGCTTATTCCCAAAGCATTAAATAATAGTTAAAGAAGCAGCAAGATAGGTCATTTAAAGGCAAGTGGATTCTATTGAGGTCTTCACTGAAGCTCTTTATCCTAAGGCTCAAAGCACTCTTTAATTATTCACCAACCTGATTTTTCTATCACATTCAAGTCCCACAAACAACCATTCACACATGCATTTAACAAAATTTTCACATGCTGGGCTGGGCATTAGATATTCAAAGGTGAATCACCTAGACAAGGTCCCTGCTTCCCTTGACCCCACAGTCTCCATCAGGGTACCAATGACAGACAGGGGATAAATAGACAAGATATTTGTGAGAGAGGGAAGTAAAGTGAGAAAAGAGGGTAGAATGTTCTGTAGAGAATGGCTGGGGACACCACAGGACATGGTCAGGGAAGTGTCTTAGGGGAGATGACAGATGCTCTCAGTATTGGAAGAGCTTTAATGAGAAAGATGTGGTTGAACCAATTTCTTCCTGCTACTGGGAGGTGGATGAAGTGAAGTCAACTGTGTGGTTCACTCTAAAAAAGAACTTTCTAACAGTGAAATCCAACCTAAAATGAAATGGGCTGCCTTATTGGTAGCATTTTCCAAGGTCAGTCAATGGGCATACAAGAATAAGATAACTTAGTCCTGTGGTTATAAAATTTGAGTTGGAGGAAAAGTGAACATTGTTCACATCATTTCAGAATAGTCTGACCTGCAATGGAAAAGAAACATCTGCACAATGCTTTGGGTACCAAGGGGATAAAACTGCCTGGGAATAGGTCAAGGAAGGCTTCCCAGAGGGGGCTATATTATAGCTGAGTGTTGAAGGTCTAGTAGGAGTTTTCCAGGCAGCTAGAGGAGGAAAAGTTCCAAGAAGAAGGAATTTAGCACACGGGCTGGATGGATTGGTGGTTAGGAGAACGTACCCAGGAGTAAGGTTAAAATGAACTTGGATTCCAGTTCAAGTACTTTGTAGAATCATGACCTTGGGTAACTATTCAACTCCAGTTTCTTCATCTATAAAAAGGGTGGCAGTAATCTGGGTCACAGGCATTATTGTGAAGATTAAATAAAAGGATAAACGTTTTGACTTTGAGTGAGGAGTATGCAGCATAATCAAAGGTCAAAATAATCTGGAGATGTTTTCTTGGAACATATGTACCCTGATTTATCAATGTCACTGCATTAAAATTAATAAAAATAAGATTAAAAAAAGAGTTTAGAGCCTGTCACGTGACAAGTGCTCAATAAACTGTAAATTATTATACATATAATTATTTTTAAAATTATTTATTTATTTATTTATTTATTTTTACAGAGACAAAGAGAGTCAGAGAGAGGGATAGACAGGGACAGACAGACAGGAACAGAGAGAGATGAGAAGCATCAATTATCAGTTTTTCGCTGCGACCCCTTAGTTGTTCATTGATTGCTTTCTCATATGTGCCTTGACCGTGGGGCTACAGCAGACTGAGTAACCCCTTGCTTGAGCCAGCGACCTTGGGTCCAAGCTGGTGAGCTTTTTCTTTTTCTTTTTTTTATGCTCAAGCCAGATGAGCTCGCGCTCAAGCTGGCAACTTTGGGGTTTTTAACCTGGGTCCTCTGCATCCCAGTCCGATGCTCTATCCACTGCACCATCTCCTGGTCAGGCTATTATACATATAATTATTAAATATATTGTAATAATATCTGCAAATTGTATAATTATAAAATTACCATTAACTCTTGAGGGGGAAGCTTTAAAGATCGCTGGCTGGATGATCAGTACTTAGCCTGATATGTAGGACATTCTCATCAATGCTGGCTCCTGTTATGACAATAGTTCCCCCTTACCTTCAGTCACCTGCAGTCAACCATGGTCCAGAAATATTAAAAAACAATTTCAGAATGAAACAATTCATAAATTTTAAATTCTACACTATTCTGAGTAATGTAATTAGATCTCATGCTATCCTGTTCTGTCCAGCCTGGGACATGAATCATCCCTTTGCCAGGGTATCCACACTGATGTGCTCCCCACCTTGGTCACTTACTAGCAGACTTGGTTATCAGATCCTCTGTCATGGTGTCACAGTGCTTTCATTCAAGTTAACACTTACTTTACATAATAAGGGTCCCAAAGTGCAAAGGTAGTGCGCTAGCAATTTGGATATGCTAAAGAGAAGCCGTGAAGTGCCTCCTTTAAGTGAACATATATATGCATGTATAGGAGAAAAACAATGTATATATGAGTTGAAACTATTTGCAGTTTCAGGCAGCCCCTGAGGATCCTGAGGATCTAGGAACATATGCCCATGGATACAGGGGGACTGCTACATTCACTATTATGGCCTCTTCCATGGCCAAGCCTGACCCTGTCTAGATTGTCCTATTTAGTGCTGCTCTGTGATGTCTTTGTACTTCCTGGGCAGAAACCCAAATGCCCCTTCTGTGGTCTCTGAGATCCCTTAGTGGAGTCTCTAAAAGTTCATTCATTCCCAACTCCATTAGTTTACAGCAGGGTTTTTCCTCCTTAGCATTACTTGAGGACAGGTAACTCTTTGTTGTGAGAAACTGTCTTTATAAAGTTTGGCAGTATCCCTGGCCTCAACCCACTTCCTACCAGTTGCACTCAACCCACTTCCTACCAGTTGCACTGTCCTCTAGCCCTATTTATGAAAACCAAAACTGACTCCATACCTGGCCAAAGGACCCCCAGAGAGGCAGAATCACCCATCCCACCCCCCAGGTGAGAACTCTGGCTTAGAGACAGCACGATTGTAGCCTACATGGTCTTTACTCTGCAATTTCTCTTCCAGATATTTATTCTAAAATTATAGCAAGATCAGACTCAGAAAAAACCCTGAGAATATCTTATTATTTTTATGTCTTTATATATATATATGCTAATTCTCATAATTTATATATATATAAAGCTAATTCTCACAATTTTCTGCCAATTTAAAACAAATTGTTTTCCAAATCACCAAGTCTCATAGGTGGTAAAATAGCTTTACTGCAAACTCCTAGCAAGGGCTATTTAAGTGTCCAAATTAATCTGATCTCACTGTCTCCTCGCATATCCTCACCCTGAAGGGAGCTGATGCCAACTGAGTGCTGACTGTATGGAAGGCATCAAGTGTTTTACATGCTGAACACTTTGACCCTCAAGTCCTGGAGACGGACGGTGGCCATGTTTGCACAATGGGAATACACTTAATGGCATCAAGAGTACACTGAAAAGTGGTCAAGATGGTAACATTTTATTTTTATTGTGTATACTTTATCACAATAAGAGAGAAACACTGCCTCTATATATCATTTATCTGTATCCTTTTTTGGATGAGAAGACACAGGTTCAGAGAAGTATAGTGACACAGAGGGACAGAGCCAAGATTTGAAAAGAAGGATCTTAATCCAAAGTCTCTCTTTTTCCTTTGCATTCAGCACACTCCCCCCCCAAACACTGTAATGGATATGTCAGAATTTGTTACACACACACACACACACACACACACACACACACACACACTCGGTCTCTCATGCCCACAAACTCACCTTTCCTTCCGCAGTACTCAGGTGTTTCCACTGCTACGATCCATCTTTTTAAAAAGGCATGTCCCTGGGTGTTTGTGATCTCTAACCAGCAGTTCCTCTGTGGCTAGCGATTAGAGATTCTGGCTGTGATTTCCTTGTGCCCTGAGCTTTTAATAAGTTCTTTCCCTCCAAGACATCTTTTGGAAAAAAAAAATATATGTGTCCATTTGTGCAACTTCTCTGTCAGTCAGACGGCAGAGCTGGGCAGGGCTAGCCATGACTCACTTTATCTGGGTTGAGTCCTCTCACTGTGACTCCTAAATCAATATTTCTCATGTGGGTTGAAGAGGAGCCCCTTCGGCAAGTTTCCAAGTTGTGGTTTCACTTCTTCCTTTCCCCATTTACCGGAGTGATGTCAAAATTTGGGTGTAGGGGTCCCTCTGGTGACGCTGAATGACTGAGGGAAAGGCACCAGCATTACCCACCTTCTTGTTGCCAATAAAAGTTTCACATCTCTTTACTATTACCAGGCATGCTTGGGCCCCTTAATCACCTGATTCTAATCAAATAGTGGTTTGCAGGACACTGTCATCTACTGTTTATTTAATTCTCACATTCAATTACCCCAGCTGAGGAACCCACAGCAGAGCTTGCTCAATAAATTATTGTTGAATAAATACATTTTGCAGGGAAACTATTTTTATTAAAAGTAATGTTATTGGCAAATGGACTGAGGGTAAGTGATTAACCCAAAGTCACACACTTACTAAGAGAGCAGGCTAGAATCTGAAGCCCCACTGCTTCCAAATCTTAAGCACTCTCAACTCTGAATGCTGCATCTTTTCTGCAGTTAATGCGCAGGTCTGCTGTCCAGGAGTGAGAACTAAGAACTCCTCTGAGTGTGTGTGTGTGTGTGTGTGTGAGAGAGAGAGAGAGAGAGAGAGAGAGAGAGAGAGAGAGAGAGAGAGAGAGAGAGAATGGCTAGTACTCAGAAGGTGAGCTGGGATGACCCCAAACCATTTCAGATCAATTGTTTTGGTCAGGTTCCCATGACTGGCTGCTTCCAACAGTTTTTATGGAAGGTCAACATAACATGGATAAAACATCAACACAGACAAATTCCTGCTGTCTAGAGGCCTAACTTCCTTGGGTTCATAGCAATGAAAACAGGGAAGAATAAGCAGTCAGCAAAAAATGGACATCCTCCTGAGGATTGGCAAATATCAGAGGTACACAAAAGTTCATCTTTCCAGTCAAATAACTATATGCACTGAATCCATCATGTTTATGAAAAACAACATCAGCAATTCTTTGGATTCATCCTTCCACTAATGTCTAAATCATGCTTGGACCCCAAAGATCCCCACAGTCTGGATTTCAAGTTCTTACCAGCGTCATGTGCAGAGAGACCTTTCTCAATATCCCATGAGCATGTCAGCCACCCTTATTCCAAGAAAGACTCTAATAAAACCTCCCTGGATTCTAGCATCATGGGCTTACCCACTGTTGCCTCTGTCTATGTGGAGATAGATGTCATCATCTGGGGACAGAGGCTCCAGGGAGAGCTGTTGCATCAGAAACCCTCCTGGGCCCCTATTTCTGCTAGAGAGAAAATTAGTTATAGTGGGAGCTTAAAGCCCTTGGTATTTGGATTGTCCCTGGAAGAATGTGGCAAAATATTTACACATCTCTCAACCACAGGAAGAATGGGAAGCACTGATGTAGATAACTAAATGTGACAGATATCCAAGTCTTTTTGTTTAGATATAATCAGGAGGAAGAGATGTGGGAATCCATTATAGCAAATGGATCTAATACTTCTCCTCTCCCCAATTCTGAAGTCCAAGAGGCTTCTCCTGAGTTAAATTATGAGACAGTGATGGTGGTGGGACAACTAGAAGCAAACTTCCCTGGGTCAGGACATTTCTTCCTTTAAACTCTAGTCTTAAGGGACCTCAGAGACTCAGGGGATGCAGTGGTGACAGATTATTCTAGTGCCCAGGAGTTTATTGTGTGTCCATGGCCAGAACTGGGGGTAAGAGCAGAGACCAGAGAGCCAAGCTACCCTAAACAGTAGTAGCCCACTGCAGGAAGTCCAGGCAAGGCCAAGGTAGAGTGAGTTACCCACAGTGCAACTCAGATCAAAGCTGAGTCTGACAGGCGGCAATAAGGTGGAACCAGGGTGGAAGCAAGAATAAAAGTGACATATGGAGCCCTGGCCGGTTGGCTCAGCGGTAGAGCGTCGGCCTAGCGTGCGGAGGACCCGGGTTCGATTCCCGGCCAGGGCACACAGGAGAAGCGCCCATTTGCTTCTCCACCCCTCCGCTGCGCTTTCCTCTCTGTCTCTCTCTTCCCCTCCCGCAGCCAAGGCTCCATTGGAGCAAAAGATGGCCCGGGCGCTGGGGATGGCTCTGTGGCCTCTGCCTCAGGCGCTAGAGTGGCTCTGGTCGCAACATGGCGAAGCCCAGGATGGGCAGAGCATCGCCCCCTGGTGGGCAGAGCTTCGCCCCTGGTGGGCGTGCTGGGTGGATCCTGGTCGGGCGCATGCGGGAGTCTGTCTGACTGTCTCTCCCTGTTTCCAGCTTCAGAAAAAAAAAAAAAAAAGTGACATATGGCAAGGACCTGACCTATAATAGCAAATGCCTTGTACCATGCTATTACTCTCTAGTCCCAAGTCCATGGCAGAAATTAGTAATCATTCTCATCACTTTCTACCTCTGAG
Source organism: Saccopteryx bilineata (assembly GCF_036850765.1). Taxonomy (NCBI): domain Eukaryota; kingdom Metazoa; phylum Chordata; class Mammalia; order Chiroptera; family Emballonuridae; genus Saccopteryx; species Saccopteryx bilineata. The sequence continues at coordinate 146,447,987 of NC_089490.1, read as the reverse complement.
ATTGGATGGTGCTTCTCAATTCAGCACTCTATACAGCTAGACCTTATCAATTAGATTTGAAATTTGTCATGAAATCCACTTTCCAAGAAGACTCTAGACCAGTACTCAGAGCAGTTGTGACCATCTGCATGGAGATATGGAGCTTGCACCTGCAAGTTATACAACACACTGCTCCTTTCAGAGGGAAAATCTTGTTATGGAACAATTGTCAGTTAAATGAAGAGTAGTGATGTTGATTTACAGTCTATCCCAGAGTTCTTTTCTCCTCAAGGGCCAATAACAGTTCATAGACCACATTATGAGTAACACTGCCATGGACCATGAGTTCCCTGATGGCAAGGAACCTGCTACACTCATTTCTGTGTAATTGGTAGCTAAAGCACATGAACACAACTACGTTTATTGCACAGGAAGGCCTAGAGCAGACAGAAGTTTGGAAAGAGAAATTAAGTTATGGAGAAGTGGGCAGTGGATGATTCTCAACATCTAATAGGCTGACTTGTTTCAAAGATGAATGTATGTATGTATGTATGGATGGATGGATGATGGAACAAGCTACAATTAAAGTTACTTGTGACAGACTCATATTATAACAAACAGGGTAAGAGAAATAGATAGCAAAGAAAATGTTAGTACTTTAGATATGTGCCTCAAATATTAATTATTTGCATACCACCTTCATATTTTTTCCATTCCATATGCTATCCACATTAACATTTTCTCAATTCAGGTATTAACTGCTTAATGTCACTTACTCCTATAAAGAAGATTACACAAAACTGTCCATGGGGATCCTATAATCCATTATTTTAAATGAGAAAGATTCTATTATAATTCTCTACCAATTTCCTGAAATATAGCTAAAACTAATAAAAGGTTTATGTGTCAGTAATAAACTATTATGTTAGGATATAAAATACTTAAAACATTGCTTCCTATTAGCTGCAAAATGAACATAGGTGTTAACAGTTGTTTGATAAGAGGCCATATTTCTATTCCATTGCTTACTTCTCTAAGGTTTTCTTTACTCCAACTTTTGGAGGACTCATTGTAGAAAATAATCTTTGCTTTGTTTTTGTCAAAATGTAGAAGATTCTGAGGAAGCAAGTTCAGGACAAGCACACAGTAGCAAGGAGCGACTCACATTCAGTGTGATGTTATGTTAACCTCTCTCAGTACCAGCAATATCTGACACACACATCTTTTTTTCTTATAACTTGGGGCATTTTTTCCTATACATCATTTTATTTTAAATCTTGTAGTTAGCTTGAGATATAAACTTTTCTTGTGTAACCATGGGCCAGAAAATATTATATTGAGAGATACGCACATTTTATCAAGTTTTGGCATTATCACCAAAAGACTTTATTCAACTGGGAAAAATTTAACCAGGGAGATAGTTTGTGGAATATATCCATGTTTTTCTTTTCTTATTTATTTATTATTGAGGTAACATTGGATAATATCATGTTATAATGTTAACATAATAGTTCAATATCAATCAGCAATTTCTCTTCTGAGTATTTATCTAAAGAATATAAAAAAATAAATTCAAAAAAGATACATGTACCCCCATGTTCAATGAAACACTATTTAAGATAGCCAAGATTCGTAAACAACCTATGTGTCCATTGACAGATGAGCTGATGAAGAAGATGTGGTTCATATATACAATTGAATATTATTCAGTCATAGAAAAGATGAAATGCTACTATTTGCAACATCAATCCTGAAAATATTATGCTAAATTAAGTAAGTCAGACAGAAAAAAAAAATGATTTCACCTGTTTTTCTTTAATCACTCATTTTTAGCTTTTTTTTAGAATTGAATTAATTTCCTCTTTTACGTTGACAAGCCATCACCTTTCACCTGGGGAGGAGATAAGATTAAAATGATGGGACTGGACAAAATAAATAAATAAATAAAACAGGCCCTGGCCATTTGGCCCAGCAGTAGAGCATTGACTCAGCACGTGAAAGTCCTGGGTTCGATTCCCAGCCAGGGCACACAGGAGAAGTGCCCATCTGCTTCTCCACCCTTCTCCCTCTCCTTCCTCTTCATCTCTCACTTCCCCTCCCACAGCCAAGGCTCCATTGGAGCAAAGTTGGCCTGAGCCTGAGAACGGCTTCATGGTCTCTGCCTCAGGTGCTAGAATGGCTCCAGTAACAATGGAGCAACGCCCTGGATGGGTGGAGCATTGGCCCCTAGTGGGCATGCCAGCTGCATCCTGGTCAGGCACATACAGGAGTCTCTCAGCTCCCCCCTCTCAGTTCAGATAAACAAACAAACAAACAAACAAACAAATAAAACACTAAGTCCTTTCTCAGTTTTTCTAATTTTTTTTTAATTTTTAAATTTTATTTAGAAAATTAACTTTAGCATGGTGACATTGATCTATAAGAGTACATAGGTTTCCACTGGGGTGGGAGGCGATATATTCAGTGGGACACTTGAATCTATGTAAACGCAATAAATTAAAATTAAAAAAAAGAATATATAGGTTTCAGGCTAACATTTCAATAGCATTTGAACTGTTGATTATATTGTATAACTATCTAATTTTTTTCTTGAAAAACTTTAGACCTACAGAAAATTTGAAGGAATAGCCATGTATCTTTAACCATTTATTCTTTGGCCACATTAATTTAATTCTTTATGTACACCTAAACATACAAATACACATTCTTTCCCATGATATAAAATTCACAAATTTATGTAATATATGAAATTCACATAACACAAATTGTTTTAATATGTACAATTGAGTGACATTTAGTAAATTTGCAATATGTAATCATTGCCTCCATCTAGTTTCAAAACATTTTCCTCACTCCAGAGAAGACTACATACTCATTATGTAGTCATTTCCCATTACCCTCTCCCAGGCCCTGGCAACTACCAATCTGCTGTCTGTCTTCAGATTTACCTATACTAGATATTTTATATAAACAGAATTGTACAATATATAACATATTGTGCCTGAATTCTTTTACTTAACGTATTTTAGAGGTTCATTCATGTTGTACCATTGTTATTGGCTAAATTATATCCTCTCAAAATTCATATGTTGAAATCCTAACTGCCAGTACTTCAGAATGTGACTATATTTAGACAAAGAGTTTTTAAATAGGTGAATAAGTTAAAATGAGGTCATCAGAGTGAGCTCTAACCCAATATGAATTATGTTCTCACTCAAAGAGGGGAGGTTAAAGGTAATGTCAGCAAAAGGGCAGAGTAGGAAGCTTCAGACAGCCTTTCCCGCATGGACACACCAATTCAACAACAATACATGAATCAATGACCTTTATGAAAAATCCACAGATCAGTTAAGAGGCTCCTGCACCCAAATTGAGCCCAAGGCCAGCTGCATTGAAGTTAGTAGGAAAATCCATGGCACCATCTCACCATAACTTCAGGAAAATTATTCAAAACTGAACAGAACAGGAAGTCAATGTGACAGACTTAACACCAGAGTGACATGATTTTGTGTTTTGAAAAAATTCCTTTTACTTCTGTGTAAAAAGGTACTGAGAGGTGACAAGAGTAGAGAGGGGTAGTCAGTCAAGAGGAAATTGCAGTGGTTCAGGAAGGTGAAGAAGGAGGGGATAATGGAGATTGAGCCAGCTGGGATTGGGGTAAAGATTGTGTCTTATGTTGGAAAGCTGAGTTGAAGGTGCCTTGGAGATATGGAAGATGTCAAGCAAGTAACTGGAAATACTCCTCTAGTTCTCAGAAAAGAGGTCAAAGCTAGAGAAACATACATGGCCATTATTTACATCTATAAGGTGACTGAATCAAAGGAATGAAAGCTATTGCCGAGGAAGAAAGAATTTAATGAAAATTGAAGTTGTTATAGAACCAATCCATTGGATGAAGCTATAAAGGAAACAGAGAGAAAGCTAGAGATAATGGAGGAGAGACATGGAGGAGGGGCATGTACATAGAATCTAGACGAAATACGATGGAATGTTTCATGAGAAAGCGGTGATAAATAGTGTAAGAAGTTTATGGAAGCACCCTTAGAGATCTGGAGTTCATTGTAAACTTAAGAGATATTTCTTTTGGTGGAATGATGGGGAAAAGGAGCCATATTTACATGGATTGAAGGAGAGAATTTAAGGCAAGAAAATGGGACAAAGAAAAGTCAGTTCTTGGCTGGTAGCTAGAAGAAAATGGTAGGCCAAGTGCTTGTAAGGTAGAAAGGAAAAGAACCAAACATGTTTCTATGACTATGGGAGAATACCTTCAAGAAAGTGAAGGAAGGATAAAGAAAAAAGAAAGAGAAGGAGAGAGGAGAGAATGTGTGAACAATGTAAGGATGGTTGGTAAGGCATGAATGATGGAATTCAAAGTGGAGGTGTTGTCTTGAGAGAGAAGGGAAATAGTGCCAATGGAATGGTAACATGGAGAGGATGCCTGCCAGTGTTTGCTTGGCATGGCTGAGAGCGGGCAGCTCACAGAGTCATCATGAAGACTTGGGTATTCTCTATGAAACAGGCAGTACGAATATTTGCTGGGAAGGGGTGGGAAATAGAAGATTCAGCAGTGAAACCAGAGCTTGTGGAGGTTGGGTGAACAGGTGAGAGAAATGCAGGATTTCCTGGGAGCCTAGTTGGCCCCTCTAAATGGGAAGGAAAACTCTAAAGGAGTGTAAAGGAGATGGAAGAAGAGGTGAGAACCCATAAGTAAAAGAACTTTGTATATCTACAAAAAATTAAAAATTTTAAAAAGAACTTTGTAAATATAAACTGTGGTTGTTCTTAGTAATCATCGCCAAGAATTATTCTATGCAATTCTGTCTTTACCTTTCTGCTTTTGCAGTGGGTGGAGGGTGCTGAAAAGACCAGGCAACCTCCTTAAGAAAGTCTAAAATGCCAGCTAATGCTTGTTTCTGTTTAATTCTTAAATTTGTACATATTTCTCCCATTTTTTGCCTTTGTTGGGAGGCACTGAGTGACTGAGATAGAGGTGGAGGAAAGATAGATAATGTGGCTGGGAGTGGAATGAGCATCTCTGCTGCCCATCAGTGAATCTTGCTTATTTAGTTAATTGTGCATGGCACATGGCAGGTGTTCAGTAAGAGTGCTGACTGGATTTGTAAAATAGAAGTGAAAAGTGGATTATAAAATAAAAAGGGATTCTTTTCCAATACACACAATTGCAGAGAAGATCTGGCAGGAGTCAGTGTAAAAGGATGCATTCTTTCATAAGCATTATTTAGTTTGTAATAATACTTAGGAAATTTAGAAACTTTTAAAAGGATAAGAATAGAAGAAGCAAGCCCTGGTTGGTTGGCTCAATGGTAGAGTATCAGCCCAGCATGTGGATGTCCTGGGTTCAATTCCCTGTCAGGGCACATAGGAGAAGCGACAATCTGCTTCTCCACCCCCCCCCCCCTTTTCTCTCTCTCTCTTCCCCACTAGAAGCCATGGCTGGATTGATTTGAGCCATTGGCCCTGGGCACTGAGGATCCACAGTGGAACCTCTGCCTCAGGCACTAAAATAGCTCGCTCAGTTGTGAGCATGGTCCCAGATGGGCATAGCATCAGCTCCAGATGGAGGTTGCCAAGTGGATCCAGGTTGGGGTACAAGTATGAGTCTGTCTCTTTATCTCCCATCCTCTTGCTTGGAAAAAGAAGGGGGAAAAAAACAAATAGAAGAAACCAAAGAAGCTTTATTTCAATGTCTTTTATTTCTGTTTAGAAATACTATAGTAAATGAAAAAGAATTTCTTTTTATCATTAAAGAAAAGTTGCCATAGTACTAACAGGTATTGGGGACATTAAATAAACTTAGAATATAGGGTTATACAAGGAGAAGAAAAATAAAGAGTGCTGATGTGTAAAAGTCAAGATAAACACAATTTCTCAGGAGTAGAACAAAAGACATGCTTTTTAGCTAAGACCATTGCTAATGGTTCAGGAGTCAAAAGTAAATCCAGTGGGAGCTGTCTTAGAGGATCGCCTACTACATATGCAGCTTGTCCAGTGTGATGGGCATGACCTACTCAAATGGATCAGTTAGTGACGGGCTCTGGGACCAATGTGTGATCTTACCATGCTGGGCTTGGAAGATTAAGACATGGCCTTGCTGGAGAGGGTATAAGTCTCAGAGCTGGCTTTGGTTTTCTTGATCTGTTTCAATCATTTCCTGTACTGCTCCCGGACCTGCAGAGGCAAAGCATGATCTGAGTCAGCTCACTGAGAGGGCTGAGAATGGAAAGAGTCCTGGGTGGGAGCTGGGCAGTGGTACCTGCTGGCTGAGGAGACAGTACACCAGGAAGATGAAGATGCCCTGCAGGCTGTTGATGATGGTGAAGAGATAGGCCATGGCGTGGGCAGCGGGACCCACCTGCAGGATTCCCAGACACCACATGCAGCCCAAGAGGAAGAGCTGAGCCATCGCTTTGAATGTCAGCATCCTGGGTAGGAGGAGAAGGGAGGCCCATGGTGCACCCAGAGCAACAGAATCAAAGCCATTCTTACTTCCACCCCATGGATATTCCTGCCTTCCCTTTGGTGATGAATTCTTAGATTGAGTGTGATCAGTGTTAACCTTCACTGTCAAAGATTCTCTACAATAGAAATGCCACTTGGGTCCTGGACAGCATTTTGATTGGATTAAGTAGGGTCATAACACTTCATAATGTAAGTTTCAAAATTGCATGATGCTCCATAGACATCCCTAATTTTATGCCACCCACCTTACTGCGGCTGCACTGTGCATCAGGCTCTGTGCTGGGGTCTGGGCCGTAAAAGTAACAGAGACAAGATTTCTATTTTCATGACAGTCACAGGCTATCCAAAGGACTGGTACAACCAAATAATAGCATGCAAGATTTAGAAAGGATACTGACAGGGACATACAAGGAAGAGCATTAAATTTGCACAGGGGCTCCTGGAGCGAAGGACTACCCACATTCCATGGAATAAAATTTTTTCCAGAGGTTGAAACAGACAGGGGTGAGAAGAAGCCTGAATCCAGGGTGGATGTGCAGTGCAGGCTGTGTTGTGGGAGAAGTCACAGATTTTTCTAAGTGCGGACAGGACTGCTGACAAAAGTCCAGAGAATGTTTATCAACCAATGTCAGTTCTTCCTGTTGCTGAGGGAGTGACGACCTGGGATTAGAGACAGAAGGTTGTGGCTGAGCGTCAGCCACACACCACAGAATCCGAGCTGACTGCCACAGAAGGACAGCTGCACCTCCTTCCTCTGGGGTCCCTCAGGAGACCCTGAGAAGGGACATCAGGTACTGCTGAGGCACATGATTTGCACCTGGGACCACACATGTGTCTCTGGGGTTGCCACGCTCTTCTCCATCTTACCTTGTATTCCGGAGGGTGGATATATCACTGTTGAGGGAAGAGAGTTTGCTTCTCAAAATCCAGAGGGTCATCAGGAAGAAAGCTAGATTGACCTTTAGGAAACCATGGAAGGTTTAGTGAATAAAATTTTAATTTATCTCTCTCCTAGCCTGTCCAACAGCAATTCCACACTTAAGCAGTTTCGTATTTAGTAACAGTGTTAGAATTTATAGTTTGAGGAGCAGTCTTACAACCCAAACCAAACCCATGGCAACGTAGAAACATTCCTGCCTGTGTCATTCCTCCCCAGCTTATAATTCTGCTCGTCTAATGACCCCAGCTAAGTGTAAAGGATGCTCTGATGTCATCACTCACAAAGATGATGGCGCAGACTGGTCCAAGGAAGCCCCATGTAAATCCCTTTTCTGGGCGGAGCCAGCAGCTAAGCAAGAGAGAGAATTAAAAATGCATTGGTTTTTAGAAATATAGAACAATTATGTAAAGTAATTCATTAATTCATCAACAAATATTGAGTGTCTCTTCTGTGACAAGCTCTGTGGTTGGCCCTGAGGATACAGTTGTGGAGAAAGTACACATAGTCTTAACTCCTACACACCTCACATCAGGTAGGAGACACACAAACAGACACACTGTGAAAATAAAACAAAAATAGGAGGCTAAGAGAGTGCTTTCCTGGATGTCATGCTTAGCTTTGGGTCTAGGAGAATAAGATGGTTTAGGAAGATTTCACAAGAAATTATACTTGAGCTGAGATTTGAGCAATGAGTGGAGGTTACCGCGATGTGTGGAAGCCCAGGAGAAGTCTGTACATGTGTTAACAGTTTCTGAGAGCCCTGTGAATCTAACATGGTTTTAAGGGTCTTTCTTGCACTATTCAATTTATTATTATTTTTTATCTATTGCAAAGCTTATCTACTGAATATTTTTATTTTTAATGAATTTTAGAATTTATTTAAGAAAGCCTTCAATTTGAACAGGAGGAAAAATTTATTCCTGTTCAAAAAAAAACATCTATAGAAAAAACATCTATAGAAAAAACAGCCAAAAAAAAATCTATAGAAAAAACAGCCAAAAAAGGCACTGATTGCATGTTGTACCTTTTTTTATGTCAGAAAGAGGCTGGTCAGAAAGGCAGCCTGGTGCTAACTTGGGAAGGCTCTGCACGTCCTCTGATTCCTGAATTCTAAACTTCATCATACAGAAAGGCCACTTGGACTGTGTATCAAAATCCTCCAGGCAAAAGCATTTTTTTAAACCTGAAGACCCCTACAGAGGTGGGTTTCCACAGGGCTACAGTGTGGAATCAGTGCTGAGCTTGGTCCCTGTGTGAGAATAGCAGCGTCCACCATGTGGAGTGTCCACACTCAGGTCACCAACTGCAGGAGCCACCCCTGTGAAGGCTGAAGGAGTGAACTGAGCCAGAGGGGCACTAAGTGATGGCAAAAAGGCATGAGTCTGTGTCCAAGGCAATGTTTTGAATTTTGGCTCATTTATTGTTTTTCTTTACTTGTGAAATCAAGAATCATCATTGAACTTATCTTAGAATGAATGTTCTAGAATAAGAATGGATGCCATGCATCACAGATCTGCTGTTTTCATGTTCAGTAACTTTAAAAAGTCAGTGGTTTTGGCCCTGGCCGGTTGGCTCAGTGGTAGAGCGTCGGCCTGGCGTGCAGGCGTCCCGGGTTCAATTCCTGGCCAGGGCACACAGGAGAGGCGCCCATCTGCTTCTCCACCCCTCCCCCTCTCCTTCCTCTCTGTCTCTCTCTTCCCGTCCCGCAGCCGAGGCTCCATTGGAGCAAAGATGGCCCAGGCACTGAGGATGGCTCTGTGGCCTCTGCCTCAGACACTAGAATGGTTCTGGATGCAACAGAGCGATGCCCCAGAGGGGCAGAGCATCGCCCCCTGGTGGGCATGCCGGGTGGATCCCCGTTGGGCGCATGCAGGAGTCTGTCTGACTGCCTCGCCGTTTCCAGCTTTGGAAAAATGCAAAAAAAAAAAAAAAAAAAAAAGCAAAAAAAAAAAAAATTGGTGGTTTTTATAGAATGTCTTTGAGTAGATCACAGAGTCTCTATAACAATAGGGAGTTTAGCAAGAAGGAAGGCCTACGTAGAAACCTCAGATGTGACCCTCACCCTCATTACAGAGCTGCGGTTGGCTAATAATACTATCCTAAGTCTATATTAGTATCTAGATACTACGATACTATGTTAACATCTATGATAAATATTTTTACTGTGAAGACTGCATATTTAGAGACTCAATGGCATTTTAAAGCCAGTAAGTAGTAATTTCAGGATGTAAACAGAGATGGGAGCTGGAAGCTTTTCAAGACTCATCCTCCTCTGTAATTTCAGAAATTCTGTCTATAGATTTAAGGATTTCAGCAACAAAGTTCAGCGTTTTAGCTCCAGAAACCAGCTGTTTTATGAAGGCCTGCACGTAGTTCATGACCATGTGGAGGATCTCCAAGGCCACATCGTGTTTTGCTTGGCCGCCATCAGGTGGCTGCCCTGGCCCAAATGCAGGGCCTGGTCTGGTGCTTGAAGTTGGAGACCTGCACCTGGAGGTCTTCTTTCGTTTTCATGACATGATTTTTCTGTCATTACAGCACGTTTGGTCATCAGCTCCAGGGTCTGCTCCACCTGCTGAACCATGGATTCCAGATCATGGTATCCTCACTCTCCTCCTTGATCACTATTGCTTCTAATTTCTGCTCAAGCATCCTCACCATTTCTGTTTGTGTCTCAGAGAAGCTCGGAGCCTCACAGTCAGCTTTTTATTTTGTTTAGAGAGAGAGAGAGAGCGGTTCATTGATTGCTTCTCATACCTGCCTTGATGAGGGCGGGGGGTCCTCTAACTGAACCAGTGACCCCTTTCTCAAGCCAGAGACCTTGGGCTTTAAGCCAGCAACCTTTGGACTCAAGCTAGAGACCATGGGGTCATGTCTATAATTCTATACTCAAGTCACCCCAGGATCACCTGCTCAAAGCCAGGGAGTTCTAGCCCTGGAACCTGGGTCCTCAGCGTCCCAGGTTGAAGCTCTACCCACTGCACCACTGCCTGGTCAGGCTAAATCAGCTTTTTCTTAGCTTCAAATTCTCACCTTTCAGTGCTTGGTAACTTATCTGCAGTGCCGCAGGTGGCTGTCTCTCAGAAACTCTCTGTGGGCTGCAAAATTTTCTCTGCCCTGCCCCAGACATAGGACAGTAGGAGTCACTCAGCTCCCATAGGGGCGGGGCCTCGGCCCACCAGCTCCAATGGGCTGGAGAAGAAGGAGATGTATGGGCTGTAAAGCCATGCACGGCTGTGACTCTCAAGGAGTGAGCGGGTCTGCTTCACAGCAGAGAGCAGATAGACCCTGTCCCACCTGACAGCATCATCATCCTCGTCCATGAAGTCTCTAGCCACTGTGAGTCCGAACCCCACAGTTTGGGAGGTTGGAAAGTTGCAGTAGAGTCCCAGTGAATGACTCTTGGCTTCCTTTGAATAAAGTCTGCTGTTAGCTGTGTCCTCTTTCAACAGGCTGAGTCCTTTGAGTAGAATGGATTTGCCATTCTAACATCTACAAGTTTACTATCTCCAAAATGTGTCTCCTGGGCTCCTACTCAACCTTGCACATCCCCTTTCCATAGACCAGCTCTGAGTCTCCCATGAAGGCCAGCACCAGACTGGGGACATAGCCCATGAACGTGGGCCAAATGCCGAAGAAGAGGGAGTCCGGGTCCCTGTCACTGGGAGCAATCCCAGCTTAGCTGGAGAGACAAGACAGGTGCTCACAGAACACAGCAGCTAAAGTAACAGTGACAGCAACTCCTCTCGTGCCGCCATGAAGCAGCTCTGTGCCCTCCTGGATGAGACTGAGGCTCACGTCTCCTGCTGTCCTCACCCTGGACTGCCGCTCCCTATCTGGAATGACGAAGTGCGGGTCCTCCCTTACCCGGCAGCCGAGGCTCCTTGGCCTTGGCTTTGCCCCAGTCGCCTGCCACCCAGCCCTGAATTTTTTTAAATTGTGGCTTTCTTTTTGGAGATGTATTTCACATAGCATGAAATTTACCCATTTCAACTGTCCAGTTCAGTGACCTTTCAGATATTCACAGAGTTGTGCAATCATCACCACTATCTGACTGTAGAGCATTTTCAGCTCCCCCAAAAGAATCCATTCACATTAGCAGTCACTCCTTGCTTCTGCTTCCACACACCCCACCACCCACCCTAGCACCAGGGTACCATTAATCTCCTTTCAGTCTCTGCGGATTTGCCTATTCTGGACATACATAGAATCATACAATATGTGATTCTGTCACCAAGCATACTGTTTGTCAGTCAAGGTCCATCCATGTTACAGCATGTTTTTATGACTGAATAATATTTTATTTCAATTAATTAATTAATTAGCTAATTAATTAATATGACAGGAGGGGAGAGAGAGAGACAGACTGGGATCCACCCGGCAACCACCATCTGTGGTGGAATTTCCAACCAACCCAGCTATCCACAGTACCCCGGGGCCACACTGAGACCAACCAAGCCACTGGCTGTGGGAGAGGAAGAGAAAGAGAATGGGGAGAAGGAGTGGAAGAGAAGCAGACAGTAGCTTCTCATGTGTGCTCTGACTGAGGATGGAACCCTGGAGGACTGCACACTGGGCCACGACTCTACCCACTAAGCAACCATCCATGACCTTTTATTCCTTTTAAATGGCTACATAATATTTTATTGTATAGATATGCCATTTCATTTATCCATTCATCTGCTGATGGACATGTAAGCTGTTTCCAATATTTGGCTATTTTGAATAATGCTGTTATAAGCATTCATGAACAAGATTTTGTGCGAATATATGTTTCCATTTGTTCTGGGCCTATACCTTGGAGTGGAACTTCTGGGTCGTGTGGTAGCTATCTATGATCATCTGAGAAACAGTCAAACCATTTTCCAAAGTGGTTGAACAATTTTAGATTCCAACCAGCAATGTATAAGGGTTTGAATTTTTCTACATCCTTACAAAAACATTTTCTTGTCTGTCATTTTTTTTGTGTGTGACAGAGACAGAGAGAGGGACAGATAGGGACAGACAGACAAGAAGGGAGAGAGATGAGAAGCATCACTTCTTCATTGTGGCACCTTAGTTCTTCATTGATTGCTTTCTCATATGTGCCTTGACTGGAGGCAGACCAAGTGACCCCTTGCTCAAGCCAGTGACTTGGGCTCAAGCTGATGAGCTGTGCTCAAACCAGATGAGCCTGCACTCAAGCCAGTGACCTCAGGGTTTTGAATCTGGGTCCTCCGTGTCCCAGTCCGACACTCTATCCACTGTGCCACTGCCTGGTCAGGCTCTTGTCTGTCTTTTTATTTTTTACTTTTATTTTATTTTTTTAGTGAGAGGAGGGTAGGCAGAGACAGACTCCCTCATGCACCCAGAACCAGGATCCACCCGGCAAGCCCACTAGGGGGAGATGCTATGCCCATCTGGGGCCCTTGCTCTATAACAACAGGAGCCATTGCTTTAATTGAACCATGGCTGCAGGAGGGGAGAAGAAGAAGAAGAAGAAAGAAGAAAGAAGAAAGAAGAAAGAAGAAAGAAGAAAGAAGAAAGAAGAAGAAGGAGGAGGAGGAGGAGGAGGAGGGGAGGAAAGAGAGAGAGAGAGAGAAGCAAGAGGGGGAGGGGCAGAGAAGCAGATGGGCGCTTCTCCTGTGTGCCCTGACCAGGAATCGAACCTGGGACTTCTACACACCGGGCCAACGTTCTACCACTGAGCCAACCAGCCAGGGCCTGTTTTTATTTTAACCATTTAACCTAATTGCTGTGAAGTGACATTCCATTTTGATGTTTTTGATTTTCATTTTCCTAATGACTACTGATGTTGAGCATCTTCATGCACATATTGGTCATTTACATTTCTTGGGAGAAATGTCCATTCAAATGTTTTGTCCATTTTAAAACTAGGTTGTCTTTTATTGTTGAGTTATTCCATTTAATTTAAACAGCAGTGCAAAACAGGAGTTCTCATAACATTACAGGTTGGTAATTGAAGCATAAAGGGGTTAAATCTATTGCTAAAGGTTCTACTGGTAAAGTGACCGAATTCACTCTTGATCCCACATTAGGGTGCCGTAAGGAGTGAGGCAGGCAGGATGTTTCAGGACAATGAAATAAACACTGAGAAGAATGTAAACAAGAAAGAAGGAAAGCATCCAAGAAGGACCCCTGGGAAGAGCTGAGTTGATGCAGGTGGACATCGATTTAGCAGCCTGCTGTGGTTAAGAATGCATGCTCTGGGAGACAGCCTTCCTGACTGGAGAAGTGAAGACTTGCTCTCCTTCAAAAACAACAAAATGTAAGCAAAACAACCATTTCAAAGCTCAGGCAACTCCCCAAAGTCACAGAAGAAATGAAAAATAGTCTATCCAAGAGAACCTTGATAAGACTGGTGAGGAAGGACTCTGCGATGTTTTAAAACTGAAGTATTTTCAGTCTTTCCCTAGTTTAGTCGTGAGACAGCCAAAAGCTGATAGCACTGCAGACAAAAGAGAGGCCCGACTGCTCCTGGAGCTCCGTTAAAAGCATCATCATCATCCTCAGAGCACAGTCAGTATTTCTTCCTGACCCTGTAGCTCCCTAGGAGCCCTTCCTTTCATTCTCTGGCACAGAGTAGCACCAAGTAAATCTCAACTATGATACAGTCCATTCTTTAGATTATTTTAATCAGCTCTACTTTTCCAAATAAAAAATCAGAACATACTATAGAATTTGGATAAGGAGGTAGATTAATAATGATGCCCTAAGCACTTTTTAAAATTACCCTCTATTGGCCCTGGCTAGTTGGCTTGGTGGATAGAACGTTGGCCCAGTGTGCGGACGTCCAAGGTTCGATCCCCAGTCTAGGGCACATGTGAGAAGTAGCCATCTGCTTCTCTGTCCCTCCCTTTCCCCCTTCTCTCTCTCTTCCCCTCTCTCAGCTAGTGGCTCGACTGGTTCCAGTGTCAGCCCTGGGCACTGAGAATAGCTTGGTTGATTTGTGCATTGGCCCCAGATGTAGTTGCCAGGTGAATGCCGGTCAGAGTGCATGTGGGAGTCGATCTCTCTATGTCCCCTCCTCTTACTTAAAACAAACAAACAAATAAATAAATAATAAATAAATAAAATTATACCTCTGCTACTTCAATGAGAGATTTAAAGACATTCTCCTTAATTATTATAAATACCACCAGAAAGATACCCTAAGGATGATCCTTATTGTGTCTATTAATATGATCACACATAATCAAAATGCATCATTGATCCTACAAATGCCATGGTCATGGTGGAGAAGATATAGTGGGAATTTTCCCTTACTGGGCAGGTGTTCCATAAAGGTGAGGTCTGGATGCTGCAGAAATGGCCACAATCACAGCTGGGACTCCGTAGCCCACAGGGAGCATAAACTTCTTTATGAGCTTGCTCACACTGGAGTAGTTGACCACAGTCAGGTTGCGTGCAGTGAGGAAGAGGTGCAGGCCCTCCAGCAGCATCCAGGTGAAGGAGGCCAGGTAGAGATAGTGTAAGGCACCCACGATGATGGCACACAGCACCTGGGGAGAAGCAAGAGTCACCAGGTAGAATACTTAGGGTGGAGTGTGACCTGAGGACCTCTCCTTTTTACTGCCATTGAGTTCAGAGCACCTGGTGTTAGCGCAAGGTCATCAAAAGTAAAGGTGCTTGATAATGTCAGAACTGCCCCTATGACTTCTCCCAGAAACTATTTTATTAAGAAACTATTTTGTTAAGTTTATGTAGCATGGCCCCATAAACTCCAAATCTCCTGGAAAGGTCAGAGGGTCCTTTGAGACAGTGTCAGTACCTTGTGCTCAGTTCTGTCGATGGCTGTGAGGAAGAGCAGGTGGGCCAGGAAGAGGCAGACTGAGAGGTGCAGGTGGAGGGAGGTGCTGGTGTTCTGGATGGCTTTGCACAGCAGGAAGGTGAGGGCCGCCAGGAGGAGGCACAGCAGGGAGAGGCTCAGCCCCACGTAGGTGATCACAGCCAGTACAGGATCCTCCTCCTGGGATCCGGCAAAGAGGAGATATCACTTTCCTGGGCTGGGTTAATGACCCTACATTATTAGTAATTGTATGTAACAAAATTAGTAATTGAGGAGCCACATAATTTGGATGTTTATGGCTAATGTTAAAATTTTGGGGGCGTTGGAACTGATTAATTCAGACCCTGGAAGAATTGAGGGATAGAGTGATCTTACTCAAGACAAAGTCCTAGAAGTCATAATGTTTTTATTCCTTTACACTCTTGGGCATGACTGAGCTTATATGTCACCACTGAGGTTGACCACCAACCACCATCTCCATTACATGATGCTGTGTGACAGAGTCTGTACCTGGAGACCTGATGTCCAGCAGTCAACTGCCCACCCCAGGCTCACTCACCTCATTCCTCCATCACCTGCTTTTTATAGATTTAGACCCATCTTTAAAAAGGAAAAGTACTATGCTCTGATGATGGTGATAGCTTAAATATTCACATTTCCTGCCCTTTTTTTTTTTTCCCCTGAGAGAGAGAGAGTAAGGGAGAGAGATGAGAAGCATCAACAAGTGGTTGCATTACTTTAGTTGTTCATTGATTGCTTCTCATATGTGCCTTGACGGAGCGGCTCCAGCTGAGCCAGTGACCCCTTGCTCAAGCCAACAATGTCTATGATCCCATGCTCAAGCTGGCAACACCACATGAAAGCCTGATGAGCCCACACTCAAGCCGGATGAGCCCGAACTCAAGCCAGTGACCTCTGAGTTTCGAACCTGGATCCTCAGCATCCCAGGTCGATGTTCCATCCATTGTGCCACCAGGGTCTGGCTCCTGCCTCTTTTAAAGATTAAAATGTATTTTTCCATCTATTTTTGTAAATCAACTTGAATTCATGAGAAGAAGAAAAAAAAACACCCAACAGTTTTAGTCTAAGTAGGTGAGATAGCGAGAGGGACAGAGAGAAAGAAAAACAGAAACGTGAAAATGACAAAGAAGATACTCTGAGTCGGTGCATCTGGATAAAGAACAATATGGTGCTATTTGTGATTTTTTTTATTGTTGCAACAAATCTGTAAAACTGAAATTGTTTCTTAAGAAATGTCTACAAATAAATAGCAAGCCCTCCAGGTGATTGGGATGCCTATTAATTTGAGAATCTTTGATGTAATGAGATAAAACTAATTCCTCTACCACACAAAGAGCTCCCCCATCCATAAGAAATGTATCAACAGGGCAATAGAAAAGGAACCAAGATGTGAACAACTTGTTTCCAGAGACAGGAATACAAATCGCTTTTAAATGAAGATGTTCCATTTTACTCACAATTTAAAAAATGCAACAATTTCCCTAGATGTTATATTTAACTCTCAGATAGATAAAAATCCAAAACTTTGACACTGACTTTGTGATGAGGGCATGACGAATCATATACCTTCACACAATGCTAGTGTGACCTATATATGCTGAAATATAGAAATATCTACCAACACACAATTGTGAATTTGACCCTGTATATATCCTAACTAGATACTCAAACAGAAAACTAATGCAGTGTATTAGAATCACCACAACTGAATTTGTATTAGGAAAGGATCATGAAACAAAATGCCCACTATGAGAGGAATTAATAGGTAATTTATGGCACATTCACACAATGAAATGCAGTGGCAATAAAAATAATGGAGTGTCTCTTTGTAGACTGGAATAAAATAACCTCTTAGAATAAAAACACATTGTGCACAACAGTGAACAATGCCACTATGTGAATGAAAACAGAGGGACCAAGAACAAATGCATGCATTACTGTTATATGTATAAAATAACCAAAGTGCAGGAGAAATGACCAACTTTGGTTGTCTGAAGCAGGAGGCACTAAGTGTCTGGGGTTAGGGATGAGATGGGGAATTATCAGTGTTTCTCTTAATCTGTTTGAATTTGAAACACAAATTTTATGTCTTCAGTAAGTATAATACTGTATGTAAATAAAAGCATGAATATTGTGTTACTAGTGATGAGGCAGGAAAAACAAGGCCTTGAAGTATTGTCAGACTCTTAGGGCTTCTGACCATTGGCTACAATCCTTTCCAATCTTATTTTCATGTGGGTGCTCACAGGAAACACTCCTCACGTGAGGTCAGCTGAGTGAGTCTCTGGTTTGATGAACCAGAGAAGAGTAACAGCTCACCTGGCTGGGGAAGGAGCAAACATGGCTCCTGACTCACCTGTACTCACCGCTCCCCAGCCCCCTCTAACCTCTGCCATCACCAAATCTTCTTTTTTTTGGCAGTCCCTCAGAAGCACTGTCTTAACCCTCATGGTGAGCAGAATTCTAATTTGGCAATCATATCCTTACCTGCTGGTGTACACACATATTTTTCCAGGCTTTTCATCACATGCCAATCTACGTGTGGCAGTAAAGGAGTTTTGCAGATGGAATTCTAGTCTTATATCAATTGACTTTAAGAGAGGAAATTTATCTTGCTTTGGCCTGACCTAATCAAGTAACCCTTTAAAGAACTGGGTTTTCCTTGGAGAAAATTTTGATATGAGGGAGTTTTCCCTCCTGGCCTCCAGATAAGAGCACAGATACATGGCGAGAGGGTCACCTGTGAAGGAATGCAGGTATACTCTAGCTGCTGAATGTGACCCCTGCTGCCAGCTAGCAAGAAAGCAAGACCTCAGTCCTACAACCACAAGGAACTGAATTCTGCCAGCAATCAGTGTAGTGCCAGTGGCCGAGGCCAGGCAGGTCCCCATTGGATTTGGGCAGATAGTAGAGAAACTGCAGAGCTGGAAAGCATTGGGCCATACCATTTAATAAAGTCTCACAATGGTGGGCAAGCACACAGACAGGGAAAACTGCTTCTCAGGTAAAGAAACAGACAAACACACAGGCAGGCAATGCACCATCCACAATCCCCCTGAGCACAAGCACCCATAGCCTTATATAGGCTTTGCACACGTGCCTCTGCCAGGTGCTTACGTGCTAATCAAGCAAAGTGCTTGCAGCTGGTACACCAATGAGCAAGCCTAACACAGCTGCCCACATTCCACCCCTTTAGGGTTGCTTGCCTCACAATAGGTACAATATATAACCAAAAATGACAATTACAAAGGTGCCCTTCACAATGTCTCCCTGAGCATTCTGCCCAGGGAGTCAACTGGAGGCCCACCTCTAGCCCCCTACCCCATGGTAGGTGGGAGGGCCTGTATAGTCCAGGGCTGTGTCCTTTGAAAAAAGTGACCTTGGTGCATCTCTGTAACTGAGTGAGAGCAGCTTCTCAGTGTAGGAAGGTCTCCACAGGTACTGTGCCCCCCTCTCATCAGAGTCTATCATAGTTGCAGTCCAAGAGTCAGTCCACGATAGACAGCCCAGCTCTCTGTGCAAATCACCAAGGTGAAGGTCCATTACAGGCAACTAGCCATATAGCTCTTAATAACAGACTTCAGCACCTTTCCATAAGTGCTCTGTTTGTTGCCACAAGCCCCATCCAAACCCCTCAGCAAGCTCACAGAGCCTGGCTGGGTCAAATACATTTGAGGCCAGTGAGCAAGCCTAGCACAGCTGTCCCACAATCAGGGAACTTAGAGGAGGACAGCAATCCTCAGATGAGAGGCTTGTAAGACTTGTAAGACTCACCAGACAACCCAGCTACACCATGTTTGTTTGTTGGCCCAAAGAAATTATGAGATAATAAATTTATGTTTTTCTA
Source organism: Saccopteryx bilineata (assembly GCF_036850765.1). Lineage (NCBI taxonomy): Eukaryota > Metazoa > Chordata > Mammalia > Chiroptera > Emballonuridae > Saccopteryx > Saccopteryx bilineata. Next base: position 146,428,931 of record NC_089490.1, on the reverse strand, counting down.
AAGTATGGGAATGCATGAAAACTTATTACCTAGCAATGGACATTGAACAACGTCCCTTCTCAAAGCTCTCACCTGCACGTCATAGTGGGCCATGAGGACAGCAAAACTGCTGAGGTGGGTGCATCGGCAGGTGGTGCTGCTGTTTCTGGTGTCCACCATCCAGCAACCTTTGGTGGCCCAGTGACCACATCCATTCTGGCCATGCTCCCAGAAGGCACAGAACACCTTCTGCCTTGGCCCAGGGGTTGCTGACTATAAGAACAGGACACAGATGTGGTCTAGTGCTCTGAAATCCCAACCCAAATCTGGCCCATGAAGGGCTTTCCTGGGGAGATGATGCATGGGGAACCCCCTTAACCCCAAGCATGTGCCCAGTATTCTGGCCTTTTCCATGCCCACAGCCTCATTCCACCAGGACTCACATGCTTGAAAACAAAGGTGACTGGAGAGCTGAAGTTCTGGGTGTTCTTGTTGCTCACAAAGGCAGAGATGACATCTGAGAGCAGGATGGAGGAGACTTCTTGCAACAAAACTTTATGTGTCGCATGCAGAACTGCCTGTTCTTCAGCGTCCAGGACCATCGGGGCCTCAGACAGCAACTTGCCCATCCCTGGAGACGAGACAAGGCCCACCACAGAAGGGCCTGCAGGATGAGGCCAAGGTTGACATCTTGATGTGCCCAGTAGGCCCCCTTCCTCCTGGGATGCATTCTCTCCTTTGACCCACCATAGCCCATACTTTCCTTTAATATTAATTCTCTATTTGTCACATCCTTGGGTATCTTGTCCCACTGTGAGGCCTCAGTGACCTTCTCCCCATCTCAGTCATTACCTGAGTCACCAGATTCCTGCTCTGTTTCCCAGGTCAGCAGCATCTTTGCTTGATTTTGACCCAGCTTGACAGTCCTTTGTCTTTGCTGATTCACCTCCAGGGACAGTTCTATGAGTTGTGAGAGTTACATAAGTGAATTACGTTAGTAACTGTGACAGGAGTTGTTGCTTTAATACTATTTTTTATGTATATATAGATGTTTTATATTTATAGTTATACTATATACCAAATATTGACTATGATATTATTATATGTGTACCAAATGATGCCATTTATATATAATCATAAGACACATATTTGATATAGGCATATATCATCTGATTTATAAAGGATTATAAAAGAAACTATTCAACAACAAATTATTTAACATGAATCAAATGGACAAATTCCTACAGACCCACAAATGAAAAAAGTAACCGAAAAAGAAACCAAGTCTGAATAGACCTATCACAAACAAGAAAATTGAATTCATAATCCAAACTTCCCAAAATAAAGAGTCCATAATTAAATTCTACTATTTAAGAAAGAATTACAATTTTTTTGTAAACTCCTAAAAAAAAAAAAGAATGAAAATGAACACTACCTAAATATAATTCTACAAGGCCACAATTATTCTGAGAACCAAATCAGAGAAAGATATCAAAAGAAAAAATTAGAAACCAGTAACACTTATAAACTTAAATGCAAAAATCTTCACCACAAATATTATCCAAGGAGAATTTGTCTACAGAAAACTACAAAATATTGTTAAAGAAATTTAAAAACTCTAAATAAATCTAAAGACATCTTGTGATTATGAATTAGAAGACTTAATGTTTTAAATATGGCATATTCCCAAAAGTGATCTACAGAGTTAATGCAATACTAACAGCATCCCGACAGCATATTTATTATTTTGCAAAAATGGAAAAGCTCAACCTAAAATTCACATGGTTTTGCAAGAGGCACAAACAACAACAACAAAAACTAAATAAAATAAATTTTATCAAAATTTAAAGCATATGTATTTATTTATTTTGTGTGTTTTAATATTTTATTTTTAAGAATTTAGAAAATTAAATTTAACAGGGTGACATTGATCAATAAGAGTACATAGGTTTCAGGTAAACATTTCTATAGCATTTGAACTGTTGATTATGTTATATACCCATCACCCAAAGTCAAATAATTTTTTGTCACCTTATATTTGTCCCTCTTTACATGCTTCCCTCCACACCCTCCCCAATCACCCTCCTCCACATCCCCCTCCCCCTGGTAACCACTTCACTTTTACCTATGTCCATAAATCTCAGTTTTATATCCCACCTACATGTTATTATATGTGTATCATACAGTTCTTAACTTTTTCTAATTTACTTATTTCACTTAATATAATGTTCTCAAGGTCCATTGATATTGTCATAAATGGCACTATGTCATCATTTCCTACATCTGAGTAGTATTCCATTGTGTGTATGTACCACATCTTCTTTATCCAATCCTCTGTTGAGAAACACATCTTGGCCACTGTGAATAATGCTGTGATGAACATGAGGTGCATGTGTCTTTATGTATCAATGTTTTTGAGTGTTTGAAGTAGATACCCAGTAGAGAGAAGGATTGCTGGGTCATATGGTAGTTCTAGTCTTAATTTTTTGAGAAACCATCATACTTTCTTCCATAATATTTGTACTAATTTGCATTTCCACCAGCAGTGAATGAAGGTTTCTTTTTCTCCACAGCCACTCCAACACTTGTTATTACCTGTCTTGTCTTCTTGGATTTGAGGCTCTCTTTCCAAAGGCTTGGGGAAGTTTCAATTATTTGTTTGAATAGGCTCTCCATTCTCTTCTATCCCTCTTCTTCTTCTGATAGGCCAATTATTCTTATATTGTTTTCACTGATGGACTCAGACAATTCTTGTAGAGTTCTCTCAGTTTTTTTAATTCATGAGTCTCTCTCCTGTTCTCTCTGTAGCATCCCTTTTGCCTGTCTTCAATGTCACTGGTTCTTTCTTCTATCTGGCTTATTCTCTTAACTAAACTTGCTACCTCAGTCTTCAATTCATGTATTGAGTTCTTCATCTCTGTTTATAAAGTTTTAATTTCTTGGTGAGGTAATTGTTTTGTTCATTAATTTTTTTTCTGAGCTCATTAAGTTCCTTATTGGTGTGTTCTTGCAATTTGTTGAGTCTTTTTAGAACTTCAATTTTTTTGGTCGTTTTTTATTAATTTAATGGGATGACATTGATAAATCAGGGTACATATGTTCAGACAAAATATCTCCAGATTATTTTGACATTTGATTATGTTGCATACCCCTCACCCAAAGTCCAATGTCTTCCATCAACTTCTATCTGGTTTTCTTTGTGCCCCTCCCCTCTCCACACCCCATCCCCCTCCTTGCTCCACCCCCCTGCCACCCCACTCCCCAGTTATCATCACATTCTTGTTCATATCTCTGAGTCTCATTTTTATGTCCCATCTATCTATGGAATCATATAGTTCTTAGTTTTTTCTGATTTGCTTCTTTCACTCAGTATAATGTATCAGGGTCCATCCATGTTATTGTAAATGATCTGATGTCATCATTTCTTATGGCTGAGTAGTATTCCATAGTATATACGTACCAAAGCTTTTGCATCCACTCGTCCACTGACAGACACTTGGGCTGTTTCCAGATCTTCACTATTGTGAACAATGCTGCCATAAACATGGGGGTGCATTTCTCCTTTTGGAACAGTGCTATGGGAATCTTAGGATATATTCCTAAAACTGGGATAGCTGGGTCAAAAGGCAGTTCGATTTTTAATTTTTTGAGGAATCTTCATACTGTTTTCCACAGTGGCTGCACCAGTCTGCATTCCCACCAGCAGGGTGGGAGGGTTTCCTTTTCTCCACATCCTCGCCAGCACTTATTCTGTGTTGTTTTGTTGATGAGCGTCATTCTGACTGGTGTGAGGTGATATCTCATTGTGGTTTTCATTTGCATTTCTCTAATGATTAGTGACGTTGAGCATTTTTTCATATGCCTATTGGCCATCTGTATGTCCTCTTTGGAGAAGTGTCTATTCATTTCTTTTGCCCATTTTTTTTTTAATAAATTTTTATTAATGGTAATGGGATGACATTAATAAATCAGGGTACATATATTCAAAGAAAACATGTCTAGGTTATTTTGTCATCAAATTATGTTGCAAACCCCTCGCCCAAAGTCAGATTGTCCTCTGCCACCCTCTATCTAGTTCTCTGTGCCCCTCCCCCTCCCCCTAACTCTCTCCCTCCCTCCCTCCCATGTCCTCCCCCCCCCCTTGGTAACCACCACACTCTTGTCCATGTCTCTTAGTCTCATTTTTATGTTCCACCAATGTATGGAATCATGTAGTTCTTGTTTTTTTCTGATTTACTTATTTCACTCCTTATAATGTTATCAAGATCCCACCATTTTGCTGTAAATGATCTGATGTCATCATTTCTTATGGCTGAGTAGTATTCCATAGTGTATATGTGCCACATCTTCTTTATCCAGTCTTCTATTGAAGGGCTTTTTGGTTGTTTCCATGTCTTGGCCACTGTGAACAGTGCTGCAATGAACATGGGGCTACATGTGTCTTCACGTATCAATGTTTCTGAGGTTTTGGGGTATATACCCAGTAGAGGGATTGCTGGGTCATAAGGTAGTTCTATTTGCAGTTTTTTGAGGAACCACCATACTTTCCTCCATAATGGTTGTACTACTTTACAGTCCCACCAACAGTGAATGAGGGTTCCTTTTTCTCCACAGCCTCTCCAACATTTGCTATTACCCGTCTTGTTGATAATAGCTAATCTAACAGGAGTGAGGTGGTATCTCATTGTAGTTTTGATTTGCATTTCTCTAATAACTAATGAAGCTGAGCATCTTTTCATATATCTGTTGGCCATTTGTATCTCTTCCTGGGAGAAGTGTCTGTTCATGTCCTCTTCCCATTTTTTTATTGGATTGTTTGTTTGTTTGTTGTTGAGTTTTATGGGTTCTTTGTAAATTTTGGATATTAGGCCCTTATCTGAGCTGTCGTTTGAAAATATCAGTTCCCATATAGTTGGCTGTCTGTTTATTTTGATATCAGTTTCTCTTGCTGAGCAAAAACTTTTAATTCTGATGTAGTGCCATTCATTTATCTTTGCCTTCACTTCTCTTGCCATTGGAGTCAAGTTCATAAAATGTTCTTTAAAACCCAGGTCCATGATTTTAGTACCTATGTCTTCTTCTATGTGCTTTATTGTTTCAGGTCTTATATTTAGGTCTTTGATCCATTTTGAATTAATTTTAGTACACGGGGACAGGCTGTAGTCGAGTTTCATTCTTTTGCATGTGGCTTTCCAGTTTTCCCAACACCATTTGTTGAAGAGGCTTTCTTTTCTCCATTGTGTGTTGTTGGCCCCTTTATCAAAGATTATTTGACCATATATATGTGGTTTTATTTCTGGCTTTTGCCCATTTTTTGATTGGATTGTATGTCTTCCTGGTGTTGAGATTTATAAGTTCTTTATAAATTTTGGTTATTAACCCCTTATCAGACGTATTGTCAAATATGTTCTCCCATTGTGTAGTTTGTCTCTTTATTCTGTTCTTATTGTCTTTGGCTGTGCAAAAGCTTTTTATTTTGATATAGTCCCATTTGTTTATCCTGTCTTTTATTTCACTTGCCCATGGAGATAAATCGGCAAATATATTGCTGCGAGATATGTCGGAGAGCTTACTGCCTATGTTTTCTTCTAAGATGCTTATGGTTTCATGGCTTACATTTAAGTCTTTTATCTATTTTGAGTTTATTTTTGTGAATGGTGTAAGTTGGTAGTCTAGTTTCATTCTTTTGCAGGTAGATGTCCAATTTTCCAAACACCATTTATTAAAGAGGCTGTCTTTACTCCATTGTATGCTGTTACCTCCTTTGTTAAATATCAGTTGTCCATTTCTGGGTTCTCTGTTCTGTTTCATTGATCTATATGCCTGTTCTTATGCCTGTACCAGGCTGTGTTGAGTACAATGGCTTGTAGTATAACTTGATAATGGAAAGTGTGATACCTCCCGCTTTAGTCTTCCTTTTCAAGATTGCTGAGGCTATTCATATTTTTTTTTGGTTCTATATGAATTTTTGGAATATGTGTTCTATATCGTTGAAATATGTCATTGGTATTTCAATTGGTCTTGCATTGAATTTATAAATTGCTTTGGGTAATATAGACATTTTAATGATGTTTATTCTTCCTAACCATGAGCACAGTATATGCTTCCACTTGTTTGTATCTTTCTTGATTTCTTTTATCAATGTTTTATAATTTTCTGAGTACAAGTCTTTTTTAATCTCCTTGGTTAAATTTACTCCTAGGTACTTTATTTTTTTGGTTGCAATAGTGAAGGGGATGGTTTCCTTAATTTCTCTTTCTGACAGTTCATTGTTGGTGTATAAAAATGCCTCTGATTTTTGAGGCATTTATAACCTTCCACCTTGCTGAATTCATTTATCAGGTCCAGTAGTTTTTTGACCAAGACTTTAGGGTTTTCTATATACAATATCATATCATCTGCAAATAATGATAGTTCTACTTCTTCTTTTCCAATTTGGATGACTTTTATTTTTTATTCTTGTCTAATTGCTGTGTCTAGGACTTCCAAGACTATGTTGAATAAGAGTGGTGAAAGGGGGCACCCCTGCCTTGTTCCTGATCTTAAGGAGATTGCTTTTAATTTTTGCCCATTGAGTATGATGTTGGCTGTGGATTTGTCATATGGCCTTTATCATATTGAGGTATGCTCCCTGTATTCCCACTTTGCTGAGAGTTTTGATCATGAATGGGTGCTGGATTTTATCAAATGCTTTTTCTGCATCTATTGAAATTATCACGTGGTTTTTCTCCTTTCTTTTGTTTATGTGATGAATCACATTGATTGATTTGCAAATATTGTACCAGCCTTGCCTCCCCAGAATAAATTCCACTTGATCATGGTGTATGATTTTTTTTATATATTGTTGCATCCAGTTTGGTAATATTTTGTTGAGGATTTTAGCATCTAAATTCATCAGAGATATTGGCCAATAATTTTCTTTGTTGGTGTTGTCTTTGCCTGGTTTTGTAATTAGAATTATGCTTGCCTCATAAAAGGAGCTTGGAAGTCTTCCTTGCTCTTGAATATTTTGAAATAGCTTGAGAAAAATAGGAGTTAGTTCTTCTTTGAATATTTGGTAGAATTCACTTGTGAAGCCATCAGGCCCAGGACTTTTCTTTGTTGGGAGTTTTTTGATAACTGTTTCGATCTCATTTTGTGTAATCAGTCTTTTTAGGTTTTCTAATTGTTCTAGATTGATTTTTGTAAGATTGTATGTTTCAAGTAATTTGTTCATTTCATCTAGGTTGTCTAGTTTTTTGGCATACAGTTCTTTATAGTATTTTCTTACAGTATTTTGTATTTCTGTTGTGTCAGTTGTTATTTCTCCACTCTCATTTCTAATTTTATTTATTTGAGTCCTCTCTTTCTCTCTCTTTTTTCTTTTTCTTTTTTGGTGAGTCTAGTTAAAGGTTCATCTATCTTGTTTACCTTTTCAAAGAACCAGCTCCTAGTTTCATTGATCCTCTGTATTGTGACTTTAGCCTCTATGTCATTTATTTCCACTCTGATCTTTATTATTTCCTTCCTTCTACTAGCTCTGGGCTTTACTTGCTGTTCTTTTTCTAGTTCTTTTAGATGCAGGGTTAAGTTGTTTATTTGAGCTTTTTCTAGCCTCTTAAAGTATGCCTGAAGTGCCATGAACTTCCCTCTCAGTACTGCTTTTGCTGTGTCCCATAAATTTTGAGTTGTTATATGTTCATTATCATTTGTTTCTAGGATTTTTTAAATTTCTTCTTTGATCTCATTCTTAATCCATTCGTTATTTAACAACCTCCTATTTAGTTTTCATGTGTTTGAGAATTTTTGAGTTTTTCGATTGTGGTTGATTTCTAGTTTCATGTCATTGTGATCAGAGAAAATACTTGATATGATTTCAATCTTCTTAAATTTGTTGAGACCGATTTTGTGCCGTAACATGTGGTCTATCCTAGAGAATGTACCATGAGCACTTGAAAAGAATGTATATTCTGCTGCTTTAGGGTGAAAGGTTCTGAAGATATCTATTAAATCCAGTTGACCTAGTGTGTTCTTTAGTCTGCTGTTTCTTTGTTAATTTTCTTTCTTGAGGATCTATCTAGTGATGTTAGTGGGGTATTGAAATCCCATACTATTATAGTATTGCTGGAGATCTCACCATTTATATCCATCAAAGTCTACTTTATATATTTTGGTGCTCCTATATTAGGTGGGTAGATATTTATAATGGTTATATCTTTCTGTTGGATTGCTCCCTTTATCATTATGTAGTGGCCTTCTTTATCTCTTATTATAGCCTTTGTTTTAAAGTCCATTTTGTCTGATATAATTATTGCTCCCCCAGCTTTTTTTTCATTTCCATTTGCATAAAATATTTTTTTCATCCTTTTACTTTTAGTCTATGTGCATATTTTGTTTTAAGGGGTGTCTCTTGTAGACAGCATATGTATAGGTCCTGTTTTCTTATCCATGAAGCTACCCTATGTCTTTTGATCAGATTATTTAATCCATTTACATGTAAGGTTATTATTGATATGTAGTTGTTTATTGCCATTTTATTTTTTAAAGCTGTATTCCTCTTTTACTATATTGTTTTTCTCCTTTGATCTTTTTACAGCAAGCCCCTTAATATTTCTTGCAGCATTGGTTTGGTTGTAATGAATTCCTTGAGGTGTGTTTGTTTTTTTGTTGTTTTTTTTTTGTCTGGGAAGCTTTTTGTTTCTCCTTCAATTTTAAATGATAGCCTTGCTGGATAAAGTAGTCTTGGTTGTAGGTTCTTGTTCTGCATTACTTTGAATATTTCTTGCCATTCCCTTCTGGTCTCAAGTGTTTCTGTTGAGAAGTCAGATGTTATCCTTATGGGGGCTCCTTTGTAGATGATAGCCTTTTTTTCTCTAGCAGCTTTTAATATTTTCTCTTTATCACTTAGCTTTGGTATTTTAATTATGATGTGTCTTGGTGTAGATTTCTTCAGGTTTCTTTTTAATGGAGTTCTCTGTGCTTCTTGAATTTGTGAAAGTTTTTCCTGCATTAATTTAAGGAAGTTTTCAGCTATGATATGATTGAACAAAGTCTCTATCCCTTGTTCTTTCTCTTCTTCTTTAGGAACCCCTATAATGAGGATATTTCTCTTCATGTTGTCACAGAGCTCTCTTAGAGTTTCCTCAGACTTCTTGAGTCTCTTTTCTTTTTCTGCTCTACTTCCATGCATTCATTCAACTTGTCCTCCAACTCCCTGATTTGATCCTCAGCTTCTTCTATCCTGTTTTTAAAATAATTCCTTCCATTTTGGTCTACATTTCTGTTATTGTATTTGTCATCTCTGACTGATTCATTTTTAATATTTCAATGTCCTTTTTTATACTTGCTATTTCTTTATTTAGGTGTTTGTAATGACCATCCATTGTTGTTCTAAGATCCCTAAGCATTCTAACAATCATTATTTTAAACTCTGCATCCAGAAGTTTGGTTATTTTTATATCACTCAGTTCATTTCCTGGAGGTTTCTCTTGTGGTTTCATTTGGATTGCACTTCTCTGTCTTCTCATTATGTCTGTGTGTTTGGGTGTATTGTTTGTAAAGCTTGTTGAGTCTAGGCTTGGTGTTGTCTACCTCCAATTTTCAGTTGTGTTATCTAGGTCTTCTTGGGTTGGCATCAGCTATTATTTGTAATCCACTGTCAAATTTGGCTTTTCTAGTAGAGCCGCTTTGAAGTCTTGATTTGTTTGTTTTCTTCTCAGTTTTCTTAACACGTTAGTCTTGTTTAGTGATCTCAGCAGGGGTCTTATTTGAAACTGTATCCAGGAATGAGGTGTGTGTAACCTGAGACTGTGAAGGCTTGATCTGCCTGTTACTCTTTCCGGGCGTGGGAGTTTTCTCAGCTTCAGTAGGGGGTTGTGAATCTCAAATGTCCATGGAGACCTGAGTTATTGCCTCTCCTCCCCACTTCTTGTTTTCAGCTGTGTCTTGTTGCGCTGATTGGAGCTGGAGAGATGTCTGGAGATGGGTCACCCGGAACTACTTTAGTCTTGTATGGTGTGGAAGGATCAACCACTCTCCCAGCTATGGCCACCTCCAGCACTGGATGAGTCAGCTTCTCAGGGCATCCCATGCATTCCTCTTCCCCTCACCATCTCTCTCTCTCCCCCCCCTTTCCTTTTTGAAGACTAGCCAGCCTTTTCAACACTCCTCATCCCCAGGTCCCCAGTCAAGTGGCTGTGAGCGATATTTTCTGCTCTTTTCCTTGGAGTGAGAGTCCTTCTGGGCTCTCAGCCTCACCCCCCTCCCGTTCTTATAAGCAGGGGAGACTCACTGCTCCTCAGTGCTTTCTACCAGGCTCAGTGTGGCTTCTTCTTTGCTCCTTGGTTTTTGAGAGCTGTTCTTGTAGTCCAGAGTTGGTTTTTCATACTGATTTTTCGTAAATTAATTTTTAATCCATTTGGTGGTGTGAGTTGGGAGTCTGTGCATCTGCCTACTCCTTGGACCATTCTTTTATTCTCCAGAACTTCAATTTTGAATTCTCTATCATTTGACTCCAAGGTTTCCATGTGATTGAATTTTTTCTGGAGATTTTTTATTTTCTTTCTGAACTATGTCTCTGTCTATTGTAGCCATGGTATTATATAAATTTCTTCTTCCTTGATGGCATTTGATAGTGGTATTGTTAAGAACCCTAACCAAAAACACCCAAAAACTAATAAAAAATTAAAATAAAAATACAATTAAAATATAAAAATTTAAAAACTTTTGACAAGTGAAGAAGAAAAACCACAGGAAAAAAGATTTAAAGCAAATTAAAAAATAAAAAACAAAACACCTACAAAAATAAGAATAAAAAATATAAAAATTAAAGAAAAGGAAATTCAAAAGAGAAAAAAGGATAAGAAGAAAATAAGAAAACTAGAGGATGAAAAAGAAAAAATAAATTTTGGTTTTGAGAGGTTTCTTCCAGTAGATGTCACTGTATTACAACTTTTAGCTCTTTAAAGTTCCTGGGCTGTCCTCCTAAGATGTTGCTGGCACAATGGTGCAGGCAGTGCCACTGTTGCGTTGGTGGGTGGGGCATGTTATGATGGCTTTACAGCTTTGGCCTTATGGCTTTGGCTTTACAGGTCCAGATTTCCAGCTTTCCAGCTCTAGCGATGGCAATCTCAAGCTCAGCAGACCTGGGTACTGGCTGTGGAGCACCTCTTTAGTCAATTTGGTGCACGGATCTTTCAGGCACTCCTGCAAGCCCAGCTAGGGTTCCTTTGCTGCAAAACAATTCAATTGAAATTTCAAGGGGAGAGATCAGGAGTATCTCTCATACCACCATCACTCTGACATCATTTCCCTGTCTTGTCAAGTAACAGCCAATCTAGCAGGTGTCAGGTGGTATCTCATTGTAGTTTTGATTTGCATTTCTCAAATAGCTAGTGGAGATACCATCTTTTCTATTATCAGTTGGCCATTTGTATGTCCTCTTGGGAGAAGTGTCTTAAGAGTATTGCTTCTTTAATTTTTTGGAAGACTTTGAGAAGGATAGGAACTAAGTTTTCTATGAATGTTTGGTGGAATTCACTAGTGTAGTCATTTGGTCCTGGACTTTTGTTTTTTGGAAGATTTTTGGAAGTTGTTTCTATTTCCTCCCTGCTTGTAGTCTATTTAGGTTTTTCATTTCCTCATGACTCAGTCTAGGAAGATTGTATAGTTCTAGGAATTTATCCATTTCTGCTAGGTTGTTGAATTTGATGGTATATATTCTTTCATAGTATTCTATTATGATACTTTGTATATCTATGATGTCTGTGGTAATTTCTCCTCTTTCATTTTGGATTTGGTTTATATGAGTACTTCCTCTTTTTTCCTTAGTAAGTCTAGCTAGTATATAGATTTTATTGATATTTTCAAAGAATCAGCTCTTTATTGTATTAATTTTTTTCTATAGTTTTTTTGTTCTCTATTTCATTTACTTCTCTAATTTTTACTACTTCTTTTTTTCTGTGGACTTTGGTTTCCCTTTGTTCTTTTTCTTCTAGTTCATTAAGATGTGATATTAGGTCCTTTACTTGGGCTCTCTCTTGTTCCTTGATGTAAGCCTGTAATGATATAAATTCCCCTCTTATTACTGCTTTCACTGCATCCCAGAAGTTTTGATATGTCATATTGTCATTTTCATTGGTCTGTATAAATATTTTTGATCTCTACTCTTACTTCTTCCTTAACCCAGTAATTTTTTAGGAGTATATTGTTTAAGTTCTACATTTTTGTGGGTTTCTCTACTTCATTTTTGCAGTTGAATTCTAATTTCAAAGCCTATGGTTAGAAAATATGCTTGGTGTAATTTCAATCTTCCTGAATTTGTTGATTTAATTTTGTGGCTCAACACATGATCTGTTCTTGAGAATGTTTCATGCACACCAGAGAAGAATGTATAATCTGATGTTTTGGAATGAAATGTCCTGTAAATGTCTATTATGTCCATTTGGTCCAGTGTGTCATTTATGACTGGTATTTCTTTATTTTCTGTTTGGATTATCTATCTAAAGCCATCAATGGTGTGTTGAAATCTCCAAGTTTGATTGTGTTTTTGTGTGCTTCTATTTTTTAAAAAAATTTTTCTGAAGTTGGAAACAGGGAGGCAATCAGACAGACTCCTGCATGCGCCCGACCGGGATCCACCTGGCATGCCCACCAGGGGGCGATGGTCTGCCCATCTGGGGCGTTGCTCTGCTGCAACCAGAGCCATTCTAGTGCCTGAGGCAGAAGCCATAGAACCATCCTCAGTGCCCGGGCCAACTTTGCTCCAAAGGAGCCTTGGCTGCAGGAGGGGAAGAGAGAGACAGAGAAGAAGGAGAGGGGGAGGGGTGGAGAAGCAGATGGGCACTTCTCCTGTGTGCCCTGGCTGGGAATTGAACCCGGGACTCCTGCATTCCAGGCTGATGCTCTACCACTGAACCAACTGGCTAGGGCCTGTGTGCTTCTATTTTTAAATCAGTTAGTAGATGTCATATATTTTAGTGCTCCCTGGTTCGGTGTGCATATATTAAAAAATGTTATGTCTTCTTGATACAGTGTTTCCTTTATCATTATGAAATGTCCATTTTTGTCTCTGGCTACCTTTGTTGTCTTGAAGTCAACATAGTCAGATATGAGTATGGCTATACCTGCTTTTCTTCGGATATTATTTGCTTGGAGAATGATTTTCAAACCTTTCATTTTTAGTCTACTTTTGTCCTTGCGGCATAGATGTGTCTCTTGAAGGCAGAGTATGGTTGGGTTTTGATTTTTGATCCAATCTGCTACTCTGTGTGTCTTTATTAGTGAGTAGTGTCCATTTATATTTTGGATAATTACTGACACTTGAGGATTTCCTATAGCCATTTTATGTTTGTTTTTTTTTTCTAGTAGCTCTGTGTCTTGTTTGGTTCTTCTCTTTTGTGTTTCTCTCAGTTATTTTTGTTTGGTGGTATTCCAAACTTCTTTCCCCTGTTTTTTCTTTTTTAAAGCTGTGTATTTCAGTAGTGGCTTTTTTGTGGATGGTTACCATTAGATTATTAAGAGAAAAATTGTCATATGTATGAGTCCTTTGTCTTAAGATTGCTTCTGCACTCTATCCTCCTTTGCTGCAGCAGATCTTTATCTTCTCCCCTTTTATGTTGTCACAGATAATATTTGTTTTTATGGTGATCTTGTTGGAGCTTTTACTTGTAGTTTTGATTTGTTTTATTCTGTGGGTCAAATAACCCCCTTAAGTATTTCCTGCAGTGTGTGTTGTCTGGTGATAAATTCTTTCAGCTTCTGTATGTCTGCAAAAGTTTTTATTTCTCCTTCATATTTGAAGGATAAGTTTGATGAAAATAGTATTTTGGCTGGTAATTCCTCTCTTTCAGTACTCTGAATGCTTGGGTCCACTCTCTTCTGGCTTGTAGAGTTTCTGCTCAGAAGCTTGATTAATCATCTATTTATTAAAGTAAAAAGACTCTGAAGAAAGTGAAAAGAATCCATGGAATGAGAAAACATATTGCAAATTACATGTCTTATGTATTTGATATACTTACAGCTCAACAACAAAAAGCCAAACAACCCAGCTTAAAAATAGGCAAAAGGGATGACGTCAGAGTAATGGCGGAGTAGGAAGCGATACCGATAAATCTCCCCCAAAACTCAACAAGATCTTCAACCAGAAACAGAAAAACCTATACTTGGAGCTTCCAGATTCTTCGCAATACACCCAAAGGTATGATTGAGTGAAAAATTGGCTAAATATATAACCAAACCCCGAAGGAAATAGGGAGTAAGAAATGCTCCGCCTTCCTCACTAACCTAAACAGGGCGGCTTTCTCTGGTAACTGTGAATATAGAAACTGAGGCGGGCAAAGGGGGTGAATAGATCCAGGCCGCCGCAGCAAAAACGGCCGAACCAGGCTGTGGCTCAGAGATCCAAGCCGAGGAAAATCTGATCCTGTGGCAACCCGGGCAATACAAGCTAACACTCGCGCCAAACCCAAACAAAGAAAGACAAGCGGAGCGGCCATTTTACCCGGTCTCCTGGTCGGTGTGCAGTTAGTGGAAGAGAGATTTCTTCCTAAGCCGCGGAAGTGGGTGCCCGTGTTGCCCCACGGAGAGGCAGGGTCAGAGGCCTTTCTGTGGGCTGAGGGCAGAGTCTCTGGGCAGCCCCAGTGCCCTGGGAAAGCCACGCACGGGAGGGAGTGAGAACTAATTCCAACGGTGGAGATTTTCCGTGCTGGAGGCTGTTTCACTCAGAGGGAACCGCGGCTGGCCTCATATCCTGGTTTGCACGCGCAGATAAGGAGTGAGCGATTCCTCCGAGTGCCTCGGCAGTGCGCGCCCGTGTTATCGCACAGAGGGGCAGAGTCAGGGGCCTTTGTGTGGGCCAAAGCGGAATCTCAGGCCGCCCCAGCGCCTTGCAAAAGCCGCACACGGGGACGGAGCGAGACTCAATTCCAACGCTGCAACTTTTCCCTGCGGTTGGGGGTTTCACTCAGAGCGTGAGACTGCTGGCCGGATATCCTGGTCTGCGTGCGCAGATAGTGAATGAGAGTTTCCTCCAAGCGCCCCCCGGAAGTGGGCGCCCGCTTGTGTTACCGGATAGAGTGGCAGAGCCAGAGGTCTTCGAGTGGGCGGAAAGCCCGCCTGATTATGCTAGCAGCTCTGACTGACTGAGCCTTACCCAGAGCCCTGTGCTGAGTGGAAATAGAGTGGGGAGTTGCCAGCAATTTGAGCCTCTTACTATCCAGGCAGAGGCAGCAGCAACCCCATACCTGGACTATCAGGCTACTAATTGAGGAAGGAAAGACTAGGAGAAAGGCTCCAGGAATACGGACTCTCTCACTGTCGGAGCCTATAAATGCTAATGAGCCTCGACTCCCAACGAGAATAAAGCACAATACATGACATTGCCATAGAGACTTATCAACTGCAAACCTCTACCTGAGCGTGCCAAAGGGGCAGAACCCGGGGTACAGAGTCACCGACCAGGAAGAGGGAGAGAAAAGAAAAAGCAAGAAGATAACCTCTCAAAATCAAGAATAATCTGCAGACTTTATAACCTATCCCATTTTATTATATTTGTTCGTTTGTTTCTCTTATCTTCATTCTTGAGACTTTTTTTTCCTCCTTCAATTTGGCCGATTAACTCTCTACCGGTCTTACTCTCTCCTCTCCCTGAACTACACTACCCATAAGTGTTACATCTCCCATTATCATTTCTCTTCTCTTCCTTTCTCTCTATGAGGGTTGCACTCCAAAACCCTTAACTCTCTCTCTCTCTCTCCTTTCTTTTTTCTTCTTTTAGTGGTTCCCTCTTTTTTTCTCTCTCTCTCTTTCTTTTCTCCCTCTATATTAGTTTCTTCCTTTCTCCTTTACATCTCCTCTCATTCAAACCTCAATAACAAACAAATTATCTTATCTGGGACTCAAACCTATGTTTGTGGCATTTTGGGGGGTTTTTACTTCACCTTTTTAAATCACTAGCAGTGCTCCCATCCCTGGCTCTCCATATTATCTAGTTCTTGTTCCACTAAATACAATAGTAAGTTTTTAATTTGTCCCCCCATTTTTCCATTTTCCTCTTATTCCTCTCATCATAACTCTTAGAAAACCAACACCTAAAAGCAAATCATTTTATTCTTGACCCAAATTTTTTCCTTATTTGCTTTTTGTGGGTCCATACGCTCTTTTTTTTTTCTTTTTTCTTTTTTCTTTTTTTTTTTCTTTCTCTCTTTTTTGCCCCTTTATTACTTTTCCCCAATTCAGGCCCTCCATCACAGGCATTGTTTGTTATAACTCACAGTCCACCACAAGATTTTCTCAAGAAAGAGGGGAGAGGAGAGGAGAGGAAAAAAAGAGGGGGGGAATAATTTCCTTTTTTAAAAAATTTTTATTTTATTTTATTTTTCTTTATTTCATTATTAATTTTTTTAAAAAAAAACAACTCTTTTCGATTTGTTATTTTTTTATTTTTTTTAACTTTTTATTCTTTATTAAATCTCATTAATACTATCAACAAAACCACCCTCAGATGCCATTAAGGAAGAGAAAATCGAATATCATGGATACAAAAGAAAGAGAGGTAACACAGCTAGATGAGGAAAAATCTATGGAGAAAAAATTTAATATATTGGAAATCTTGGAGCTAAATGACAGAGAATTCAAGATAGAAATCCTAAAAATCCTCCGAGATATAAAAGAAAACACAGAAAGACAATTTAGGGAGCTCAGAAAACAACTCAATGAACACAAAGAATATATGGCCAAGGAAATTGAAACTATAAAAACAAATCAAACAGAGATGAAAAACTCAATTCACGAGCTGAAAAACGAAGTAACAAGCTTAGCTAATAGAACAGGTCAGATAGAAGAGAGGATTAGTGAAATAGAAGACAAGCAACTTGAGGCACAACAGAGAGAAGAAGAAAGAGACTCAAAAATTAAAAAAAATGAGATAGCCCTACAAGAATTATCTGACTCCATCAAAAAGAATAACATAAGAATAATAGGTATATCAGAGGGAGAAGAGAGAGAAAATGGAATGGAGAACATACTTAAACAAATAATTGATGAGAACTTCCCAAGCCTGTGGAAAGAACTAAAGCCTCAAGTTCAAGAAGCAAACAGAACTCCAAGTTTTCTTAACCCCAACAAACCTACTCCAAGGCATATCATAATGAAATTGACACAAACCAACAGCAAAGAAAAAATTCTCAAGGCAGCCAGGGAAAAAAAGAATACAACATATAAAGGAAGGCCCATTAGATTATCATCAGATTTCTCAGCAGAAACTCTACAAGCTAGAAGAGAGTGGACCCCAATATTTAAAGTCCTGAAAGAGAGGAACTTTCAGCCACGAATACTATACCCATCAAAGCTATCCTTCAAATACGAAGGAGAAATAAAAACATTCACAGATACAGAAAAGATGAGGGAATTTATCATCAGAAAACCCCCACTCCAGGAATTACTAAAGGGGGTTCTCCAATCAGATACAAAGAACAAAAAAAAACAGAGCCACAAGTAAAAGCTCCAAGAAGAACACAATAAAACCAAATTTAAACTGTGACAACAACAAAAAGAAAGAGGGGGAGAAGACGGAGATTAACAGTAGCAAAGGACGATGGAGTGCAAAAGTACTCACAAAATAGTTCGCTACAATGAACAGGGTAGGGACCCTTTTCATTACTCAAAGGTAACCACCATTGAAAAAACCACCACAGAAGCACATGAGATAAAAAAGATAGCAACAGAGGAAAGATGTATGGAATACAACCAAATAAAAACAAAAGATAGAAAAACGAAAGAGAAGGATCAAACAA
This sequence comes from Saccopteryx bilineata, assembly GCF_036850765.1. Lineage (NCBI taxonomy): Eukaryota > Metazoa > Chordata > Mammalia > Chiroptera > Emballonuridae > Saccopteryx > Saccopteryx bilineata. The sequence goes on along the minus strand of NC_089490.1, from coordinate 146,411,181 downwards.
GACACAAAACTAACAGAAAGCAAGATATAAAATGGCAATAGGGAACTCACAAGTATCAATAATTACACTAAATGTAAATGGATTAAACTCACCAATAAAAAGGCACAGAGTAGCAGAATGGATTAAAAAAGAAAATCCAACTATATGCTGCCTACAGGAAACTCATCTAAGTAACAAGGATAAAAACAAATTCAAAGTGAAAGGCTGGAAAACAATACTCCAAGCAAATAACATCCAAAAAAAAGCAGGTGTAGCAATACTCATATCGGATAATGCTGACTACAAGACAGGAAAAGTACTTAGAGACAAAAATGGCCATTTCATAATGGCTAAGGGGACACTGAACCAAGAAGACATAACAATTCTTAATATATATGCACCAAACCAAGGAGCACCAAAATATATAAGACAGCTACTTATTGATCTTAAAACAAAAACTGACAAAAATACAATCATACTTGGAGACCTCAATACACCGCTGACGGCTCTAGATCGGTCATCCAAACAGAGAATCAACAAAGACATAGTGGCCTTAAACAAAACACTAGAGCACCTGGATATGATAGACATCTACAGGACATTTCATCCCAAAGTGACTGAGTATACATTTTTCTCCAGTGTACATGGATCATTCTCAAGAATTGACCATATGTTGGGCCACAAAAACAATATCAGCAAATTCAGAAAAATTGAAGTTGTACCAAGCATATTTTCTGATCATAAAGCCTTGAAACTAGAATTCAACTGCAAAAAAGAGGAAAAAAATCCCACAAAAATGTGGAAACTAAACAACATACTTTTAAAAAATGAATGGGTCAAAGAAGAAATAAGTGCAGAGATCAAAAGATATATACAGACTAATGAAAATGACAATACGACATATCAGAATCTATGGGATGCAGCAAAAGCAGTGATAAGAGGGAAGTTCATATCGCTTCAGGCCTATATGAACAAACAAGAGAGAGCCCAAGTGAACCACTTAACTTCCCACCTTAAGGAACTAGAAAAAGAAGAACAAAGAAAACCCAAAACCAGCCGAAGAAAGGAGATAATAAAAATCAGAGCAGAAATAAATGAATTAGAGAACAGAAAAACTATAGAAAAAATTAATAGAACAAGGAGCTGGTTCTTTGAAAAGATCAACAAAATTGACAAACCCTTGGCAAGACTTACCAAGGAAAAAAGAGAAAGAACTCATATAAACAAAATCCAAAATGAAAGAGGAGAGATCACCACGGACACCGTAGATATACAAAGAATTATTGTAGAATACTATGAAAAACTTTATGCCACTAAATTCAACAACCTAGAAGAAATGGATAAATTCCTAGAAAAATACAACCTTCCTAGACTGAGTCAAGAAGAAGCAGAAAGCCTAAACAGACCTATCAGTAGAGAAGAAATAGAAAAAACCATTAAAAACCTCCCCAAAAATAAAAGTCCAGGCCCTGACGGCTATACCAGCGAATTTTATCAAACATTCAAAGAAGACTTGGTTCCTATTCTACTCAAAGTCTTCCAAAAAATTGAAGAAGAAGCAATACTTCCAAACACATTTTATGAGGCCAACATAACCCTCATACCAAAACCAGGCAAGGATGGCACAAAAAAAGAAAACTACAGACCAATATCTCTAATGAATACAGATGCTAAAATACTAAACAAAATACTAGCAAATCGAATACAACAACATATTAAAAAAATAATACATCATGATCAAGTGGGATTCATCCCAGAATCTCAAGGATGGTTCAACATACGTAAAACGGTTAATGTAATACACCATATCAACAAAACAAAGAACAAAAACCACATGATCTTATCAATAGACGCAGAAAAGGCTTTCGATAAAATACAACACAATTTTATGTTTAAGACTCTCAACAAAATGGGTATAGAAGGAAAATATCTCAACATGATAAAGGCCATATATGATAAACCATCAGCTAACATCATATTAAATGGCACTAAACTGAAGGCTTTCCCCCTTAAATCAGGAACAAGACAGGGTTGTCCACTCTCTCCACTCTTATTTAATGTGGTACTAGAGGTTCTAGCCAGAGCAATCAGACAAGACAAAGAAATAAAAGGCATCCATATCGGAAAAGAAGAAGTAAAGGTATCACTTTTTGCAGATGATATGATCCTATACATCGAAAACCCCAAAGAATCCACAAAAAGACTACTAGAAACAATAAGCCAATACAGTAAGGTCGCAGGATACAAAATTAACATACAGAAGTCAATAGCCTTTCTATATGCCAACAATGAAACAACTGAGAAGGAACTCAAAAGAATAATCCCCTTCACGATTGCAACAAAAAAAAATAAAATACTTAGGAATAAACATAACAAAGAATGTAAAGGACTTATATAATGAAAACTATAAACCATTGTTAAGGGAAATCGAAAAAGATATAATGAGATGGAAGAATATACCTTGTTCTTGGCTAGGAAGAATAAATATAATCAAGATGGCTATATTACCCAAAGCAATATACAAATTTAATGCAATTCCCATCAAAATTCCAATGACATTTTTTAAAGAAATAGAGCAAAAAATCATCAGATTTATATGGAACTATAAAAAACCCCGAATAGCCAAAGCAATCCTAAAGAAAAAGAATGAAGCTGGGGGCATAACAATACCTGACTTCAAACTCTATTATAGGGCCACGACAATCAAAACAGCATGGTATTGTCAGAAAAATAGACACTCAGACCAATGGAACAGAATAGAAAGTCCAGAAATAAAACCACATATATATAGGCAAATAATTTTTGATAAAGGGGCCAACAACACACAATGGAGAAAAGAAAGCCTCTTCAATAAATGGTGCTGGGAAAACTGGAAAGCCACATGCAAAAGAATGAAACTGGACTACAGTCTCTCTCCCTGTACAAAAATTAACTCAAAATGGATCAAAGATCTAAACATAAGACCAGAAACAATTAAGTACATAGAAGAAGACATAGGTACTCAACTCATGGACCTGGGTTTTAAAGAGCATTTTATGAATTTGACTCCAATGGCAAGAGAAGTGAAGGCAAAAATTAATGAATGGGACTACATCAGACTAAGAAGTTTTTGCTCAGCAAGAGAAACTGATAACAAAATAAACAGAAAGCCAACTAAATGGGAAATGATATTTTCAAACAACAGCTCAGATAAGGGCCTAATATCCAAAATATACAAAGAACTCATAAAACTCAACAACAAACAAACAAACAATCCAATAAAAAAATGGGAAAAGGATATGAATAGACACTTCTCCCAGGAAGAAATACAAATGGCCAACAGATATATGAAAAGATGCTCATCTTCTTTAGCTATTAGAGAAATGCAAATCAAAACGGCAATGAGATACCACCTCACACCTGTTCGATTAGCTGTTATTAGCAAGTCAGGTAATAGCAAATGTTGGAGAGGTTGTGGAGAAAAAGGAACCCTCATACACTGTTGGTGGGAATGTAAAGTAGTACAACCATTATGGAAGAAAGTATGGTGGTTCCTCAAAAAACTGAAAATAGAACTACCTTATGACCCAGCAATCCCTCTACTGGGTATATATCCCCAAAACTCAGAAACATTGATACGTAAAGACACATGCAGCCCCATGTTTATTGCAGCATTGTTCACAGTGGCCAGGACATGGAAACAACCAAAAAGGCCATCAATAGATGACTGGATAAAGAAGATGTGGCACATATACACTATGGAATACTACTCAGCCATAAGAAATTATGACATCGGAACATTTACAGCAAAATGGTGGGATCTTGATAACATGATACGAAGCGAAATAAGTAAATCAGAAAAAAACAGGAACTGTATTATTCCATACGTAGGTGGGACATAATAGTGAAACTAAGAGACATTGATAAGAGTGTGGTGGTTACGGGGGGGAGGGGGAAATGGGAGAGGGATAGGGGGTGGGAGGGGCACAAAGAAAACAAGATAGAAGGTGACAGAGGACAATCTGACTTTGGGTGGTGGGTATGCAACATAATTGAACGACAAGATAACCTGGACTTGTTATCTTTGAATATATGTATCCTGATTTATTGATGTCACCCCATTAAAAAAATAAAATTATAAAATAAAAATAAAAAAAAAAAAATAGGCAAAAGACTTAAACAGACACTTCCCAAAAAAAGATACATGAATGTTCAAGAATCACATGAAAACATATTAAATATCATTAGTCATTAAGGAAATGCAAATCAAAACCATAATGAGTTGTCACCTGACACACTAAAAAGCCTATAATAAAACCAAAAACAAAATAAAAGTAGCCAATCTTTCTGAGGATGTGAAGAGTGGAACCCTTGTACATTGCTGGGGCTGGGGTGAGCGGCATGTACAATGGTGCAGCATTTTGGAAAAAATAGTTTGATGGTTCCTAAATGTTGAACATACAAGTACCATATCACTGAGCAACTTGACTCCTACGTATGGACACAAAGAAGTGAAACAGTTATTCAAACAAAAATTTGTACACCAATATTCACAGTAAGTCTACTCACAACAGTTAAAGGGTAGGAACAATCCAATGTCCATAAATGTATGAATGGATAAACAAAAGATGGTGTAGCCATGCAACGGAATATGATTCTACCATAAAAAGGAATGAACTATGATATATGTTATCACATGGTGAAACTTGAAAACATTATGCCTGGGTAAAAAGAGCTGGACTGTAATGTCACACATGTTGTGTGATTCTATTTATGTGAAATGTCAAGAATGGGCAACATCAGAGACAGAAACAGGTAAGTGCTTGCCAGGGGCTGAGGGAGGGAGAAATTCAAAATAACTTCTTAGTCAGTACAATGTGCACTTCTGGGGTGATGAAAATGTTTTAGAAATAGAGGCATGAGTATAACTCTGTGAAAGTACTCAACACCACTGAATTGTAAACTTTGGTTAAAATGGTGGATTTTATGTCATGTGAAATTTACCTCAATGGAACAAATCACTTAAATAACAAATAATTTTAAATTATATTCTTCCAAATTTAACAATTTGCTTTCTTTTGAAGCTGTTTCTATTTTATCTCGGATTCCTCATCATAATTATTTCATTTGCTGATAATTTATATATATATATATAATAAGAAAGTATATTATTTACAATATTTTCATTTTTTTTACCCTTTTAATATGTTTATGAGACTAACACGGAGATACAAGCATGATCACTCAGCTCTAGTGAGATTGGAATCAGAATGAGTCAGGGAGCAGGCAAAGCACAGCCTGGAGCAGACTGATTTACTCACCTGTTCCTGCACTTGTATTAAAGGTCAATGGCCCATTGGGCAGGGTCTTGCTCAGCTCTCTCAAAATGTGCTCCCAACCAGTGAGCAGGTTAATGGCCACACAATGCTGCTCTGAGTAGGGAAGCTTATCCAGGTCCCCTGGAGTCTCCAGAAGATCATCTACCACCTGTATGATGCCCTGGGGAGATGGGGACACAGACCCAGTGGGTCTTGCACCAGGGAAGCATCAGGAAGACCCACCCACTCAGATGTAGAGAACAGACCATAGAGCCTGTCTATTTGGGGTAAAGATGGCCCCGGATGGAATTCCCTGGGCCTATGCCTGTGCAAACCAGTCCCTCAGAAGTCAACCCTGTTCATGAATATCAAGGACAATGTAAACTTAATAGCCAGGAACAGGAGAAAAGGTTTTAGTAGGTGGATTCTAACAGTGGGTACAAATACCTGTTTGCTCTTCCCATCCATTCTGGGAGAGGTGAGCCCCAGAGAAGGGCACCACTGCATTGGGGTCTGTCTCCTCCCAGACCAAGGCTTCCCCAGGCCTCTATGGGATGCCTCCACCTGCCTCCCTGGGGACCTGTTCTTACCTCAATGGTGTCCTTGGCTGAGGCAGACTTGAAGTCTCTGCCCAGCTCCTGAACTCTTTCAAAGAAGAGGGAGAGACTCTGGGGAGAGAGGAGGCAAGAGGGTCAGAGAGCTTCACACATCAGCAGGAAAACATGTGGGAGAAATGGCTGAACAGTGGGCAGCGTGGAGGGATTTTTGCCTTGTAGTGCCTCCTGGAGTCACTCACCTGGCTCTTGACTCCAGGGGGCGGGGTCCAGGTGGGGAAGATCTCTGCAGGGAACAGAATAGCCATTCATTAAGCCTGAGAGTCTGTGTTCTGGAGGCAGGGTCTAGGGACAGGTCAGGCTGGGTACCTTCACACTGGGTAGTCCTTTGATTATTCCGGAATCCAGATTTGGGCACCCAGCCTGGGCGGCAGAGGCATGTGTATGAGCCCAGAGTGTTGTTGCAGAGGGTGGAGTTGTCACACTGATGCTTCCCGGAGCTGCACTCGTCCACATCTGGGGACATGAAGAAGGAGTCAGACCCTGCCTGTCCCGGCCAGATCAGGCTTCTCTCCTCTCCGTGCTCCTCCTACTTCCCCGTGTTGGTGCCCCCTACCCCTCACCCTTTGGATGGAGGTGATGCCACCTGGTGACTGCACATCCCTGAGTGGTGGACATATGTCAGGTGAGCCCCATACAGATAGATGCACAGGGTGTGAGGTGTTTCAATACCTCACTCCCCATTAGTTACTTAGTTATTGCCTGGGGTCCTCCAGGAGCCTTTATCTTGGTACCCCAGCTCCTTCTCCAGGATTCCCCAGATCTATTCCCATTTAGCCTCAAGGAATTAAATAAAGCCTGGCCCAGCAGGGCACTCCAGCATTCATTCTGCTGGGTTTGTGTAGGTGCCACTGAGTATGTGATCAGATGGTTTGAGCTGTGAGCCTTTGGGGGTGTGGGATCTGAGCTCTGAACCTTCACAGGCGGTGCTGTTTGGGCCATTGGGGGACCCAGGAACCTCAGGCCCTCCCTCCACACTGCACACATCCTTCATGCCCCTTTTCTCAAGTCCCCTAGTGTTTACACTGAGGACACCCCCACTACGCCCTGCTTACCAGCCACCTAGCCCATCAGGACACAAATCTGTGATGATGTTTTTCACTGTAAAAGCATCATAATCTCAGAGCATCCCCACAACATAAATAGGGCAGGACTGTGGGTGTGCAGGTGTCATCCCCACACTGTGTCCCCTAACATGTGGTGCAGGATGGACTGTGGGGTCCTGTGATGGACCTTTAACCGGGAAGGCTGCAACACTCATAGCTCTCCATGTGTTGATGCTATGGGCTGTGGCACCGATGCCACCCAGAGCGGCACCTTGCCCTTATTAGAACAGAATCAGAAGGCGAACCCTGCCCAGCCCAGGCCCCCGCTCCTCACGGCCTGCAGAGGACACACCATCACTGAAAGTGCTGCCACGTGTTCTCTGCCAAAGCTCAGTGCAGCCGCTTCCTTTAAGATGGCTCATCAAAATAATGAAGATGTGGTACATTTATGGGAGGGAAACTTAGAACCTTCACAGTCGGTGCTGTTTGGACCACTGGGAGACCCAGGAACTGGCTTCCAGCCAGGGCAGCAGCGGCACTCATTAGCTGCCCACAGAGTTGAGGCAATGGGTGGATTTGTGGCAGGGGCTTTGCCCCAACGTACATTCATTCACATCTGAGGACAAAGCCAGAGCATCAGGCCCTCCCTCCACTCACTGCACCACTTCTTACTGTCCGGCACGGAGGACCCCACCTTTAGTACACATGCCACCACCTGGTGACCTTCAGCTTCACCCTCAAAGCCCCTTATGGTGGACTCCCTGCAAGATGGACATGGCAGGGACCATTGTCCCAGTTTATAGGTGGCAAATCCAGGAGGAAGCTGAGTCATGGGGGCTGAACTTCCTGACCAAGGACTCCTGCCTACTCCCTCCTGAGCCCTGGCACAGGTTTCCTTTCTGGGAACCGGAAGTCACCCCCTCTGCTTGCCTGTGACAGACGAGGAAGGGGAAGGTTCTGGGGGTGCTCTCAGGGGCTCCACAAGGAAACCCTGGGCCCAGAAGTCCCTGCCACCTCCCTGCTCTGTGGCAGGACCTTCCAGGGAGGTGAATCCCTGGGCAAGGCCTTGGCAGGCCCTTGGCATCTGGGGAGCTGAGAATCTTCTCCCTCCCTCTCGGCTGCAGGACCTGCCTCGGCTCCTTCCCCAGCTCCAGCCCAGCCATACAACGTGCTCCCGGGGGCTCTACCTTTGCACAGCTTTGGGTCCTCTGGGCTCATCTCCAACCCAGGCAGGCACTTGCAGGTGTAGCTGCCCTGGGTGTTGACACAGATGCTGTGCCCTTTACAGATTCTGGGGTTCAGCTGACATTTGTCTACTTCTGCAATGGGAAGAAGAGAGCAGTGGATGCCTGCCGCTGTAGGCAGCCTTCAGGGATGGGAGTCAGCCATGTTTCCTGGCATAAAAGCATCTGGAAGGCCCCATCGTCTCCTCCCAGGTGAGTGGATGCTTTTTCTAATCCACATGGAAGTGTCCTATGGGTAAGCATGGTGGCCTAGCCTCTATGCTCTGTTGTCCAGATGTGGCCAGAGCCTCTCAAGTCCTCCCTGCCAGCTCTGATCTCCTCAGACTCCCGGGCCACTCCCAGGTGGGCCTTTTTGGAACCAAGAGCAGGAGAAATACTGTATTTCCTGAGCAGGGCTAATTTTGGTGGCCTTTGTCCTGATTCCCCCAGGGGGGTCCTGTTGGCTGAGTTCTCCTTAGAATCCTGGTTATTCTGGTGAGATAGCACTCTCATGTCCAGGCTAATTCTGAGACTCCAGCCTATGGAGATAGACTGAGAACCACCCCTGAGCCTGACCCCTGGTGGGCAAGGCTTTGAGGCAGGGACACAGAAATGGAAAATGATGCTAAATAGGGCAGGACCACCTGGACAGTGGTTGCCAGGCTATGATGAACAGTAGGCTCACATCCAGCCATGTGGCCTTGGCTGGTAGAGGTTTGTCTTCTGATCCCCGTGAAGGCATCTCCTGGTCTGTCAGAAAGTGATGAGAATACATGTGTGAACAAGGCCAGCAGTATGCAAAAGCTGGGTTCCTCTTTACACAGGGCAGGAGGGAAGGGGCTGGGATGCTGGCATCAGGCTCTCCTCTCCACAGCAGGGCAGGGCTGTGGACACTGCTTAGAGTCCCCCAGTGTCCTCAGCTCAGACTCCTCCTCCCCTCTCTGTATTCTGCACTAACCCCTCTCTCTGGGTGAGTCCCGGCTTCTGCCTGACCACTGATGGCCCCATCTGCCCCTGTGGATGCCGAAGCCTCTTCTGTGCCCGCCTGCTCCACCTCGAAAGGGGCAAAGCTGAGTGATGCATGGAAGCCTGGCTTCTCCTGGGTCCCTGGTGAGGGGATGGACTGGGCCAGCTGTTCTCTGAGCAGCCACCCTGGGGCACTGTTCCCCGGGGTGTCCATTCTGGAGAGGGGCTGTTAGGTCATAATGATTATAATCTAAAAACCCAGCAGCTACCACTGTGCTGTGTTCTCTGATGTCATATACCTTCCCAGCAATTAGAACTAAGTGAGATAAGCACCATTGTCACTCCATTTTACAGATGGGTAAACTGAGGCACAGAGAGGTGTTGGGGACTGAAAAGCCAACAGGGTTTTTGCAGTTTAGATTTTTGGGAAACTGGCGTTAAGCTGATAGTCTGCCCAATTCCCACCTTACTTGTTCTGTTAAGTTGCAAAAGACTGTTAAGCTGTGGTGCTGGATTGTTTATACTCATCCTACTCCCCATGTCCCCTGGAAAGACTGGAGGCAAGTTTCTTCTATTCTTTGTTTTGTGTAAAGTTAAGATGTTATATATGGTGGGGTTTTTTTTTTTCCTTGGTAAAATTCTTGGATTGCCTTAATTTCATGCCGTTTCCACTCAGGACCTGGAATTACTAGCCGTGCTGGTTCGCAGCAGAGATGAAGAACATGTCCAAGGTCATACAGTTAACAAAAGACAAAGCTACTTTTCTTTTTTCTTCTTCTTTTTTTTAGTGAGCTCATGAGAGAGAGAGAGAGAAACAGACAAACAGGAAAGGAGAGATAAGGAACATCAACACATAGTTGCAGTACTTTAGTTATTATTGATTGCTTCTCATACATGCCTTGACCAGGGGGCTCTAGCCAAGCCAGTGACCCCTTTGTTGGTCAAATAAGTTTGTAAATAATGATATATATGTTTGCTCACTTATAGTTTGTATTGGGTGTGGGGACAGGCTGTAAGCACGCAGGGTGGTTATAACCTAGCAGGGGTCTCCAAACTTTTTACACAGGGGGCCAGTTCACTGTCCCTCAGACCATTGGAGGGCTGCCAAATACAGTGGTCCTCTCACTGATCACCAATGAAGGAGGTGCCCCTTCCAGAAGTGCAGTGGGGGCTGGATAAATGGCCTCAGGGGGCCGCATTGCGGCCCACGGGCCGTAGTTTGGGGACGCCTGATAAGGCTTAGTTTTAAGACTAAGCTTTTCCCCACACCCTTGACTGATTGCATGATGTGGGGTGGTGCACTCTCATGAGGAATCCCATTATCCCTCAGATAAGTGACTGTGTATCAGAGACTTCCTTGTTTGTATATTGGATTAAAGGTTTTGATTTCTACACTATAAAATGGGGGCAGACCAAGAGCTTGCTCTCTCGGTTCCTGAGATTAGAGTTAGAGGAGAGAGCAGAGAAAGGAGAGCAGAGAAAGGCCACATGGAGGAGAGGAGAGGCAGCCAAGATGGTAGAGTGCTGAAGGAGAAGCCAGTTTGTGCAGAGAGAAGGAGATGGGGAACAGAGGTGAATAAGGCTGGTGAGCTAGAAACCTTTGATTCTAGGGAACTCGGATAAGTCAGTGGCTTTGGGAGCCCTGAATGGAAAGGGAAGTATCTTCCCACTGTGTGTATTGCTTGCCCACTGGGTGCAAGCTAGGATTAAAGCTAATGGCCCACCAGTTCTTGGCTCTGTTGTTTCATTACCGTCTGTCCAAACCAAATGCTAACCTGCATGGGGCAGGTGGTTGTGATGGTGGCCCTGGCTACTGGCTTTACACCCTTGCTCAAGCCAGTGACCTTGGGCTTCAAGCCAGCGACCATGAGGTCATGTCTATGATCCCATGCTCAAGCTGGCTCACTGTGCTCAAGTTGACAACTTTGGGTTTCGAACCTGGGACCTCAGTGTCAAAAGTTGATGCTCTACACACTGCGTCACCACTGGTCAGGTAAAGCTACTTTCTTTTCATCTGTAAAAAATAGGCACTCTTTTTTATTTAAAAAAACCCACAGAAACACAAAATCACAATACTATCACTTCTCGAACATTACCAGTGATTTCTGAATAAGTGTCCTGGCCAATGTCACATACACAAGCCATCAGGTAGCAAAACCAGATGTTGGGCAAATAAGTTTGTAACAAATGTTTTTAGGTTTTCTCTCTTGTATTGGGGCAGCACCATGTGTGTAGTCTGTGGAAGGCTGTGGGTGCTTGCCCTCAGGGTGGCAGAGTGCAAATTGTGGATTGCCTACCTCCATGGTGAGGAACCATTGTTTGCTATTGTTTGCTGGAGAAGAGGTATTTCTGTCTAGCCTGTTTGGCTGGGGAGTGCTGAGGAGTTTGGGAGTTCTGAGAGAAAGGGAAGTGGTCTTCCCTGCCTGTTTGCTCGTTTACCATTATGAAATTTTAATAAATGGAATGGCCAACCATTTTCTGGCTCCACAGTCCTTTTACTGTCTGCTCAAATCCAATGAGAACCTGGCTGGTCATGGTGGTGGCCACTGGCCTTACATCTGGTGTGCTGGTAGGACTCAGATCAGATCAGTATGGAGCCACTGACTCCCTTGAGGAGAGGGATAGGGGAGTGGTCATTGCTCCCCAGTGTATGGCACTCCTTTTAGGGGCTGTGGGCTAAGTGGTTTTTACTACTCTGCAAGAGGAGATCAGAAATTTGTGTGAGAAGCTGCCCAAGGTCAAAAGCTCCAGGATGAGCTGCAGCCTGAGTGGCAACAATGGCTTGAACTGGAGCAAAAACTGGATAAGGAGGCCAACCAGGTTCGAGAGCTGCAGAGTGCGAGGCAAGCTGAGCACCAACGATGCCTGAACTGAAACGGTCTCTGGAGAAGGAAGCTGAATGGATTTGTGAGTTGCAGTTTGCCCTGGAAGCTGAACATTGGCACCGGCAGTTGTTAGAGGAATGACTGCAGGTCAAAGAGCTTGAATTTCAGCTTTTGACTGACAGCCAGCAGCCACAGAAACCTAAACATGCACTGAAGGAGCAGCAGCATCTGTGCCAGTGGGGTGGCTCTGAGTCGCTGGGAGCAGGCATTTCCAGCTCCTCGTCTAGGATGAGGAGGCTCAGGCTGAAGCTTTCGCCCACACACTCAGAACTTGACCAGTGGTTGTCCAGAAGGTAAAACCCAGCAGCAAAGAGTTCCTCTCCTGGTAGCCTGGTTGCTGCGATTATGGGACATAGGAGTGGAAGGCATCATGCTCTCCAGAGCAGAGGTGGAAAGGTTGGCCACTGTTGCCACATGCTTCTCCTTGGAGCAGCATCTTTAGAGATGCCATGATGGCAGGGATGAGGGGAGAGGCCTGAGTCACTGTTTGAACCAAGTTGCCTGTAATGGACCTTTACCTTGGTGATTTGCACCAAGTGGACTGATCACTGAGAGGTGTGATAGACTCTTGGACTGCAACCTGAGGCGGGCATTGGCTCCCTTGTTGAATGGACATGCCGCTTTTCGACAGTATGAGAGACCCTGATGGGGGGCAGCTCTGGTGGAGGCCCTCCTGCACCGGGAAGCTGCTCTCATCCAGCTGGAGAGACACACCAAGAACACTTTAAGGTAGGGGTCCCCAAACTTTTTACACAGGGGGCCAGTTTACTGTCCCTCAGACCATTGGAGGGCCATCACATACAGTGCTCCTCTCACTGACCACCAATGAAAGAAGTGCCCCTTCTGGAAGTGCAGGGGGGGGGGCTGGATAAATGGCCTCAGGGGGCCGCAGTTTGGGGATGCCTGCTTTAAGGTTTCCATGGACACAGCCCTGGAATATACAGGCCTCCCACCTACCATGGAGTAGGGAGCTAGAGACAGGCCTCCAGTTTATGCCTTGGGCAGAGTGCTCAGGGAGACATTGTGATGGGCATCTTTGTAATTGTTGCAATTGTATAACTTGTGCTGTTGCTACAGTTTATGTAACGTATTGTACCTCATTCCTCACAAAGGGATACCTGTGGTGTAGATTGTGAAATGAGCAACTTTAAAGGGTTGAAATATTGGGGAAACAAGTCTGTAACAAGTATTTTTAGGTTTGCTCGCTTGTATGGGGGCAGCGCCATATGAGTATAGTCTATGGAAGGCTGTGGTGCTTGCCCTCAGGGCGGCAGATTGCAAATTGTGGATTGCCGGCCTCCATGAAGAGGAGCCTTTTCATAATGTAGCAACTGTTTGCTATTGTTTGCCAGAGAAGGGGTATTCTGACCAGCCTGTCTTGGCTATAAGCCTGGAGTGAGAGAGAGAAGCAGTTTTGCACTGCCTGCTTGCTCTTCTGCTGTTGTGAGACTGTACTAAACAGAATGGCCATGATCCTCCAGCTCCACAGTTCCTTTACCACCTGCCCAAATGCAATGTGAACCTGCATGGTCATGGCCACTGGCATTACAGGGAGATGGAAGATGCAGGTCATCTTACTCTTAGGTTTCATTTCTTTAACCCTGCTAGTAAGTCTCGTTTCAGGGCTTGCGGCAGATGACCAACCACAAAGGAATGTCTGACGTCACAAGCTGAGAAGTCCTGGATAATCAAAAACTGCTAGAAGTTAAACATACTCAAACTTCCATAAAAGACCATCCTTTGTCCAGCAGCCAGTTGGGCTAATGCCCCACAGCCCTTCCTACTCCCCCTCCCCTAACCCTTAAAAAAGCACATCCTAGCCTGTGCCTGGCCTGCGACTCTCCCTTATGAATCAGCCCGGCAGGGTTCCTCTCTTCCTTACAATAAAGCCTGTTACACTGGTCTTTTCGGATTCCGATAAATTCTAACATTTGGTGCCGAAATCCGGGACAGGGTACCAGATGACTGGACGATCCCTTCCACCAGCCGAACTCACTACCAGGGAAGCAGTGGGCAGCGGCAGCTCGTCCCGGACTTACTCCCTAATTGTTTGGCTGTGTGAACGTAGGTTGATTGGCTGGCTACCTGACCCTGTCTCAAACCCCTGCTGGACCAGAAGGTAAGGAATTTCTGCTCTTTCCCATCTCCGGTAGGCCCCTATTCATTGCTCACCCTCACTCTTTCTCCTCTCGGGATCTCTAATTGGGAGGTCTCTACTCTGGGCAGCCTGTAACCGGACTTTTCTGAAAGTCTAGGTGCGTATCCAGGTTGCTCCACTCTCTTTTGAAAGTGAGATTCCTGGTGATGATCGGCCTTCTTGTTTTCCACGTTCAGTATAAAGGATAGTTGAAAGAGTCAGAGGATGCTCTTATCTTTCTCTATTCTCCGCCCACATGGGCTCTTCCCAGTCCCGACCCTCAGAGACTACTCCTTTGGGATGCCTCTTAAAAAAACCTCACCAAACTCGGTCTCTCAGATCTCAAACCAAAAAAATTAATCTTCTTCTATAACACAGCATGGCCTCAGTACAGACTAGATAATGGCTCCTACTGGTCCCCAAATGGAACTTTTGATATTAACATCCTCCGGGACCTAAATAATTTCTGCCACCAGACTGGGAAAGCCTTAGAGATTCCAGGCTTTCTCTACCTTCACTCTGGTCTTTAATCCCTGTGCCGCCTGTTCTACACACAAGCTGTTTTTGGCCAGAGAAACCTCACCTAAAACCTCCGCTCCTAATCTTTCCTTCTCCGTGGACTCCCAACTCTCTCCCCCTCCTTCCTCATCCCCGGGGGCACTTCTTTCTCTGGACCCCTCTCTGGTCCCACTGCGGACCTGGACCTCTTCGCTGGAGTCTCTTCCCTCCAGAAAACCCCCTCCTTTTGTGAATCCTGTTTCTTATTCACTTGCAAATGCCCTTCTCTTCTTCAACCCTTCCTTCCCCCTCACAGGCTGTGGTGGTGCCTTAATCTTCTCTGTCCACTCCCCTCTTCTTAGAGGCCTCGGCTCTACCTCTCTCCTCCTCACCCCCTTCCCCCTCCTCAGAGACTGCCACTGTGCTTCCACTCCTCCTATTTCCCCTCCCCTCCCCCCACAGGCAACTGTGCCTTTCTCCCCCTCATCCCCTCCCTTCTCCTCACAGGCTCTAATCTTTTTGACTCCTCTGACTAGGTGGCACCACCACAAGCACCTCAACCTCCTCCTCCTCCTCCTCCTGCAGATTCTGACCCTCCTTCTCTCCATCCTTCTCTTCACGCTGTCCATCTGTCTGCTTCCTCTCTTTTTCCCCTCTATGCTGACAACTCCCTGTTATCTCAAAAAGCTTAAAAAGGCAGAGCTGTCCATTGAGCAGTGTGAGTAAGTACTCTCTTTTGTCTCTTTGTTTGTCAAAAAATATCTCTAATATAATTTTAACTGAAACAAGTAAAGCACACTTATTTAAATTTAATTTATAATTTAAATGTAAAATCTTTGTTTAATGTGTAATTGTGTCTGTTTCTAAGGCCTTAAACCAATAATTACCCACCTCTTAAATCAAGGTTTACTCATCCCCATGGACTCTCCCTGCAATACCCCCATCCTTCCTGTTCAAAAACCTTCAGGGGCTTATCGCCTCATACAAGACTTACACCTAATCAATGAGGCGGTAGTTCCCTCCATCCAGTAGTCCCTAATCTCTACAGTTTACTGTCACAATTCCCTCAAACACCACTCACTTCACAGTCCTAGACCTAAGAACGCCTTCTTTACCATTCCTCTACACCCTGACTCTTACTTTCTGGTTGCCTTTACTTGGACTGATCCGAACACTAATGCAGCCCAGCAACTTATGTGGACTGTCTTGCCTCAGGGGTTCAGAAACAGCCCACACCTGTTTCGGCAGGCACTAGCTCAGGATTTAACAGCATGCAATCTCAAAACTAGTATTCTCTTACAATATGTAAATAACCTACTCCTCTGCAGCCCTTCCCTGCCTGCCTCAAGGAGACACACTGCCACCCTTCTTAACTTCCTCACCATGAAGGGATATCGTGTCTTCTCTGCTAAGGTTCAACTTCACTCTTAGTCCATAGTCTATCTGAGCATCACCTTAATCCCTACCACCTGAGGTCTCACCCTAGATCAAACTCAGACCCTCCACAGTCTCCAACCACCTGCCACCACAAATCAAATCCTTTCTTTCCTCGGTCTAATAAGCTTCTTTAGACACTGGATCCCCAATTTTGCTCTCTTAGTCAAGCCCCTCAGTGAGATCTTCTGAGCATGGCTTTTAAGGTCTATAGTGGCCAAGGGAGTAACAGAAAAGGCAAATAAGGCCCCAAAGAGGTCAAGAAATACCAGCTTTTGGCATACACTCTTAAAGGCTCTGGCGCCCTAACGGGCTTCATAAAATTCCATCAGGGTCCTGCTCCAGAGTGGAAAGAAAGGTCATTGAACTGAAGCCTATGAGGCTTTTTGGCCCCTCCAAGAGGCGAATCTTTTCTGTGGAAAGAGGGACACGAGAAGGTAAGCTGCCCTCTGCTCCATGGAGGGAAGGTTCAGTCTCTTCTAGCCCTACTCCAGCTACCTGTGACCTGACTTTGCTCAGCATGCTGGGAATTGCCACTGAAGGCCCAAGGACATTGTTCACGAACCTAAGGTATTTCTTCCAAGTAGCAGATAAACTGATCTCATTTCTTGTAAACACAAGGGCCATCTACTATGCCTTGCCTGAATATTTGAGTTTTATTTATCCCTTGAAAATCTCTACTGTGGGTATTGACAGCCTGATTTTGTTGCTTTATTTAATGTATAGTGTCTCCTTTATTCCTCTTGTCTCAATGCCCTATGCCTATTGTAGGCTGGGACCTGCTGCTAATTCCAGCTAGAAGCAGTGGTCACTAGGACTCTAGCTGCAAAGTGTAGGAATGTAACCACCCTTTCCCTAAGTACTTACAAGATTTACAGGTTACTCAGCAAACTGTTCAAAGATTGTCCAAGAGGCGCTTCCAGCAGTACATCACCCAAGGACTGACTTTCATATGGACAGGTCCACACACCATGATCCTGACAACTCCCACTGCTGCTAAAGTAGAAAGATGGCATGCCTTACTCCAACCACAAACTGGAAGCTGGTTGGTCTACGTATGGCAAAAAAAAAAAACTAAGGACTCTTTTAATCAGACTTTGGGAAAAGGGAAACTAGGGTAAAAGGAAAGTCATCTCAATTGTCACTAAAGGTTAAAGATTTTTATTTATTTATTTATTTATTTACAGGGACAGAGAGAGAGTCAGATAGAGGGATAGATAGGGAGAGACAGACAGGAACGGAGAAAGATGAGAAGCATCAATCATCAGTTTTTCGTTGTGACACCGTAGTTGTTCATTGATTGCTTTCTCATATGTGCCATGACTGCGGGCCTTCAGCAGACTGAGCAACCTCCTGCTCGAGCCAGTGACCTTGGGTCCATGCTAGTGAGCTTTTTGCTCAAGCCAGATGAGCCCGCACTCAAGCTGGCAACCCCGAGGTCTCGAACCTGGGTCCTTCCGCATCCCAGTCCGATGCTCTATCCACTGCGCCAGCGCCTGGTCAGGCAAGGTTAAAGATTTTTAAATCAAGAGTTCTGACTAGAAAGGAATTGTATGGTTTTGATAATAGAAGGTATAAGGTATGGAAATACTTATGAAAGAAAAAGGAAAAAGCAACAGTTGTTATGAAAACCAGTTGTTTCTGGATAAGAAAGTTCATGAAAGCTGAGGGTTATGTAAGTTGTAGAAGGTCTGTGCAGGTTGTAGGAGATTTGTACAGAGAAAAAAGAATTTAAACAGTCAGAAAACTGGTTTTCAAAGAATGTTTAATTAGTTACCCTAGCTAACAATCCTATTGTCTGTGGTGATTAGTCTTCTTACTTTAATATTGTCTTGTACTATGTTTAATCAATTTTATAGCAAGGTTTGTTCCTGTCTGTTAAATATCTGTTACATGTTTTAAGTTAATATCCCTAGACAGCAGCCTCATACTCTTCAATAAATTAAGTCAAGGATTTGACTTAGGAAATAGAACCAGTGGGGATGTTGTAAGGTACCAAAAGCTGAAAATTGATATTGATATTCTGGGAGGAAAGGTCAGGCTTTCCTATCAGGCTTTCCTGTCCCATCCCTCCTATAGCGAGGGGAGGGAGAAGAATGTAGAAGTTTCTGGCTTGCAAGAACAATTGGTCATTCAGTTTTAAATGTAAAATGAAGGTTGGCCTAGAAACTTCTTTTCTTTCAATAGGAGGCAGCATTTACATACCACCTTGCATTGATTGTAGTTCCTCCCCCTTCCTGGAATTGTGAGGGTAAAATACCTCTAGGCTAGTGAGGGAAATTGAACCTGAAAGATTTGTAAATATCTTTGATTGTGTTACCTTAACAGTCTTAATGTTTCTGTGTATCCCCTAAACAAATGTTGCCAGCTCATACCATGATGTCATGTTCTCCCCCACCCGTATGTGATCAAGGATATATAAACAGCCCCTGAACTATTTTTGGCACTACACGAGTTGGGCCTGCAGATGCCCCATGTCAGCCATATGTGGCCGGCATATTTAATAAATCTCCTCCTCCACAAAATTAAAAAAAAAAATTAAAACCCCAAATTTCCCTTGCTCGGGGACCAGTCACCCTGAATACTCCCCTGCTTTCACCTGCCCCTTTATGATTTACTGCTCAAGGTACTGTCCCAATGGGTCACCTCCTTCTAACCTTTGCAATACCACAATAACTATCCAATTTCCCAAAAACATCACAATCATAGAGTCAACTATCAAGTTTCTCCAAAAACAGACTATTTTCTAATCCTGTTCGATTCACAGGACCCCTACTCTTATAGCTTCACAACAAAAATGTTCCTATCCCACCACACAGCCGTATCCCTGGCTCACTACCCCTACCACACAGTTGCAATGCTCAAAGCAGGCCTCTAACCATGTCTCCCTCCCCCCAGTTGGGGCTGCACTTTCCTCCACCTCGACCGTCTGGAGTTCAGAGTGGACAGACAAAACCAACCCCTTGTCCATCAATTCTCTATCCACCTCTCATCCTGTATCACTCAATCAGGGGCTTTCTACTTGTGTGGGACCAACACCTATATATGTCTCCCTACTAATTGGAAGAAATCTGTACCCTAATCTATATCACCCCAAATATCAACCTAATCCCACCTGATGAGCCTCTACCAGTTCCTTGTACACTACCCGTCAATCTAAGGACCAAATGAGCTGTCCAGGTAATCCTTCTTCTTGTTGCTTTAAAAATTTCTATAAAAATAAGTTTAGGGGCAGGGGAACTGGACACTGCCCAGTCTTATTCTCTCTCTCTCTCTCTCTCTCAAGCCCAGCAAATTCATAAAAAACAAACCGAGTCATGGAATCAGTGGTTTTGCACAAACTGGGTGTTTTGACTATTGCCTTTCATTGGTCCACTCACTCTCCTATTTATTTTTCTAACTTTTGGACTCTGCCTCTTATGTTTGTTCACTAGTTTCTTACAGAACTGCATGCAGACCTTCACCAATCAGAAAACTGGAAAAATCTAACTAACCTTACACACCGACCCTGAAACCTGCCCTCGTGAAACAGAAAAATATGGAACCCTATAAATACACCCCTTCCTGACAAGAAGCCATCACTGCATCTCTCTACCCCTCACTGATAGTAATCCTTAGAGAGGCCATAACCCCTCACTGCCCCTACTCAGCAGGAAGAAGTTAGAGAAGATAATGACCTCCGTCCCTTTCCCCTTGAGGCCTCTCTAGGAACCACTCTCTTTCCTTTTTTAAATATATCAAATAGTTGGGAATCTTAGGTTTCATTTCTTTAACCCTGCCAGTAAGTCTCGTTTCAGGGCTTGCAGCAGATGATCAACTGCAATAGAATGTCTGACGTCACAAGCCGAGAAGTCCTGGATGATTGAAAACTGCTAGAAGTTAAACATACTCAAACTTCCATAAAAGACTATCCTTTGTCCAGCAGCCAATCAGGCTAATGCCCCACAGCCCTTCCTACCCCCCTCCCCTAATCCTTAGAAAAGTACGTCCTAGCCCAGTGATGGGCAATCTTTTGAGCTTGGTGTGTCAAAATTCGCCAAAAAACCGACCATAACTCCAGTGGTGTGTCACTTCGAGAAAAAAACCATAATTTCATGATATTTATAGATAACAATAATGTATAACTGTAATATATAACTGTATTTAATAAACCAAAAAGTAATTATTTAACTTACCTGCTTAGTGACTTCTTTGTTCATCTGTCAGTCAGTTTCTTTTGTTGGCCTTGATATTATTTAACTTGAGTGGGGTGCCGTGAACTAAGATAAGTGAGGGGGAGGGGAAATTCTTTAACTGACCTTCCTATTAGTGACTTTTTTGTTGCTGAATTTCATTGGCTAAATCTTCAGTTGAAGGTTGGCATTATTTTGTACACTTCAAGCCCAAGCAAGCGCTACTAACTTCATCTGTCAATCTGTTTCTTTTGCTGGTTTTGATATGTTTTAACACTGAGAATAAGGTCTCACAAAAGTACGTAGAGGGAAAAATTGTGAGCAAAGCCATTGCTATATTTTTCAGGGTGCTAAAAGTGTCTAGTAATCGGTTTCAGGCACTCCAAATTTCCTGTTTGTAGTGGCACTCCTCTTGATTCTCTAAGCCAGCGGTTCTCAACCTGTGGGTCACTACCCTGGCGGGGGTCGAACGACCAAAACACAGGGGTTGCCTAAAGCCATCGGAAAATACATAATGCATATATTACAGTTATGAAGTAGCCACCAAAATTATTTTTTGGTTTGGGGTCACTGCAACATGAGGAACTGTATTGCGGGGTCATGGCATTAGAAAGGTTGAGAACCACTGCTCTACGCAGCACCTTTCCAGATTCTCAAGCTTTGACCTCAATTCAACAAACACCTGAGCCCAGATGCTGTCTTGAAATTCTGCAAGTTGCATCTTATGTAAATTAAGATGGCTGCCGCTATTGCTAATGGCAGGAAACAGCACCCATAGCACAGGCCCTCGCCTCTCCCAGCCTCTCCCTCACTTATCTCAGTAATGATGGTCAATTAGAAATCCACGACACTGCAGAACAGTAGACTGGATGATGGTTGCTTTGGTTATGTGGGTGTTGGTAATGGCGATCATAGGGCCCCCAGAGATGTGTTCCCTGTGGCATTCTGCTGCTCCCTGCTCCGCCGGCCAGAAGTGAGGTCAAAAATCCCCTAACGGCCTAACCGGAAGTCCCAGAACTAGACGCTCTGTGCCAGAGTTCTGTTGTTTTGGCCTACAGACCTCCGGCACAGAGTGTCTACACTCCAGCAAGTGTTTTATCCTCAGCTACTGCACCTGGCTGTGCAGGAGCCGAGGATGAAACGAACTTCTCGGCATGCAGCCCCATACTTCTCTGGTATGCAGCCACATGCGGCCACGTGTCATTGAAAATGGCTACACGTGTCAGTGCTGACCCGCGTGTCATAGGTTCACCATCACAGTCCTAGCCTGTGCCTGGCACACGACTCTCCCTTATGAGTCAGCCCAGCAAGGTTCCTTTCTTCCTCTCAATAAAGCCTGTTACACTGGTCTTTTCAGACTCCAATGGATTCTAACACTTACCCTCACACGTGTTTTCACTCTCATTATGGAACTTGGCTGCCCCAGAAACAAGCCTGTATCCCCGGGTGCACATGCAGTGGTAGCTTCCTTCCGTGTTCTGGCAGTCTGCGAATCTTCCACAGGTCACTGCTGAGGGTGGTGCACATTCATTGATGTCTGGAACAAAACGAAGTAAAGGTGTTGTGGATCATAAATGGCAGAAAGCCATTGTAGATTCAAGGCTTAGCAAAAGGTTAAGTTCTCCCCCCTCCATCTCCATACTTGGCTATTATGCTGAGTATTTGCACCCACTTCACTTGCTTCCTTGGGTTGCTGGAAGCAATTTACATGCCCTTCCTCTGATTCTTTGTTTGTTTTCAGATGTTGGTAGATTTCACTAATGCATCCTGTTTATGCCTTGGGAGAGTTCCTGTTTTAGCCTTGGATGTGTAACTTTGTATCAAGGACTTTCTTGATTTGCATATGGCAATATAATAAAGCAAGCTGGGGCTATGGGGCTCTCGGATATTGCCATCAGCATTTGAAGAGTCCTCCCAGTCCCATTTTTTCTTGATGAGTATGTTTCCCTAATTCCGCACCGTTATTAGGAGCCACGCAGGTCCATGGCATAAAGGGTCACCTCCCAAAGACACGAGTGCCCTCAGGGCAGAGAGCCTTACCCTTCCTAGCAGGGGGCCTGCTGCTTAATCAGTGCCTTTCAGGAAGGACTAGACTCTGGGGCAGCCTGCTGCAGCAGCCATCCACCTGGGAGCTCACGGTCAGCTCTGCTCTCCTCAGCCTCCTGCCTGTCACCCTGGGTTTGGGTGCTGGAGGAAGTGCTAAGTGGAGGTGGTGCACCCCCTCCCCAGTCCTGGAAAGGCAAACTGAGGCACAGGTTCCAGACTCCTGGAGCCCCAACTCCTCTCTCTAGTAAGCTTGGGGAAAATGGCTGTGTTAGGCTTGCTTGAGGGTTACTGGCTGCTCCCTGTTTGTTCCAATAGTGCAGGAGCACACACAGGGCAGCACGGTTGTAAAGATGTAAATGCTCCCCTCAGGGGGCGAGGAGAGGAGATCACCCAGGCCACTGAGAGGTACGGACGCGTTTTCCTGATCCCTTGCCTTCCACTGTGAAAAGCAGGTTTTCCTTTTCTTTTGTGTGTATATATATACTTTTTTCCTTTTTCTTTCTTCTTTTGTCTTGCCTGTCTTGATAAGCCTCCAATAAATTGGAATGGCTCACTAACCTCCTGCTCCACTGTTCCTTTACCATTTGCCTGAATTCAATGCAAATCTGCATGGCCACAGCCACCAGTCTTACAGAAGCCATGTTTATTCACTTTTCATATTTATGTTTTCTTTTCTCTGTCCTTGATGACGGTCCGAGAGCAAAGGCTGAGGCCCCCACAACCGTCTACATGTCCATGTGGCCCTCCACCACCCCAAGCCTCTGTACCTTCACAGCTCTCCGCAGGGCTGGTGAAGATCTCCCCAGATGAAGAGTTGAATCCTGGAAGACAGCGACAGGCGGAGGCACTGACACAGGTGGAGTGCTCAGGGCACCAGGAAGCACAGGCTGTGGGGGCCGAGGCTATGGGGACCGAGACCATGGTCAGAAGAGGAGGGCTGAGGCAGGGGCTGGGGAGGGTGGTGGGAGGGGTGACCCTGAGCCTCCCCCTGCAACAGCCTTTCTCTGGGCTGGGCTGAGAGGTGGGGGGTGGGGGGGAGTTGGGGGGCTCTGGCTGTGGGCTGAGGGACTCCCAGAAACTCACCCCTGGTGTTCTGGGGCCCATCTTCCAACAGAGTCAGAAAGACACACAGCGCTGGAACAGAGAGATGGAGGGTGGGAGACACAGAACACAGAAGGGTTAACAGAGGCCTGCAGGTGACACATCTGAGAGAAAGGGACTGCCCACCCCTCCCAGGCTCTGGCCATCACTCAAGCAGAGGGGCACAGGTGGCACCTCCCTGGCTTCCAATGCTTCTGGCCAGAGGATCTACACTCATAGCCAGAAGGTGGGTTTCAGAAGCTGAAGGATGGGGCGGGGCTGGAGCCTGGCGGAGGTCTTGGTTTTTGTTGACTTATGGACAGCAGTTCAGGAAACAGACGGGAACCAGATGGCCTCGGCTCTAATCCAAGACCTTGTTCAGGTGCCTCAGTTTCCCCTTCTGTAGAATGTGGATGAAAAGGGAATCTCTTTTCTAAAGTCATGTGCGAATTAAGCACACAAGTACTTCCTGGTGTGTCAAAGTGTTTACTGTCATCATTTCTTGTAAAAATGAAGGGGTTGGAGCAGGTGTTCTCTCAGATCCCCCCAAACCTACGGTGCTCTGGCCTCACACTATTTCTCAGGAACACCTTACCCACATCTATCAGCCCTGATGACCGCATGGGCCCCGGTAGTGACATTTCACCCCCTGGTTCCCTGCACACAGGAAGATGCTGTGGGCTTGCGTTGAGGGTGCTGCTGCACAGGCCCCAATCCTACTGTTCCTGTCACTCAGGGCACCCTCTTCCCCAGGGCATGTCCTGGGGGTCCTCCTCAAGTCAGCAGGGCTCAAGAGATGGGTACCTCCTTGCTGTACACCAGAGAGACAAGCAAGGGGACAGAGATGGACAGAAGAGGGACAGAGAAGGATCTAGAGCAGGGGTCCCCAAACTATGGCCCGCAGGCCACATGCGGCCCCCTGAGGCCATTTATCCGGCCCACACACACTTCCGGAAGGGGCACCTCTTTCATTGGAGGTCAGTGAGAGGAGCACATTGACCATCTCATTAGCCAAAAGCAGGCCCGTAGTTCCCATTGAAATACTGGTCAGTTTGTTGATTTAAATTTACTTGTTCTTTATTTTAAATATTGTATTTGTTCCCGTTTTGTTTTTTTACTTTAAAATAAGATATGTGCAGTATGCATAGGTGCCAGGATCCAGCCCCGGCGGGGGGATCCAGGGGTCCCACAGGAGGAGACGGCGTCGGCGAAAATGGAGTGAGAGAGCCGAATTCTTTTCTTTTTCTTTATTCTCTGGTTAGCATTTACTGCCAGGCATCTCTACCAAATGCTAGTATAGCTCCCTTTTTATACACGCACACCGAGTTACAATCACATGGTGTTAATTATTACTTTTGTTTCACTATGTTTTCATGTTTCCGGATAACAGTTAATTTACATCTATGAGTCACAAACCAGGTAGCAAATCATTCAAAATACAAAATAACTTGAATAGCAAGTTATTACATCAGTAAAAACTTTTAGAGTATTAGTTCTAAAAGGCTTGCCTCTAAAGAAATTAACATAACATCAAGAATAGCTTTCACCCAAAGATATGCAGAGTGCACTTGCAAGATAGCCCAGCAGCAACACAAGACATTCCATGGATTTCCCTACATTTTTAAATCTCATGAGAACATCTCATTGAGAAAGCCTAGCAATTGCCTTTAGTCAAAAGACAATTCTCTTAGTAAAACATTCTTTTCTTGCTGACTACGCTCTCATCCTAGGCCACACAATGGGCCATTCTACTATACCTTACCTAAGATACTATTGTCTAGTCAAATATTACTTATTTATTATATTTAAACACTAGTTAAGTTCTGACTCTATTCTTCTCAGAATATACCACTATTTGCAGATCAAATAAGCAGGAAGAAAGGAGTGTTTTTCTACTTATCACATGAAAAGGCTAGGGAGGAAAAAATGTTAAGTGAAGGCCGAAGGGTGCTCTGTGCACAGCCACTGCTTCCTAACCATTCACAAGTCACAATCTATTCTTTTTAACATGATTAAGAAGGAATTCTCCTACAAACTTAACCCTTTACGAGGGATATCATAGCCAGCCTCTTATGTCTATGAGCCCAGTTCAAGGGGTTTGCAGGCTTTTCTGTGTAACTCACACCCTCTGTCTCATTTCCAAAGAAATCACTACGAATCTACAGGGAAAGCACAGTACTATTATCCCTGTGCCACAAATAATAGCACACACCCAGAAAAGGGGGGATATAAGGCCAGATTAATTCAAAAAGTCAAAGGGGGGAGTATCGTTGTGCCTATCCTTTGTGGTGACTTTGTCACCCCGCAGCCATTGGTCTTCACTGCAGTGACTTTGTCACCCCGCAGCCATTGGTCTTCTCTGCTGTGACTTTGTCAATCAGCAGTTTTTGATCTTCCTCTGCTGTGACCTTGTCAGCCAGCAGTTGTGGGTCTTCTCCTGCTATGACCTTGTCAGCCAGCAGCTGTGGATCGGCTCCCGACACATAGGGATTTGTTCATAGTTTTTTTTATAGTCCGGCCCTCCAACGGTCTGAGGGACAGTGAACTGGCCCCCTGTGTAAAAAGTTTGGGGACCCCTGATCTAGAGACATAGAGAGAGGAGAAATAGAGAGAAAGAAGATGGAGAGGTGGAGAGAAAATTAAGAGGAGAGAGATGAGAAGACAGAGATATATATATAGAGAGAGGCAGAAGTTAAGAAAACAATGACACCTGTGGTGAGTCAGCCCATATACTTGGGAGCCACGAGCGGCCGCCACGAGCCGCCGCCGCGAGCCGCCGTGAGCAGCCGCGCGTGCGCCCGGTCCGGTTGAGCACCGCTGACGTTCCCAGCGGCCCGCACACTGCGAGTGGGGGTCGCCAGCCACCGGTGCCTGGAGCGCCCCATTCGCGCGCGTGCCTTGGGCATTCCACGCGCCCAGGGCGCCCTGCTGGCCCGCACACCCAGGGGGCTCCATTATCCTGCGCCTGGTGCGGTCCAGCCGCCAGCAGCGGGGCGAGTGGGAGAGGCTTGGGAGATTCTCTCCGTGGGCGGGGCACCTCACCCAGCCATTCAAGCTAACAATCAAGCATTGGGGGAGGGGCGCGCACAGGCAGCCTAAAATACCTTCAGAAGCACAGCTGCGACCCAATCACTGAAATTAGCTTAACCCATGAAATCTGCGCACCCTCGGTTCTAATTGATAAGATCTCTCTCAGTTCAGCGATCCAAGACAAGAGGCGTGATATTTTTTAGTGCCTCTCGCTAAAGGGGCGGGGGCAACTTCTGATTGATAGAGCCTCCATATTCAGGGATAAACGCTAACAAGAAGGACTTGGCAGATAATAAGGTCTATACTACACTAGTCGTAAGCAGAGACTAGTGCCTCTTCTACCCTGCAAAAACAGGCTACAAAGTGTGGAAAGCCTGGGTTGAGAGGTCCAACTAAATGATAGGCGCTGAACAGTCACCTTGACAACAATTGACTCCCACCCCCGCCTGATTACACTGGAGGCCCTGACTGTCAGAGCCTTTCCCAAAGCCTTGCACTGAGTGGGGATAGAGTGGGGATTTCCCAGCTCTTTGAGCCTCTTACTCCCCAGGCAGAAGCAGTTGCAGCCTTATAGCTGGATCACCAGGCTGCTAATTCAGAAAGGGGGGACTAGGAGAGGGAATCCAGGAAAGCAAACTCTCTCATCGTTGGACCCTGCAAACGCCAACAAGCCTTTACTTCCAGCAAGACTAAAGCCAAATATATGACATTGCCATAGAATCCCATCAACTGCAAATCCCTACCTAAGAGTGACACAGGGGCAGAGCCTGGGGTACAGAGTCACCGACCAGGAAGAGGGAGAGAAAAGAAAAAGGAAGAAGTTAACCTCTCAAAATCAAGAAAAACCCACAGACTTTACAACTTGATCCACTAATTTTTTTTTTGTTGTTGTTGTTTGTTTCTTCTATCTTTTTGCCTTTATTTCCTCCACCTCGGTCCTTCTATTCTCTGCCCATCTTATGCTTCCCCTTTCTTGAACTACACTACCCATGAGTGTTGCATTTTATTTTTCTTCTTCATCCTCACCCTCCTTTAAGGTTATACTCCAAAACACTTAACTCTCACTCTCTCCTCTTTTGTTTTTTTTTTTTTGTCTTGCTTTATTTTGTTTTTTTCTCTTCCTATTTTATTTCTTCCTTCGTTTTTCTCTTTTTCTTATTTTTCCCTTTCTATTCGTTTTTTCTTTTCTCATTTTACTTTCCTCCCATATAATCCTCAATCACGAACAAATTAGTTAATTTGGGACTCAAGGCTTTTTTTTGGCTTTATTTCTCTTTTTTGCTTTTGTTTTTATTTTTTTTCTTGTTTGTTTATTTTTGTGGCATTTTGGGTCCTCCCAACCCAAGGTCTCCATTGTATTTAGTCTTCGCTCCACTTAATACAACAGATTTTTACTTATTATTTTTATTTTTTCTTCTTTATTATTCTTTTTTGGTCCTTTTTTCTGGTTCCCTCTTATCCCTCTCATGATATCTCTTAGTTGACCATCACTTACAAGCAAATCATCTTATGCTTGTCTAAGATTTTCTTCCTTTTTTTTTTTTGCATTTAGTAGGTCCCTACTCCCCTTTTTTTGCCCCTTGAACTCTTCACCCCAAATCAGGCCCTCCATTATAGGCATGATATTTCCCTGAGGAGGGGAGAGGAGGGAAAGAGAAGAGAGAAAAAAAGGGGGAAATAATAATTATTACTGTTTTTTTTGTGGGGTGTTTTACCCTTTTTATTTTATTTTATTTTTACTTTTTACTCTTTATTAATTCTAATTAGTGCTATCAATAAGACCACCCTCAGATGCCAATAAGAAAGAGGAAATCGAATATTATGGATACAAAAGAAAGAGAGGTAACACAAATAGATGTGGAAAAATCTATGGAGAAAAGACTTAACATATTGGAAGCCTTGGAGCTAAATGACAGAGAATTTAAACTAGAAATCTTAAAAATACTCAGAGATATACAAGAAAACACAGAAAGGCAATATAGGGAGATCAGAAAACAACTCAATGAACACAAAGAATATATTACCAAGGAAATTGAAACTATAAAAACAAATCAAACAGAAATGAAAAACTCAATTCACGAGCTGAAAAACGAGGTAACAAGCTTAGCTAACAGAACAGCCCAGATTGAAGATAGGATTAGTGAAATAGAAGACAAACAACTTGAGGCACAACAGAGAGAAGAAGAAAGAGACTCAAAAATAATAAAAAATGAGAAAGCCCTACAGGAATTGTCTGACTCCATCAGAAAGAATAACATAAGAATAATAGGTATATCAGAGGGAGAAGAGAAAGAAAATGGAATGGAGAATATACTCAAACAAATAATAGACAAGAACTTCCCAAGCCTGTGGAAGGAACTAAAGCCTCAAATTCAAGAAGCAAACAGAACACCAAGTTTTCTTAACCCCAACAAACCCACTCCAAGGCACATCATAATAAAGATGACACAAACCAATGACAAAGAAAAAATTCTCAAGGCAGCCAGGGAAAAGAAGAGTACAACATATAAAGGAAGGCCTATTAGATTATCATCAGATTTCTCAGCAGAAACTCTACAAGCTAGAAGAGAGTGGACCCCAATATTTAAAGCCCTGAAAGAGAGGAACTTTCAGCCAAGAATACTATACCCATCAAAGCTATCCTTCAAGTATGAAGGAGATATAAAAACATTCACAAATACAGAAAAGATGAGAGAATTTATCAACAGAAAGCCCCCACTCCAGGAAATACTAAAGGGGGTTTTCCAACCAGATTCAAAGAACAAAAGAAAACAACACCACAAGTAACAGCTCCACCAAGAACACAATAAAACCAAACTTAAACTGTGACAACAAAGGAAAAAAAGGGGGGAGAGGATGGAGATTAACAGTAGCAAAGGATGATGAACTGCAGAAATACTTATAAGATAGGGTACTACAATGAATATGGTAGGTACCCTTTTCATTACTTAATGGTAACCACCCTTGAAAAAACCACCACAAAAACACTTGACTTAAAAAAGGTAGCAACAGAGGAAAGAAGTATGGAACACAAACAAACAAAAACAAATGATAGAAAAACAAAAGAGAAGAATCAAACTAGATACAAAACTAACAGAAAGCAATTTATAAAATGGCAGTAGGGAACCCACAAGTGTCAATAATTACATTAAATGTAAATGGATTAAACTTACCAATAAAAAGACACAGAGTAGCAGAATGGATTAAAAAAGAAAATCCAACTATATGCTGCCTACAAGAAACACATCTAAGCAACAAGGATAAAAACAAATTCAAAGTGAAAGGCTGGAAAACAATACTCCAAGCAAACAACACCCAAAAAAAAGCAGGCGTAGCGATACTCATATCTAATAATGCTGACTACAAGACAGAAAAATTACTTAGAGACAAAAATGGTCATTTCATAATGATTAAGGGGAAGTTGAATCAAGAAGACATAACAATCCTTAATATATATGCACCAAACCAAGGAGCACCAAAATATATAAGACAGCTACTTATTGACCTTAAAACAAAAACTAACAAAAATACAATCATACTTGGAGACCTCAATACACCGCTGACGGCTCTAGATCGGTCATCCAAACAGAGAATCGATAAAGATATAGTGGTCTTAAACGAAATACTAGAACACCTGGATATGATAGACATCTACAGGACACTTCATCCCAAAGTGACAGAGTATACATTTTTCTCTAGTGTACATGGAACATTCTCAAGAATTGACCATATGTTGGGCCACAAAGACAATATCAGCAAATTTAGAAAAATTGAAATTGTACCAAGCATATTTTCTGATCATAAAGCCTTGAAACTAGAATTCAACTGCAAAAAAGAGGGGGAAAACCCACAAAAATGTGGAAACTAAACAACATACTTCTAAAAAATGAATGGGTCAAAGAAGAAATAAGTGCAGAGATCAAAAGATATATACAGACAAATGAAAATGAAAATACGACATATCAGAATCTCTGGGATGCAGCAAAAGCAGTAATAAGAGGAAAGTTCATATCACTTCAGGCCTATATGAACAAACAAGAGAGAGCCAAAGTAAACCACTGAACTTCACACCTTAAGAAACTAGAAAAAGAAGAACAAAGACAACCCAAAACCAGCCAAAGAAAGGAGATAATAAAAATCAGAGCAGAAATAAATGAAATAGAGAACAGAAAAACTATAGAAAAAAATCAATAAAACAAGGAGCTGGTTCTTTGAAAAGATCAACAAAATTGACAAACCCTTGGCAAGACTCACCAAGGAAAAAAGGCACAGGACTCAAATAAATAAAATCCAAAATGAAAGAGGAGAGATCACCACAGACATCATAGAAATACAAAGAATTATTGTAGAATACTATGAAAAATTATATGCCACCAAATACAACAATCTAGAAGAAATGGATAAATTCCTAGAACAATACAACCTTTCTAGACTGAGTCATGAAGAAGCAGAAAGCCTAAACAGACCAATCAGCAGGGAGGAAATAGAAAAAACTATTAAAAATCTCCCCAAAAATAAAAGTCCAGGCCCAGACGGTTATACTAGTGAATTCTATCAAACATTCAAAGAAGACTTGGTTCCTATTCTACTCAAAGTCTTCCAAAAAATTGAAGAAGAAGCAATACTTCCAAACACATTTTATGAGGCCAACATAACCCTCATACCAAAACCTGGCAAGGATGGCACAAAGAAAGAAAACTACAGACCAATATCTCTAATGAATACAGATGCTAAAATACTAAACAAAATACTGGCAAACCGAATACAACAACATATTAAAAAAATAATACATCATGATCAAGTGGGATTCATCCCAGAATCTCAAGGATGGTTCAACATACGCAAAACGGTTAATGTAATACACCATATCAACAAAACAAAGAACAAAAACCACATGATCTTATCAATAGATGCAGAAAAGGCTTTTGATAAAATACAACACAATTTTATGTTTAAGACTCTCAACAAAATGGGTATAGAAGGAAAATATCTCAACATGATAAAGGCCATATATGATAAACCATCAGCCAACATCCTATTAAACGGCATAAAACTGAGGACTTTCTACCTTAAATCAGGAACAAGACAGGGTTGTCCACTCTCTCCACTCTTATTCAACGTGGTGCTAGAAGTTCTGGCCAGAGCAATCAGACAAGACAAAGAAATAAAAGGCATCCATATCGGAAAAGAAGAAGTAAAGCTATCACTTTTTGCTGATGATATGATCCTATACATCGAAAACCCAAAGGACTCCACAAAAAGAGTATTAGAAACAATAAACCAATACAGTAAGGTCGCAGGATACAAAATTAACATACAAAAGTCCATAGCCTTTCTATATGCCAACAATGACATATTAGAAAATGAACTCAAAAAAATAATCCCCTTCACGATTGCAACAAAAAAAATAAAATACCTAGGAATAAACATAACAAAGAACGTAAAGGACCTATATAATGAAAATTACAAAGCATTGTTAAGGGAAATCGAAAAAGATACAATGAGATGGAAAAATATTCCTTGTTCCTGGATAGGAAGAATAAATATAATCAAAATGGCCATATTACCCAAAGCAATATACAAATTTAATGCAATTCCCATCAAAATCCCTATGAGATTTTTTAAAGAAATGGAACAAAAAATCATCAGATTTATATGGAACTATAAAAAACCCCGAATAGCCAAAACAATCCTAAGGAAAAAGAATGAAGCTGGGGGCATTACAATACCTGACTTTAAACTATATTATAGAGCCACGATAATCAAAACAGCATGGTATTGGCAGAAAAATAGACACTCAGACCAATGGAACAGAATAGAAAGCCCAGAAATAAAACCACATATATATGGTCAAATAATCTTTGATAAAGGGGCCAACAACACACAATGGAGAAAAGAAAGCCTCTTCAACAAATGGTGTTGGGAAAACTGGAAAGCCACATGCAAAAGAATGAAACTCGACTACAGCCTGTCCCCGTGTACTAAAATTAATTCAAAATGGATCAAAGACCTAAATATAAGACCTGAAACAATAAAGTACATAGAAGAAGACATAGGTACTAAAATCATGGACCTGGGTTTTAAAGAACATTTTATGAACTTGACTCCAATGGCAAGAGAAGTGAAGGCAAAGATAAATGAATGGGACTACATCAGAATTAAAAGTTTTTGCTCAGCAAGAGAAACTGATATCAAAATAAACAGACAGCCAACTATATGGGAACTGATATTTTCAAACGACAGCTCAGATAAGGGCCTAATATCCAAAATTTACAAAGAACTCATAAAACTCAACAACAAACAAACAAACAATCCAATAAAAAAATGGGAAGAGGACATGAACAGACACTTCTCCCAGGAAGAGATACAAATGGCCAACAGATATATGAAAAGATGCTCAGCTTCATTAGTTATTAGAGAAATGCAAATCAAAACTACAATGAGATACCACCTCACTCCTGTTAGATTAGCTATTATCAACAAGACGGGTAATAGCAAATGTTGGAGAGGCTGTGGAGAAAAAGGAACCCTCATTCACTGTTGGTGGGACTGTAAAGTAGTACAACCATTATGGAGGAAAGTATGGTGGTTCCTCAACTGCAAATAGAACTACCTTATGACCCAGCAATCCCTCTACTGGGTATATACCCCAAAACCTCAGAAACATTGATACGTGAAGACACATGTAGCCCCATGTTCATTGCAGCACTGTTCACAGTGGCCAAGACATGGAAACAACCAAAAAGCCCTTCGATAGAAGACTGGATAAAGAAGATGTGGCACATATACACTATGGAATACTACTCAGCCATAAGAAATGATGACATCAGATCATTTACAGCAAAATGGTGGGATCTTGATAACATTATAAGGAGTGAAATAAGCAAATCAGAAAAAAACAAGAACTACATGATTCCATACATTGGTGGAACATAAAAATGAGACTAAGAGACATGGACAAGAGTGTGGTGGTTACCAAGGGTGGGGGGGAGGGAGGACATGGGAGGGAGGGAGGGAGAGAGTTAGGGGGAGGGGGAGGGGCACAGAGAACTAGATAGAGGGTGACGGAGGACAATCTGACTTTGGGCGAGGGGTTTGCAACATAATTTGATGACAAAATAACCTAGACATGTTTTCTTTGAATATATGTACCCTGATTTATTAATGTCATCCCATTACCATTAATAAAAATTTATTAAAAAAAAAAAAAAAAAAGAGATGGGAATAAGTTTCCTTGGATGACACTGTAGAATGAGTGAGATGTATAAAATGATTGCAGTAAAACGAAAACATTTCTGAGGAGTTTCGCTGTTCGAAAAGGAAACAGAGCACTAGATGTGGAGGATGGTGCAGTGCGGTGAGCATGGTTGTTGAAAGTTCTAGGACGGGTGCATTTGAGTATGTTTTATGTTCATTGAAAAGATCCAGACGAAGGGAGGTAGACAATACCTTGCAACAGCAGTTAGTGAGATAGACATTGCAGTCTCTTCTCTCATGCTGGGTCTTCACAGGAAACAATATTTACTAAATTGAAAGAGAAATACTAAATAGTTTTACTTTCCATTATTTTATTACTGGCAAGGCTGCATATATTCTTGGATTTGTTATCCATTTACTTTCTCTATTTGAACAATTACTAGGAATTCCTATCCCATACTCAGCCTTTCTCCCAGTGGTCCTACATTCTCTACTTTTAATAAGAAATTCTGTCATGCACTTGGGGAATAGAAATTGAGGACTGACCGACTTCTAAGCAAAGATATAGGGTGCTGAGAGAAAAATGTCACTATAGTTCCATGATGGAGAAATAAAGGTCACCCATTGTACCTTTGATCTTAATGCCACAAAGGCACCAGAGTTAATATATATTTATTTATTTTATATTTATATATTTTTTAATTTAATTAATTGTGTTTACATAGATTTTAGGGTCACTCTGAATGCATCCTCCCTCCCCCATATTCCCCTCAACATCTCCCATGCCCCCCTCCCTACAGCACCCTCCCCCCTTCCTTTCAGGTTTATTCCGTCCTATCATCCCCTTTCCCTCTGTCCACTTTTCCTCTGGTCCCTTTGATCCCTCCTCTGTCACAATTCTGTTCCTCAGTTCTCATTATTTCTTGGATTCCTCAAATGAGTGAGGTCATGATATTTTTCTTTCTCTGCCTGGCTTATTTTACTCAACCTAATAGTTTCCAGGTCCATCCATATTGTTGCAAAAGGTAATATTTCTTTCTTTTTCATAGCCCCATAGTATCCATTGTATATATGTACCACAGTTTTTTTTTTGTTGTTTGTTTGTTTGTTTTTTCTGAAGTTGGAAATGGGGAGGCAGTCAGACAGACTCCTGCATGCACCCGACCGGGATCCACCCGGCATGCCCACCAGGGGGCAATGCTCTGCCCATCTGGGGCGTCACTCTGCCGCAATCAGAGCCATTGTAGCGTCTGAGGCAGAGGCCACAGAGCCATCCTCAGCACCCGGGCAAACTTTGCTCCAATGGAGCCTTGGCAGCGGGAGGGGAAGACAGAGACAGAGAGGAAGGAGAGGGGGAGGGGTGGAGAAGCAGATGGGTGCTTCTCCTGTGTGCCCTGGCCGGGAATCAAACCTGGGACTCCCACACACCAGGCTGACACTCTACCACTGAGCCAACTGGCCAGGGCCTGTATCACAGTTTTTTAATCCACTCGTTCACTGAGGACTTCACTGTACCAGCAATAGTGTGGAATACCTCCAGGTCTATTTAAAATTTCTTTTCTACTTCATGTGGGTTTTTTTGAAAAAAATTCCCCTTACCCAAGGGAAGCTAATGAATGAAGAAGCTTAAACTCAGTTCCCTCAAACAAATTTTATTGAATAAATGTCTATATTAGAATCCTGTAGTTGCTATAAAGTATTCCTACACTGGTTGCTTAAAATAAACAAATATATGTTCCTACAGACTGGATGCTAGAAGCTTGAAATGAGTTTCACTGGCAAATGTTAAAATGTGGAGGGCCGGGTTCCTCCTCGAGGCTCAGGGGAGAACCTGCTTCTCTCTAATTCCTGTTCGAATTGCTGGCCACCTGCAGTCCTTTCTCTGTCTTCAAAGCCAGTTGTATAGCATTTTCAAAATCTCTCTGAGCAACTTGTGTCTCCCTCTGCAACACTTGCAGAACCATGTGCTTACCTTAAAGGTTCCAGCTGGACGAGCCTGGTTCATCTTAAGCCTTAAAGTCAGCTGATTAACAACCCTGTCCAATCTGCTGCCCTAATCTTCCCCTTGCTATAAAATATCATATTAAAAGGTACTGGGGATTAGGATGTGGACATCTTTTGGAGGCTCTTATTCTGCCTGCTATACAGTCTTTTTCAGAAGTGTATTATTTTGTGTCATTCAAAGGCCCTTATATATAAAAAAAAAAACACAGATTTTATCGTAGTCTCTGGAATGAGTGGATATACTATTCTTTCAAATTTATATGCAAAGGTCATTTTTGGTTCAGAAGACCTAAAACCACTTACACCTGACTCTAGCATAAGGCCACACACAGCCTTGCTGCACAGACTGGTCCACAGACCGGGATCTGCAGCATCGCCCCCTCCTGGGAGCATGTCAGAAATGCAGAGTCTCTGAGCCCTCCAGGACCTGCTGAACCAGATTCTGCATTTCTGGTAGGATCCCTCTGGATTCCCAGGTACACTGAAGTTGGTAAGGTGCTGGTTTAGAATAGGTTCTCTCACCTTGACAATGGGGACAGTTTAATAATTCGGGGTGGAGGTAGGTGCTTTCCTGTGGATTGTAGGTATTTAGCAGCATCCCGCCAGACACTGCTAAACATCCCCAGGGAGAAGTCATTTCTGGTTGAGAACCATTGCCTTAAGAAGCATCTGACATAATTATAATCAAGGACCATCACATATTTGGATTAGCTTTGGGCAGATCACTAAACTCCAAGTCCCACTTATGCATAGAGAAAGGAGTTCATAAATATGGATAAGTTGTTTATAAAAATTAAAGGAGACAATCGGTTCAGGGTGCTAAGCTTAATTTATAGTGCATAAAAAGATCAAAATATACCTTTCAAAAATTAACATTTTCACAACGAGGGACTGAGTGACAGTTCTTAATTTGTGATGTAAACAGGAAATTCTTAATTGTTATGGCAAAAGTCTCATGAAGCCAGTGTGTGTGGCATTTCAGGTTTATAATCAAAAGAATCAGGCCCTGGCCGGTTGGCTCAGTGGTAGAGTGTCGGCCTGGCGTGCAGAAGCCCCGGGTTCGATTCCCGGCCAGGGCACACAGGAGAAACGCCCATCTGCTTCTCCACCCCTCCCTCTCTCTTTCCTCTCTGTCTCTCTCTTCCCCTCCCGCAGCCGAGGCTCCATTGGAGCAAAATGGCCCGGGTGCTGGGGATGGCTCCATGGCCTCTGCCTCAGGCGCTAGAGTGGCTCTGGTCGCAACAGAGCAATGCCCCAGATGGGCAGAGCATTGCCCCCTGGTGGGCGTGCTGGGTGGATCCTGGTCTTGACTGCCTCCCCGTTTCTGGCTTCAGAAGAATACAAAAAAAAAAAAAGAATCAGTTCTCCATTTATTGAAAAGAACAGACAGTTTTTGGAGCTATCAGGACTGTGTCGCCATGACAAATCAGAGCTGAAGACATAAGAGGCCTAATCCAGACAGGGTCCTCATCCCTTACACTTAACTCAGAGTTGAGATAAGGTGCTAGGAGATTTAGAGATACGGAAAGGAGGCAAGTCCATGGAGAGGAAGTAAAAAGCAAAAGCAAAAAACAGCCACAAAAAAACAATTCATGTGACTCGTAACCTGGTTTATTGGAAACAGAGAATCAGGAAAGGTTTCCTTTCTGTCCAGAATGTTTCCACAGGGGAATCGTGTGCTTACCACCTGGATCAGCAAGAGGGAACGGTGTGTGATGAGCAGGTACAGGGAGCTGTAAAGAACACCTCATCTCTAGTCTCTCGGCAGGTGCAGCCTTAGCTTGGGGGGAACATGGCTTGTTTATTTGTTATTGTGGTTGGTTTGCTTGGAGTCCTGATTCTGGCTGGGGACTGATGCTTCACAACTTCCTGCTGTCTTGTCTGTGAACAGGGCTTAGGTCTCCATCATCAATCATCCAGGCACGAATTCAGGCGTCCCTACAAAGACCTTCCTCTCAGAGATCCCATCCAGGTGAGAGTCCAACAACTCAGCTGACGCTGCATGAGAGGGTCAGAGAGAATGGAAGCCAAGAACATTTACCTGTTGTCACCTGAGTGCCAATTTAACCTAGACCATAGGCAAGAGATTGCTGTGTTCGTTTGATTAATTAATGTATTTATTTCATGGCTACGTAAAAGCTCATAGTGTGACTGCTACTCACACTTTTGATGATCTTCCATACTTTTTATCATTAAATTGCTATCATATCAATGCTAAAAAATATGTTTAAATTATTAAATCCAAACTGTGATTCTGATCAGGCCCTATGTGCCCCCCTACAAGACATGAGCTATGTCTGGAGAGATTTTCCTGTCACACTGGAGGGGGCAGTGAAGGGAGGGATGCTTTAACCAATCTTCGTTCCCAGGACATACCTCACTGCAGAGAACAGTCTTGCCCAGAATGTCCACAGAGCTGAGACAGAGAAACTCCGTGTTAAATAACATCATTATTGGTAATATTTATAGCTGACTTCAGGTTGTTACCCAAAACTGTAATACTTTACTTTTCTGCCAGCTAAAGTGCGCTATACCCTTCCTCTACCAGTTTAAAAGTTCCAACCCCAATAAATGTGACTGCTCCATAAGTCTTTTTCCAGGAGGTTGGGTGTGAAAGAGCTTCCCTGTTGTTTTCTCAAACTATTACTCAGTTTCAGCAAACTTCATTTATTTGATCACCATTTTAATATACCTACTGTCATTATATACTCATATTTTATTTTCCTATGTTTTTGTATAGCATTTCAAGTGATTTCTATAGATCATTGTTTCTCAATTGACATTTGTAGAATATTTTTACCATAAAAAAATTTAAATTTTACTTAAATATATCTATCTTTTTATTACTGAGTTCTTGCTCTATTTAATATAGGTTTGCCCACTTGTACATTTTAGATGTAGTTTCTAATGTTCCTCAAAATATGTATTGGTTATTCTTACACCAAGTTTGTAATCTCTCTGATCTTTTGTAAGATGTCTGAGGGAGAGGACCAGTTTCATATTCCTTCAGACTGACAGCAATTTATGCCAGTTTTCATTTTAAAATTCAACCTTTTTCAACTAAATTAAGTACAACCTTGTCATATGGTAAATGTTTATATACATTGAGACCTAGTTCCAGATTCATTAAATGAATAATAATTGAGGATCTTCTATGTGCCATAACATGCTAGGAATATATTTTATTCTTTTATCTCTAAGTCTTTATAATTTAATTATTAACCCATATTGATATTATTAAATTATTGCTATTTAGGCCCTCTGTGGTAAAGCGTCCACCTGGCATGTGGATGACCTGGGTTTGATTCCTGGTCAGGGCACACAGACGAAGCGCCCATCTGCTTCTCCACCCCTCCCCCTCTCTCTTCTCTCTTTCTCTCTCTTCCCCTTCTGCAGCCATGGGTCATTTGAAGTGAGTTGGCCCCAGGGGCTGAGGATGGCTCTATAGCCTCTGCCTCAGGGCTCAGAAGAGCTTGGTTGCTGAACAATGGAGCAATGCCCTAGATGGGCAGAGCATCGCCCCTAGTGGACTTGCCGGGTGGATCCTGGTTAAGGTGTATGCAGGAGTCTATCTCTGTCTCTGTCGGGAGCTGATTCACTAATGCTGGCTAACTAGGTCACAGCAGGAGAAAATCCACAACTGCTGGTTGACAAAGTCACAGCAAAAGAAGATAGAGTCACCGCAATAAGACCAACAGCTGCGGGTTGACAAAGTCACTGCAAAGGATAGGCACAATGATACTTCCCCCTTTAATCTTTTGAATTAATCTGGCCTTATATTCCCCCCTTTTTGGGTGTGTGCTATTATTTGTAGCACAGGGATAATAGTACCGTGCTTTCCCTGTAGACTCGTAGTAATTTCTTTGGAAATGAGACAGAAGGTGTAAGTTCCACAGAAAAGCCTGTAAGCCCCTTGAACTGGGCTCATAAACATAAGAGGCTGGCCATAATATCCCTCATAAAGGGTTAAGTTTGTAGGAGAATTTCTTCTTATTAATCATGTTAGAAAGAATATAGTTAGAACTTAGCTAGTATATGAATATAGTAAATGAATAAAGTTTAACTAGACATTAGAATCTTAGGTAAAGTGTAGTAGAGTGGCCTGTTGTGTGGCCTTGGATAGGAGTGCAGCTGGCTAGTAAAGAATGTTTTGTTAAAAGACTTGTTTTGTCACTGAAGGCAGTTGCTGGGCTTTTCTCAGTAAAACATTCTCATGAGATTTTTGTATTTTCCAAGAATAAGAAGAGGAATGTGGTGGGATTCATAGCAGCAATAGCAATTAATGCCTTCTGATATTATGTTGCTACTAGCTATCTTGCAGGTGCACTCTATGTATCTTTAAGTAAAAATTACTCTTAATACTATGTCAGTTTCTTAAATAGCAAGCCTTTTGTAGTCTTGTGAAAAAAGAATTAGAACACTACATAAACTCAAGGCTATTTGCCTGAGCAAGCAGTGGTCCTTTGCTAGTCCTTGATGATTTTGTCTGCTATCTCTTTCTGCACCCTTGACTCACAACAACAATAAAATAGAGTTATTAATAAGTACTAATCTTTTAGAAGTTTGTACCGATATTATTATTATTACTATTATATAACTATACTTTGAATAACTTACCACCTGACTTGTAGCTTATAGATATGAATTAACTGTTATCTGGAAATATGTAACCATAGTGAAACTAAAACAATGATGTATTCAAAATACCATGTGATTGTAACTTAGTGTGTGTGCATAAAAAGTAATGTTAGACTATCCTGGCAGTAAATGCTAACCAGAGAATAAAGAATTCAGCTCTCTCACTCCATTTTCGCCGACGCCATCTCTTCCTGTGGGACCCCTGGATCCTCCCCCCGGGGCTGGACCCTGGCATGTCTCCCTTCCTCTCACTGAATTAAAAAAAAAAAAAAAAAAAAAAAAAAATATATATATATATATATATATATATATATATATATTACTATTTAATGTCTTGTTTCACTTAGTGTTTAATTCTCCATTCAATTTTATTTACTACAGTTGTTTTGAAACCACTCACTTTCACCTGGTTTCATTATGCCTTCATTTTTTCATTTGATCACTTTCACTTTCTTAGACTTGTTTCCATGTAAGTGCACATCTATTTCCATACCTCTGTGGAAACCCCAGAGTGAAACCCTTGCTCTTCTGGGTCATACAGTATAACAGAGATGTCAGAGAACATGAAATAAGTGTGTGTTTAGATAATGTCCTCGGACAGAATTATATGAAGAAAGTTATTCAGTATAAATTGATAGAACTGTCACCGTGTGGGAAGGATTTATAAAGGATGGTCTGGGGAGGTTTTTGCATGTTGGATGAAGACCAGGACCAGGACCAGAGTGGGGCCACTGCATGTGTCACAAAAGAGATCAAAATCTAATGCCCCCAAATAACAGAAAAAGATGCTACATAAGAAAAGGCAGAAGGGGCTAACCCAAGTTGTTTTGAAAGAATTTACATTGGTTAGAGATAAGGAGGGGGGTGAGGGCGGCAGTTTCAGGATAGGTACACAGGAAGAAATATTTACCACCTTTTATAAATATATGATTTATTGAGAAGACATTGGTTCACAAAACCATTGGTTACAGGCAACAGTACAGAAAGTTCATGCCCACGCAGAATGATCTAGCGGTCACTACAGAAGTTGATTCAAAGTTGCAACACACATTCAGAAATAACTGTCTTTGGTTAGCTGGTCCACAGCTTTTAGCTGGTTAATTACTGCTGTCTTTTGCTTTCACTCTCTGGCACCACTGTTATTTAATTTAGGACATCTCAAAATTTTTTTCTTTTCACTTGTTTGAGGTCTCTGTTCAAATATCAACTTGTTTGTAGATCTTGCTCACAGTCCCATGAAAAACAGAACACACTAGTCCAGGGGTCCCCAAACTTTTTACACAGGGGACTAGTTCACCGTCCCTCAGACCGTTGGAGGGCCGGACTATAAAAAAACTATGAACAAATCCCTATGCACACTGCACATATCTTATTTTAAAGTAAAAAAAACAAAACGGGAAGAAATACAATATTTAAAATAACAAACAAGTAAATTTAAATCAACAAACTGACCAGTATTTCAATGGGAACTATGCTCCTCCACTGACCACCTATGAAAGAGGTGCCCCTTCCAGAAGTGCGGCAGGGGCCAGATAAACGGCCTCAGGGGGCCGCATGTGGCCCGCGGGCCGTAGTTTGGGGACCCCTGCACTAGTCCCTCCCTCCTACAGTCCTGCTCACCTTTTCATACCGTCTGCCACCATCTGAAATCATTTACTATTTTATCACTTGTTTCTACATTCATTCTCCCACACTGAATTGCAGAGGCTTTTTTTATAAATAAATTTTTATTTTAATGGGGTGACATCAATAAATCAGGGTACATATATTCAAAGAAAACATTTCCAGGTTATCTTGTCATTTAGTTCTGTTGCATAACCATCACCCAAAGAGAGATCGTCCTCTGTCACCCTCTATCCAGTTTTCTTTATACCCCTCCCCCTCCCCCTCCTCCCCTCCCCCTACCCCCCGTAACCACCCCACTCCTGTCCATGTCTCTTAGTCTCGTTTTCATGTCCCACCATTGTATGGAATCCTGCAGTTCTTGTTTTTTTCTGATTCACTTATTTCACTCCGCATAATGTTATCAAGATTCCACCATTCTGCTGTAAGTGATCCGATGTAATCATTTCTTCTAGCTGAATAGTATATCATGGTGTATATGTGCCCCATCTTCTTTATCCAGTTTTCTATTTTTTTTTACAGTGATTAAAAGCCTTTAAGCAAACACTTGGCCAATACAGCAAGAATCCATAAAAGAGTAGTGTCCTTAACATGTTCATCAAGTCCAAGTTGGCCCCATCACCATGCCAAATTCCTGAAAAATGCAACCCAACCACAGTTCAGTCTGTTAGGAGCTGTCAGAAGGAGCAGGAGTCCAGGAAAAGTCCATATCCAGGAAAAGTCCTCATGGCACTGGAATTGTTGTCACCATTCTATACTTTGCAGCTCATGTCCAAGTCCCAATGACCGCTGCTTCTAGCTGGTAATGATTCAGGTAGACTGGAAAAGCCATTTGCAGCATATGTGGATATGGAGCTTCTGTTCTCCTCTGCCTGGAGAGATGAGACCAGGTTGCTTTTCCCTGGAGCTCTGTGACTGTGGCATGGTAAAGAGAACCTTGGGATACACTAAGCTGGGTGGCAAAGGTAGATTCATAATAGAAGTTGGCAAAAGGGGGAAAGAGAGCGCTAAATTAGGAGTAGGTCCCAGCCTGAAATATGAGTAGGGCATTGAGGTAGGAGGGATAAAGGAAACACTATATATTAAGCAAAGCAGCAGAAAATAGGACTATCAACACCCACAACAGAGATCTTTGAGTGA
Organism: Saccopteryx bilineata; assembly: GCF_036850765.1. NCBI lineage: Eukaryota > Metazoa > Chordata > Mammalia > Chiroptera > Emballonuridae > Saccopteryx > Saccopteryx bilineata. The sequence goes on along the minus strand of NC_089490.1, from coordinate 146,368,172 downwards.
AGAATAAAAAACCTGACTATTCAGGCAAAACATAGTTAAGTGGCCCTTGTGCAAATGAGATCAGTTTACCTGCTTCTTGGAAGAAATACCCTAGGCTTGTCCACAGTGTCGTAGATGGGGCCGACGGCCCCGGGCACCTTCAGCCTTCAGTGGCAAACCCCAGCATTCTGGGCAAGGTTAGGTCATAGGTGGCTGGAGCAAGGCTGGAAGAGACCGAACCCTCCCTTAGAGGAGCAAGGGGGAAGCCTACCTTCCAGTGTCCCTGTTTCCTCACAGCAGAGGCATGTAAGCCTGGCAGGCTTTAGCTCAATGACCTTCCTTTCCACTATTGAAGCAGGACCCAGATGGCATCCTATGAGACTCCTTTGGGGCGTTGGAGCCTTTAAGGGTGTATCCTAAAAGCTGGCAGTTCCCCTGATCTCTATTGGGCTTTTTCTGCCTCTAGGTATCTTAAAAGCCATGCTCAGAAGATCTCACTGAGGGGTTTGAGGATCCCCACCCGCCTATATAAATCTTTTCCATATATCTGGAGCTATTTGGAAAAAGACAAAACAGTGTTATTAGCTGGATCTAATAAAGAAGGTAGTAGTTTGCAGGCGAAAAAGATTTGGTGTCTCCTGTTCATCAGCATTCAAAAGAAATGTACATTTTTTTTTTTTAAGTAAGAAGCATGATATGGTAGACCCATAGGAGTTCCAGGATATGACTACCCCCTTTTAATTTTTTTTTTAAATTGACCTTAAAATGTTTGCTGAGTACACTTTAATAATACTTTAACTTTAAAGATTGTAAGCATGACAAAATATAGTAAATGCTTTTGCTCCATATGCAGGAGCATTTTCAGTTTAACCAGTTTAGGAAATCCAATAATAGAACCATGCATACAGACAATGAGCTATAACATGCTTATCAACCTCTCCTGTTCTGACAGAGGTTACTATAGATCTGGAATATGAAGCCACTGTAATGTGGACATACGACTGTTTGCCAAATGAAGGTATATGAGCAACATCCATCTGCCAAAGTTGTCCTGGTAGGGGTCCTTGAGGGTTAACTCCAAACGAAGGGGCAGTATAGGACCCCTTGGACAGGATTTCCCAATCTGCCGTGCTGCTTCCCGAGAAAGTTGAAAGTGTTTACACCGGGCTGCAGCGTTCTGATGATGAATAGTATGAGACTGACTTGCTCGGTCTGTCATGGTTGCTCCATATAATTTTCTTTTGGGTAGCTTGATCAACAAGGGCATTCCGAGGCCCTGGCCGGTTGGCTCAGTGGTAAAGCATTGGCCTGGTGTGCAGGATTCCCGGGTTCGACTCCCAGTCAGAGCACACAGAAGAAGCACCCATCTACCCCTCCATCCTTCCCCCTCTCCTTCCTCTCCGCCTCTTTCTTCCCTTCCCGCAGCCAAGGCTCCACCACAGCAAAGCCACCCCGGGCACCAAGGATGGCCCCATGGCCTCCGCCTCAGGCGCCAGAATGGCTCTGGTCACAACAGAGCAACACCCCAGATGGGGAGAGCATCCACCTCCCCCCCCCGAAAGGCATGGCAGGTGGATCCCGGTCAGGCGCATGCGGGAGCCTGTCGGACTGCCTCCCCACCTCCATCTTCAGAAAAACACAAAAAACAAATAAATAAAAGAAAAAATACGGGCCCTGGTCGGTTGGCTCAGCGGTAGAGTGTCGGCCTGTCGTGCGGGGGACCCGGGTTCAATTCCCGGCCAGGGCACATATGAGAAGCACCCATTTGCTTCTCCACCCCCCCTTCCTCTCTGTCTCTCTCTTCCCCTCCCGCAGCCAAGGCTCCATTGGAGCAAAGATGGCCTGGGCACTGGGGATGGCTCCTTGGCCTCTGCCCCAGGCGCTAGAGTGGCTCTGGTCAAGGCAGAGCGACGCCCCGGAGGGGCAGAGCGTCGGCCCTGGTGGGCATGCTGGGTGGATCCTGGTCGGGCGCATGCGGGAGTCTGTCTGACTGTCTATCCCAGTTTCCAGTTTCTAAAAACAAAAAAAAGGAAAAAAAAAGGAAGAAAAAAAGAAAAAATACAACAACAACAAAAGAGAGAGAGAGAGAGAGAGAGAAAAGGGCATTTCCTTGTGCTAAAGCTCCAGGGAGCATGGAGTGAGCTTGAGTATGTCCTATGAAACATGGAGCTCTATGTTGACATATAAGTCTTTGAAGAAGGAGGAACTACTGAAATAGTTCATCAGCATTTGTCCATAAGACAGCAGTCTTTATAGTGGAAACACCATAAGTAAATATTTGCTATCTGTCTATAGATTAAGGGGGGAATATGGCAAATGCTGAAAAGCCATGATCTTTGTGCCCCTCCCCTCCCCAACCCCCTCCCTCTCCTCCTTCCACCCTGTAACCCCAACACTGTTGTCCATGTCTCTGAGTCTCATCTTTATGTCCCACCTATGTATGGAATCATATAGTTCTTAGTTTTTTCTGATTTACTTTTTTCGCTCAGTATAATGTTATCAAGGCCCATCCATGATGTTGTAAAAGATCCTATGTCATCATTTCTTATGGCTGAGTAGTATTCCATAGTGTATATGTGTGTGTGTATATATATATATATATATATATATATATACACACACACTAAAGCTTTTTAATCCACTCGTCCTCTGACGGACACTTGGGCTGTTTCCAAATCTTTGCTATTGTGAACAATGCTGCCATAAACATGGGGGTGCATTTCTTCTTTTCAAACAGTGCTATGGTGTTCTTGGGGTATATTCCTAACAGTGGTATAGCTGGGTCAAAAGGCAGTTCGATTTTTAATTTCTTGAGGAATCTCCATACTGTTTTCCACAGTGGCTGCACCAGTCTGCATTCCCACCAGCAGTACAGGAGGGTTCCCTTTTCTCCACATCCTCGCCAGCACTTATTCTGTGTTGTTTTATTGATGAGCACCATTCTAACTGGTGTGAGGTGATATCTCATTGTGGTTTTAACTTGCATTTCTCTAATGATTAGTGATGTTGAGCATTTTTTCATATGCCTATTGGCCATCTGTGTGTCCTCTTTGGAGAAGTGTCTATTCATTTCTTTTGCCCATTTTTGGATTGGATTGTTTGTCTTCCTGGTATTAAGCTTTACAAGTTCTTTATAAATTTTGGTTATTAACCCCTTATCAGACGCAATGTCAAATATATTCTCCCATTGTGTAGTTTGTCTTTTTATTCTGTTCTTATTGTCTTTAGCTGTGCATAAGCTTTTTAGTTTGATAAAGTCCCATCTGTTTATCCTGTCTTTTATTTCACTTGCCTGTGGAGACAAATCAGCAAATATATTGCTGCGAGAGATGTCAGAGTGCTTACTGCCTATGTTTTCTTCTAAGATGCTTATGGTTTCACGGCTTACATTTAAGTCTTTTATCCATTTTGAGTTTATTTTTGTGAGTGGTGTAAGTCGGTGGTCTAGTTTCATTTTTTTGCAGGTAGCTGTCCAATTTTTCCAACACCATTTGTTGAAGAGGCTGTCTTTACTCCATTGTATTTTCTTACCTTCTTTGTCAAATATCAGTTGTCCATAGAGCTGTGGGTTTATTTCTGGGTTCTCTATTCTGTTCCATTGATCTACGTCCCTATTCTTATGCCAGTACTATGCTGTTTTGAGTACAATGGCCTTATAATATAACTTGATATCCGGAAGTGTGATACCTCCCGCTTTATTCTTCCTTTTCAGGATTGCTGAGGCTATTCGTGTTCTCTTTTGGTTCCATATAAATTTTTGGAATATGTGTTCTATATCTTTGAAGTAAGTCATTGGTATTTTAATCGGTATTGCATTGAATTTATAAATTGCTTTGGGTAATATAGACATTTTAATGATGTTTATTCTTCCTAACTATGAGCACGGTATATGCCTCCACTTATTTGTATCTTCCCTGATTTCTTTTATCAATGTTTTATAATTTTCCGAGAACAAGTCTTTAATCTCCTTGGTTAGATTTATTCCTAGGTACTTTATTTTTTTGGTTGCAATGGTAAAGGGGGTTGATCCCTTGATTTCTCTTTCTGACAGTTCATTATTAGTGTAAAAAATGCCTCTGATTTCTGAGTATTGATTTTATATCCTGCCACCTTGCCGAATTCATTTATCAGGTCTAGTAGTTTTTTGACTGAGACTTTAGGGTTTTCTATATACAATATCATATCATCTGCAAATAATGATAGTTTTACTTCTTCTTTTCCAATTTGGATGCCTTTTATTTCTTTTTCTTGTCTGATTTCTCTGGCTAGGACTTCCAGAACTATGTTGAATAAGAGTGGTGAAATTGGGCACTCCTGCCTTGTTCCTGATCTTAAGGGGATTGCTTTTAATTTTTTCCCATTGAGTATGATGTTGGCTGTGGGTTTGTCATAGATGGCCTTTATCATTTTGAGGTATGTTCCCTATATTCCCACTTTGCTGAGAATTTTGATTATGAATGGGTGCTGGACTTTATCAAATGCTTTTTCTGCATCTATTGAAATTATCATGTGGTTTTTCTCCTTTCTTTTGTTTATGTGATGAATCACATTGATTGATTTGCGAATATTGTACCAGCCTTGCCTCCCAAGAATAAATCCCACTTGATCCTGGTGTATGATTTTTTTCATATATTGCTGGATCCGGTTTGCTAATATTTTGTTGAGGATTTTTGCATCTAAGTTCATCAGGGGTATTGGCCTATAATTTTTTTTTCTGTGTTGTCTTTGCCTGGTTTTGGAATCAGAATTATGCTCGCCTCATAAAAGGAGTTTGGAAGTCTTCCTTCCTCTTGAATTTTTTGAAATAGCTTGAGAAGGATAGGACTTAGTTCTTCTTTGAATATTTGGTAGAATTCACTTGTGAAGCCATCAGGCCCAGGACTTTTCTTTTTTGGGAGTTTTTTGGTAGCTGTTTCAATCTCATTTGTTGTAATTAGTCTGTTTAGGTTTTCTGATTCTTCCAGATTAATTTTTGGAAGATTATATGATTCAAGGAATTTGTCCATTTCATCTAGGTTGTCTAGTTTTTGGCATACAGTTCTTCATAGTATTTTCTTACAATATTTTGTATTTCTGTTGTGTCAGTTGTTATTTCTCCACTCCCGTTTCTAATTTTATTTATTTGAGTCCTCTCTTTTTCTTGGTGAGTCTAGTTAAAGGTTCATCAATCTTGTTTACCTTTTCAAAGAACCAGCTCCTAGTTTCATTGATCCTCTGTATTGTTTCTTTAGCCTCTGTGTCATTTATTTCTGCTCTGATCTTTATTATTTCCTTCCTTCTACTAGCTCTTGGCTTTACTTGCTGCTCTTTTTCTAATTCTTTTAGATATAGGGTTAAGTTGTTTATTTGAGCTTTTTCTAGCTTCTTGAGGTAGGCCTGTAATGCTATAAACTTCCCTCTCAGCACTGCTTTTGCTTTGTCCCATAAATTTTGAGTTCATGTATGCTTGTTATCGTTTGTTTCTAGGAATTTTTTAATTTCTTCTTTGATCTCAATGTTAACCCATTCGTTATTTAATAACATGCTATTTAGTTTCCAAGTGTTTGAATGTTTTTCAATTTTTCTGTTGTGGTTGATTTCTAATTTAATGCCATTGTGATCAGAGAAAGTGCTCGATATGATTTCAATCTTCTTAAATTTGTTGAGACGACTTTTGTGCCCTAATATGTGGTCTATTCTAGAGAATGTACCATGAGCGCTTGAAAAGAATGTATATTCTGCTGTTTTAGGGTAAAAGGTTCTGAAGATATCTATTAAATCGAGTTGATCTAATATGTCCTTTAAGTTTGCTGTTTCTTTGTTAATTTTCTTTCTTGAGGATCTATCTAATGATGTTAATGGGGTATTGAAATCCCCTACTATTGTATTATTGCTGTTGCTCTCGCCCTTTAAGTCCATCAAAGTCTGCTTTATATATTTAGGTGCTCCTATATTAGGTGTGTAGATATTTATAATAGTTATATCTTCCTTTTGGATTGCTCCCTTTATCATTATGTAGTGACTTTCTTTATCTCTAACTATGGTCTTTGTTTTAAAGTCCATTTTGTCTGATATAAGTATTGCTACCCCAGCTTTTTTTTCATTTCCATTTGCATGAAATATTTTTTTCCATCCTTTTACCTTCAACCTATGTGCATCTTTTGTTTTAAGGTATGTCTCTTGTAGACAGCATATGTATGGGTCCTGTTTTCTTATCCACGCAGCTACCCTATGTCTCTTGATCGGATCATTTAATCCATTAACATTTAAGGTTATTACTGATATGTAATTGTTTATTGCCATTTTGTTCTTTAAAACTGTATTCCTCTTTTGCTATATTCTTTTTTTCCTTTGATCTGTTTACAACAGGTCCCTTAGCATTTCTTGCAGCCTTGGTTTGGTTGCAGTGGATTTCTTGAGGTTTTTTTTTGTCTGTAAAGCTTTTTATTTCTCCTTCAATTTTAAATGATAGCCTTGCTGGATAAAGTAGTCTTGGTTGTAGGTTCTTGTTCTGCATTACTTTGAATATTTCTTGCCATTCCCTTCTGGCCTCAAATGTTTCTTTTGAGAAGTCAGAAGTCATCCTTATGGGGGCTCCTTTGTAGGTGATAGTCTTTTTTTCTCTAGCAGCTGTTAATATTTTCTCTTTATCATTTAGCTTTGGTATTTTAATTATGATGTGTCTTGGTGTTGGTTTCTTTGGTTTTCTTCTTAATGGAGTTCTCTGTGCTTCCTGAACATGTGAAATGTTTTCCTGCCTTAATTGGGGGAAGTTTCCTGCTATAATATGTTTGAACAAAGTCTCTATCCCTTGTTCTTTCTCTTCTTCTTCAGGAACCCCTATGATGTGGATGTTATTTCTCTTCATGTTGTCACAGAGCTCTCTTAGAGTTTCCTCAGACTTTTTGAGTCTCTTTTCTTTTTTCTGCTCTGCTTCCGTGCCTTTATTTATCATGTCCTCTAACTCACTGATTCGATTCTCTGCTTCATTCATCCTGCTTTTAATTCCTTCCATTGTATTCTTTATTTCAGATATTGTATTTGTTATTTTTGACTGATTCTTTTTTATTATTTCGATGTCCTTTTTTATATTTGTTATCTCTTTATTTAGATTTTCGTAATGGCCATCTATGGTTGTTCTGATAATCTTTGAGCATCCTAACACTCGTTATTTTAAACTCTGCATCTGGTAATTTGGTTATATCTGATTCACTTAGGTCCTTTTCTGGGGATTTCTCTTGGTTTATTTGTGTTGTATTTCTCTGCCTCCGCATTTTCCCTTCACAGGAGTGGCTGTGATCACGTGCTCGGGTGCACAAGCATTGGTGGCCTTGGCCTTTGCCCCGCCCCTGTGTGTGACGTTATGCTCAGTCCTGAGGGCACTGGCGAGCACCTTTGCTCAGCTGCGGGTCTCCGCCTGTTTCCGGGCTTTCACCCTGCCCTTGCAGGAGGAGCCCACTCAAGAAACGGCTGCTAGCCTTGGCTCTACTGCTGGGCAGGACTGCGTGCCCAAGCTCAGCACAGTAGCAGAACTCCGCCTCTTCTGGGCTTTTGGCTCCACCTCCGCAGGAGGAGCTGGCTTCCAAGTCAGACCGCAAGCCTGGGTTGCATGGGCGGGGCAAGGCTGTGCTCCTCTGCCCTTGCTCAGAGGCTGGTCTCCACCCCTTCCTTGGTTCCCACCCTTCTCCTGCAGGCTGGATTACAGGCTGCCGGCAGCTGTGCTTGACTGCTTTTGCATGCCCCCTTTCCCCCAGCCGGGCAAGATTGAGCTCACACCTGAGCTCAGTGGTGGCCAGCTGGCTTCCGCCCCTGCCAGCAGAACCGCGCTTTTGTCTCCCACTGTCACCCGCCATCCAGTGCGCCCTCAGCCACGTGGGTGGGGGCGTTGCAGCTCAGACCCTAAGACTCACTACTGTAGACCCAAAAGCTCCCTCCTTCTATGCAACTCTGCTCTGAGTGCTGTGGAGGAGCTTGTTTGGCTGCTCTCCTGCTTCCCTTTGCTGGTATTACTGTTTCCGGGGGAAATATTCACTTCAGCTTTGGGGAGTGACTTGTCCCAGGGGTTAGGGTGGCTATCTCCCAAAATGTTTCTCCCTGAGTCTCCTAGATTACACTCTCTTCCTGTTACTCTGGTCCTCTCCTCTCTACCTCCCGTCCCCAGGAGCCCCGGGTGAGTGGTTGTGAGAGAGATGTTCTGCACGGTCCCTTTAAGAAGGATCCTGGGTCTGAGAAATCAGACTCTTTCTCACAAACAGTATCCTGACTTGTTTCTAGGTAAATACTGTCCTTATGCCTCTTCTGGGCTCTGGGGCTGCAGGCTGGGGCTTTGTTCCTGGGGCTCAGGACCCTTTCCCCTCTGCTAAACTCACTTCCCGCCACGCTAGTCTCTCCCTGCTGCCGTTCGCTCCAAGGAGCCGGGCAGCCCTCTCCGCATTTCCGCTTTTCCGCTTTTCCTACCAGTCTTGGTGTGGCTTCTTCAGTGTTCCTTGGTTGAAGAGTCCTCTTAGTTTAGTCCAAAGTTGTTTTTTCCAGATGATAGTTCATAAAATTAGTTTGTAATCCACTTTGGTTCTGGGAGGTAGATGTTGGTACGTCCGCCTACTCCAGCGCCATCTTGTCTCTCTCGATAATTAGAATTTCTAACGTGCTTGCATGTGTGTAGGGATTGACAATCTCTTGCTTTAGAAGAAATTGACTTTAATCTGCATCTGCATGTGCCTTGTTTTGAAATATAAAGAAAGCATCTCTGCTGCCAGGTGAAGTAGCTTCACAAAAGCCTGAAATTGTTCCCAAATCAAAATAATTCTAATGTAACTCCACTAGATGGTTGAAATAATGTATTTTCTAAATTGGTGGCATTAAGCAATTATTCTGAACCTGACTAAAACCGTGTAATTTTGTTTCTTCCTTTCAGTCCCAGCAGGGTGTAACATTTCACCTACCCGAAAGCTCGCAGGAAAGCAGCAGTGATGGTGGACTTGGAGACCATGATACTGGCAGCCTTCCCAGCCTGCAGAGGCTTTTGTTATTCAGCACCCTATTCCCACAGCCTGGACAGTGTCTAAAACATGGTCAGTCTTCAGTATATATTCCTAAGGCATGAAGAATTTCTCATTAAAATTGTAAAATGAGACTCCTCAGAGACATAGCTGATTGGGACAGATATTCCATATCAGAGGTGGCATTAGATATTCCTAAGGGGGACTGTATCCATACATAAAATAATAATTTTTATGTGTGGACTAAAGTTTAAATTGCAGCATTTCAAATATGTCAGTAATGCAAGTTTTTGTGAAAATTAGTCATGGTATTTTCATCTTTCTTGGTAGATACCTATCTCCACCACATACAACCAATGAACCTTACACAAATTTCAGAATTTCTTCTCCTGGGACTATCAGAGGCACCAGAACTGCAGCCCCTCATATTTGGGCTCTTCCTGTCTATGTACCTGATCACTGTGTTGGGGAACCTGCTCATCATCCTGGCCATCAGCTCAGACTCCCACCTCCACACGCCCATGTACTTCTTCCTCTGCAACCTGTCCCTGGTGGACATCTGCTCCACCTCCACCACCATCCTGAAGATGCTGCTGAACATGCAGACTCAGAGCAGAGTCATAGTCTATGAAGGCTGCATCACACAGATGTATTTTCTCATACTCCTTGCAGTGTTGGATGTCTTCATCTTGTCTGTGATGGCTTATAACCGCTTTGTGGCCATCTGTCACCCCCTGCACTACACGGTCATCATGAACCGCGGGTTTTGTGCACTGCTGATTCTGGTGTCCTGGATCATGTGTATCCTGAATTCCTTACTACAAAGCTTACTGGATTTATGACTGTCCTTCTACACAGACTTGGAAATCCATCACTTTTCTGTGAACTCAATCAGCTGATCAAACTTGCCTGTTCTAACACTTTTCTTAATAACATGGTCATGTATGCTGCAGCTCTCCTGCTGGGAGGTGGCCCTTTCGCTGGGATCCTTTACTCTTACTCTAAGATAGTGTCCTACATTCGTGGAATGTCATCAGCTCAGGGGAAGTATAAAGCATTTTCTACCTGTGCGTCTCACCTCTCGGTTGTCTCCTTATTTTACTGTACATTGCTAGGCGTGTACCTCAGCTCTGCTGCCACCCACAGCTCACACTTAAATGCAACAGCCTCAGTGATGTACGCTGTGGTCACACCCATGCTGAATCCATCATCTATAGTCTAAGGAACAAAGACATCAAACAGGCTCTGAAAGCAGTTTGTAGGAAACTACGAACTAGCCAAGTGCCCTAAGATGGAAGAAATGCCCGTGATTGCAGAGTCAAAGGCTCAGAGTCAGATGTTGTGATTATTTTCAGACTGTGGAAATAGATGAGTTAAGAACTTGCTCTTTTTATTTATTTCCTGGACTTTCTATTTCTTTGACCTCATCTTCTCTATTCAATTTATGTAACTCTATTAAGCTTTCTGTTCTCTCAGATATCCAATGGCTTTTCTCTTTATCTTCCTACTTCCCAAATTTATTTTCATCATGGATCAGAAATATTTGGATAATTTTATTTACCTAATGAAATATCATGTATTTTTTAGAATAATTTTTCTCAAATGATATATATCATATAAAATAATTATTTTTTTGCTAAAATAATCCTGAATTGTACTACTCCTATGGAAAACACTACACTTAATGACCATGGCAATTTATACAATTTTATGAGAGAGGAAAACTTGAGACCTTTCACTTTTGTGTCTGACATCCCTTTGTACATCACTATCTTAACTGCTCTTTCTGATATTGTAGACTGTAACATATGGTGTGTTCAATAGCTGGTCACTGGGTTTTATTCTCCTCATGAGGATCCTATTCTCTTTCAGGTCAGTGTTGACAGGGAGGAGAGGGGGAGGGGTGGAGAAGCAGATGGGCACTTCTCCTGCATGCCCTGGGTGGGAATTGAACCTGGGACATCCACATGCCAGACCGACGCTCTACCACTGAGCTAATTGGCTAGGTCTCTTAATTTTTATTTTTAATTTATTGTGTTGACATGGTTTCAAGTGTCCCACTCAGTATAACACCCTCTACACACTGCATTGTGTCCCCCCCATGCCCCATGCAAAGTTTCTTTCCACTTCCATTCACCCCCTTTGCTCTCCCTCTCCCCATCTCCACACCCCATTTCTCAATGCAAATCAGCTCCTCCTCCAATCCATGTATTGCCAGGTTTTCTTCCTTTTTAGTAATTTATTGAAGTGTAATCACATACTATAAACTGAATATTATTAAAATGTATAATTTGGTGAATAAAAGCCAAACAAAAATTACAGCCCATACCTCATGTTTCCACTTGTGTATAAATCAAGAAAGTGCACAATAAAATTTTTTCTTTTTAAGGTGAAAGGAGGGGAGATAATGAGGCAGACTCTTGCATGAGCCCAGACCAGGGTGCACCCAGCAACCTTATCTGAGGCCAGTGTTTGAATCAACCATGCTATTTTAGCACCTGAGGCTGATGTGCTCCAATGGAACTACTCTCAGTGCGTGGGGCCATGTTCCCAACCAAGCCACTGGCTGTAGGAGGGGAAAAGGGAGACAAGGGTGGAGGAGAAGCAGGTGGTTGCTTCTCCTATGTGCCCTGGCTGGGGATTGAACCTGGGACATTCATATGCTGGGCTGACACTCTATCCATTGAGCCACTGGCCAGGGCCACACAAACTTTAATGTCTTCTTAATGTTATTGTTAGACATTTAATATATCTAAGCCTTAATATTTTTACTTCAGAATGTAATATGGGATAGTAAACATAACTTCAGATGAATGTTGCAAGAAATAAATGAGATATGTGGACATTTTGTTGAGTCCAAATAAAAGGTTCAAAGGTAAAGTTGTGTGTATGTATATGTGTTTATTCATATAAATTTTTATTTCAAATAAACACACACATATGTACACAAACACAGACTCTTTCATAATCTCACATTTTATGTTGAAAGAAAACTTGAAATTGAAGAGGATACAAATGAAAAGAATGAATGTTTGAATTAATATAAAATTAAAAGATGTAGAAATTTAGATACAAAGACTTAAAGTAGTAGTGTTTACAGGGCTCGGTTTTTCCTGGAGGCTACAGGGAAGACTCTTAAAAATAATCTTAAATAGTAGATTTTTTCTCCAAGCTTATGGTACAAAAAAATCTAAATATATTTCTTATAATTAACAAATATTTCATAGTGAGGAACTAATTTTTAACTTGTGATAAAAGGTTGAAATTCCAAATTGTTTTGGCTAATGTGTCATGAATTCCAGTGTATAACACTCAATATACCAAAGGAATTTAGTTCTCCCCCTTGTTGAAGAGAGCAATACCATTTTCTGTTGCAATAAGTGGCTGTGTCCTTACCACAAGTCAATACTTGGAGATTCAAGTTTTCTTATCCAGACTGGATCCTCAGTCTCAAATTTGGAAAAATTTTAAATCATTGTTAGGATTATGTGCTGGAAAGTTAGTCTTCTGGATGCCAACAGACTTTATGAGGAAAAACTAGTAAAAACTGGGTTCACTTGACTTCTATGCTGGTCTTTTGAGAACACAGAATCTCTAGGAAAACTTTTTCTTCAGTCCAGACCCACAGGAAAAACATGCAATTAGAGGTTAGAGTGATAAGGCAGAAATGTACGTACTTAATAAGCAGACTTAGGGAGCTGTAAATATCTCCTCATCTCCAGCTTCTTAGAGTGTATGACTTTGGGCTAGATGGGACCTTGGGAATTGCCTTGGGAATCTCAGTTTGTTTAGGAGACCAATGCTTGCTTACTTCCTGACATCTTTTCTGGGGACAGTGCTTCAGCCTCCATTATCAACCATCCAGAGGTTGGACTTTCACCCAGAGACCTTCCCCTCAGAGTTCGCAATCAGGTGAGTCCAAAGGTCCAGTAGGAAGGACAGGAAAGAGTCAGAGAGAATCAAAGCTGAGCACATGTACCTGAGGTCTCTTGATAGCCATCAGCCCATGGCTCTTTGCTTGCCTCATTAACTAATTAATGATTTATTATGCTAAAAAGAGAAATGAATATTGAACTCAGCCACACATTGGTAATTGTTGACAATTAGCTGATGGAAACCCAATTAGAGGTGGTAATGGGAGGCATAAAGTAAAAGAAAAACATATACAATAAGTTTTGGAAGAGTACTAGGTATGGATGTATGTCTGGTAAAGTGAGGATGTTCTTCTTTATTTTTATCATGAGACATATTCAACTGTGTGTTCATATTGATGACAAAGATCCAGATCCAATATACCTATTTCTCGCAAATATTACCTTGCAACAGTTGTTCATGAGACATACATTTCACAGTATCTTCTTTCACTCTGGGTATTAAATTCACATGAAAAATAATGCATTTGATAAGTATAAAGAAGAATGCTAAGTAGCTTAACATTGCAATTACTTCATTAACTGTGACCTGAATATAAATATTTATGGGTTAGTTATTCATTTGTTTTTCTAGTACACATTGTTTGTACAAGTCCTGACATTTGTATGGTAGGGTCAGAGTGCTTTTATTTCTGTTTTTGATTGCATTCTTCTAAAGAAGAAATTGAAGCTTTTTACCACCAACTTTGCTGTTTGTCACTGAGTATCTTTATGTGTGTCTATGTGGGAAACTGTGTTTGTGAATAGTGTGGGCTAAAATCTACCAGTCATACTGTATTCTCTCCATTGCTTTTTTATTTCTTACTTTCCTTACTAAAAGTTTAGCTGTTACTTTTGTATTCTCCACTTGCGAATCCTTGCTATAAACAAAAATGAATGTTCTTCTGTGTATTTAGTGCTAATATATCACCCTACATACATATTGCCAACTTGTTTCACATCTCTGTTATTCCTATTGTTCCTTTTTGTCTTTTGTGATTAGCTCTATTTCCAAAATTTGCATCATCTTGTACCAACATCTGAAAGGCATTTAAAAATATTTGACTAAAGATTACCTTTACTTTCCATAAGCATATTTGAATCCATATATCTTTATATAAGAAGAAATTATAACTTAGATACTGCTTTTGCCCTGATTTTAAAAGCCCTTTGGCCTGACTAGGTAGTGGTGAAGTGGATAGAGCATCAGCTTGGGATGCTAAGGACCCAGGTTTGAAACCCTGACATCACTGGCTTGAGTGCAAGCTCACCAGTTTGAGTTCAGGGTTGCCAGCTTGCGTGTGGATCATAGAAATGACCCCATGGCCATTGGCTTGAGCCCAAAGGTCGCTGGCTTAAAGCCCAAGGTTGCTGGCTTGAATCCAAGGTTACTGGCTTGAGCAAGGGGTCACTCATTCTGCTGGAGCTTCCCGGTCAAGGCACGTATGAGAAAGCAATCAATGAACAACTAAGAAATCGCAACAAAGAATAGATTCTTCTCATCTCTCTTCCTTCCTGTCTGTCTGTCCACTCCCACTCACTTAAAAAATAAATAAATAAAAGCTCTTCTATAATATTCTTTTATTTTCCAAGTCTTTGGCAATTTAATCTGGAATTAGTGGCCCATGTTGATATTATTAAGTTATTATTATTTTCTGTCTTTATATAAATTAATTTGATTCTCACTAAATTTTGTTCATATAATTGTTTTGTAACTTATACTTAAATTAATTTCATTCCTACTAATTTTTTTTTTCATAAGTTCTTGGTTTCCTTTAAAACTTCTCTTCCTATGTTACACATACACGCACATTTATATACTTTTTTTTTTTGTAGCAGAGACAGGGTCAGAGAGAGGGACAGATAGGAACAGACAGACAGGAAGGGAGAGAGATGAGAAACATCAATTCTTCATTGCGGTTCCTTAGTTGTTCATTGATTGATTTCTCATGTGTGCCTTGACCGGGTGGCTACAGCAGATCAAGTGACCCCTTGCTCAAGCCAGCAACCTTGGTTGGGCTCAAGCTGGTGAGCCTTGCTCAAACCAGATGAGCCCGTGCTCAAGCTGGCGACCTTAGGGGTCTCGAACCTGGGACCTTCGCATCCCAGTCGGAAGCTCTCTATCCACTGTGCCACCGCCCGGTCAGGCATTTATACACTTTTATACAAATGCATGAATAGCATCCTGACCTATCAGAAACGCTCCTCATGTGTTGTACAGTCTTTTCTCTATATGTCCACTCTTTCTTCTTACTCAACAATATCTTATATTTTCCCTCCAATTAACTAGTGTGATGCTGATTAATTTTTATCATGTCTACATAATATTTTATGTTATGGATGTACTATTCACATGTTGAAAATTTTACATAGGCTTTCTAAACAAATTCCTATTTTAACAATTAAACAAAACTCTTTTGAGATTGTTACTATGGTTGTTCACCAGAGGCAATATTGTTTCCCCAGAGGATATTGGGCAATGTCCAGAGACATTTTCAGCTGTCACATGGGAGAGGTAGGTAGAGGCCATCTAAACATTCTGCACTGCACAGGAGCAACCACACCATAGACAGTCGTCCGACTCAGAATATCAATGGTGCAGAGTCTGAGAAATCATGAGTTAAAGAATATATGTACTTCCTGACTAGTGGTGGTACAGTAGATCAAGTGTTGAGGTCGCTGGTTTGAAACCCTGGGCTTGCCTGGTCAAGGCACATATGAGAAGCAACTACAAGTTGATGCTTCCTGCTCCTTCCTTCATTTCATCCCTTTCTCTTTCTCTGCTCTCTAAAAAAAGAAAGAAAGAAAGAACAAAAGAAGAAAGAAAGGAGAAAAGAAAACAAAGAATATATGTACTTGTAGTGTTTATAGCTGTCTTAAGATTGTTTTCCCATGTTATAACACTTTATAGTTATGCCAGAAGAAAAATAGAGAACCTCTTTGCTGCCTGTTTAAAATTTCCAGCCCCAGTCACTGTGACACCTTTCTAAGTTTCTCCTCAGGCTGATAGATATAAAAGATTTTTTTTTTTTGCTGTTTTCTGAGTTTGATTAAAGATTCATATTTGAGTGACGTCACGAAGATGGCGCCGTGAGCAGCGCGTCCGACAGATCTCCCCAAAATCTCAGCAAATTTGTCAACTAGAAACAGAAAAATTTATCTTCGGAGCATCCTAGAGTTCCACACACACACTGAAAGCAAAAGGACTGTTGCTGAGGAGGGAATACGCCTGTGGTGAGTCAACCCACGCGTGCAGCTGCCCGCGCCGCGTCCTGGGGAGTGCCGGCAACCACCAGCCTGCTCTGAGAAGCCGCACGCCCCCCGCACTTGCCGCGTCCCGGGGAGTGCCCACAACCGCGGGCGTGCTCTGAGAGGCCACGCGCCCCCCCCCCAACCGCGTTCTGAGAAGCCGCGCGCGCGCGCCCCGAGCGGCCACATCCGTGCCGGCAACCTCCGGAGTGCTCTGGGAAGCCGCGCGCGCGCCCCGAGCGGCCACATCCGTGCCGGCAACCTCCGGAGTGCTCTGGGAAGCCGCGCGCGTGCCCCGAGCGGCCACATCCGTGCCGGCAACCACCGGAGTGCTCTGGGAAGTCGCGCGCCGCCCCGAGCGGCCACATCCGTGCCGGCAACCACCGGAGTGCTCTGGGAAGTCGCGCGCGAGCGCCGAGCGGACACATCCGTGCCGGCAACCACCGGCGTGCTCTGAGAAGCCGCGGGCCCCGTGCCATAGTCTGGGAGGGGCGCCAAACCTGTCTTTCCTACTCAGGAGATTCTCTCCGTGGACGGGGCACCTTATCCAGCCATTGGAGCTAACAATCAAGCGTTGGGCGAGGGGCGCGTAGGCAGCCTGAAATACTCTCTGGAGCACAGCTGCGACCCAATCACTGAAATTAGCTTAACCCATAAAATGTGCGCACCTTCGGTTCTAATTGATAAGATCTCTCTCAGTTCAGCGATCCAAGACAAGAGGTGTGATATTTTTTAAGTGCCTCTCGCTAAAGGGGCGGGGGTAACTTCTGATTGATAGAGCCCCCATATTCAGGGATAAACGCTAACAAGAAGGACTTGGCAGATAATAAGGTCTATACTACACTAGTCGCAAGCAGAGACTAATGCCTCCTCTTCCCTGCAAAAACAGGCTACAAAGTGTGGAAAGCCTGGGTTGAGAGGTCCAACTAAATGATAGGCGCTGAATAGTCACCTTGATAACAATTGACTCCCACCCCCGCCTGATTACACTGGAGGCCCTGACTGTCAGAGCCTTTCCCAAAGCCTTGCACTGAGTGGGGATAGAGTGGGGATTTCCCAGCTCTTTGAGCCTCTTACTCCCCAGGCAGAAGCAGTTGCAGCCTTATAGCTGGATCACCAGGCTGCTAATTCAGAAAGGGGGGACCAGGAGAGAGAATCCAGGAAAGCAAACTCTCTCATTGTTGGACCCTGCAAACGCCAACAAGCCTTTACTTCCAGCAAGACTAAAGCCAATTATATGACATTGCCATAGAATCCCATCAACTGCAAATCCCTACCTAAGAGTGACACAGGGGCAGAGCCTGGGGTACAGAGTCACCGACTAGGAAGAGGGAGAGAAAAGAAAAAGGAAGAAGTTAACCTCTCAAAATCAAGAAAAACCCACAGACTTTACAACTTGATCCACTAATTTTTTATTTATTTTTATTTTTTATTTTGTTATTGTTTGTTTCTTCTATCTTTTTGCCTTTATTTCCTCCACCTTGGTCCTTCTATTCTCTGCCCATCTTATGCTTCCCCTTTCTTGAACTCCACTACCCATGAGTGTTGCATTTTATTTTTCTTCTTCATCCTCACCCTCCTTTAAGGATATACTCCAAAACACTTAACTCTCACTCTCTCCTCTTTTGTTTTTTTTTTGTTTTTTTGTTTGTCTGTTTGTTTTGTCTTGCTTTATTTTGTTTTTTTCTCCTCATATTTTATTTCTTCCTTCGTTTTTCTCTTTTTCTTATTTTTTCCTTTCTATTCGTTTTTTTTCTTTTCTCATTTTACTTTCCTCCCATGTAATCCTCAATCACGAACAAATTAGTTAATTTGGGACTCAAGGCTTTTTTTTTTTTTTGGCTTTATTTCTCTTTTTTGCTTTTGTTTTTATTTTATTTTTTTTCTCTTGTTTGTTTATTTTTGTGGCATTTTGGGTCCTCCCAACCCAAGGTCTCCATGGTATTTAGTCTTCGCTCCACTTAATACAACAGATTTTTACTTATTATTTTTATTTTTTCTTCTTTATTATTCTTTTTTGGTCCTTTTTTCTGATTCCCTCTTATCCCTCTCAGTATATCTCTTAGTTGACCATCACTTACAAGCAAATCATCTCATGCTTGTCTAAGATTTTTTTTTTTTTTTTTTTTTTTTTTTGCATTTAGTAGGTCCCTACTCCCTTTTTTTTGCCCCTTGAACTCTCCACCCCAAATCAGGCCCTCCATTATAGGCACGATATTTCCCTGAGGAGGGGAGAGGAGGGAAAGAGAAGAGAGAAAAAAAGGGGGAAATAATAAATTATTACTGTTTTTTTTTTGTGGGGTGTTTTACCCTTTTTTTTTTTTTTTTTTTTTTTTTTACTCTTTATTAATTCTAATTAGTGCTATCAATAAGACCACCCTCAGATGCCGATAAGAAAGAGGAAATCGAATATTATGGATACAAAAGAAAGAGAGGTAACACAAATAGATGTGGAAAAATCTATGGAGAAAAGACTTAACATATTGGAAGCCTTGGAGCTAAATGACAGAGAATTTAAAATAGAAATCTTAAAAATACTCAGAGATATACAAGAAAACACAGAAAGGCAATATAGGGAGATCAGAAAACAACTCAATGAACACAAAGAATATATTACCAAGGAAATTGAAACTATAAAAACAAATCAAACAGAAATGAAAAACTCAATTCACGAGCTGAAAAACGAGGTAACAAGCTTAGCTAACAGAACAGCCCAGATTGAAGATAGGATTAGTGAAATAGAAGACAAACAACTTGAGGCACAACAGAGAGAAGAAGAAAGAGACTCAAAAATAATAAAAAATGAGAAAGCCCTACAGGAATTGTCTGACTCCATCAGAAAGAATAACATAAGAATAATAGGTATATCAGAGGGAGAAGAGAAAGAAAATGGAATGGAGAATATACTCAAACAAATAATAGACGAGAACTTCCCAAGCCTGTGGAAGGAACTAAAGCCTCAAATTCAAGAAGCAAACAGAACACCAAGTTTTCTTAACCCCAACAAACCCACTCCAAGGCACATCATAATGAAGATGACACAAACCAATGACAAAGAAAAAATTCTCAAGGCAGCCAGGGAAAAGAAGAGTACAACATATAAAGGAAGGCCTATTAGATTATCATCAGATTTCTCAGCAGAAACTCTACAAGCTAGAAGAGAGTGGACCCCAATATTTAAAGCCCTGAAAGAGAGGAACTTTCAGCCAAGAATACTATACCCATCAAAGCTATCCTTCAAGTATGAAGGAGATATAAAAACATTCACAAATACAGAAAAGATGAGAGAATTTATCAACAGAAAGCCCCCACTCCAGGAAATACTAAGGGGGTTTTTCCAACCAGATTCAAAGAACAAAAGAAAACAATACCACAAGTAACAGCTCCACCAAGAACACAATAAAACCAAACTTAAACTGTGACAACAAAGGAAAAAAAGGGGGGAGAGGATGGAGATTAACAGTAGCAAAGGATGATGAAGTGCAGAAATACTTACAAGATGGGGTACTACAATGAATATGGTAGGTACCCTTTTCATTACTTAATGGTAACCACCCTTAAAAAAACCACCACAAAAACACTTGACTTAAAAAAGGTAGCAACAGAGGAAAGAAGTATGGAACACAAACAAACAAAAACAAATGATAGAAAAACAAAAGAGAAGAATCAAACTAGATACAAAACTAACAGAAAGCAATTTATAAAATGGCAGTAGGGAACCCACAAGTGTCAATAATTACACTAAATGTAAATGGATTAAACTTACCAATAAAAAGACACAGAGTAGCAGAATGGATTAAAAAAGAAAATCCAACTATATGCTGCCTACAAGAAACACATCTAAGTAACAAGGATAAAAACAAATTCAAAGTGAAAGGCTGGAAAACAATACTCCAAGCAAACAACACCCAAAAAAAAGCAGGCGTAGCAATACTCATATCTAATAATGCTGACTACAAGACAGAAAAAGTACTCAGAGACAAAAATGGTCATTTCATAATGATTAAGGGGAAGTTGAATCAAGAAGACATAACAATCCTTAATATATATGCACCAAACCAAGGAGCACCAAAATATATAAGACAGCTACTTATTGACCTTAAAACAAAAACTAACAAAAATACAATCATACTTGGAGACCTCAATACACCGCTGACGGCTCTAGATCGGTCATCCAAACAGAGAATCAATAAAGATATAGTGGCCTTAAACGAAATACTAGAACACCTGGATATGATAGACATCTACAGAACACTTCATCCTAAAGCGACAGAGTATACATTTTTCTCTAGTGTACATGGAACATTTTCAAGAATTGACCATATGTTGGGCCACAAAGACAATATCAGCAAATTTAGAAAAATTGAAATTGTACCAAGCATATTTTCTGATCATAAAGCCTTGAAACTAGAATTCAACTGCAAAAAAGAGGGGGAAAAACCCACAAATATGTGGAAACTAAACAACATACTTCTAAAAAATGAATGGGTCAAAGAAGAAATAAGCGCAGAAATCAAAAGATATATACAGACAAATGAAAATGAAAATACGACATATCAGAATCTCTGGGATGCAGCAAAAGCAGTAATAAGAGGAAAGTTCATATCACTTCAGGCCTATATGAACAAACAAGAGAGAGCCGAAGTAAACCACTTAACTTCACACCTTAAGGAACTAGAAAAAGAAGAACAAAGACAACCCAAAACCAGCCGAAGAAAGGAGATAATAAAAATCAGAGCAGAAATAAATGAAATAGAGAACAGAAAAACTATAGAAAAAATCAATAAAACAAGGAGCTGGTTCTTTGAAAAGATCAACAAAATTGACAAACCCTTGGCAAGACTCACCAAGGAAAAAAGACACAGGACTCAAATAAATAAAATCCAAAATGAAAGAGGAGAGATCACCACAGACATCATAGAAATACAAAGAATTATGGTAGAATACTATGAAAAATTATATGCCACAAAATACAACAATCTAGAAGAGATGGATAAATTCCTAGAACAATACAACCTTCCTAGACTGAGTCATGAAGAAGCAGAAAGCCTAAACAGACCAATCAGCAGGGAGGAAATAGAAAAAACTATTAAAAATCTCCCCAAAAATAAAAGTCCAGGCCCAGACGGTTATACTAGTGAATTCTATCAAACATTCAAAGAAGATTTGGTTCCTATTCTACTCAAAGTCTTCCAAAAAATTGAAGAAGAAGCAATACTTCCAAACACATTTTATGAGGCCAACATAACCCTCATACCAAAACCTGGCAAGGATGGCACAAAGAAAGAAAATTACAGACCAATATCGCTAATGAATACAGATGCTAAAATACTAAACAAAATACTGGCAAACCGAATACAACAACATATTAAAAAAATAATACATCATGATCAAGTGGGATTCATCCCAGAATCTCAAGGATGGTTCAACATACGCAAAACGGTTAACGTAATACACCATATCAACAAAACAAAGAACAAAAACCACATGATCTTATCAATAGATGCAGAAAAGGCTTTTGATAAAATACAACACAATTTTATGTTTAAGACTCTCAACAAAATGGGTATAGAAGGAAAATATCTCAACATGATAAAGGCCATATATGATAAACCATCAGCCAACATCCTATTAAACGGCATAAAACTGAGGACTTTCTACCTTAAATCAGGAACAAGACAGGGTTGTCCACTATCTCCACTCTTATTCAACGTGGTGCTAGAAGTTCTGGCCAGAGCAATCAGACAAGACAAAGAAATAAAAGGCATCCATATCGGAAAAGAAGAAGTAAAGCTATCACTTTTTGCTGATGATATGATCCTATACATCGAAAACCCGAAGGACTCCACAAAAAGATTATTAGAAACAATAAACCAATACAGTAAGGTCGCAGGATACAAAATTAACATACAAAAGTCCATAGCCTTTCTATATGCCAACAATGAAATATTAGAAAACGAACTCAAAAAATAATCCCCTTCACGATTGCAACAAAAAAAATAAAATACCTAGGAATAAACATAACAAAGAACGTAAAGGACCTATATAATGAAAATTACAAAGCATTGTTAAGGGAAATCGAAAAAGATACAATGAGATGGAAAAATATTCCTTGTTCTTGGATAGGAAGAATAAATATAATCAAAATGGCCATATTACCCAAAGCAATATACAAATTTAATGCAATTCCCATCAAAATCCCTATGAGATTTTTTAAAGAAATGGAACAAAAAATCATCAGATTTATATGGAACTATAAAAAACCCCGAATAGCCAAAACAATCCTAAGGAAAAAGAATGAAGCTGGGGGCATTACAATACCTGACTTTAAACTATATTATAGGGCCACGATAATCAAAACAGCATGGTATTGGCAAAAAAATAGACACTCAGACCAATGGAACAGAATAGAAAGCCCAGAAATAAAACCACATATATATGGTCAAATAATCTTTGATAAAGGGGCCAACAACACACAATGGAGAAAAGAAAGCCTCTTCAACAAATGGTGTTGGGAAAACTGGAAAGCCACATGCAAAAGAATGAAACTCGACTACAGCCTGTCCCCATGTACTAAAATTAATTCAAAATGGATCAAAGACCTAAATATAAGACCTGAAACAATAAAGTACATAGAAGAAGACATAGGTACTAAAATCATGGACCTGGGTTTTAAAGAACATTTTATGAACTTGACTCCAATGGCAAGAGAAGTGAAGGCAAAGATAAATGAATGGGACTACATCAGAATTAAAAGTTTTTGCTCAGCAAGAGAAACTGATATCAAAATAAACAGACAGCCAACTATATGGGAACTGATATTTTCAAACGACAGCTCAGATAAGGGCCTAATATCCAAAATTTACAAAGAACTCATAAAACTCAACAACAAACAAACAAACAATCCCATAAAAAAATGGGAAGAGGACATGAACAGACACTTCTCCCAGGAAGAGATACAAATGGCCAACAGATATATGAAAAGATGCTCAGCTTCATTAGTTATTAGAGAAATGCAAATCAAAACTACAATGAGATACCACCTCACTCCTGTTAGATTAGCTATTATCAACAAGACGGGTAATAGCAAATGTTGGAGAGGCTGTGGAGAAAAAGGAACCCTCATTCACTGTTGGTGGGACTGTAAAGTAGTACAACCATTATGGAGGAAAGTATGGTGGTTCCTCAAAAAACTGCAAATAGAACTACCTTATGACCCAGCAATCCCTCTACTGGGTATATACCCCAAAAACTCAGAAACATTGATACGTGAAGACACATGTAGCCCCATGTTCATTGCAGCACTGTTCACAGTGGCCAAGACATGGAAACAGCCAAAAAGCCCTTCAATAGAAGACTGGATTAAGAAGATGTGGCACATATACACTATGGAATACTACTCAGCCATAAGAAATGATGACATCAGATCATTTACAGCAAAATGGTGGGATCTTGATAATATTATAAGGAGTGAAATAAGTAAATCAGAAAAAAACAAGAATTACATGATTCCATACATTGGTGGAACATAAAAATGAGACTAAGAGACATGGACAAGAGTGTGGTGGTTACCATGGGTGGGGGGGGAGGGAGGACATGGGAGGGAGGGAGGGAGAGAGTTAGGGGGAGGGGGAGGGGCACAGAGAACTAGATAGAGGGTGACGGAGGACAACCTGACTTTGGGCGAGGGGTTTGCAACATAATTTGATGACAAAATAACCTAGACATGTTTTCTTTGAATATATGTACTCTGATTTATTAATGTCATCCCATTACCATTAATAAAAATTTATTAAAAAAAAAAAAAAAAAAAGATTCATATTTGATAGTTTTTTTATTTGAATATTATTATATGCTTATTTTTTCATTATTAGCCTTTTAAATAATTTTTTAAAATTATTATGATGTAGAGAGGTGAAAGAGGGTAAAAGAGGGGAAAGTGGTAATGGGAAGAGACTTGACTTGGGGTGCTGAACAGACCATACAATATACAGATGATGTATTATAGCTTTGTACACCTGACACTATATAATGTTATTAACCAATGTCACCCTAATAAATTTCAAAAAAAGTAAAAAAAATAAATTAAAATGATTATTTCTCAATTGGCTTTGGGGGATAGATGTTTTGGCTATAAAAAGTTCTATATTTTATTTAGTTAAATATGTCTGTTTCATTACTTTGGAGTCTTTTGACTTAATTACGATGGTTTTGCTCACTCATAAACATTAATATGTAGTTTTCTATAGGTTTGCCTAAAAGGATTGGTTACTTTTACAGTGAGTAGGCAATCCTTCTTATTTTATTAATGTGACTGAGGTAGGGAATACATTTAATTTTCTCTCAGGTCAATATTTATTTTTCCAGCTTTTATTCAACAATTTAATTTTTTCAAAGATATTAAAATAAAATCTTACCATGTATCAAATGTACTTATCTACTGAGACCTAACTTCTGATTAATACAACCAATAATAACCAATCATCTGCTATTTGCTACAATTTCTACAAACATTATACATTACCTTCTATACTTATGCCTTTGTCAATTTATTTTTATTTTTTATTTTTTTAATTTTTCTGAAGCTGGAAACAGGAAGAAACGTCAGACAGACTCCCGCATGCGCCTGACTGGGATCCACCCGGCACGCCCACCAGGGGCGACGCTCTGCCCACCAGGGGGCGATGCCCTGCCCCTCCGGGGGGTCGCTCTGCCGCGACCAGAGCCACTCTAGCGCCTGGGGCAGAGGCCAAGGAGCCATCCCCAGCGCCCGGGCCATCTTTGCTCCAATGGAGCCTCGGCTGCGGGAGAGGAAGAGAGAGACAGAGAGGAAGGAGGGGGTGGGGGTGGAGAAGCAAATGGGCACTTCTCCTATGTGCCCTGGCCGGGAATCGAACCCGGGTCCCCTGCACGCCAGGCCGACGCTCTACCGCTGAGCCAACTGGCCAGGGAGCCTTTGTCAATTTAATTAGTACTTTATGTTGGTTTCACTAAATTATTGTTTATATCTTGTTTCCTTTAGTTTTTGATGCTCCACTCAATTTTCTTGAATACAGTTGTTTTGACATCACTCTGTTTAACCAGGTTTCATTCTGCCTGTCATTCCTTTTATTTTATAATGTCACATTTACTTAAATGTGTTCCTATATAAGTGAACATATATTCACATACATTTGTGAAAATACAAAGCTGAACGTAACAGGTGAGGTCCTGCTTGTTTGAATTGACTTTCTTTCTTTTTTTTTTTTAATTTTATTTTTTAATAGGGTGACATCAGTAAATCAGGATACATATATTCAAAGATAACAAGTCCAGGTTATCTTGTCTTTCAATTATGTTGCATACCCATCACCCAAAGTCAGATTGTCCTCTGTCACCTTCTATCTAGTTTTTTTGTGCCCCTCCCCCTCCCCTTTCCCTCTCCCTCTCCCCCCTCCCCCCGGAACCACCACACTCTTATCAATGTCTCTTAGTGTCACTTTTATGTCCCACCTACGTATGGAATAATACAGTTCCAAGTTTTTTTCTGATTTACTTTTTTCACTCCGTATAATATTATCAAGATCCCACCATTTTGCTGTAAATGATCCGATGTCATCATTTCTTATGGTTCAGTAGTATTCCATAGTGTATATGTGCCACATCTTCTTTATCCAGTCTTCTATTTATGGGCTTTTTGGTTGTTTCCATGTCCTGGCCACTGTGAACAATGCTGTAATGAATATGGGGCTGCATGTGTCTTTACGTATCAATGTTTCTGAGTTTTGAGGGTATATACCCAGTAGAGGGATTGCCGGGTCATAAGGTAGTTCTATTTTCAGTTTTTTGAGGAACCACCATACTTTCTTCCATAATGGCTATACTACTTTACATTCCCACCAACAGTGTATGAGCGTTCCTTTTTCTCCACAGCCTCTCCAACATTTGCTATTCCCTGTCTTGTTAATAATAGCTAATCTAACAGGTGTGAGGTGGTATCTTATTGTAGTTTTGATTTGCATTTCTCTAATAACTAATGAAGATGAAAATCTTTTCATATATCTGTTGGCCATTTGTATTTCTTCCTGGGAGAAGTGTCTGTTCATGTCCTCTTCCCATTTTTTTTATTGGATTGTTTGTTTGTTGTTGAGTTTTATGAGTTCTTTGTATATTTTGGATATTAGGCCCTTATCTGAGCAGTTGTTTGAAAATATCATTTCCCATTTAGTTGGCTGTCTGTTTATTTATTTATATTTTTGATGGGCCATCTTCTTTAGTTCTAGCTTGCACCCGGCGGGCAAGTAAAAACACACACTGGGCTCTAAAACCCACTCACATTCAGTGCTCACAAAGCTACTGACTTATCCGAGTTTCCTAGAATCAAAGGTTTCTAGCTCACCAGACTTATTCACCTCTGTTCCCCATCTCCTTCCTTCTCCCTGCACAAACTCTGCACTAACTGGCTTCTCACTCAACACTCTGCCATCTTGGCTGCTTCTTTTGGCCTCCTCCACGTGGCCTCTCTCTGCTCTCCTCTCTATGATAATCTCAGGAACCATGAGAGTAAGCTCCCGTTCTGTCCCCATTTTATAGTGTAGAAATCAAAACCTTTAATCCAATATACAAAATAGGGAAGTCTCTAATACAAAGTCACTTCTCTGAGGCATGATTGGATTGTACCACCCCACATCAAAAAGGGTGGGAAAGGCTTAATCCCAAAACCAAGCCTCAGGCTACAACAATCCTGCCTGCCCCCAACACACATTAATATCACCTGGGCAACGGCCTCCACGTGGGCAGCGTCATCTTTAACAAAGTGAACATATCACAGTGGCCAAGACATGGAAACAACCAAAAAGCCCTTCAATAGAAGACTGGATAAAGAAGATGTGGCACATATACACTATGGAATACTACTCAGCCATAAGAAATGATGACATCAGATCATTTACAGCAAAATGGTGGGATCTTGATAACATTATAAGGAGTGAAATAAGTAAATCAGAAAAAAACAAGAACTACATGATTCCATACATTGGTGGAACATAAAAATGAGACTAAGAGACATGGACAAGAGTGTGGTGGTTACCAAGGGTGGGGGGGGAGGGAGGACATGGGAGGGAGGGAGGGAGAGAGTTAGGGGGAGGGGGAGGGGCACAGAAAACTAGATAGAGGGTGACGGAGGACATTCTGACTTTGGGCGAGGGGTTTGCAACATAATTTGATAACAAAATAACCTAGACATGTTTTCTTTGAATATATGTACCCTGATTTATTAATGTCATCCCATTACCATTAATAAAAATTTATTAAAAAAAAAAAAAAAAAAAAAAAACAAAGTGAACATAATACATTTTATCTGCCCAACAATCCACCCCTATGCTCACTTTACTACCCACAATCTATATACCACCAGCATCCCTGTGCAAGGAAATTAGAACATTACACAAATTACAACAGCAAAAATCATACAGTTTCAACAATTACAAAGGTACATTTCAGCAGTCTCTCAGCACTTAGCCCAAAGTGCAAAATGTCCTCGGCCTTCTTTCTAGCCATGGGAAAAGCTTCCCGGGGCAGGGGAGTGTTTTCAGCAAAGCCATCCCCCACCCCCATCAGGGTATTTCACATTATCCAAAATCCGTAAGTCCAACAAAGGAGCCAATGCCCACTCCGGTCGTAGTCCAGGAAATCAGTCCATGCACGTGGGGCATCAGCCACCCCCCCTCATTCCTGCCATCCTGGCAGGTCTTACACTGTCCCAAAGAGGGGCACATGGCAATGGCAGTCAGCATTTCCATCTCTGCTCCAGAGAACATGTCCAGCCCTATGTCCCAAAACCGCAGACCTACCAGGGCCATAGTAGGTGCTCCTTCCAGCTGCGCTTTCCCTTCTGGAAACTGCGGATTGCAACTCCAGCCCGATTCTCCACATCTTCCAAAGAGGAACTGAAAACACCAGCTCTGGCTGCTGGGGTCGAGCCCCGGGCCGCTGCAGCCTTCTGCTCCGCAGACCTTGCAGCTCCAGACCTGGACTCAGGCTCAGCCTCAGCCCTGGCCTCCCGCTGCTGCTGGATTTCCACAACGTCCAGGGCAATCTGTAACTCACGAACCTGTGAATCCTCCTCCAGCAGCTGCTCCATTTCCAGGTGAATCTTGCAAACCTGGTCAGGCTCCTCCTCCAGCACTTCCTCCAGCTCCAGGATCAGCATCTGTTTCTCCCGCATTTGCTCCAACTCCTTCCACTGCTTGGTTTGCAGGTCCCAGGCAGCCTCTTCCAGAGAGCTCTTGATTTCTTCACACATGGCTATAAAAGTCAGCCAGCCTATGGTCTCCAAAAGGACAGCCATGGGGAACCCTAACACTAGCCAGTACTCTACTCCACCACTCAAAGGCTCCTTGCCAATCTGTGTCAATCCTGCCGCAGACTACATCAAATGTAAAGCCCGTAGCCAGGGCTACCATCACAGCAGCCCGGCCCATGCAGGTTCGCATTGGATTTGGACAGTCGGTAAAGAAACAATGGAGCCAAAAACTGATGGGCCAACATCTTTAATCCTAGCTTGCACCTGGCGGGCAAGTAAAAACACACACTGGGCTCTGAAACCCACTCACATTCAGTGCTCACAAAGCTACTGACTTAATCCGAGTTTCCTAGAATCAAAGGTTTCTAGCTCACCAGACTTATTCACCTCTGTTCCCCATCTCCTTCCTTCTCCCTGCACCAACTCTGCACTAACTGGCTTCTCACTCAACACTCTGCCATCTTGGCTGCTTCTCCTGGCCTCCTTCTGCTCTCTGCTCTGCTCTCTCCTCTAATGTTAATCTCAGAAACCAAGAGCTGTCTGTTTATTTTGTTATCAGTTTCTCTTGCTGAGCAAAAACTTCTTAGTCTGATGTAGATCCATTCATTAATTTTTGCCTTTACTTCTCTTGCCTTTGGAGTCAAATTCATAAAATGCTCTATAAAACCCAGGTCCATGAGTTTAATACCTATGTCTTCTTCTATGTACTTTATTGTTTCAGGTCTTATGTTTAGATCTTTGATCCATTTTGAGTTAATTTTAGTACAGGGGGACAAACTGTAGTCCAGTTTCATTCTTTTGCATGTGGCTTTCCAGTTTTCCCAGCACCATTTATTGAAGAGGCTTTCTTTTCTCCATTGTGTGTTGTTGAATTGGCTTTCTAATGGTGAGGTCAGAGTACAGTTAGATAAATGTTTGCAGGATGAAGTGCTCAGGCTTTAGTTGTATGAGGGATGTTACTCAGTATCACAGGATGAGCTGTTATGGCTTGTGCAGGATTTATTTACATGTCCTGGAGAGGCCTTTGTATGTTAGGTGAAGACAAGATCAGAAGTAGACTGTACCTATTGATTTGTCAAAAGTGAGATCAGCCTGACCTGTGGTGGCACAATGGATAGAGCACTGATCTGGAATGTTAAGGTTGTCGGTTTGAAACCCTAGGCTTGTCCAGTTAAGACACATACAAGAAGAAGTGATGAACAGCTAGAGTGAACCAACAGTGAGTTAATAATTATTACTCCCCTTTTCTCTGTAAAATCAATAAATAAAATCTTTTAAAAAATGAGATTGAAACCCAAAGTCCAAGAAAAACAAAAATATTATCTAAGAAAAGTAAGAAAGGAGTTTGTGTCATCTGTAATTCAACCATATAAAAACCACTGGTCAAATAAATATAAACAGGTGCAGAAAAAAAACCAGTCTTCTATTGCTTGATATAAAAAATATTCAACTTGAGAGAGAAAAGATGGCGCTGGAGTAGGTGGATGTACCAACCTCCACCTCCCAGAACCAAAGTGGATTACAAACTAATTTTAAGAACTATCATCTGGAAAAACCAACTTTGGACTAAACTAAGAGGACTCTTCAACCAAGGGACACTGAAGAAGCCACACCGAGACTGGTAGAAAAAGCGGAAACATGGAGAGGGCCGCCCAGCTCCCCAGAGTGAAAAGCAACTGGGAGAGACTTCTGTGGTGGCAAGTGAGTTTATCAGAGAGGGGAGGGTCCTGAGCCCCAGGAACAAAGCACCAGCCTGCAGCCCTAGAGCCTAGAAGAGGCATATGTACAGTATTTAACTGGAAACAAGTCAGGATACACTTTGTGAGAAAGAGACTGATTTCTCAGACCCAGGGATTCTTCTTAAAAGGACCGTACAGAACACCTCTCTCACAACACCCAAGGCTCTGGGGGACAGGGAGAGAGGAGAGGACCAGAGTAGCAGAAAGAGAGTGTAATCTAGGAGGCACAGGGAGAAACATTTTGAAAGAAAGCCACCCTAACCCCTGGGACGAGTCAGTCCCCAAATCTGAAGTGAATATTTCCCCTGGAAACAGCAAACCATCAAAGGGAAGCAGGACACAAGCCAAACAAGCTCTCCCATGGCACTCAGAGCAGAGTCACTTAGAAGGAGGGAGCTTTCGGGACTACAGTAGTGAGTGTTTGGGTCTAAGCTGCAGCACCCCACCCACACGGCTGAGGGATCGCTCAAAGGCACGCTGTGGCAGGACGTGGAAGCACAGTTCTATCGGCAAGGGCGGAAGTGGGGTGGCCACCACTGGGCCCAGGTGTGAGCTCAGTCTTGCCCAGCTAGGGAAGAGGGGGCATGCAAAAGCGGTCAAGCCCAGCTGCGGGCAGCCTGTAATCCAGCCTGTGGGAGAAAGGCAGGAACCCTGGAAGGGGTGGAGACCAGCCCTTGAGCAAGGGCACAGGAGCACAACCTTGCCCCGCCCCCAGAACCAAGGCTTGTGGCTTGACCTGGGAGCCAGCTCCTCCTGCGGGCATGGGCCAAAAGTCCAGAACAGGCAGAGTCCTGCTACTGAACATGGGCACGCAGTCCCACCTGGCCTGTGGAGCCAAAGCTTGCGGTCGTCCCCCATGCGGGCTACTCCTGCAAGAAACAAGCGGAGACCCGCAGCTGAGCAAAGGTGCTTGCCACTGCCCTCAGGGCCAATTATAACACCACCTATGGGGGTGGGGCAAAGGCCAAGGCCACCAAGGCTTGTACACCTGAGCATGTGATCACAGCCACTCCTGTGAAGGAGAGGTGGAAACCACAGCAACAGCCACAGTGGGCAGGCACCGGCAACACCCACACCCAAATGCCCTAGGCAGCAACAGCAAAGGGGGTGGCAGGACTGCAGACAGACCATACATAGGGAACAGAGGCCACACCCAGTAGAATCCAGTGGCCAAAACCCCCCTTACACAGAGAAAATGAGAAGGCAAAGAAATGCAACACAAATCAATCAAGAGAAATCCCCAGAAAAGGATCTGAATGAATCAGATGTAACCAAATTACCAGATTCAGAGTTTAAAATAACAATTGTTAGGATGCTCAAAAATATTAGAACAACAATAGATGGTCATTATGAACACCTAAATAGATAGCAAATATAAAAAGGACATTGAAATAATAAAAAAGAATCAGTCAGAAATGACAAATACAATATCTGAAATGAAGAACAAAATGGAAGGAATTAAAAGCAGGATGGATGAAGCTTAGAATCAAATCAGTGAGTTAGAGGACACAATAAATAAAGGCACAGAAGCAGAGCAGAAAAAAGAAAAGAGACTCAAAAAGTCTGAGGAAACTCTAAGAGAGCTCTGTGACAGCATGAAGAGAAATAACATCCGCACTATAGGGGTTCCTGAAGAAGAAGAGAAACAACAAGGGATAGACACTTTGTTCAAGCATATCATAGCTGAAAACTTCCCTCAATTAAGGCAGGAAAACATCTCACATGTTCAAGAAGCACAGAGAACTCCATTAAAGAGAAAGCCAAAGAAATAACACCAAGACACATCATAATTAAAATACCAAAGCTAAGTGATAAAGAGAAAATATTAAAAGCTGCTAGAGAAAAAAAAGACTATCACATACAAAGGAGCCCCCATAAGGATGACTTCTGACTTCTCAACAGAAACACTTGAGGCCAGGAGTGAATGACAAGAAATATTCAAAGTAATGCAGAACAAGAACCTACAACCAAGACTACTTTATCCAGCAAGGCTATCATTTAAAATTGAAGGAGAAATAAAAAACTTTCCAGACAAAAAAAAAAAAAACTCAAGGAATTCACTTCAACCAAACCAAGGCTGGAAGAAATGCTAAGGGATCTGTTGTAAACAGATCAAAAAAGAAAAAGAATGTAGCAAAAGAGGAATACAGTTTTAAAGAATAAAATGGCAATAAACAATAACACATCAATAATAACCTTAAATGTAAATGAATTAAATGATCCGATCAAAAGACATAGGGTAGCTGCGTGGATAAGAAAACAGGACCCATACATATGCTGTCTACAAGAGACACACCTTAAAACAAAAGATGCACATAGACTGAAGATAAAAGGATGGAAAAAATATTTCACGCAAATGGAAATTAAAAAAAGCTGGGGTATCAATACTTATATCAGACAAAATAGACTTTAAAACGAAGGGTACAGTAAGAGATAAAGAAGGTCACTACATAATGATAAAGGGAGCAATTCAACAGGAAGATATAACCATTACAAATATCTACGCACCTAGTATAGGAGCACCGAAATATATACACCAGACTTTGATGGATTTAAAGGGCGAGATCGACAGCAATACTATAATAGTAGGGGATTTCAATACCCCACTAACATCACTAGAAAGATCCTCAAAAAGAAAATTAATAAGGAAACAGCAGACTTAAAGGACATACTAGATCAACTCAATTTAATAGACATCTTCAGAACCTTTCACCCTAAAGCAGCAGAATATACATTCTTTTCAAGTGCTCATGGTACATTCTCTAGAATAGACCACATGTTAGGGCACAAAAGCGGTCTCAACAAATTTAAAAAGATTAAAATCATATCGAGCACTTTCTCTGATCACAATGGCATAAAACTAGAAATCAACCACAACAGAAAAACAGAAAAATACTCAAACACTTGGAAACTAAATAGCACGTTATTAAATAATGAATGGGTAAACAATGAGATCAAAGAAATTAAAAAATTCCTAGAAACGAATGATAATGAGCATACATGAACTCAAAATTTATGGGAACAGCAAAATCAGTACTGAGAGGGAAGTTCATAGCATTACAGGCATACCTCAAGAAGCTAGAAAGAGCTCAAATAAACAACTTGACCCTACATCTAAAAGAACTAGAAAAAGAACAGCAAATACAGCCCAGAGCTAGTAGAAGGAAGGAAATAATAAGGATGAGAGCAGAAATAAATGACGTAGAGGCTAAAGAAACAATACAGAGGATCAATGAAACCAGGAGCTGGTTCTTTGAAAAGGTAAACAAGATAGATGAACCTTTTACTAGACTCACCAAGAAAAAAAGAGAGAGGACTCAAATAAATAAAATTAAAAACGAGAGTGGAGAAATAACAACTGACACAACAGAAATACAAAATATTGTAAGAAAATACTATGAAGAACTGTACACCAAAAAACTAGACAACCTAGATGAAATGGACAAATTCCTTGAAACATACAATCTTCCAAAAATTAATCTGAAAGAATCAGAAAACTTAAACAGACCAATTACAACAAATGAGATTGAAACAGTTATCAAAAAGCTCCCAAAAAATAAGTTCCCTGATGGCTTCACAAGTGAATTCTACCAACTATTCAAAGAAAAACTAACTCCTATCCTTCTCAAGCTATTTCAAAAAATTCAAGAGGAAGGAAGACTTCCAAACTCCTTTTATGAGGCAAGCTTAATTCTGATTCCAAAACCAGGCAAAGACAACACAAGAAAAGAAAATTATAGGCCAATAACCTTGATGAATTTAGATGCTAAAATTCTCAACAAAATATTAGCAAACAGGATCCAGCAATATATGAAAAAATCATACACCAGGATCAAGTGGGATTTATTCTTGGGAGGCAAGGCTGGTACAATATTTGCAAATCAATCAATGTGATTCATCATATAAACAAAAGGAAGGAGAAAAACCACATGATAATTTCAATAGATACAGAAAAAGCATTTGATAAAATTCAGCACCCATTCATGATCAAAACTCTCAGCAAAGTGGGAATACAGAGAACATACCTCAACATGATAAAGGCCATCTATGACAAACCCACAGCCAACATCATACTCAATGGGCAAAAATTAAAAGCAATCCCCTTATGATCAGGAACAAGGCAGAGGTGCCCCCTTTCACCACTATTATTCAACATAGTCCTGGAAGTCCTAGCCACAGCAATCAGACAAGAAAAAGAAATGAAAGGCATCCAAATTGGAAAAGAAGAAATAAACTATCATTATTTGCAGATGATATGATATAGTATATAGAAAACCCTAAAGTCTCAGTCAGAAAACTACTATACTTGATAAATGAATTCAGCAAGGTGGCAGGATATAAAATTAATACTCAGAAATCAGAGGCATTTTTATACACTAACAATGAACTGTTAAAAAGAGAAATTAAGGAATCAATCCCCTTTACCATTGCAACAAAAGAAATAAAGTACCTAGGAATAAATTTAACCAGGGAGATTAAAGATTTGTACTTGAAAAATTATAAAACATTGATAAAAGAAATCAGGGAAGATACAAACAAGTGGAAGCATATACCGTGCTCATGGTTAGGAAGAATAAACATCATTAAAATGTCTATATTGGCCTGACCTGTGGTGGCGCAGTGGATAAAGTGTCAACCTGGAAACGCTGAGGTTGCCAGTTCAAAACCCTGGGCTTGCCTGGTCAAGGCACATATGGGAGTTGATGCTTTCTGCTCCTCCCCCTTCTCTCTCTCTCTCTCTCTCTCTCTCTCTCTCTCTCCCCCCTCTCTATAATGAATAAATAAAATCTAAATAAATAAATAAATAAAATGTCTATATTACCCAAAGCAATTTATAAATTCAATGCAATATTGATTACAATACCAATGACTTACTTCAAAGATATAAAACACATATTCCAAAAATTTATATGGAACCAAAAGAGAACACGAATAGCCTGAACAATCCTGAAAAGGAAGAATAAAGTGGGAGGTATCACACTTCCAGATATCAAGTTATACTATAAGGCTATTGTACTGAAAACAGCCTGGTACTGGCATAAGAACAGGCATATAGATCAATGGAACAGAACTGAGAACCCAGAAATACACCCACAGCTTTAAGGACAACTGACATTTGACAAAGGAGGTAAGAGCATACATTGGAGTAAAGACAGCCTCTTAAACAAATGGTGTTGGGAAAATTGGACAGCTACCTGCAAAAAAATGAAACTAGACCACCAATTTACACCATTCACAAAAATAAACTCAAAATGGATAAAAGACTTAAATGTAAGCTGTGAAACCATAAGTATCTTAGAAGAAAACATAGGCAGTAAGCTCTCTGACATTTCTCACAACAATATATTTGCCGAATTGTCTCCACAGGCAAGTGAAATAAAAGACAGGATAAACAAATGGGACTATATCAAACTACAAAGCTTCTGCACAGCTAAAGACAATAAGAACAGAATAAAAAGACAAACTACACAATGAGAGTATATATTTGACAATGCATCTGATAAGGAGTTAATAACCAAAATATATAAAGAACTTGTAAATCTCAACACCAGAAAGACAAACAATCCAATCAAAAAATGGGCAAAAGGAATGAATAGACACTTCTCCAAAGAGGACACACAGATGGCCAATAGGCATATGAAAAAATGCTCAACATCACTAATCATTAGAGAAATGCAAATTAAAACCACAATGAGATATCACCTCACACCATTCAGAATGGCGCTCATCAACAAAACAACACAGAATAAGTGCTGGCGAGGTTGTGGAGAAAAGGGAACCCTCCTGCACTGCTGGTGGGAATGCAGACTGTTGCAGCCATTGTGGAAAACAGTATGGAGATTCCTCAGAAAATTAAAAATCGAACTGCCTTTTGACCCAGCCATCCCATTGTTAGGAATATACTCCAAGAACACCATAGCACTGTATGAAAAGAAGAAATACACCCCCATGTTTATGGCAGCATTGTTCCCAATAGCGAAGATCTGGAAACAGCCCAGTGTCCGTCAGAGGATGAGTGGATTAAAAAGCTTTGGTACATATATACTATGAAATACTACTCAGCCATAAGAAATGATGACACCGGATCATTTACAACAACATGGATGGACCTTGATAATGTTATTCTGAGTGAAATAAGTAAATCAGAAAAAACTAAGAAATATATGATTCCATACATAGGTGGGACATAAAAATGAGACTCAGAGACATGGACAAGAGTTTGGGGGTTATGAGGTGAGGGGGGGAGAGGGAGGTGGACAGGGGAGGGGAGGGGCACAAAGAAAACCTGTTAGAAGGTAATGAAAGACAATTGGACTTTGGGTGATGGGAATGCAGCATAAGCAAATGGCACAATAACATAGAGCTGTTTTCTCTGAACATATGTACCCTGATTTATCAATATCACCCCATTAAAATTAATCAAAAAAGAAAGGAGATCATTCATACATCTGAAAAGCATAAAAATTGACATCTGAGTCAGGCAGACCCCACAGGAAATGACTGTGCTGTGAGTCTGGATGTTCACAATCATCTTTGTGATGGTTGTAGAAATGAAACCAATGTCAGCCAAGGACAGGTTGGAGAGGAAGAAGTACATGTGTGTGTGCGCCTGGAAGTCTGAGTTGAGAGCCAGGAGGATGAAGAGGTTCCCCAACATGGTGACCAGGTACATGGACAGGTGGAGCCCAGAGAGCAAAGGCTACAGTTCCAGATCATCTGACAGACCATAAAGAAGAACTCTGAGACACATGTTAAATTTTGTGGTTCAATGTATTCTGGGTAACTTTAGGAAAAGAAAATACAGTTGTAAGTGAACACCCAGTGCCATGTTCATAGTTAGGATTTAAGCAGTTTACAAAGTGTTTACACTTGACTTCATCCACGCCAGTGCCTTCAACAATATTTCTCAGTGTCTTAAGTCCTATTTTCTTAGAAGTGTTTACTCATTGGTTTCTATTGTATTCACCATTTTTATACAGACTTACATTAGAGACACTTCCTTGAGGAATGTTAGAAAAATAAGGGCATTTAGAAACAGCAAATCCATGAACATATCAACTGCAGCCTACTTCTTCAGATAAAGTGCTGGATAAAAGTATTCTTCCTCAACAAAAAATTATTCTTAATAGCACTTAAAAGCAGTCCTAGATATTTAGACACAGTGCAAGAAATGCAAGAATACTGATAAGCTGTATTATTGCTAGAGCTATATTATCTGCTCTCTACATTAAAGTCCATGTTCATAATCACAAGGCAGCTTTTTATGAGCCAGATATTTTCATGTGTTCTCATTACCATTTTGAATTTCTGACTTCCTTCCTCTAATGAAATATGTGCTCTCTCAGACATACGGGTTGTCTTTAAAAAGCCTTATCAAATATTCCTCCCAACCTTGACCTGGTAGACTTCAAATTTTGTTAAGTAAGTTTTTGTTAAATACACAAAGTCTCAGAGCATCATTGACCCCTACTCATGGTATTAGTGCACCACACAGCTACCAATCATTAAACAAGAATTAACTCTGAAAATAAAAACTTGCTTCCTATATCTCACCTTAGACAGGCTTACATATCAGTTCCAGAGAAACTCAGGGAAACACCTGGGCTTTGACCTTAATTCTTGATTTTTTATTTGTCTCCATTTTGATGACTTTGTAAAATAATTATATGAATTTCTATTCGTAAACATTTGTAATGCTCTTGTTGAAATCGACCCAGCATTCTTTTGCCTTCTCCTTAAACCAATTCTATTTTAAATCAATTCTCCTTAAATACAGTTCTTCTTTCATCAACTCTCTGAAACCAACTCTGATTTTTATTTCTCTTGAAAGTACATATTGTGATTTAAATTTGGGAAAAAATACAAAAGAGAAAAGCATAGGGATTAATGTAACAAACACCTGGGGAGTTTCCACATCAGTAAAAGAGGTTGTCCTATGAAATTAAATAGAATTAAAACTACAGTAGTCAGACCAGTGACTATTATTATGTTGATTATCATGTTTGCCTATAAATATTGTAAAATGTATGATGATGTAACCACAGCCTACAAGCAATTAAATAATAATCTCTCCATGCATGGTTTTCAGTGGTGGTAACACTGCCTTAGAATATAGCCAAGCACTTAAAAATGTTCAAATAACATTACCTATCATACTTATAATCAATATGAAAACATAAATATTAAATAAAATTTGCCTTCAAATTTATATTTTATAGAAATTTGTAATATTAACAATTAAATCTGTGTTTTCTAAATCCCAGCATGATCCCATTGCCCTGCACACCTGTTCCCCAAGAGCAAACACTGTCATTAATGTTTTGGGTGTATTTCCTGTCTGTGTTTCCATATTGTTAGTTTATTTATGTCTTTCTAGAACCTTTTGAAAATTTGCAAAAATAGTTCTTAACTGCATACATTGTCTCTAAAATGTGCTTGTTTACTACAATAATCTGTTTAGATCTTTCTTTGAAGTACACACATTTAGATATAACACTGTATCTGATACATAGTATTACCTAAAAAAAATTTCTTTTCTTCATCTATTCTTTATTTGGGCACCCTATCAAAATTCTTTTGCCTCTCTTCATATCATACAAGTAAGAATTTCTATATGATATCTCCATGGTGCTGGCTGTTTGTGTTATAAAAATCATTGCAAGTTCAATTTTACCTCTTACTTACTACCTTTGCTTTTCCAATAGAAAAATCAGTTGCTGTCAATTATGTACTATTTTGGAAATATTTCTGAAATATTTAAGTATAGTCATTCCATGAAATTCTTATCTTATATAGGGGATAATATTCCTGTATCTCAGATTTCCAAAATGAGATGTAAAGTGCATTACTATTTATGAAAAATGCTATAATCTTTATGTTAAGGCCATGATTCCAGAGGTGTGTGGAATCCTCCCGCCTCTCTATACTGGCATTCCTTATCTGGGATAGAAGAGAACAACAGCCATCTCCAGAAACATGTGGCATCCAAGGGAGGTAGAACCTAGTACCTATTGTTTATTAATAAATACTTGTTTATTGTATTGTAACTAGAAATTGATATATTGTAAGAGTGTGTTTGCTGATAAAATATAAGCCTAAGAAAGTTTTATTCACCTGTGATTTTATTATAAAGCAGAGAATCTGAAGGCTGTCTTGTCTGAGGCACTAGAGCATAGAATGACTTCAAATTCAAACATTTGTCTCAGCCCACACCGTAAAATCTATCTTCTCCTTCTTATTATACCTCTTTTCCCCTATATTTATGAAAACCACTATGATGGCTTTTGAATATGTGAATATTATAGATGCTGTTGAGTGGGAAATATTTAATAGGTCTCATTGAAAGCCTATGACATACACACAAACAAGTGCTGTTTTATCCTGTCTCTTGTCCATTGGGACATTTCTAACATGGATAAAATCGAAGAAAGAAAATCAGCAGTGTGTGAGCGCCACATAACTATGCTCTACTTCTGGGAACCAAGGAAGCTTTTATTCAATATTTGTCATATATTAGGGTTTTTATTTTTGTTATTGTTTGGACTCCTCTGTGCCAGAAATGATCTAAGCTCTGAGGATCCAGAATAAAATGTGACTCTGTCCTTTCCTTAAAGTCATCAGTATCTATTTGTGTAAGGACAAAAATAAATTGTTTTATCAGATATTTGTTTATTGATTTTTTTTTTCTGTAGCTGGAAACGGGGAGGCAGTCAGACAGACTCCCGCATGCGCTCGACCGGGATCCACCCGGCACGCCCACCAGGGGCGACGCTCTGCCCACCAGGGGGCGATGCTCTGCCCATCCTGGGCGTCGCCATGTTGTGACCAGAGCCACTCTTGCGCCTGAGGCAGAGGCCACAGAGCCATCCCCAGCGCCCGGGCATCTTTGCTCCAATAGAGCCTTGGCTGCGGGAGGGGAAGAGAGAGACATAGAGGAAAGCACGGCGGAGGGGTGGAGAAGCAAATGGGCGCTTCTCCTGTGTGCCCTGGCCGGGAATGGAACCCGGGTCCTCCGCACGCTAGACCGACGCTCTTCTGCTGAGCCAACCGGCCAGGGCTTGTTTATTGATTTTTAAACTAAAATTAAATTATTGGAATAGTGAATTTATTCACAAAAATGCAATTATAAGGAAGTTTAATAATATACATTGAAAATCAAATAATCAGATCACAGGATTTTTTGGTGGAATGGAATAAAGCTTAATGTTATTAGTAATAATAATAAAAATAAAATCAACCTTTTTTTCTTATACATATCACCACCTTTAATCACATAACTAGTATTTGTTCTCTATTTAGTCTTTACTCAATGGAGTTGTATGAACTAAACATCAACTCAGAAGACACTGTTGAGGCTCAGAGACACTAAGAACTTGCTCTATAGAATTAGATGATAAGTAGAGCAGATAGAACTGAAAAGTATATTATGAATCTCTGAAGCACATGAAGATAACTTTTTTTCTATTAAAATTCAGAATTTTTAAAGCAGAGATAGACAGGTCTTAACCAATGAAACACATATGATATATCTTTAAATAGTTACTGGTTTTCTGAGTATAGATGGAAACTGTCATATTGATGTTATGTCTCCCTTTGAAATGAAAATGGACTAAATTAACAGATTAGATGTGAAAGCAGACAGTTGAGGTGAAGTGCAGGAGTAGGGGCAAGAGACAGATCTACCCTAAATGTCATGAGCTGGTTCTTTCTGTGACCCTTGTCTCTGATTTCAGTCATCCTTCTTATAGTTAAATCAGTAAGGGCCACCTGTGGCTCTCCTCTGTGGTCTACCAATAACCTCCAAAAAGAAAAACACAGTGAGCAGAGAATGTCTGTGTTGAATGACAGAGAAGTGAAATGGCTGTTCAGTTGACAAAGGGAGACTACTAGGCAGGTTCCCTATGTCTGGAGTCAGACTGATTAAACCTGACTTTATTCCATTTTATTTTATGATCTGCTACAAGTTAAATTAAAAGTCTATAATCTTTTTATCCTCTATGGAATAATAATATGTGAAAATACAGATAAAAAGACAATCTGCATAGCACTTGATTCAGACTTTGCACTTGGGAATATTGAATAAAGGTTTATAATGGCCTGACCTATGGTGGCGCAGTGGATAAAGCATCAACCTGGAAGGCTGAGGTCACTAGTTCAAAACCCTGGGCTTGCTTCATCAAGGCACATATGGGAGTTGATGCTTCCTGCACCTTCCTTTTCCTCTCTCTCTCTCTCTCTCCTTCTCTCTCTTGCTCTACCCTCCAAAATGAGAAAAATAAAAGATTC
Organism: Saccopteryx bilineata; assembly: GCF_036850765.1. NCBI lineage: Eukaryota > Metazoa > Chordata > Mammalia > Chiroptera > Emballonuridae > Saccopteryx > Saccopteryx bilineata. The sequence goes on along the minus strand of NC_089490.1, from coordinate 146,326,747 downwards.
ATGAATTTTTGTGAGTGTGAGAGAGGCAGGAGGCAGAGGCAGACTCCTGCATCCACCCCAACCAGAACCAACTTTCCAACCCCATATGGGATCACTGCTCCCTCTTATGTTATCTGAGGCAAGGCCACAGTCTAATCCTCAGTGCCTTAGGCCAAACTGCTTGAACCATCCAAGCCATGGCTGCAGGAGTGGGAGAGAGATAGAGAGGAAGAGAAAGAGACAGAAAGAGAAACATATGGTCACTTTTCCTGTGTCCTGACCGGGAGTTGAACCTCAGACTTCCACACATCAGGCTGACACTCTACTGTTGAGCCATCCAGCCAGGGCCAAAGGTTCATGATTTCATGCATATGGTCACCTGGCACTAAGTGGCCATTCATCTTCATCATTACCATTGTAATCAGTTTAGCATATGTAGGAGGAAATTTAGAGAAACGTATTTTTCAGGTCTGGTGAGAAAGATGCCTACAGGACATAAACCCAATGTTGGAGGTCATCAGAAATTGAATCAGAGCCTTTATACCCCCAACAGAACCAAGAACACAAACTTCATAAGCTTCTGAGCTGAAATTGTATATTGGTATATACCATCAGGCTACTCAACTGTTCTGCTTGTTCTGATGATGAAAAACAATTATCCCTTTATCCCACCTGTATCTAGTATCTCCAACAGCACTCACGGCACTGCATTGCCTTCATGAAGGGAAATGTCAGAGGGATGACAATCCATCACCCTCCTTGAAGCTGGTGAGTGATGAAGGCTCAGGCTGCAGGAAGACAGAGTCAGGCAGGGACCCCTAGATGTACTCATTGACTCTCAGAGAGAAGACACACAAACAGATCCAGCAGTTTAGGACCAATAAAGTGAACAGTTGCAGAGCACAGGCTGCTTATTAGGGATTCTTTGTGCTTGAGAGCACAATACACCGAGCTCATCACTAGGCAGATTGGTCCATGTCATCTCAGTCTCTGGAATCCTGTTAATATTAATGAAAAAGGGTCATAGGAAAAGTAAATGTCCTTTGAAGGGTCTGAGTCCCTCTACTTCTCAGAAAGAATCTCACCTGTACTTTCAAGTTTTATACATCCTAATGAACAATTCAGATTTACTTTTTAAATTAACATAAGTCAAAATCTGAGTTTTTCATCATCAAATGCATTCAACTGACCAAGTAACTTAGAGAGAAGTAGGTCTTCTATATCAAGAATCTAATAGCATCTCTTAGGACAGCTTCTTATTGTAAAAGAACATTTTGCATGAGACTTGCCTTCTTAACAAATTTTGAAGTGTTTATATATGATTGTGGACTCTAGGTACAATGCTGGCCAGCGGGTCTCAAAGGCTTCTTACCTTCCCTGCCTAAATCTTTATGCCCTATGATTAGAATTTCTCCATATTCCCCTCCCTCCAACCCATGGCAGCCACCACCACTGCAGTGTGATTCTATAAAGTTGACTTTCTGAGATACATCACAGAGGTGGAGTCATGCAGTATTTGTCATTCTGTGATTGGATCATTTCATTTACTATAATGTCCTTGAACTTCACCCATGTTGTTAAAAATGGCACAATTTTCTTTCTTCAGGATAAATAGTATTTTTATCTATATTACATTAATCCCAGTTTTCTTATTCACTTAACTGTCAATGGCCATTTAGTTTATTCCTAAATGTCAATAATTTCAATAAAATAATTTTTATACACAATATTACTGTATTTATTCCTGTTCTTTAGAGAAACAGAATCAAAAGAATATATGTATGTCTATATATAGAAATGTCATTTAATAATTGGTTTACATGATTGGGGAGACTTGTTAGGTCCAAATTTTGCTGGGGGAAAGTTGCAATTCAAGTCCAAAGTCAGTCTGCTATTAGGCATTTGCTCCCCCTAGGAGGTCAGTCTTTGTTCTAGTAAGGCCTTGAACTGATTAAATGAAACCCACCCACATTACAGAGGGTAATCAGCTTTACTCAAAGTTCACTGATCCGAATGCTAATCTCAATTAAATAAAATCACTAACAGAAAAACATACAGAATAATGTTTGACCAAATATCTGGGCACCATGGCCCAACTAAGTTGACACAAAATTTATCATCACATTATTTTGGCAAATTCCCAGCGCCAATGTTCAATACCTTTGTTTTCAGAAACAAAAACACAGCTTCCTCATTGATCCAGGATAGAGCAGACACAAAGTGTCTAATTTCAGTTAATGAAGATAAATAAATCTAACACTAATTTAGAAATTTTTAAAGAGGGGTATGTATTCTCACTGGCAGCTATGGTTTATTCTCTGTAAAGGGTGTTCCCTTCTCCAGTATCAAAGTTCCTGACCAGTGCAGTTGTTAGATAATTTAGCTGAGTGACCAAAGGCCTAGTAGATTAAACTAGTTGTCAGGTGAGTCCCAGTTCACTGCCTCAAAAACAGAAACATCTCTAAAGAAGAGTCCTTCTTGTGTTCTATAGAGTGGACAGAGATCAGAGCCCAAAGACAGATTTGTCAAGAGAAAACACCGGGAAAAATGGTGTCAAAGTGAAGTCCTAAAAATACTGTTACTAGAAAAAGGAAAGAACCACCCTTGGCTGAAGTTAGGCAAACAAAGGTGAGTTTGGAGCTAGGTGACCAGCACAGATGACTGGTTGTATGTGTGAAAATATATATGTGGATTGACCATCTGGTAGAGCAGTGGATAGAGTGTCGGACTGGGGTGTAGAGGACTGAGGTTCAAAACTCCAATGTCGCCAGCTTCAGCACAGGCTCATCTGGTTTGAGCAAGTCTAACCAGCTTGAGCCCAGGGTCGCTGGCTTGAGTAAGGGGTCTCTTGGTCTGCTGTAGCCCCTACATCAAGGCACATATGAGAAAGCAATCAATTGAACAACTAAGGTGCCACAACAAAGAATTGATGCTTCTCTCATCTTTTTCTCTTCCAGTCTGTCTCTATCTATACCTCTCTCTGTCACAAAAAATTAGTTAATTAATTTTTAAAAAGTAAATATTATATATGTGAAGAAATATCAGAATTATTGGGGAAAATCACACTGTTTATTGCTAGGGAGAATTATTCATAAGCTCCCACTCTGAGCTCAGATGGCTACAAGAACTCCAGTACCTGTTTATGAGCAGTAAAGGATCCAACACACTAGTCATCACTGAAAAAACATGTAGTCATATCAGTGGTTCTCAATCTTGGTTTTACATGAAAATAAACTTAGATCACTTTTCAATATTTATGCTAAGAGTACTCTCAGCCCAATTAAAAATTAATCTGTGCTGTGAAACACTCATCAATATTTTTAAAGCTCCCCAGGGGACTCTGATAAGAAGCCAGAGCTGAGAACCAGTTACATGCATCCTTATACATAAGATGCATAAAGAGATCTGAAAAACATGAAAGTTCTGTGAACAATAGCTATGAATTTTAGAAAGTATTGAGGATTATAATTATTTTTTTAAAAAACAAACAAAAAAAGCTAGTGCATTTTTCTAGAATGCCAGCAACAAATGAGAAATAAAGAATGCTCTATAATATGATTCAATCATGCCAAATTAATTACTTGAGCCCATTAAATATATACCAAATGAAGCAATATTTCAACATGAGACACTGAGTGTTGAAATGCTCAGAACTACAATAATTATAAAGCCAAACGGTAGAATTTTGAGATCCAGGAATTTGGTTTAATGTCTTTTTCAACCCACAAATCAAAAAAAGATGGGACAGGTATTGTGATTAGCCTGATCTTCTGAAAAGCCCCTGAATGGCCCTCTTCATGTCCCTGTTCCTCAAACTACAGATGAAGGGGTTCAGCATAGAAATGACCAGGGTGTATATCACCGAGGTCACTGCTCCCTTCCTGGGAGAAACTGAGACTAGAACTGAGGTACACACCAAAGCATGTTCCATAAAATAAACAAACAACCTACAGGTGAGAGTCACAGGTGGAGAAGGCTTTATACTTCCCACCTGATGAGGGGATTCACAGAATGAAGCATACAATTTTATAGTAAAAGGATCCCTGAGAGTGGACCACCTAAGATTGCACCAATGAACTAGACCAATGTATTATTTTATTTTTTATTTATTTTTTATTTTTTACAGGAACAGTGAGAGAGTCAGAGAGAGGGGTAGATAGGGACAGACAGACAGGAATGGAGAGAAATGAGAAGCATCAGTCATCAGTTTTTTGTTGTGACACCTTAGTTATTCATTTATTGCTTTTGCATATGTGCCTTGTGACTGTAGCCTTCAGCAGACAGAGTAACGCCTTGCTCAAGCCAGCAACCTTGGGTCCAAGGTGGTGAACTTTTTTTTTTTCCCCCCTCAAGCCAGATGAGCCTGCACTCAGGCTGATGACCTCGGGGTCTCAAACCTGGGTCCTCCGCATCCCAGTCTGACGCTCTATCTACTGCACCACTGCCTGATCAGGCTTATTGTTGGGGATTTTTTTTTATTGTTGGGGATTTTTAAGCAGACAAGGTTGAGTAGCTGAGAAGGGTCATGGAAGAAATGCAATATTTCCACATCCATGAAGAAGGTAAGATGTGAAACCATGAAGTAGTGCAGTTGGGAATCCAAAAGGCTGATGAAAAATGACACCAAAACCATCAGGCCACAGCGGCATATGTAAGTGATGATCAGGTGATGCAGAGAGTTACAGGTGGCCACAATTCTTTCAAAGGCTATCATGGTCAACAGTAGTTTGTTTATGCTTCCAAAAAAAAAATAGACATCTCAGTCAGGCAGCCCCCATAATAAATGACTCTTCTGTAAGTCTGGATGTCCACTCTCATCTTCAGAATTGTCGTAGAGATGAAACAGAGGTCAGCCAGGGACAGGTTGGAAAGGAAGAAGAATATGGGGGTGTGGAGGTGGGAGTCTAATGAGCAGGATGATGAGTAGGTTCTCCAACATGATGACCAAATACAAGGACAGGAAGAGCCGACTGAGCAAAGGCTGAAGTTTCAGATCATCTGAGAGACCTATGAGAAAGAATTCTGAGACACGTGTTAGATTCTTTATTTCTATGGGGCTGAGACACCTGCTGAAAAAGAATAGGGGCTTAGAATAGATGAAACAGCTGAACAGGCAGTTATCCCTGAGCCTGTATTTTGGATTATGGAACACATACTCCAGGACTTCAGCAGTATTTCTCAGTGGTGACAAACTCAAGTTCAGAGAACTTTTTTCTTACTGATTTTTTGACTATTTACCTTTTTCTATATATATTTACTATAGAGACACTAAGTTAATGAAGTTAATAAAGTCATGAACACAGTAAATATTACTTTTCTCCCTTGAAAAAATGTATGGATTAATAAATATTTTTCTTGCCTCACCAGGTGGTGATGCAGTGGATAGAGCTTCTGACTGGGATGTGGAGGACCCAGGTTCAAGATCCCGAGGTCACCAGCGTGCACATGGGCTCATCTGGCTTGAGCAAAAAGATCAACAGCTTGGACCCAAGGTTGCTGGCTTGAGCAAGGGGTTACTTGGTCTGCTGAAGACCCGTGGTCAAGGAACATATGAGAAAGCAACTAATGAACAACGAAGGTGTCACAAGAAAGAATTGATGATTGATGGTACTCATCTCTTTCTCTGTTCCTGTCTGTCTGTCCCTCTTAGTTCCAGAATCAAATTCTTCAATATCATGCTTGTATTTGAGAAATATATCCATTTTATTTGGGTGTATTTATATAAAAATAATATAATAATTTGTTAATAATAAATATAATAATGATGTGTTTAAAAAAAGAGCAATATTTCTGTAATGAAATGGTATAATAGAGTAACTATATTTATTTTTATATCTGAGAACATGCTGCAAACCCGTGCATCTAGTAATTTCAGATCCTGAGTGGGAACAGTGCAGAATTAAGAAAATATGGAGACAGGAAGGCCCTATAATTAATGCTGACAAGAACAAAGCATGCCCCAAAACCACATCTTGCTTTACTTATAGGGAAAAATGGGCTGTTCGCAAATCAATGAGATCTTTGATCATGTTTCCAAGGCAACCCAAGAATTTTACCAAGTGCAGAAAACCCCTACCATACATATCATCTTAACTTTACACCAAACAAGGGATAGAAGAAACTTGCCTCCAGTCTTTCCAGGGACCATGGAAGGTAGTGTAAACAATCCAGCACAATAGCTTAACAGCCTTTTGCAACCTAATCAGGCAAGTGAGGTGAAGGGCTGGACAGAGAGTCAGCTTATAGCCAATACTTTCCCCACACTTCTGTCCCCAAAAAATCTAAAATCCAAAACCTTATTGGTTTTTTGGTCCCCAATAGGCACATATTTCTCTGGAATACCATAGTGTGCACCTGCAAATCTTCTACGGCACACCAGTGCGCCCTGTCACACACTTGGAGAACCACTGTCTTAGCCACAGCCTAGAAACTCTTATACCAGAATTTCTACATGTGAGTCTCATGGTGATCTATTATGCAGCCAGACCTGAGAGTAATTGTGTTAGAATATTTCCAGGCACTTAGTGAAAGTCTCATTAATAATATCTATTATTGAGACCTGAAGATGGCAGCGGAGTAGGCAGATGCACAGACTCCCAGCTCACACCACCAAACTGGATTATAAACTAATTTATGAACAATCAGCATGAAAAACCAAATCTGGACTACAAGAACAGCTTTCAAAAATCAAGGAGCAAAGAAGAAGCCACAACAAACTGGGTAGAGAGCACCTGAATCTCCCCTGCTTACAGGAACGGGGAGGGGTAGTGAGGCTGGGCTCTCAATTCCAAGGAAAAGAGCAGTAAATACTGCTCACAGTCACTTACCTGGTGACCAGGGAACAAGGTGTGTTGAAAGGGCCCGCTTGTCTTCCAAAAAGAGGAGAAAGAGAGAGACGGAGGGTGAGGGGGAGAGGAATATAGGTGATGACATAAAAAGCTGACTCATTCAGTGCTGGAGGTTGCCATAACTGGGGGAGGGGCTGATCCTTCCACAAAGAAAAACACAAAAGTACTTCCAGGTCACAGAGATACAGACATCTCTCCAGCTCCAATCAGTGCAGCAAGACACAGCTGAAAACAAGAAGTGGGGAGGAGAGACAGTAACTCAGGTTTTCATGAAGATCTGAGATACACCTTCCCCTACTGAATCTGAGAAAGCAACCTGCCCCCAGAGAGATTAACTGGCAGAAGAGGACTTCAGAGCCTCAGGTCACACCCACCCCATTCCTGGATATAGTTTCAAATAAGCCCCCTACTGAGATCAGCAAACAAGACAATCACCTGTTAAGAAAACAAACAAATCAAGACTTCAAAGTGGCCCAAATCCTAAAGTGGATTATAAATAATAGCTGATGCCAACCCAAGAAGACTTAGAAAAACACTAGTAAAAACTAAAGGCAGACAACATCGAGCCTAGACTCAACCAGCTCTACAAAGAAAACACCCAGGGTAGGCACAATGAGAAGACAAAGAAATGCAATCCAAATGAAACCACAAGAGAGACCTTCAGGAGATGAACTGAGTGATATGAAAATAATCAAACTTCAGGATGCGGAGTTTAAAATAATGATTGTAAGGATGCTTAGGGATCTTAGAACAACAATGGATGGTCATCACGAACACCTAAATAAAGAAATAGCAAGTATAAAAAAGGATATTGAAATATTAAAAAAGAATCAGTTGGAGATGACAAATACAATATCAGAAATGAAGACCACAATGGAAGAAATTAAAAACAGGATGGATACAGCTGAGAATCGAATCAGCGAGTTGGAGGACAACTGGAATGAAGGCATGAAAGCAGAGAAGAAGAAAGAAAAGAGACTCAAACAGTCTGAGGAAACTCTTAGAGAGCTCTGCGACAACATAAAGAGAAATAACATCCACATCATAGGGGTTCCTGAAGAAGAAGGGAAAGAACAAGGGGTAGAGGCTTTGTTCAATCATATCATAGCTGAAAACTTCCCTAAATTAATGCAGGAGAAACTCTCACAAATTCAAGAAAAACAGAGAACTCCACTAAAAAGAAACCCAAAGAAACCTACACCAAGATACATCATAATTAAAATACCAAAGCTAAGTGATAAAGAGAAAATATTAAAAGCTGTGAGAGAAAAAAAGTTATCACCTACAAAGGAGCCCCCATAAGGATGACATCAGACTTCTCAACAGAAACACTTGAAGCCAGAAGGGAATGGCAAGAAATATTCAAAGTAATGCAGAACAAGAACCTACAACCAAGACTACTTTATCCAGTAAGGCTATCATTTAAAATTGAAGGAAAAATAAAAAGTTTCCCAGACAAAAAAAAAAAAAAAACCACTCAAGGAATTCAATACAACCAAACCAATGCTACAGGAAATGTTAAGGGGCATGGTGTAAACAGATCAAAGTGGGAAAAGAATATAGCAAAAGAGGAATACAGCTTTAAAGAATAAAATGGCAATAAACAACTACATGTCAATAATAACCATAAATGTAAATGGATTAAATGATCTAATCAAAAGACATAAGGTAGCTGCATGGATAAGAAAACAGGACCCGTACATATGCTGTCTACAAGAGACACACCTTAAAACAAAAGATGCACATAGGTTAAAGGTAAAAGGATGGAAAAAAAACATTTCATGCAAATAGAAATGAAAAAAAAACAACTGGGGTATCAATACTTATATCAGACAAAGTGGACTTTAAAACAAAGAATTTAGTAAGAGATAAAGAAGGCCACTACATAATGATAAAGGGAGCAATCCAACAGGAAGATATAACTATTATAAATATCTATGCACCTAATATAGGAACACCTAAAATATATAAAGCAGACTTTGATGGATATAAAGAGCAAGATCAACAGCAACACTATAATAGTAGGGGATTTTATTTTATTTTTTGTATTTTTCTGAAGCTAGAAATGGGGAGAGACAGTCAGACAGACTCCCACCTGCGCGAGACCGGGATCCACCCGGCACGTCCACCAGGGGCGACGCTCTGCCCACCGGGGGGCGATGCTCTTCCCCTCTGGGGCGTCGCTCTGCCGCTACTGGAGCCACTCCAGCCCCAGGGGCAGAGGCCAAGGAGCCATCCCCAGAGCTCAGACCATCTTTGCTCCAATGGAGCCTTGGCTGCGGGAGGGGAAGAGAGAGATGGAGAGGAAGGAGGGGGGGTGGAGAAGCAAATGGGCGCTTCTCCTATGTGCCCTGGCTGGGAATCAAACCCGGGTCCCCCGCACGCCAGGCCAATGCTCTACCACTGAGCCAACCTGCCAGGGCAATAGTAGGGGATTTTAATACCCCACTAACATCACTAGATAGATCCTCAAGAAAGAAAATTAACAAAGAAACAGCAGACTTAAAGGACACACTAGATCAACTCGATTTAATAGATATCTACAGAACCTTTCACCCTAAAGCAGCAGAATATACATTCTTTTCAAGTGCTCATGGTACATTCTCTAGGATAGACCACATGTTAGGGCACAAAAGTGGTCTCAACAAATTTAAGAAGATTGAAATCATATCAAACACTTTCTCTGATCACAATGGCATGAAACTAGAAATCAAACACAACAGAAAAGCTCAAAAGTTCTCAAACACATGGAAACTAAATAGCAGGTTGTTAAATAACAAATGGATTAAGAATGAGATCAAAGAAGAAATAAAAAAATTCCTAGAAACGAATGATAACGAGCATACAACAACTCAAAATTTATGGGACAGCAAAAGCAGTACTGAGAGGGAAGTTCATAGTACTACAGGCACACTTTAAGAAGCTAGAAAAAGCTCAAATAAACAACTTAACCCTGCATCTATAAGAATTAGAAAAAGAACAGCAAGTAAAGCCTAAATATAGTAGAAGGAAGGAAATAATAAAGATCAGAGCAGAAATAAATGACATAGAGACTAAAGAAACAATACAGAGGATCAATGAAACTAGGAGCTGGTTTTTTGAAAAGGTAAACAAGATTGATGAACCTTTAACTAGACTCACCAAGAAAAAGAGAGAGAGGACTCAAATAAATAAAATTAGAAATGAGAGGGGAGAAATAACAACTGATACAACAGAAATACAAAGGATTGTAAGAAAATACTATGTAGAACTGTATGCCAAAAAACTAGACAACCTAGATGAAATGGAAAAATTCCTTGAAACATATAATCTTCCAAAAATCAGTCTGGAAGAATCAGAAAACCTAAACAGACCAATTACACCAAATGAGATCAAAACACTTATCAAAAAACTCCCAAGAAAGAAAAGTCCTGGTCCAAATGGCTTCAGAAGTGAATTCTACCAACTATTCAAAGAAGAACTAAGTCCTATCTTTCTCAAGCTATTTTAAAAAATTCAAGAGGAAGGAAGACTTCCAAGCTCCTTTTATGAGGTGAACAAAATTCTGATTCCAAAACCAGGCAAAGACAACACAAAGAAAGAAAATTATAGGCAAATATCCCTGATAAATATAGATGCTAAAATCCTCAACAAAATATTAGCAATCTGGATCCAACAATATGTAGAAAAAATCATACACCATGATCAAGTGGGACTTATTCTGGGAAGGCAAGGCTGGTACAATATTCACTAATCTATCAATGTTATTCATCACATAAATGAAAGAAAGGAGAATAACCACATGATAATTTCAATAGATGCAGAAAAGTCATTTGATAAAATCCAGCACCCATTCATGATGAAAACTCTCAGCAAAGTGGGAATACAGGGAACATACCTCAACATGATAAAAGCCATCTATGAGAAACCCACAGCCAACATCATACTCAATGAGCAAAAATGAAAAGCAATCTCCTTAAGATCAGGAACAAGGCAGGGGTGCCCCCTTTCACCACTCTTATTCAACATAGTTCTGGAAGTCCTAGCCACAGGAATCAGACAAGAAGAAGAAATAAAAGGCATGCAAGTTGGAAAAGAAGAAGTAAAACTATCATTATTTGCAGATGATATGATATTGTATATAGAAAATCCTAAAGACTCAGTCAAAAAACTACTGGACCTGATAAATGAATTCAGCAAGGTGGCAGGATATAAAATTAATACTCAGAAATCAGAGGCATTTTTATACACCAACAATGAACAATCAGAAAGAGAAATTAAGGAAACAATCCCCTTCACTATTACACCAAAAGAATAAAGTACCTAGGAGTACATTTAACCAGGGAGACTAAAGACTGGTACTCGGAAAATTATAAAACATTGATAAAAGAAATCAAGGAAGATACAAACAAGTGGAAGCATATACCATGCTCACGGTTAGGAAGAATAAACATCATTAAAATGTCTATATTACCCAAAGTAATTTATAAATTCAATGCAATACCAATTAAAATACCAGTGACATACTTTAAAGATATACATCACACATTCCAAAAATTTATATGGAACCAAAAGAGAACACGAATAGCCTCAGCAATCTTAAAAAAGAAGAATAAAGTTGGAGGTATCACAGTTCCTGATATCAAGCTATACTACAAGGCCATTGTACTCAAAACAGCCTGGTACTGGCATAAGAACAGGCATATAGATCAATGGAAGAGATCAGAGAACCCAGAAATAAACCCACAACTCTATGGACAACTGATATTTGACAAAGGAGGTAAGGTAATATAATGGTGTAAAGACAGCCTCTTCAACAAATGTGTTGGGAAAATTGGACAGCAACCTGCAAAAAAATGAAACTCGACCACCAACGTACACCATTCACAAAAAAAAAACTCAAAATGGATAAAAGACTTAAATGTAAGGTGCGAAACCATAAGCATCTTAGAAGAAAACATAGGCAGTAAGCTCTCCGACATCTCTCGCTGCAATATATTTGCTGATTTATCTCCATGGGCAAGTGAAATAAAAGACAGGCTAAACAAATGGGACTTTATCAAACTAAAAATCTTTTGCACGGCCAAAGACAATAAGAGCAGAATAAGGCCCTGGCTGGTTTGCTCAGTGGTAGAACGTTGGCCTGGCGTGCAGAAGTCCTGGGTTCGAATCCCGGCCAGGGCACACAGGAGAAGCACCCATCTGCTCCACCCCTCCCCCTCTCCTTCCTCTCTGTCTCTCTCTTCCTCTCCCGCAGCGAGGTTCCATTGGAGCAAAGATGGCCCGGGCGCTGGGGATGGCTCCTTGGCCTCTGCCCTAGGCGCTAGAGTGGCTCTGGTCACAACATTGTGACACCCCGGAGGGGCAGAGCGTTGCTCCCTGGTGGGCGTGCAGGGTGGATCCCAGTCGAGCGCATGCGGGAGTCTGTCTGACTGTCTCTCCCCGTTTCCAGCTTCAGAAAAATACAAAAAAAAAAAAAAAAAAAAAGAACAGAATAAAAAGACAAACTACACAATGGGAGAACATATTTGATAGTATGTCTGATAAGGAGTTAATAACTAAAATTTATAAAGAACTTGTAAATCTCAACACTAGAAAGACAAACAATCCAATCAAAAAATGGGCAAAAGAAATGAATAGACACTTCTCCAAAGAGTATATACAGATGGCCAATAGGCATATGAAAAAATGCTGAACATCATTAATCATTAGAGAAATGCAAATTAAAATCACAATGAGATGTCACCTCACACCTGTTAGAATGGCGCTCATCAACAAAACAACACAGAATAAGTGCTGGCAAGAATGTGGAGAAAAGGAAACCCTCCTGCATTGCTGGTGGGAATGCAGACTGGTGCAGCCTCTGTGGAAAACAGTATGGAGATTCCTCAAAAAATTGAAAATCGAACTGCCTTTTGACCCAGCCATCCCACTTTTAGGAATATCCCCCAAGGACACCATAAAACGGTTCTAGAAGGAGAAATGCACCCCCATGTTTATAGCAGCATTGTTCACAATAGCAAAGATCTGGAAACAGCCCAAGTGTCCGTGAGAGGACAGGTGAATTAAAAAGCCTTGGTACATATATACTATGGAATACTACTGAGCCATAAGAAATGATGACATTGGATCATTTACAATAACATGGATGGACCTTGATAACATTATACAGAGTGAAATAAGTAAATCAGAAAAAAACTAAGAACTATATGAACCAATGCATAGATGGGACATAAAAATGAGACTCAGAGACATGGACAAGAATGTGATGGTAACAGAAAGTAGGGTGGAGGGGTGGGGAAGGGGCGAGGAAGGAGAGGGAGTGAGTGGGGGGGAGGGTAGGGGCACAAAGAAAACCAGATAGAAGGTGACGGAGGATGATTTGACTTTGAGTGAGGGGTATTCAGCATAATCAAAGGTCAAAATAATCTGAAGATGTTTTCTCGGAACATATGTACCCTGATTTATTAATGTCACTGCATTAAAATTAATAAAAATAAGATAAAATAATAATATCTATTATTATCATTTACATCCACTCACCATATTTAAAGTGTGACCTTTCAGTAATATTTTTGCCGAACTTATATTTTTATAAAGATTTGCAATATTTCCAATGAAATTTCAGTTTTGTTGCTTTTTCTGTCCCAAATGTAAATCACTATCAGGGAATTTGGTGGGGATATTTTTCTGCTTATAGTTTTATGGTGTTAGGATTGATTTGTACTCATAAGCAACCTCCATAAAAATTTAACTGTAATACTACACATGTTCTTTTGAAATGGTCTTATTAAAATTTTATATTTTTATTCCTTCTATAAAGTATATGCATCTTTTTTAAACTTTTAAGCTTCTGCATAATATTTCCAGCGTGATAGAACTGATTTTATTTTTTAATTCATTATATTGACAATTTTATGCAAACTCTTTTATGGTTTCATATCACACAAGTGAAAATGTCAGTAAGAGATATGTGAGGTATAATTGTTTACATTGTAAAAATCAGTGCACATTAAATTTTACTATTACTTACTTCAATTTTTCTCCAAAAATCAGATACAATCAATTCTCTGCTCTTATTGCTGAGATGTAGAACCAGGATTTCCCTGAAGTCTGTCTAGTAATAGTCATGTCATGATAGCTCACTAATTTCTCAATTTGTAGAGAAAATATTGCTTGTCCATGTCAGATTTCCAAACTGAGATGGAAAAGAGTACTATTTATAGAAAATCCTATAAACTAAAATATGTATTTCAGAAAGGCATGTAAATCACTTGTTCTGTTCCTTATTCATAGTGACCTCACTGAGTCCCAATAAGAGGAACCAATGATTCTGCCTGTTTCCTGATCTTGAACAAAGCAGGAATGAAAAAAAAAATTGTTCGGCTCTAGCTGAGGAACAGAGTCCTGGGTCAGGACTCAGGGGATGAACATTTGAGTCCTAGATCTTTCACACACCAAACTTAGAGTGTGTATAAACATCACAGCCTCTTTATGATGACATTTTTACCCCAAAATGGGGAGAAAATATGCACCCAAAGTTTGGCAATTAACATGCAGTTACCATATTTTAATCAGAATTAAATTGTTATTGCAGTAACCACTTATTGATAAATTTAACCTCCAGAAATATTTAATGACTTTTATATAATTACATGGCAGAGAGAGCAAAACATTCCGTGTCCCAGGAAACTTGAATGTGGAATGACATGACATCCTGAATGTGAAATCTTAAGTGTCTCAGTCCATGAAGTCAGACTAATCCTGCCCTTCTTCATCTTTTAAGGTTTTCATTGTTTAAAATTAACACAATTTTTTGAAAGTGAATGATGCATGTCTTATAAAAAGAAAGAGGTTCAGAGAAAGTTCATGTCATAGATGCACATAATTCCCTTTGCATCTTTTCTGTACTTCTGTGAAATATTGCTGAAAGGGATGAAAGGCAGGAAGAAATCAGCCCAAGGTGGAAGCCTATTGCCTATTCTGTGTTTGTGTGAACAAAGGGTCTATTAAATGTTAAAAAGAGATTGTTTTTGTTTTTGTTGCCTACTTAGGCTCTGAGGAATCAGAAATTAAAGAGATTCAGCTCTGGCCAAGTAGCTCAGTTGAGTGGGACATTCTCCTGATACATGAAGATTGTAGATTTTCTCCCAGTTTCAGAATGTACAAGAAGCAACCAGTGAATGCACAACTAAGTCTTTGATTTCTTTTCTTCTTTTTCTCTTTGCATTTTTTCTAAGGTAGAAGCAGGGAGGCAGTCAGACAGACTCCCGCATGCGACCGACTGGGATCCACCTGACATGTCCTCCAGGAGGCAATGCTCTGCCCATCTGGGCATCAGGTTGTTTCTGTCGGAGTCATTCTAGAGTCTGAGGTGGAGGCATGCAGTTGTCCTCAGCACCCAGGCCAACTTTGCTCCAGTGGAGCCTTGGCTGCTAGAGGGGAAGAGAGAGACAGAAAGAAGAAGAGGGGTATGGGTGGAGAAGCAGATTGGTGCTTCTCCTGTGTGCCCTGGCCAAGAATCAAACCCTGGACTTTCACATGCCAGGCCAATGTTCTATCACTGAACCACCTGGCCAGGGCTATTTTATTTTTTTATTAAGTGACTGGTGAAGAGGCAGAGAGACAAACTCTTTTTTTTTTTTTTTTTTTGTATTTTTCTGAAGCTGGAAACGGGGAGAGACAGTCAGACAGACTCCCACATGCGCCTGACCGGGATCCACCCTGCATGCCCACCAGGGGCGACGCTCTGCCCACCAGGGGGGGGGGCTGCTGTGCCCCCCCGGGGCATCGCTCTGCCGCGACCAGAGCCACTCCAGTGCCTGGGGCAGAGGCCAAGGAGCCATCCCCAGCACCCAGGCCATCTTTGCTCCAATGGAGCCTTGGCTGCAGGAGGGGAAGAGAGAGACAGAGAGGAAGGAGGGAGGGGGTGGAGAAGCAAATGGGCGCTTCTCCTATGTGCCCTGGCCGGGAATCGAACCCGGGTCCCCCGCATGCCAGGCCGACGCTCTACCGCTGAGCCAACAGGCCAGGGCCCAGAGAGACAAACTCTTGCATGAGCTCTGACTGAAATCTAATCTGCAAGCCCTCTATGGAGCAATGCTCTGCTCATCTAGGGCCATTGCTCCATTGCTTAGCAATCAAGCTGTTTTATCACCTGGAGCAAGGCCATGGTGCCTGTTGGGCAGATAAAATATATGATGCTCACTTTGTTAAAGATGGTGCTGCCCACATGGAGGCCGTTGCCCAGGTGATATTAATGTGTGTTGGGGACAGGCTGTGGGCAGGCAGGATCGTTGTAGCCTGGGGCTTGGTTTTGGGATTAAGCCTTTCCAACCCTTTTTGATGTGGGGTGGTACAATACCATCACGTCTCTGATAAGTGACTTTGTATTAGGGATTTCCCTATTTTGTATATTGGATTAGAGGTTTGGATTTCTACACTATAAAATGAGGGCAGAACGGGAGCTTGCTCTCTTGGTTCCTGAGATTAGCATGAGAAAGCAGAGAGCAGAGAAAGGCCACGTGGAGAAGGCCAGGAGAAGCAGCCAAGATGGCGGAGAGTTGAGTGAGAAGCCAGTTTGTGCAGAGTTTGTGCAGGGAGAAGGAAGGAGATGGGGAACAGAGGTGAATAAGTCTGGTGAGCTAGAAACCTTTGATTCTAGGAAATTTGGATAAATCAGTAGCTTTGTGAGCACTGAATGTGAGTGGGTTTTGGAGCCCAGTGTGTGTTTTTACTAGCCTGCTGGGTGCAAGCTAGGATTAAAGCTAATGGCCCACCAGTTCTTGGCTCCGTTGTTTCTTTACCGACTATCCGAATCCAATGCGAACCTTCATGGGCCAGGCTGCTGTGATGGTGGCCCTGGCTACTGGCTTTACAGTGCCATTCTCAGCACCCAGAGCTCAAGTTGCTCAAGTGAGCCATGGTTGCAGGAGGGGGAGAGAGAGAGAGAAAGAAAAAAGAAGTGGTGAAGAAGCAAATGGTCACTTCACTAGTGTGCCTTGACTTGAAATTGAACCCAGGACTTCTACACACCATGCTGATGCTCTACCACTGAACCATTGTTGGGCAGATAAAATGTATTATGCTCACTTTGTTAAAGATGACACTGCCCACGTGGAGGCTGTTATCCAGGTGATATTAATGTGTGTTGTGGGCAGGCCGAATCCGTGTAGCCTGGGGCTTGGTTTTGGGATTAAGCCTTTCCCACCCTTTTTACTGTGGGGCAGTACAATCCAATCATGACTCAAGAGAAGTGACTTTGATTAGAGACTTCCCTATTTTGTATATTGGATTAAAGGTTGTGAAGCTATAAAATGGGGGCAGAACGAGAGCTTGCCCTCTTGGTTCCTGGGATGATTAGCATGAGAGAGCAGAGGGAGCAGAGCAGAGAGCAGAAAGAGGCCATGTGGCCAGGAGAAGCAGCCAAGATGGTGGAGTGCTGAGTGAGATGCCAGTTTATGCAGAGTTTGTATCTGGGATAAGGAAGGAGATGGGGAACTGAGGAGAATAAGGCTGGTGAGCTAGAAACCTTTGATTCTAGGAAACTCGGATAAGTCAGTAGCTTTGTGAGCACTGAATGTGAGTAGGTTTTGGAGCCCAGTGAGTATTTTTACTTGCCCGCCGGGTGCAAGCTAGAATTAAAGATGACAGCCCATCAGTTTTTGGCTCCGTTGTTTCTTTACCGACTGTCCAAATCCAATGTGAACCTGCATGGGCCAGGAAGCTGCTGTAGTGGTGGTCCTGGCCATGACTGCTGGCTTTACAACCATCCAGCCATGGCTTGCACAACTAAGTCAAACTACAAATTGATGTTGTTTTCTCTCTCTCTCTCTCTTTTTTTCTCTCTCTCTCTCCCTTCGTGTTTCTCCTTAAAATCATTAAAAACAAATTTAAAAATAAATTGAGATTCAGTAATTTTGTGTTTATATATTCAGTATCTACTTATATAAGGACAGAATAGAATGTCCTATCAGAGATCCAGAGAAATACCTTCAAATCACACAATATTTTATTCAAAGTGCATAATGATAGACTGTTAATATCAATAATAATATCTAAAATTTATTTTGAACTTTCTATGTACACTCATTATATATGGAATTTTCATTATATTTAATCTTTGGAAAAATGCAGTTGTGGCAACAGGAATCAACTAACATCAAAATGTTGAGGTTTATAGACACCAGAACTTGCTCATTATTGCAAAAGATTATATAGCAGACAAAATTAAACTAAATTGTAAGACTCTGCTGCTTATATGTTAAAGTTCTTTACTGTTTCCCAACACCTCAGAAAGTTTAACACAGAAGTTCAGAGGTCTTAACTAAAAGTGCAGCTGAGATACATATTTTAACTGATTTTTGGTTTGTAAGAATAAAAACCAACACCTGTAATATGTCTCTTTTAGACTGAGAAGGGCTAAGATTCAGAAATGAAGGAGTAAAAAGATAGTTCAAGAAAAATCTAGGAGTGGAAACAAGCAAAAGATCTGCCCTAAATTATAAACCGCTGATTTGTCTATGGTTCGCACTATGAACTCAGCTAGCCTTCCTACAGTCAGTGCAGCAGGGGGGGCATCCATCACTCTCCACTGAGTCTCCTAGTAACCCCCAGAGGGAGGAGGACAGTGAACAGGGTGTCTGCCTGGAGTGACCTGGCAAGTAAAATAACAAACTGGGTTTTCAGGAAGGAGTACTGGCCATGTGTCCTATGTGTGGAGTCTGGATGCCTGGATTCCAACTTGAATTCACTCTCACTTTACCACAAACCCTAGTTCAAGTTATATTTGAATGCTGTGCTCCTGTATTCATATGGAAAATGAAGAAATGTGCATTCCTCTTTCTTGGGGAGCAATTATGCAGATGAAATGAAACTGATAGATATGTAAATTCCAAACTGCCCTCTTGATGCTCCGCTTATCTGTCAGACCTCACCCTTACTGGACTATTGCCCCAGAGACAAAAGAATTCCAAAAAGCTCAGAAGCCGCCCCAAGGAGGGGCTCTGGACATACCAGGACTTTTGATTCAACACCCACATGCTCCAAGCCCCCAAGGAGGAGCATTCCGGACATACCAGAACTTTTGTCTCAGTATCCCCTCAGGCTCTCCCAAACACTATATAACTCACCCCTAGTCTGTAACTGGCACTTTTCTCCTCTGGAGAAGTATCCGCCAGGGTTCCTTTCTTCCTTTCAATAAAGCCTGTTACTCTGGTCTTTTGGACTCCCATGGGTTCCAACAGAAACAAGGTGTAGAACACTTAGCTGAGGGCCTGGTACATAGTAGGTCCTCATTGACTGTTCATTACATCTGGATTACTGTCTTCATTTTCTACTTCCTCTTTCTCCTCTTCATCATCATCAACACCTCTTAATTTTGGACCATTTTAGGAGACCATTTGAAGAGGCCTATTTCCTATCATCATGGGGGTAATTTCTATGGGAGCTAGAACCACTGTGAGAGAAAAGCAGAACTCTGAATTGCCGTGGACCTGCGCAGCTCCTAATAATGGTGCAGAATTAAGGAAACACACTTGTCAAAAAATGATGGGACCGGGACTCTTCAAAATGCAGATGGCAGTATCCGAGTGCCCCATAGCCCCAGTTTACTTTATTATATAGCCATATGCAAATCAAGGAAGTCCTTGATACAAAGTTACACATCCAAGGCTAAAACAGGAACTTCCCAAGGCATAAACAGGATGCATTAGTGAAATTTACCAACATCTGAAACAAACAAAGAGTCAGAGGAAGGGCATGTAAATTGCTTCCAGCAACTCAAGGAAGCAAGTGAAGTGGGTGCAAATACTCAGCATCATAACCAATATGGAGATGGAGGGGAGAGAACTTAGCCTTTTGCTAAGCCTGGAATCTACAATGGCTTTTTGCCATTTACAGTCCACAACACTGAATGAAAGTGATTGGACTCCCACCAGAACCAGGAACATAAACTTCATAGTGCTTAAAATAGAAACCACATCTGGTGCCCTGTCACTTGTCTATCCTAAATGTCCTGCTTGTCCTGACAATAAAAAAACAAACAAACAAAAAAAAAAACAATGCTCCCAGTCCTTCCTCCCTCAGTGTCTCCCATGGCATTCACTGTGGTGGGCTGCAACTCTGCTGGTCCATGACCAAGGAGGGCCAGTCAGCTGCCCCTCTTCTGCCTGCTGAGCATTGACTGCTGAGGCTCTGTCCGTGGTATAGGCAGATAGACAGATTCAGGCCAGACCTCCCAAATGAGATGATTTTTGAGAGATAAGGCACAGGTGTGAAGCCAGCTGGACAGGGACCAGCACCCTAAAACCCTAGAGACACATTGATCATTTATGGTTGTCTGGCCTTGAGTACTCAATGCACAGAGCTCACAATTAGCCAGATTAATCCATTAACTCTATTCCCTGAAGACTTCACAACCTTATCCATAGGAGGAAAAAGTCAGTGTCCTTTAACCAGATCAATTATATCTGAGTTCCACCCCTTCTCAGGTGAAGGTCACTTGGCTGCCTTGAGTCACGTACCAAAACAAAGGCTCTTCATATAAAGATTAATTATTTCCAGTTAAAAATTTACTTAAAATTTGAATTTTCTGAAATAATATTGATGATGAAATATGCACTATCAGAAATTTGGCATCTTTGATTCAAACATTTCTCATGATAAAACATGAAAATATTTTCATATGTGAACATGCTTATATCTGCAAAGAGACCTTCATGCTTTTTTTATCTTGGTTTTCTGGGGGGGATTTTTTGTTTGTTTGTTTGGTTTTGGTTTTTTTTTTTACAGAGACAGGGATTCAGAGGGCTGGACATATAGACTGACATAAAGAAAGAGAGTGATGAGAAGCACCAATTCTTTGTTGCGGCACCTTAGTTGTTCAGTGATTGCTTTCTTATATGTGCCTTGGTAAGGGGGCTACATTAGAGTGAGTGACCCCTTACTCAAGCCAGCAACTTTGGGCTCAAGCCAGTGACCATGGGTTCATGTCTATAATCCCATGCTCAAGCCAGCAACCCCACACTCAAGCTGTTGAGTCTGCACTCAAGCCAGAAGAACCTGCACTCAAGCCTACAACCTCAGGGTTTTGACCCTGGGTCTTCTGGATCCCAGTCTGACACTCTATCCACTGCAACACCGCCTACTCAGGCCTTTATGCTTTTCCTTTCTTTTTTTTCTCTGTGACAGAGATAGAGACAGACAGAAGGACAGATAGGGACAGACAGGATGGGTAAGAGATCAGAAGCATCAATTCTTCATTGCAATACCTTAGTTGTTCACTGATTGCTTTATCAGATGTGCCTTGATCAGGGGGATACCACAGACCAAGTGACCCCTTTCTCAGCCAGATGTGCCTGTTCTCAAGCTGGTGACCCCAGGGTTTCAAACTTGTGTCCTCTGCATCGCAGTCCAACACTCTATCCACTGTACCACCAACTGGTCAGGCTGTGCTTTTCTTAATATGAGTTATTCTCATTTCTTATGGAGTGCATTTCTTGCTAATTTTTTGTTATTAATTTAAGTGACATCATTAGTTTTATTTACTCCTAATTGATTCATATTGGCATATTAGAAACTATAATTGTATATCTCCATTATCTAGCACTCCTGTTTAGGTGTTTTAGTTGTTTTTCTTGAGTAGAATTTTATTATCTGAATATTCTCTTTTGTGGTAGTGTGTGTATGTGTGTGTGTGTGTGTGTCTGTCTGTCTGTCCTAATGCATAGGCTACATCTTCTAGAAAAATAATAGTGATAAAATCAACTTCTATATTTGTTCACTATGATGAAAATGACTCCAAGGTCCCAGCATTAAACCTCATACTAGTTCTACTTAGTGTACACATTTTTTTTCTTGTTCTGCTTAAATTTTAATCTAGAATGAGCTATAATTTACCAAATGCCTGTTTAACAAAACTAGAATATAGTCTATTCTTTCCCTTTACCCTCTTATTGTGATAGCCAGAACTTCTGCTTATTGATGCTTCACTGTGTGCCAAACACTATCCTAAGCACTTTAAATACATTTAGTTTCTACTCACAGTAATTCATAAAGGAAAGAATTTTATTAATAATACCAAGAAAGGGTAAGCAAATCTTCCTGTAAAGCATCCAGTAGTAAATATTTCAGGTTTGGTAGGCCATCTGGTCTCTGTTATAACTACATCATAGCACAAAAGCAGCCACCGACAACAGGCAACACGTACGTCAATGAGCAAGGCCATGTTTCAATAAAATTTTATTTATAAAAACTGGTGGCAGCCCTGGCTGGTTGGCTCAGTGGTAGAGCATTGGCCTGGCATGCAGGAGTCCTGGGTTCGATTCCTGGCCAGGGCACACAGGAGAAGCGCCCATCTGCTTCTCCACCCCTCTCCCTCTCCTTCCTCTCTGTCTCTCTCTTCCCTTCTTGCAGCCGAGGCTCCATTGGAGCAAAGTTGGCCCAGGCGCTGAGGATGGCTCCATGACCTCTGCCTCACGTGCTAGAATGGCTCTGATTGCGGCAAAGCGATGCCCCAGAAGGGCAGAGCATCGCCCCCTGGTGGGTGTGCCGGGTGGATCCCGGTCGGGCGCATGCGGGAGTCTGTCTGACTGCCTCCCCATTTCCAACTTAAGAAGAATACAAAAACAAAACAAAACAAAACAAAAAAACTGGTGGCAAGTTAGATTTGGCCCAAAGATTGTAATTTGTTAGAAGGCAGGTGAAATGCTCAACATCACAGCTTGACCCAGATCATAAGGATAGCAGTATCAAATTAATTTTTAATTCTGAAATCTTGTATTTAATAGAAATATATGAAAGTTATAGAAATGGGTACCACATGTGATGTAAACTTGACATATGATTGATAGATTTTATCACATTATGTCTAATCATAATGACCTTGGATGGAATTAACCAATTAAAATACAGGATACCTATTTAAAATAGAATTTCTATTTAAAATAGAATTTCAGTTGAACACTTGAAACCTGTATAGTTTGGGAAACGATATCAACCCATTGAATTAAAATAAATAAACAAAATAAATAAATAATAGAATTTGAAGTTGACAATGAAAATTTGTTTGGTACAACTGAGTCCCAAATGCAGTGTTTGTCTGCAATTCCAATTTGAGCATGATTTTTTACTGCCCAATTTAGCAGCTTTACTTTGAAGGTAAATAAAATAATCCCAATTTTGTGTTAGAAATTTGGGTCTCAGAGAAGAGATATTTGCACACCCGTGTTTATTGTAGCATTATTCACCAAGGCCATAGAGTGGATACAACCTGAGTTCCCACTGACAGATGAATGGATAAATATAATGTGGTGTCTACATGAATAGAACATCAGTGGGTCATAAAATAGGAGATGCTTTTATATCCTACTATTCACTACATGGATGAACCTTGAGAACATAATGCTAAGTGAGATAAACAGGTCACAGAGGGACAAATACTGCATGGTTTTACTGGTGCAAGGATTCCCAAGTAGATAAACTCATAGAAACAGAAAGTAGGATGATGGTTATCAGCGCTGAGAGGTGGTGCTGTTGGTGTGTAATTTCAGTCATGAAGGCTGGGGATGTGGGGGGTCTTGGGATTTGTTGCACCAAAATGTGCACATGATTGACATTATCTCATACACGTGGACCCTGGGGAAGGGTGAAAGTAATGTGAATTTTCTGTCAGAATAAAAAATAAATAAAACCAGATAAAATAAGAGCAAAAAGAGAGGCTTACTGCAGGAAGATGGTCATGAGGAAATCAGAAGTAATCTGCTTATAAAATTAAAATTTCAAAGTAATTTTTTTAATGTTTATGTTTTTATATAAAGAAAAATACATAATGAAGAGAGGATTCGTGAGTATGTGACAAATGGAAATGTTTTTAAGTGGTAACTATTCCAAATTACTCTTCAGAAGTTGTACTTTGAGTTGAATATTGAGGTTCAAGAATGTCAGTATTCAATACTATATTCTTGAACAATGACATGTGGTTATAAGGGTTGTAGGAAAATGGCCTGAGAATAGAACGTTGAACAATGACATGTGGTTATAAGGGTTGTAGGAAAATGGCCTGAGGATAGAACGTTGCCTTAAAGAGATATCATTTGTGCAGACTTAGTAACGTCGGGTCCCTGACATGACTATCTGCACAAAAAGCTTCTGTCCTGTTTGCCATTTCCTATCTCTCCCGAGTAAGTGCTTAGTTACAAGCAAGCATGCCCTGGTGTGCCAGAGGATGATTACCTCATGTACTGAAACTTTATAATAAGCACATAAAGCAAACAAACAAATACAATGAAGACTTGCATATCAGGGTTCTCAGTCCTTGAGGCTGAGAGACCCCTGGTCCCATCTTTGCTGCATCTTGTGTCTGTAATTTCTTTCAAGTTTTGTGGCACCTTCTACTCAGGGCTGTCCTTGGCAGAGTCAGTCTCTGCAAAGGGTGAATTCTTTTTTACTTTTTAATGAGACAGAGACAGGAAGGATGAGACATGAGAAGCATCGACTTGTAGTTGCAGCACTTTAGTTGTTCACTGTCTGTTTCTCATACATACCTTGATGGGGGGGGAGGGCACTCCAGCCCAGCCAGTGACTCCTCTCAAGACAGCTATCTGGTCTCAAGCCAGCATCCATGAGACCATGTCAATAATCCCATGCTCAAGCTAGGACCCCATACTCAAGCTGAAGACCTCACGGTTTCAAACCTGGGTCCTGAGCTTCCCAGGACAATGCTCTACCCACTAAACAACCACTGGTCGGGCACAAGTATAAATTCTAAAACCAGGTAGACTTAGCTTCTTACAAGCTATGTGACCTGGGGTAAGCTAATTCTCTGCTTTTTTCTTCATCTGTAAAATGTGGTTCAGACAGCACCTTTTTAAGAATTCTTTTGTTAAGAGTAAATTCATTATAGTTATCAAGTACTCTAAATGGTGCCTGACCCAGAATAATCACTTAATAAACAATAGATATTTTGGCCAAACTTTCCATTTATAAAATAACAATGGGTCTCTCAAACTTTGTTGACTGAATTATTTCCTTCCTTTTTAACACTCCTTCCATAACACTGGGAGCCCATATGATGTGAATGATAGAAAAGATATCTGGTGCTTGTCTAACGAATGCCATTAACTATGAAAAACTTCCAGCTACTATTATATAATACTTAAAGGAGTATTATAGAACACTTTCCCCTAAGATCAGAAGCAAGGCAATGATGTCCATTTTCATCTTTTCCATTCAGTGCTGCAAAGCAATGAGGCAAGAAAAATGAAAGATAAAGTTTGGAATTTCTTTCATTGTATACACTGTATACACAAAATCCAAGACTGTATACACACAATCCAAAATAAGCCATAGATATCTGAATAAGTAATTGAATTTATAAAGACAACTGGAGAAAAAAATCAATATACAAAAAATTGGCAATACTATGCATTAGCCTGAAAAAAAAACAAACTTTGGCAGTGAACACACAAAAAAATATACAGATGAAATAGAATTTTACAAATAAAACCTGTTATTTTATTAACCAATGTTACAATAAATTCAATAAAAAATAAAAAAATAAAAAAATTTACAAAGCAAAACAGTATACGTTTAGCAATAAATTAAAGGTATTCAATACCTATACAGTTGAACCTTCAAAACACTGTTAAAAGAAATTAGATGACCTAAGAAAATGGACAATTATATTGTGTTCAACAACTGGAAGACTTACTATTATAAAGATGTCAATTTCATTCAGGTTATTTTATAAAAATCAATGCCATTCTAAGCATAGTCCCAGCTTTATTTTTGAAACTGATAAGGGGATTCTATAAGTAATACAGAAAGAAATGGTGAATAGAGAAGGCACAGATAGACTCTACTCTGGTTTGTGGAACAGTGTGTCAGTACTAAGCAAATCAGTGTCTTACATTCCTGTGGATAACAGTGGGCAAGTAAGCCAATCAGATTCAATTGCAATAATCATATTGGAATTGTCCCAAAAGACCATCACTCTATTCTCCCTGAGAATACAATTAGGAGAGAAAGTAGTGTGGATCTCCTGGGACCATGAAGAGAGACAGCCTGCCAGGAATAGCTAATACAAGATGAACAGCCAAAACATTGAGAGAGAATTCATCCAGATAATACATTTTCAGTCTGAGGATCCAGCCATGCCTGAAGCCAGTTACACCCAAAGACTTTCCAGTAATCAAACCAATAAATTCCTGTTATAACTAACAAATATGAAAATAGTGACAGACAAGCCAGAGACTGGGAAAAGTTTTCTGCAATATACAAATATATGAAACACACATTACATAAATATATATATATACAGTGTGTCCATAAAGTCATGGTGTACTTTTGACCGGTCACAGGAAAGCAAC
The DNA here is from genome assembly GCF_036850765.1 of Saccopteryx bilineata. Lineage (NCBI taxonomy): Eukaryota > Metazoa > Chordata > Mammalia > Chiroptera > Emballonuridae > Saccopteryx > Saccopteryx bilineata. The sequence continues at coordinate 146,300,574 of NC_089490.1, read as the reverse complement.
AAAAGGTGATAGAAATGTGAAATCTGCACCAAATAAAAGGAAAACTCTCCCAGTTTCACACCTATTCAGTGCAGTTCGATGTGGGCTTATGCACAGATTTTTTAAGGCTCCTTAGGTAGCTATCCCGTATAGCCTCTATAGACTCGTCACTGTCTGATGGCCTACCAGAACGGGGTTTCTCCACCAAACTGCCGGTTTCCTTCAACAGCTTATCCCACTGAGTAATGTTATTCCTATGTGATGGCACTTCATTATAAACAAGCTGATATTCACATTGCACTTTGGACACGGATTCGAACTTAGCGAGCCACAGAACACACTGAACTTTCCTCTGTACCATCCACATCTCGACTGCCATGGGCGTGGGCTGCTCCACGGTATACACGGTGTTATGTCATCATCTGTGCATGCGCACAAGCTGCCACATCATCCTACAGAAACTAGGAGGGTTTTCCTTTAATTTGGTGCAGATTTCATATTTCTATCTTCTTTTGTTGCTTTCCTGTGACCAGTCAAAAGTGCATCATGATTTCATGGACACACTGAATAATATACAGCATATGGAAGTATAGAGATGCTCATACATAAAATAAAGAACAAGTAATAGAAGGAAATTCTTCAAATTGTAATAACAATAGGTAAAATGCTTTAAAAGGTACCCTCTTAAAAGATACCCAAACTGCCAACAAGCACATAAAAAAGTATTTTTTATGTATTAACCCTGGTCGGGTACTCAGTTGATTAATGTCATCCTGACATGCCATGATTGTGTGTTCAATCTCTGGCCAGGGCACATGCAAGCATCAATCAATGAATACATAAATAAGTGGGACAGTAAGTCTATGCTTCTCTTTTACTTTCTCTCCTCTCTATTCCTTTCTCTCTAAAATCAGTAAATAAATTTTAAAACATTTTTTAAAGTATTCAACGTCATTACACATCACATAAATACAAATTAAAACCAAAACAATGTATTGCCACATTTTCGGAATGGCAAAAATCAGAGTGTGGGGGCAAAGTATCAGGACCAACTATAAAGTTCATGCATTGCATCTAGGACCGTAGGTGCAATCAGCCTTTCTGAAATAGTGAAACACCTACCGAAACTACACCTGAAGCCTACCCTGATCCACTAACCATATTCCCACATACAGATCATTTACCCAGAGAAATAAGTGTGTGTCTGCTAAAAGGACAACAGAAAGGCAGACAGATATTAAGTAAACAAACCAAATACATAACTGTACATATTATATTTTAATGTTTATATAAAGATCAAAACTCTGGCCAGGTAGCTCAGTTGGTTAGAGCATTATCCTGATACACCAATGTTGTGAGTTTCATCCCCAGTCAGGGCACATACAAGACTCAACCAAAAAATGCATAAATAAGTGGAACAAGTCAATTTCTCTCTATAATCAATAAATAAAAATTAAAAGTAAGTCAGGATGAAATTGAAGCCAATAAATTATAATTAAAGTAAAAATTGTGCTTTCCTCTGTGGAGCAATTACTGAGAAGGCAGATAAGTGAACTTTCTGGAGTGATGGAAGTGTTCAGTTATCAGGGTGTAAACATTATGTGCAATTCCATCAAGCTGTACACTTAGGACTAGCATACTTCTGTACAGTAGTGTCCATATTCCTTAATAAAACAATAGAAAACAATGACAGGAAGTGCTATAGGTATACAGTGTGGCTCCATGTAACGACTGGGATACATTCTGAGAAAGGCATCATTAGATAATTTTGTCACTGTGCAAACTTATTAGAATTCACAAACAACAGGAATGTCTCAGCTCATTATACTGTATGCAACACAGGACTGTACTTTTTGAGATGAGGGAAAATATAATAGAAGGAAAAAGTGCGGCTAAACATACCGAAAGCACAAACCAATAAAGCATCATCTTAAGCAAAAAAGAAAAAATGGTACACTTAAGCAAAAAAGAAAAAATGGTACAATCTTTGAAGATGTCAAATATCTTTCTCCACTAAAATGGGATAACACCCTATTGCTTGTCTCATTTATATCCAATTTTCCTCACTGTCCACAGCTCTTTTTGAGAACAGTGAATTTACATAGATGTTATCTTTCCACTTGAGTAATATCATGGAACTGGACTGTGGAGATGACAACAGTCCAGCTCCAAACTGGGGCGAAGTCAATATAATGTTGATGTGTCAGGGGGAGTGTAACATCTGCAGGATGACAATGCTAAAACTTGTCAAAGTCTAAGAGGCTGTGTATGGTCATAATGGAGAAACTTACAGGGAAGTTTATGGAACCGATGCTTCTAAGGTAACTAACGTCAAGGACTTAATGTTCTTGAGCCAGTACTGAATGGTGAGGCCAATGATCAGGGAAATGAGCTGGAACTAGTCCACCAGGAACCTGTGAATCTGTCTCCCAGTGTCATGGCCTTACTAAACTCAAATAAGGGATTCTACCCTCTGCCTTCCAACTCACATAGAAACCCTCTATTTTACACAACTCCAACCAGGAACTGTGTAAGAAATTGGTTCTGGAAAATGGAGTCCCAGCCATGCCCAAATCAACACACAGAAGTAAACTGACTTTATTCTGGCTTTCTTTTACTCTTAAAACACTAGGTGTTCCAATATCAGCCAGGAGCAAGGACAAAGAATGAAATACAAAAACATCAAATGAGACACTTCTTGAAGACCTATAAACTTAACAATTTCTGCTGAAATTACTTATTAGACAGGTAAAGCTTTGAATAATAAAAACTGATAACTTCAAAAAGAATGAAAAGGGTGAAGAATATTCAGTTTGCAATTTCCAGTACTGGCCATACTAGGTCAAAATGCAATGACCAATTACAAAAGCAAAATACAAAAGAAATGATACTCAAGTGTCCATACCAGGCTCACTGCACACTTAGCAATCAGAAACTAACAAAAATAAAAGAACCACTCCCACCTGGATATAAAGAAATTCTCTGCCTCAGTGATGGAAATAACCTTTACATCTAAACCCAAATAAAAGCATCTCAGAATAAAATAGTGGAAAAGTATTAAAAGGAAATTTACCACCTTAACCATTGAGTAAACTTTCCAATTTAAGGTGAAACACTGATATTTGCTTCTGGAGGAAATTTTCTTATATGCTTATTTCTTAGCAATTGTTTTGTGTGACAGAGACAGTGACGGACAGGAAGGGAAAGAGATGAGAAGCATCAATTCTTCATTGTGGCATCTTAGTTTCTCATTGCTTTCTCATATGTGCCTAGTCTGAGAGGCTATAGCAGAATGAGTAACCCCTTGCTCAAGCCAACGAACTAGGGCTCAAGCTGGTGAACCTTCCTCAAACCATATGAACCTGTGTTCAAGACAGCAACTCAGGGTATGGAACCTGGGTCCTCTGCATCCCAGTTCAACGCTGTATCTACAGTGCCATAACCTGGTCAAGCTCTTAGGAATTTTGTCTTGTAATTAGCAATAGTTTTGAAGATGTTACCACATGGTTTAGTACAAGGGATTTCTCTCAATTGGGAGTTCTCAGGAGTCTTCAAAAAATGAGGGAGAATTAACTACTTTGTTAAAGTCATAGGATGTCTCCACTGTGTGAGATCTCACATGTTGCCTAAGATTTGAAAAGCTTTGCAGATATTCCCATAGTCCTCACCTTTGTATGGACTTAGGGTCCATTTCTCTAGGGTTAATTTTCACGTGTTAGAAAGTAGACAAGGGCTTGTCCCACATATTCATAGGGCTTCTCCCCAGTGTGTATTCTCATGTGAATACTAAGAATCGAGGAACAGATAAAAGGCTTTCCCTCATTTCTTACATTTATGAGGTTTCTGCTCAGTGTGAGTTCGTCCATGCTTTGTAAGGATGGAGGAACTAATAAAGGCTTTCCCACATTCCTTACATTCATAGGGTTTCTCACCCGTGTGTGTCCTCATGTGAGTCCTAAGAGATGAGGCATCAATAAAGGCTTTTCCGCATTTCTTACATTCATAAGGCTTCTCCCCAGTGTGAGTCCGTCCATGCCGTGTAAGGTGGGAGGAACGAGTAAAGGCTCTCTCACATTCCTTGCATTTATAAGGTTTCTCTCCACTGTGTAGTCTCAAGTGTGCAGTGAGAGATGAGGGATGACTGAAGGTCTTCCCACACTCCTTACACTCATAGGGTTTCTCCCCTGTGTGAGTCCGCCCATGCAATTTAAGTTGGGAGAAACAAGTAAAGGCTTTCCCACATTCCTTGCATTTATAAGGATTCTCTCCACTGTGCAGTCTCAAGTGTGCAGTGAGAGATGAGAGAAGACTAAAAGCCTTCCCACACTCCTTACACTCATAGGGTTTCTCCCCAGTGTGAGTCCGTCCATGCACTGTAAGTTGAGAGGAACAAGTAAAGGCTTTCCCACATTCCTTGCATTTATAGGGTTTCTCCCCATTATGCTTTCTTATGTGTTTTCGAAAGGTTGGGAGTGAACTGAAGGCTTTCTTACACTGTGGACAGTCAAAAGGCTTATCTCCAGTGTGCATTCGGGTGACGTGTACCGTCAGGCTTGAAGAGAGACTAAAGGCCTTGCCACACTGCTTACACTCATAGGGTTTCTCCCCAGTGTGAGTCCGTCCATGCACTGTAAGGTGGGAGGAACTAATAAAGGCTTTCCCACATTCCTTACATTCATAGGGTTTTTCCCCTGTGTGTGTCCTCAGGTGAGTCCTAAGAACTGAGGCATAAATAAAGGCTTTCCCACATTTCTTACATTCATGAGGTTTCTCCCCACTGTGAGTCCGTCCATGCACTGTAAGATGGGAAGAACTAATAAAGGCTTTACCACACTCCTTACATTTATAAGGATTCTCTCCACTGTGTGTTCTCATGTGTGCAGTGAAGGATGAGGGATGACTAAAGGCCTTCCCACATTTCTTACATTCATATTTTGTCTTGACAGTATGATCTCTCACATGTGATTTGAACGCTGAGGGACAGCTAAAGGCTTTTCCACACTCCTTACATTCATAGGGCTTCTCTCCACTTTGATTTTTCACATGCATATTAAGGGAAGTGAGGAGAGAGAAGGTTTTCCCACATTCCAAACATTCATAGGGTTTCTCTCCAGTGTGCTTTCTCATATGGATACTTAAGGAGGAGGGACAATTGTAGGCCTTCCCACAGTCCTTACATTTATAGGGTTTCTCTCTGGAATGTGTTCTGACATGTACAGTGAGTTTCGAGGACTCACTGAAGGTCTTCCCACACTCCTTGTTCTCAAAAGGCTTCTCTCCAGTATGGATACTTAAATGTATTATGAGGTGAGAGGAAGAACTGAACTCCTTCCCACATTCCTTGCATTCATAAGGCTTATCTCCACTGTGAATTCTCTTGTGCTCTGTGAGGGATGAAGAACAGCTGAGGGTTTTGCCACATTGCTCACATTCACAGTTTGAATGTCCAGAGTGAAGCTTCATATGCGCCCTGAAGAATGAAGAACAGCCGAAGGCTTTGGTACACTGCTGACATTCGTAGGGTTTGTTTTCCTCGGGGGTTTTCATATGCTTCCTGAAACAGGCAAGGGAATGGAAAGCCTTCCCACACTCCCTACACTGGTAGGGTTTGCTTCCTGTGTGTGAACTGACGTGGGTCTTCAGGGAAACATGATCCGTGAAGACCTTTTTACATTCATAGCATTCATAGGATTGTATCTCAGCAGTTCTCTGGAGTACGTTAAGTTTTGAAATTTGACATAAGATTTTTCCATGCTGGTTTTCTTGGTTACATTCATAGATATTCTCCACCACATGATTTCTTTTAAAAATAAAAAGCACAATATTAGCAATAATTACATTTTTACCATTAATAATAACTGTACATGTTTTGCACCCTCTGAGGTTCTAAGCTGAAACTCCTCATGGAGGGATCTACAACAACTAGTATTTATTAGAGTTGGTTGTTTTTTTTAAAATTCTTTTCCAAGTAAGAGAACAGGAATAGACAGAATCATGCATTCGCCCTGAATGAGATTCACCAGGCAACCCCCATCTGTGGCTGATGCCTTTCCCACCAGGAGCCATGTTCACAACTGAGCTATTCTTAGCACCTGAGGCAGAGGCATCACAGATTCACATCACTTCCCAGGGTTGATGCACTCAAACCAATGGAGTCATAGCTACAGGAGTGTGAGAGAGAGAGAGAGAGAGACAAAGAGAGGGAAAGAAAAAGAGGAAGTGATGGAGAAGCCGATCGTTGCTTCTCCTGTGTGCCTTGACTGGAAATTACACCTGGGACATCCACACACCAGGCCGACGCTCTACCACAGCACCAACAGGCCAGGGATTTTTTTATCTTTTCTTTAATTAAATTTAATGAGGTGACACTGATCAATAGACATAGATTTCACTGAACATCTCTATAGCATTTTAACTGTTAATTGCATTATGTATCAGTGAGTTTTTGACTTATGGGATTTTTCTAATAACTGCTTACAACTAAATTATATTAAACATTGAAGATCACATTCTCATTTGTAGAAGAAAATATCTAGTAAAAATTCTTTATGAAATCACAACTTTTAAATCTGTGTTCTTAATATTTTGTGACATTTTAAGATGCTCTTCTGGGCTACTTCTTACCTTTCTATGAATGGAACTCACCTTAAATGTCTCTCATGGTTTTTGTTCTTACAGTCAATACCATGGTATTCCCACTTTTTGTATAAAATAGATGACTTGACATTGTTCCTCTTCAATCCTACTATTTCCTGTTCATTGCATACTGTTTCTTCATAAATATCTTGTGAAGTGACTGATTCATTAGTCTTAAGTTGAGTGTCAAAAACTGAAACGAATGGTAAAGGCACATTTGAAGAAAGGGCTTTTGCAGTGTGGCTATTTCAAGACTCTGCTATTAAGCACAGGGTCAAATGATAATCAACTGAATGAGAAATAATTTCATGAAGATTTTGATCAGATGATAAAAACAACAAGGTTATTACTGGGAGAACAAAACAAATAGGAACAGGTTCTCGCCAGTTGGCTCAGCAGTGGAGCGTTGGTACAGCATATGGAAGTCCCGGGTTCGATTCCCAGCCAAGGCACAAACAAGAAGCACCCATCTGCTTCTCCACCCTTCCCCTTCCTCTCTATTTCTCTCTTCCCCTCCTGCAGCCAAGGCTCCATTGGAGTCAAGCTGACCTGGGCACTGAGGATGGCTCCATGGCCTCCACCTCAGATGCTAGAATGCCTATGATTGCATTGGAGCAACGCCCCAGACAGACCAAGCATTACCCCCTGGTGGGCATGCCAGGTGGATCCCAGATAGGCGCATGCGGGAATCTGTCTGTCTGCCTTTCCACTGCATCTCACTGAAAGAATACAAAAAAGAGGAACAGGGTAAAATGTACATGACGAAATACCAACTTACAAAAAGAAAACAAAGGAAAGTCTTTTCAAAAACAAAGAGGACTGCTAATAAAAAGTGAGTACTAGTCAATAGTGTATGGGGAAAATCATATCTCAGACAAAACAGCTGTTTGGCTTTCACTTGATTTTTCCAAATGAATACCCCCAACCTAGACAGTTTCTCGCAAGAACTCTTGCCTTCCTGGTGCTTCCCCTGGACAGGCCCTCTCTTTGTCATCTCCAAGTCCTCCTCCTGCTTCCACTGGAAGATCAGCCAGGGTGTATGCAGTGTGTACCCTGTTAAAGCAGAGAGGCATGTCACATGCAGGAAAACAATGAGGAACCACAAACATTTCCAGGAGACAAGGCTGACACTTTGGTCTTATGATACTACAAACTTAGTGCCAAGTGTGACTTTAATTGCAACAAAATGTTTAATAGAAATATTTTTACGGAAGAGAAGTAGCAACAAAGCCACTGATGTCTAAAACTGATCTGAAACCTGGCCAGATAGCTCAGCTGGTTAGACCATAGTCCCAAAGCACAGAGGTTGCAAGTTCGATCCCTGGTCATGGCACATATAGGAATAGATCAATGTTCCTTCCTCTATCTCTCTCTCTATTCTACTCTTGCTAAAGTCAGTAAGTAAAAATTAAAAACTGATCTGACATTCATATCTAATGCTCAGTATTATTAGACTGGTCTAATACTTACAGCCAGGACATTTACTACTCCTGCTGAACATGAGTAATCTCACAGAATATCAATGTTACACAAGGTTACTCTGAGACCTGGTACAGTGAAAAACATGAAAAAGGTCCACCCACACGGCTGGACAGTCATTCTATTTAGAATTTATACAAAGAAGTTTGAAACATGTCCACACAAACCCTGCACACACATTTATAGCAGCTTTATTCAAAATTGCCTAAACTTGGCAGCAGAAAAGATGTCCTTCTATAGGTGAATAAATGAATAAAAATCTAGAAAATTGAATAAAAAGCATGAAAGAACTTTAAATGTGTTACTAACTGAATGAAACCAATGTGAAAAGGGTACCTACTGTAAGACTTCAAATACATGATTTTCTCAAAAAGAAAACAATGGACACAGTAAAAAGAGCAATAGTTGCCAGGGGATACATAGGAAGGAGGGATGAGTCAGTCAGAGAAAGAAGACTTTTAGGACAGTGAAACTATCTGCATGATATTACAGCAGTGGGTGTACATCATTGCATATCTGTTCAAACAACAAAGGCACAACACCAAAAGTGAAGCCTAATGGAAGCTATGGACTCTAGGTGATGATCGTGTGTCAGTGTAGGCTCATCAACTGTGACAAATGCAGGACTCGGGTGGTGTGTGCTGACAGTGGGGAGGCTGTACATGGGGCGGTAAGGGGGTGTATGGTAAATCTCTGTATCTTCCATTCAGTTTTGCTGTGAACCTAGAAATACTCTAAAAATAAACATATTTGTTCAAAATTTTATGTCTACCTAAAATCTCAAAATGTTTCTTTACTTGGAAATAGAGTCATTGTAGATGTCATCAAGTTAAGAGGAAGTTATACTGGATTAGGGTGGGCCCTAAATCCAATGACTACTGTCCTCCAAAGAGGGAGACTCAGAGACAGAGAGAAGTCTGTGTGAAGATGGAGGCAGATTTAGCAAAATGCAGCTGCAAGTCAAGAATACCAGGACTGCTGGCCACCACCAGAGCTAGGAAGAGACAGGCAGGATGTTTTCCATAGAGCTTCAGGAGTATGGTCCTGCTACCGCCTTAGTTTCAGACTTCAAAAGGTTTCTTTTGTATTTGGTCACAGTTTGCAGTACTTTGTTACAAAAGGCCTCAGAAACTAATACAGCTTGATCCACAGATACATCCTCAAATTACTCAAACAAGTTCAAATCCTGTAAAATGTACCAACACCCTGACTGTGACCCACCACAGCAGCTCCCTGTGTCATGTGTTTTTCTCACTTGACTGAGTAATAAACCCAACTTCTTTAACTTTTATGTTTTCCTGGTGGTCCTTAGGTAAAGGGCATTGAAGTCAGCAAAATTCTCAAGAGGTCCAAACCATAAGCCGCACTGTGTCCCGCAGTGACTCCTAAAGTCTATGCCCACACTTTCAACCCTCAGTAAGCCTTGAGGCTTTCAATAAAAATAAAAAGGCAGTTCAACACAGAGATGTTTATTTTCATGGTCAAGCCACTACACTATACATTTCTTAGGGTTCCTGACTGTGTCCGTCATATTTACCAATGTATTCTTATTCCTCAGCTCAAATCCTAAAATAAGGAATAAGGTCAATTTGTCAGATTTCTTTTCTAAACAACTAAACCTAGGAATGTTTCAATTTGTCAGATTTCTTTCTAAACAATTGAACCTAGGAATGTTGCCTTTCTTACCTAGTGAGGCCAGGTTCCGGAAGGTCTCCAGCATCACATCTCTGTAGAGGCTCCTCTGAGCGAGATCCAGCAAAGCCCACTCCTCCTGGCTGAAGTCTACAGCCACATCCTCAAAGACCACTGGGTTCTGAAACATCCCACACATTTTTTTCAGAATGCTACCAATCCTGAGTTCAGACGATACTGACAATACTGGGCACAGTGATTCCATTTACAAGACGTTTGAAGATTGTATGGTTTCCTAACATCAACCTGGGACTCAGCCATCAGATCTCTTTCTCCTTCCCCACACATGCTCCTGACTGATCAAGCCCTGTATCACAGGCATCACAACACTCCCAAGAAACACAATTTCTATCTCCACAATGTGGTGGTCAGCAATTCCAGTCTTATCATGATCCAGAGCAGTCCAGAGCATATAGGACAAATTAGAGAAAACTATATAAATGAAATACAACAGGTCCTCAAATGTCTTCTTTTTGTTACAGTGTTAATGAGATGCTGTGGGAATTTTAGTCTTCTTTATATCAATTAGTCTATGGTGAAATTGGCTTCATTATATGCTGTTTTTCTTAAAGATACAGAACCTATCAACAATGTTAAGTAAGGACTTAGTTGTAATTTCTACCCTGACACCAACAATTCCTTGTTCCAGAAACAATTATATCTTCTTCCTTCTCTATCACTGCAGTGATTAGTGCAACATGAAACACTGGGTCAAATCTGGATGACGTTATAATGAATAAAAACACAATTTGGAATGCACAAGAATCAATTCACAATGGAATAAACACTTAAATATTAGACTTGAAACCCTATTATTCCTAGAAGAAAACATAGGCACTAAAATCTTGGGTATTTCTTATAGCTGTATATTTTCTGATCTATATTTTTGACCAAGAAAACAATTTAAAAATACAACCACATCAATTAAAAAGTTTTTCACAGCAAAGAAACCATCAACAAAATGAAAAAGCAACCCACTGAATGGGAGAACATTTTTGCCAATACTTTTGATACAGAATTAGTATGCAAAAACTACAGAGATCTTATAAAACACAATATAAAAAAATAAGACATATAATCCAGCCCTAGCTAGGTGGCTCAGTGGATAAAGAGTCAATGTGGAGTGCCAGAATATCATGAGTTCGACCCTAAGTCTGGGCACGTACGACAATGAATGAGTACACAACTAAATGGAAAAACTAAGTGACATACTTCCTATGTGGACTAACACAGAAGCAGGTTGCAGATCCCTGCTCTAAACAATCAAATTGATGAACTAGTGAAATAGGAATATCCTCTTCGGAAATTATTAGCTCTTACCAACCTGTGTCATGTTTTCCTGGAACTTGGCAGCGGTATTTTCCTCACCCATGTTCCCTTCATGAAGAAAGACAGAATGTTGTGAAGTTACACTGAGGCAGGAGAGTCATGATCCTCTAGGTCTCCCCACAATTTGCACAATCATGAGCCTGGATGCTACAGCACACTATAAGGGACCAATCCCCTCAAACACTGCCAACTCCACCCCCAACAATACCCTCAGATGCACACACACAAGCCCAAGAAACAGAAGCAAACACACACTGCTCCTGTAAGAAGGTGGAGTAATCTTACCTCAACTAGAACTAGAAAACTCGTATCTGGTTCTTGTTAAGTTTTTTCTAATTTTTTTTACGAGTCCCATTTTGCGTGTTAAGTTTACTGCAGTCTAAAAGTTTAACTGGCAGTTTGTCCATGATATTGAGAAGCAGAAAAAGTATCACGCAATACCTTCAACCTTCAGAATATACTGAGAATACACAGTTTAAAGCCCAAGAAAGCACTGACTTATATACCACTTGGGTGCTCCATTCCCAATATTACCTACTTCTGCACTCCTTGGCAGACTAACACATATTACTGCTCAGCCCTTGATCAATGGGCTCCCCCCATGGGCTGCAGGGTCCCTGAAACCTGGTTTTTGAAAAAGTGCATCAACTGCCTAAACTCCACACATAGGAGGCAGAGAAGACTGCCATGGTGTAATTCTGCTGCAAAAGTTTACCTGTACAGAAGCAGCAACAGAAGAATACTTAAGTTGGCAATGTGGGTCATCTGATAGTAATATATACAAATTTCAAATAATGAAAACACAACTGTTCTTCCACTGCACTGGATCAAGTATGTATTTTAAAGCCAATAAAAATGTAATATTCTTTACTATATTAAAAACATGTTCCATTTGAGTAACCATGATGTGAGAATGACTGTGAAGAGATGCTCATACTTCTGCAAAGAAATTACTTACTTTTCATAGGAACTCTGCAAATCATATTATTACTACTAATTAATACATACTCAGGAATCTTACAGTCCATTAACTACACACTCAATGTTACCCAATTAGAGAGCCACTCTGTCAGGTGTGTATGCAGGTCTATTTATCTTCAAAGCTGAAATGCCCAGTGAGTATATTTCTGAACATACACTTATAATTCCAAAGCTAGTGAGGACCTTATTCCCTAACATTACCAGGTTCTGTCCTAGAACTTTCTTGGGCACATTATGCAGAATAGACAAATGAGGTATTCTATTCAAATGTTTTATCTTTGAATACCTTCTCCTGACTAAGACCTATGTCTAGAACAAGGCAGCTTCCCTTAAGGCCCCTACCTCCTGCTCCTTCATTTCATATTCACTTAGGTAACATCTCCCCTGATCCTACCACATGCAGTCACAGGGGATACAGCACTAAATAAAACAGAAGAACCCTGAAACACATGAACTTCATCATATCTTGAAGGAAGGCAGTCAATTAACAAACTATCAGATGGTTGCAGATGCTATATATAGTGAAGCACATTATAGGGATAAGGAACACACATATTTTACTTCAGTGAGTCAGAATTACTCAAATGGCAGGACAGAAACAGAAAATTAAAATAACTGTTTCAGATAGCACTGGAAATCCACAGCTGGGGTTGTGTCCATATATTTATAGACCTATAATAAATCCCAGAGAAGAAAAAATCAATAAAAATGGGCTCACCACAGAAGGTTGGGGAAAGAACGGTATAAATGGTTAGAAAGAAAAGTGAAAACAAGGCACAATTAATGATACTTTAAAACTAATAAAGAAAATCAGAAAAGCCAGCAATGTGTCCTTTGAAAACTAATGAAGTCGATAAATCTGTAGGAATTTTCTTTAGGAACAGAGCCCAGACAAAAGGAGATATGAATTAATTATAATTACACATGTTACAAAAGACTACAACAAAAAAAGTTAAGGGAATAGATATGGAAATGTACAAGTTATGAACTAATTTTGAGAGAGAGATATACAACTTTCCAGCAATGATCTAAAATAAACACAACACTTGATTATATCTAGTCATTAAAGAAAAAAAAATTCAGCACTTTAAAACATACCCACAAACGAAACAGAAGTTACACATTGTTTAACCAGCTGGCTCACCAAATAAAATTTTCAACATTCCATTTTAAGGGGCGAAAACAGTGTTTTCCCCGAGAATTTTCAAAACCAGAGAAGCACAATTAAAAAAAATTCATACATATTAGTGCAAACAATATATTAGTGCAGTCGACAAATGAATAATAAAGATATTAATCACAAACCTTGTTCATTTTGTCCTAAGAAAAAAATGTGGTTGAAAAATGGAATCATCAATTAATATAATTCATTTTTTTAAGAGAAAAAGATCATATCACTTATCCTCTTATATACAAAGTAGTGACTGACCTATAATAATGTTCATTGGTAATAACAATTTAACCCACCAGAACTAGACGGGAACACGTTTTACTAGAAAAAAAAAAGTACAATCACATACAATAAACATCGTATTTAATGGTAAAATGGTAGAATAATTCCCTCTGGGATCGGGAACAAGGCAAGGATATAAATTCTATGCTATTCAACATGAACTGGATGCAGGTCTTGGCAAGTGCACTAAAGAAATACAAGGTACAAGGTAAAAAACAAACAAACAAAAAACAGCTAAAACTGGCAGATGATCATACTTTATGTGTGAAATCCAAAAAAGATCTACACCCAAATGATTACAATGGATAGCTGTATTCGGCGAAGACGGTTACAAATACACTTAATAAATAATTAGTGCACTTGAATGCACCTGGATATAAGGTAGCAAACGGGTCCCCGCAAGCAGGGTAACATCAAGATTAACTAGTATCTGCTGCACCAGAAGGGAAGGCGGGGACGTAGTGGAGCCGAATGCCAGCCCCTTGCTCACCGGACACGCCGAAATCCGCAGATCAGCGAAGAGACGACCAGGTGAGGCTCTCGTCCCCGGGATGGGAAAGGCCGGGATGCTTTTCCTTTCTGGAAAGAGAGCAAAGGACGCGTCTAGAGGTGAATTATAAATATAAGGGTTGTTCTCCACTCCCCTTTGCTCTCACCCGACTGGACCCAGCCTAGAGTGCCCGATTCAGGGAGTTCGGGACGAGCAACAGCCACGGGCGGAGCGGGCCGGGGCTCTGAGGTAACGGCCCGGCGATCCGAGGCCGGGTGCAGGATCCCGGCGGCGGCCACCCTCTGATCTCTGGCTTCCCCAAGGCCAAGCTCTCCGCCTCCGCCACCGGACCTGAGGCAGGGCCGACCCAAACCGGGAAGATGGTGGACCCAGGTGAAAATGGAGCTCAGAGGCAAGTGAAGGTGCGGGGAGAACAGGCTCACGACTTGCGCACGCGCAAAAAGCACACTTTTGCTTTGGCTTTTGCGCCACGCCCAGCGAAAGGGGCGGGGCCTCGGGAGCTGCGAAATACAGTTAAGGGTGCAAGGCCCGGAGGGACAGTAAAAGGGGCCACCGATCACGAACGGCTGGCTTTCTCTAGAGAGAGATGTGGTCCGGTCCTGGGGCCGGGTCTGCACAGTTGAGATTGGATGGATGTGAGAGAGAACTAGGGCGGAGGTTTGATTGACTAGTGCTATGGGGCGGGACTTAGTTGAATATTCAGCGAGGCAAGGCTAGGTGGAGGGGTGGAACTCAGGGCAATTGGTGCTACAGGCGGGGTTAGGCTTAGGGCCTCCTGTCCAGGCTCTTAAGAGTCAGAGACTGGACAAAACACTTAAAAGCCTGTACCAGTCTCTGAGATCTCTGTTCCATTTACTCAGTCCTTTCATTAGACCTTTAGTGTTCCCTTTCATTGCTTTGTTGATAACTGCTCATGTAGAGGAAGGCAATTGATAATTATTTATGTAGGTTAATTTACCTGGAAACCTTTAACATTGTCCTTTCCTAAATTTAGACTTAATAAATAAATAAAATGTTCTGTATAGATTTTTTTTTCTAATATTAAGGGTTTTTTTTCTTGTTTGTGTAGTGTCTCTTAAAGTAAGAAAGAAATAAAGGATTCTTATCTTAGTAATAATTATCAATCTATTTGCTTTAGGTTGTGGCCTTTATTAAGTTAATAAAGTCTTTTAAATCTGGTTTATGTGTACATGTGTTATCAATTGTTGATTAATGCTATCAAATGTTTTTGTATCTATTGAACTTTGCTCCTTTAACTTACTTTATGATATCTGTATAAAATCTTTAATTTTAAATAGTCCAAATCTATACTTTTAAAAGAATGGTTTCTGAACTCCCGTCAAAATGGCAGCGTAGGTAAACACAGTAATTGCATCCTCTCACAACCAGATCAAAATTACAACTAAACTACAGAACAACCATCATGCAGAGCAGCCGGATATTTAGCTGAATAGAAATCCTACAAGTAGAAATTTATAGAAGAAGGCTCATCAAGATTGGTAGAAGGGGCAGAGATGTGATATGGGCTGGTCCGACACCCAAGTGTGGCAGATTAAAATGGAATGACATATATCTGCTGCAGAGGTTCATGCTGAGGAGCAAGTAGTCCCAACCCCACGCCAGGCTCCCCAGCCCAGGATTCCAGTAACAGGAAGAGAAGTCTCTATAAATTTTTGCAGTAAAAATCCCCAGGGGATAATGGCCAAGTGTGATGGAGGTCTGCTGGAGTCCCAGGCAGTTTCTCTTGAAGGGCAAGCATGCAGACTTAATCTGTCTGCTTCACTCTTTCTGAGCTCTGGTGTTGGAATAGCAATTCAAAAGGCACCAGGAATATATGGAGAGAAAATGAAGAATCTGGCATCAGCGTGGGAACTAGGGTTGGCTTTCTCCCAAACAGAAGTGTTGGCAGAGTCCATTGTTCCAATAATGAGCCCTTCTCCCACGGGAAACTGCCTGGGATCCAGCAGCCCTTCATCTCACTCAACCATTATCCCTCATGTTTTTACTGCCAGAAGTTATGGGGACTTCTCTTCTTAGCAGTGGATCCTTGGGCTGGGGAACCTGCTGTGAAGCTTGGAAAAGTGGGTTTACAAAGTGGACCTCTGCAGCAGACATAGCTTTCCCTGTGGGTGTGGGACCAGCCCGTTTGACATCTCCGCCCCTCCTACCAGTCTTGATTAGCCTTCTTCTTTAAATCCTCACTTGTAGAATTTCTATTCAGCTAAATATCCAGCAGTTCCAAATGATGTTTGCTCTGTAATTTAGTTGTAATTTTGTTTTTGTTTTTAAGATTTTTTATTTATTTATTCATTATAGAGAGGGGAGAGAGAGAAAGAGAGAGGGAAGGGGGGAGGAGCAGGAAGCATCAACTCCCATATGTGCCTTGACCAGGCAAGCCCAGGGTTTTGAACCGGCAACCTCAGCATTTCCAGGTTGACGCTTCATCCACTGCACCACCACAGGTCAGGCTGTAATTTTGATATGGTTGTGGGAGGATGCTAGTACTGTGTTTACCTATACTGCCATCTTGACCAGAAGTCAGAAACCATTCTTTTAAAAGTATAGACTCATCTGATGAGGCAGTGGTGCAGTGAATGAAGCATTGGACTGAGACCCGGAGGACTCAGGTTTGAAACCCAGAGGTTGCCGGCTTGAGCATGGGCTCATCTGGCTTGACCACAGGCTCACCAGCTTGAATATGGGAACATAGTCATGATCCTAGCTTGACCTAGTGACCCATGGTCACTAGCTTGAGCCCAAAGATCCCTGGCTTGAGTAAGGCATCACTCACTCTCCTGTAGCCCCCAAGTCAAGGCACATATGAGAAAGCAATCAATGAACAACTAAAGTGCCGCAACAAAAAAAAATTGATGCTTCTCATTGCTCTCCATTCCTGTCTGGCTGTTCCTATTTGTCCCTCTCTCTGACTCTCTCTGTGTCTCTATAAAAATAAATAAATAAATAAAAATAGAAGTATAGACTCAGGCTATATAAAATTAAAGATTTATGATGATATAATATCACAAAGTAAGTTAAAGGAGCAAAATTATGTTATCAATTCAATAGATGCAAAAACATTAATCAATATTTGATAAGATGTATACATAAACTAGATTTAAAAGGGGCTTTATTAACTTAATAAAGGCCACAACCTTTTACAAATAGATTGATAATCATTACTGACCGAGACAGGAATTCTTTATATCTTCCTGGCTTTAGAGCTGTGGGTCAAATAAGTTTGTAAATATGATGTATTTCTTTGCTAGCTTATACAGTAGTTTGCATTGGGTGTGGGAGACAGGCTATAAGCCTGCAAAGTCATTATAGCCTAAGGCTTAGTTTTAAGACTAAGCCTTTCCCTCCCTTGTAATACTAAGATCTTTTCAAAACTAAACTTTTCTCTACACCCTTGACTTTTGCAGGATGTGGGGTGGTGCACTCTCATGAGGAATTCCATTATGCCTCAGATAAGTGGCTTTGTATCAGAGACTTCCTTATTTGTAGATTGGCTTAAAGGTTTGCATTTCTACACTATAAAATGGGGGAGAATGGGGCTTGCTTGAGCTCGGTTCCTGAAATTAGCATTGCAAGGAGAGGCGGCCAAGATGGCAGAGTGCTAAAGGAGAAGCCAGTTTGTGCAGAGAGAAGATGAGGAACAGAGGTGAATAAGGCTGGTGAGTTAGAAACCTTTGATTCTAGGAAAACTTGAATGAGTCAGTGGTTTTGGGAGCCCTGAATGGAAAGGAAGTGTTTTCCCACTGTGTGTATTTCTTGCCCACTGGTTGCTAGCTAGGATTAAAGCTAATGGCCCACCAGTTCTTGGCTCTATTGTTTCATTACCGTCTGTCCAAATCAAATGCGAACCTGCATTGGCCAGGTGGCTGTGATAGTGGCCACAGCTACTGGCTTTATAATAGCATAGTTTAAGAGACACTGCACAAACAAGAAAAACAAGGTTAATATTGTTAGGGTTAAATTAGCCCCTGTAAAACTCATATTTTCCTCACCCAGGCATTCTGTAAAAATAAAATTAGTTTGCTTGCTATTCTCTTTCCTAACAGCTGCCTGGTCTTCACTTTGAACTGTAGCAAAACCTTACCTTCACAAAAATGTCTAAAAAAAGTTTGCATTGGGGAGGAACCTAACCATTGAGGGAGCTTTAAATCACAATAGGTGTTGCCTGACCAGGTGGTGGCACAATGGATAGAGCATCAGCCCGAGATGCTAAAGACCCAGGTTTGAAACCCTGAGGTCACCAGCTTGAGTGCTGGCTCACCTGCTTGAACACAAGGTCACTGGCTTCAGTGTAGGATTATAGACATCACCCCATGGTTGCTGACTTGAACCCAAGATTGCTGGCTTGAGCAAAGGGTCATTCACTATGCTAGAACCATCCTGCATCGAGGCAAATGTAAAAAGCCAGTAGCTACGGCCACCATCACAGCCACCTGGCCAATACACATTCACATTTGATTCAGACAGATGGTAAGGAAACAATGGAGCCAAGAACTGGTGGGCTATTATCTTTAATCCTAGCTTGCACCTGGCAAGCAAGAAATACACACAGTGGGAAAACACTTCCCTTTCCATTCGGGCCCCCACAGCCACTGACTTCCCCGAGTTTCCTAGAATCAAAGGTTTCTAGCTCATCAGCCTTATTCACCTCTGTCCCCATTTCCTTTTCTCTGCACAAACTGGCTTCTACATCAGCACTCCGCCATCTTGGCTGCTTCTCCTCCCTTCCACATGGCCTTTCTCAGCTCTCTAATGCTAATCTCAGGAACCATGAGAGAGCAAGCCCTGGTTTGTCCCACTTTATAGTGTAGAAATCCAAACCTTTAATCCAATATACAAACAAGGAAGTCTCTGATACAAAGTCACTTATCTATAATGGCATAATGGGATTCCTCATGAGAGTGCACAATCCCACATCCTGCAATAGTCAAGGGTGTGGGGAAAGGCTTAGTCTTAAAACTAAGCCTTAGGCTATAATGACACTACCTGCTTACAGCCTGTCCCCCACACCCAATACAAACTGTAAGTGAGCAAACATTTATATCATATTTACGAACTTATTTGACCAACATTCCACCCCATTTGCTTGCTTCACAATCTAGAGCACAGATATTCCTGCACAAGAAAATTGGGCACATTACTAAATTACAACAACATGACAAATTATACAATTTCAACAATTACAGAGATACATTCACCAGTCTCTGAGCACTTTGCCAAAGCACAAAATGTCCTTGGACTTCTTTCTAGCCATGGGAAAAGCTTCCTGGGGCAGGGGAGGGCCTCAAGCAAAGCTGGCCCCCCACCCCCATCAGGGTATTTCACATTGTCCAAAATCCATAAGTCCATCCAACAGAGGAGCCGGTCATAGTCCAGGAATCAGTCCACACACATGGGGCCTCAGCCACCCCCCTCATCCCTGCCGTCCTGGCAGGTCTTACATTGTCCCAAAGAGGAGCATGTGGTAGTGGCAGTCAGCATTTCCATCTCTGCTCCAGAGAGCATGGTGGCATTCACCCCTATGTCCCAAAATTGCAAACCTACCAGGGGTGTACTAGGTACTCCTCGCAGATGATATGATATTGTATATAGAAAACCCTAAAGTCGCAGTCAAAAAATTACTAGACCTGATAAATGAATTCAGCAAGGTGGCAGGATATAAAATTAATACTCAGAAATCAGAGGCATTTTTATACACTAACAATGAACTGTCAGAAAGAGAAATTAAGGAAACAATCCCCTTTACCATTGCAACCAAAAAAATAAAGTACCTAGGAATAAATTTAACCAGGGAGATTAAAGACTTGTAATCGGGAAATTATAAAACATTGATAAAAGAAATCAGGGAAGATACAAACAAGTGGAGGCATATGCCATGCTTATGGTTAGGAAGAATAAACATCATTAAAATTTCTCTATTACCCAAAGCAATTTATAAATTCAATGCAATACTGATTAAAATACCAATTACTTACTTCAAAGATATAGAACACATATTCCAAAAATGTATATGGAACCAAAGAGAACATGAATAGCCTCAGCAATTTTAAAAAGGAAGAATAAAGTGAGAGGTATCACACTTGGGGATATCAAGTTATATTATAAGGCCATTGTACTCAAAACAACCTGGTACTGGCATAAAAACAGGCATATAGATCAATGGAACAGAACTGAGAACCCAGAAATAAACCCACACTTTTATGGACAACTGATATTTGACAAAGGAGGTAAGAGCATACATTGGAGTAAAGACAGGCTCTTCAACAAATGGTGTTGGGAAAATTGGACAGCTACCTGCAAAAAAATGAAACTAGACCACCAACTTACACCACTCACAAAAATGAACTCAAAATGGGTAAAAGAGTTAAATGTAAGCCGTAAAACCATAAGCATCTTAGAATAAAACATAGGCAGTACGCTCTCTGACATCTCTTGCAGCAATATATTTGCCAAATTGTCTCCACAGGCAAGTGAAATAAAAGACAGGATAAATAAATGGGACTATATCAAACTACAAAGCTTCTGCACAGCTAAAGACAATAAGAACAGAATAAAAAGACCAACTACACAATGGGAGAATATATTTGACAATGCATCTGATAAGGGGTTAATAACCAAAATTTATAAATAACTTGCAAAACTTAATACCAGGAAGACAAACAATCCAATCCAAAAATGGGCAAAACAAATGAATAGACACTTCTCCAAGAAGGACATACAGATGGCCAATAGGCATATGAAAAAATGCTCAACATCACTAATCATTAGAGAAATGCAAATTAAAGCCACAATGAGATATCACCTCACACCAGTCAGAATGGTGCTCATCAACAAAACAACACAGAATAAGTGCTGGCGAGGATGTGGAGAGAAGGGAACCATCCTGCACTGCTGGTGGGAATGCAGACTGGTGCAGCCACTGTGGAAAACAGCATGGAGATTTCTCAAGAAATTAAAAATCGAACTGCCTTTTGACCCAGCTATACCACTGTTAGGAATATACCCCAAGAACACCATAGCACTGTTTGAAAAGAAGAAATGCACCCCCATGTTCATGGCAGCATTGTTCACAATAGCGAAGATCTGGAAACAGCCCAAGTGTCCGTCAGTGCGCGAGTGGATGAAAAAGCTTTGGTACATATATACTATGGAATACTACTCAGCCATAAGAAATGTTGACATCGGATCATTTAAAACAACATGGATGGACCTTGATAACATTATACTGAGCAAAATAATTAAATCAGAAAAAAACTAAGAACTATATGATTTCATACATAGTTGGGACATAAAAATGAAACCCAGAGACATGGACAAGAGTGTGGAGGTTACAGGGGGAGGGGAAGGAGATGGAGGGTGTTGGAGGAGGGGAAGGGCACGAAGAAAATCAGTTAGAAGGTGACAGAAGACAATTGGACTTTGGGTGATGGGAATGCAGCATAATCAAATGTCAAAATAACCTAGAGAAGTTTTCTCTGAACATATGTACCCTGATTTACCAATGACACCCCATTAAAATTAATTTAAAAAAAAGAATTTGTCTCACGGCTAATTCAGGCAGTTAGAAGAGTAGTATAAGGATTTTTTTTTTTTTAAAAGGTTATGAAGCTTTTTTTTTTTATTTAATTTATTCATTTTTAGAGAGGAGAGAGAGAGAAGAGAGAGAGAGAGAGAGAGAAAGAGAGAGAGAGAGAAGGGGGGAGGAGCTGGAAGCATCAACTCCCATATGTGCCTTGACCAGGCAAGCCCAGGGTTTTGAACCGGCGACCTCAGTATTTCCAGGTCGACGCTTTATCCACTGCGCTACCACAGGTTAGGCAGTATAAGGATTTTAATTCTGCTTCTCAGGCCACATCCTGCAAAAGGGGCCCCAAGAAAATTGGTGATTTGGCTCCTCTTATTTTGCTAATTGGATTAAAAAAAAATAGGAACACCCTGAAATAAAACTAACAATACAAGGACATAAATTTAAAAAAATTTTAGATACTGGAGCTGATGTATCTGTTATTACTAAGCTACATTGCCCTCCTTCCTGGCCCACTCATGCAGCAGCCACAAAATTACAAGGTATAGGGCAGAGTATACCCTCAACAAAATTCTAGTTTTCTACATTGGGAAGACTAAGAAGGTCATTCTGGATTTTTTAAGCCTTATGTGCTCCCTGGATGGCCAGTTAATTTGTGAGGTAGAGATGTTTTGAAAAATATGGGAGTGTTGCTTGTCAGTCCTAATGGTCTAGTCTAGTCAGTACTCAGATGCTTGATCGGGGATTTTTGCCCAAGAAGGGACTAGGGAAGGAACAACGAGGAATTCTCACCCCCATAGAAGTGGCTCCCAATACCAGAAGGTGTGGATTAGGATATCAAAATTTAGCATAGGGGCCTTGGTAGCTCCTGCTACCCCAATAATCCATTGTGCAGACCCAATTACTTGGAAATCAGATAATCCTGTGGGTAGACCAATGGCCCCTTCCTCATGAGAAATTTAGGGCAGCTGCTCGATTGGTACAAGAGCAGCTACAGCTTGGGCACATTGAACCATCTAATAGCCCATGGAATACACTTCCATATTTTGACCTTGTCATCTCCTGGATTATGAAGGGTCATAGGCGACCCTTACAGCTTATAGGTTTTGAGCCTCAAAATTATTGTTGTTCCTTTTTTCAAAGGATCAACAACAATGGCTCTGGGAAACTTCCAGTAAATGGCAAATCGCTTTTGCAAATCAATGGACAACTTTATACTGAAACTGTCAACTTTAAATCAGCTCAAAGACTAGAATTATATGCCATTATCATGGCTTTTCAGCATTTGCCATATTCCTTCTTTAATCTATATAGAGATAGCAAATATTTACTTACTGCTGTCTTAGGGACAACTGCTGATAAACTATTTCAGCAGTTCCTCCCTCTTCAAAGACTTGTATGTCAACATAGAGCTCCATGTTTTATAGGACATACTCGAATTCACTCCATGCTCCCTGGAGCTATGTAGCACAAGGGAATTCCCTTGGTGATCAAGCTACCCAAACGAAAATTATTTGGAGCAACCATGACAGATCAAGCAATCCAGTCTCATACTATTCATCACCAGAACACTGCAGCCCTGTATAAACAGTTTCAACTTTCTGGGGAAGCAGCATGGCAGAGTGGAAAATCCTGTCCAAGTGGTCCTATACTACAATCTGTCCCTTCATTTGGAGTTAACCCTCAAGGACTCCTACCAGGACAACTTTGGCAAATGGATGTTACTCATATACCTTCATTTGGCAACAGTCCTATGTCCACGTTACAGTGGATACCTATTCTGGATTTATAACCTCTGTCAGAACAGGAGAGGCTGCTAAGCATGTTAAAGCTTATTGTCTGTATGCATTTTTCTATTATTAGATTTCCTAAACTGGTTAAACTGGCAATGCTCCTGCATATGTAGCAAAAGCATTTACTGTATTTTGTCAAACCTTTCGAATTATGGGTATTTCTTACAATAGTTAAAGTCAAGGTATTACTAAAGTGTACCCAGCAAATATTTTAAGGTCAATTTAAAAAAATTTAAAAGGGGGGAGTCATATCTGGAACTCCTACAGGTCTACCATATCATGCTTTTTACTTTAAAAAATTTTAATTTCTTTTGAATGCTGATGAACAGGAGATGCCAAATCTTCTCCTGCAAACTTCTACCTTCTTTTATTTTATCCAGCTAATAATACTGTTTTGTCTTTTTCCAAACAGCTCCAGATATATGGAAAAGGTTTAAATAGGCAGATGGGGATCCTCAAACCCCTCAGCGAGATCTTCTGAGCATGGCTTTTAAGGTACCAAGAGGCAGAAAAAGCCCTATAGAGATCAGGTGAACTACCAGCTTTTAGGATACACCCTCAAAGGTTCCAATGCCCCAAAGGGGTCTCATAGGATTCCATCTGGGTCCTTCTTCAATAGTGAATAGAAAGGTCATTGAGCTAAAGCCTGCCAGGCTTACATGCCTTTGCTGTGAGGAAAAAGGGACACTGGAAGGTAGGCTTTTCCCTCACTCCTCTAAGGGAGGGTTCAGTCTCTTCCAGCCCTGCTCCAGCCACCTATGACCTAACCTTGCCCAGAATGCTGGGGTCTGCCACTGAAGGCTGAAGGTGCCCAGGGCCATGGGCCCCATCTATGACACTGTGAACGAGCCTAGGGTATTTCTTCCAAGAAGCAGGAAAACTGATCTCACTTGCACAAGGGCCACTTAACCTTGTCTGGCCTGAATAGTCAGGTTTTTTATTCTTCCCTTGAAGATCTCTGTTGTGGGTGTCGATAGTCCTAATTTCTGCTGCTTTGTTTAATATACAGTGCTTCCTTTATTTCTTCTACCTCAATGCCCCACTGATATTTCAGGCTGAGATCTACTCCTAATTTAGAGCTCTCTTTCCCCCTTTTGCCAGCTTCTATTATGAATTAACCTTTGCCACTCAGCTTAGTGTATCCCAAGGTTCTCTTTACCACACCTCAGTGGCAGACCTCCAGGGAAAAGCAACCTGGTCTCATCTCTCCAGGCAGAGGAGAACAGAAGCTCCATCTCCACACATGCTGCAGATGGCTTTTCCAGTCTACCTGAATCATTACCAGCTAGAAGCAGCGGTCATTGGGACTTGGACGTGAGCTGCAAAGTATAGAATTGTGAAAACAATTCCAGTGCCATGCAGACTTTTCCTGGATGTGGTCTTTTCCTGGAATCCTGCTCCTTGTGACAGCTCCTAATGGACTGAATTGGGGTTGGGTTGCATTTGCAGGGATTTGGAATTGTTTTGGTGCCAACTTGGACTTGGTGAACATGTTAAGGACACTACTCTTTTATGAATTCTTGCTGTATTGGTTAAGAGCTTGCTTATAGGCCTTAATCACTGTAAAAAAAAATAGAAGACTGGATAAAGAAGATGTGGCACATATACATTAGGGTATACCACTCAGCCATAAGAAATGATGACATTGGATCATTTACAACAAAATGGTGGGATCTTGATAACATTATATGGAGTGAAATAAGTAAATCAGAAAAAAACAAGAACTGCATGATCAATACATTGGTGGGACATAAAAACGAGACCAAGAGACATGGGCAAGAGTGTGGTGGTAATGGGGGGGGGAAGAAAGGGAGGGAGAGGGGGAGGAGGAGGGGGAGGGGCACAAAGAAAACTAGATAGAAGGTGACGGAGGACAATCTGACTTTGGGTGATGGGTATGCAACATAATTGAATGACAAGATAACCTGGACATGTTTTCTTTGAATATATGTACCCTGATTTATTGAAGTTACCCCATTAAAATTAATAAAAATAAAAAAAATATTCAACTTGTGTTGTTTTTGTATATTTCTTTTTGTAAATTATTGGTTTATTTTTTTTGGTCAGTTTTCACTTGGACTAGTCAATCTGTAAGGTATTTCACACCATATATTTACAACTACCATTGTCCTTTGCACAAATTAATTTTTCTCTTTTATTAATTTTGTTTGGCTTCAAGAGTTGGAAAATTGCTAGAATCCAAAGAAAATTTTTTTCCTTCTTTATTGTCTCTCAAGGACCACTTGTGCTTATTAGATCTTTTTTCTTCCTCAAGTCCATTTTATTGTTATCTCTCCCTCTATGTTTATTTAATCCATTGTTCATATTTCTTTAACTACAGGGCAGAAAATAGACATACTCATATGGAACTCCAAGCTTTTTTGTCCTGGGGAGGATTATGATAGAACTATTGAGATGCTATTCCTAAACTCCTTTTGGAAAAGTACTTGATTTGGACAGCTTGAGTTGTAGCGATTCGTAGCCTAAATAGTATGGAGGGCAGGGAGTGAGAAGAACATGAGAATAACACAGATGAGGAGGCCATGGTGTGCTGTGCTGTATGTGTGTTTCTTTCTGTCTTTCTTTTTTTATTCAATGAGAGGAGAGGAAGCAGAAAGACAGACTCCTGAATGTGCCCTGACTAGGATCCACCTGGAAAGCCCATTAGGGGATAATGCTCTGCTCATCTGGGGCATTACTCCATTGCTCAGCAACTGAGCTCTTCTTAATGCCTGAGGCAGAGGACATGAAGCCATCCTCAGGGCTTGAGGCCAACACATTCGAACCAATCGAGCCATGACTGCGGGAGGGGAAGAGAAAAAGACAGAGATAGAAGTGAGAGGCAGAAGTGTGGAGAAGCAGATGGGCGCTTCTCCTGTGTGCCCTGACCAGGAATCAAACCCGGGACATCCACACACCAGGCCAATGCTCTACCAGTGAGCCAACTGGCCAGGGATGTGTGTGTTTCTTATAAACTGAAAGCAATCCACAGAGCAGGGGTACCTGGACTCATATGTTCCAAGGTGATCTATAATACAGGAGCCAGAACTCTATTAAGAGAAGATACTAAAGAGGAGATCTTTTCCGGTTCATAAAATGCTTTTGCAAACAGATAAATCAGTGCAAGATTTACAGAGTGTGCATAAGAGGTTCTCTGTGACTTAAAGTTTCCACGGCAACACACAGGCAACCTTGTTTCTTAATATTTTCTGACACCTGCTCTGCCTTACTCTTTTCCCATGACACACTGGCTAATTTGAGTCTTGATTTTCTAAAACAATCGTCTCCCTCAGGGCCTTTGCACTGGCTTTCCTTCTATTATGAAAACACTCCTCCCTTAGTCTTCCATTTAGTCTTCTTTGAGGTGTCTGTCAAAGTCATTTGTTGGCAAATCTTGAATAAACTCTATAAAAAAATCTCTCCCTCTATTTAATGTGATTTTTTTTCTTCATAGCATCTGCATCTTTGGATATGTTAATTTATTATTTTTATTTGAATTTATTCTTTCTCTATCATTAATTTATAGAGACATGTTTTTTAGCATTGCATACCTTGAACAGTAACCCGGAACATGCTTTACAGCCTATATATATTTCACAAATGCATGAATGGTATCCTCAATAAAACAGCAATATACATTATGTTTGAAGAACAAGTTGATGGTACAAAAGGAAATTGTAATGAGAAATGGCACTAGAGATACCTTAATGGGAACCAGATCATACACCAAATATGAAAATTATTTTCCTGATTCTAAATATAAATGTAGCTTTTATTATCAGTTACCAATGCTTGCTAATGTGAAAATTAGGTATTGATTTTTTCTATTTTCTGTAGTAACCTCCAACATATGAAACCAAGCAATGATACACAAATTTTAGAATTTTTTCTCCTGGGACTGTCAGAGGCACCAGAACTGCAGCCCTTCGCATTCGGGCTCTTCCGGTCCATGTACCTGTTCACTGTGTGGGGAAACCTGCTCATCATTCTGGCCGTCAGCTCAGACTCCCACCTCCAGACGCCCATGTACTTCTTCCTCTGCAACCTGTCCCTGGTGGACATCTGCTTCACCTCCACCACTGTCCCAACGATGCTGCTGAACATCCACACTCAGAGCACAGTCATAACCTATGAAGGCTGCATCACCCAGATGTACTTTTTCATGCTCTTTGCAGTTTTAGATGACTTTATCCTGACTGTGAATGCCTATGACCGCTTTGTGCCATCTGTCACCCCCTGCACTACACGGTCATCATGAACCCTCGGCTCTGTGGACTGCTGGTTCTGGTGTCCTGGATCATAAGTGTCCTAAATTCTCTGTTACGAAGCTTAATGGTGTTGGTTCTTCCCTTCTGCTCAGACTTGGAAATCCCCCACTTTTTCTGTGAACTCAATCAGGTGGTCCAACTCGCCTGTTATGACACCTTTCTTAATAACATGGTGATGTATTTTTCAGCTGGGCTGCTGGGTGGTGGTCCCCTTATTGGGATCCTTTACACTTACTCTAAGATAATGTCCTCTGTATGTAGAATCCCATCAGCTCAGGGGAATCATAAAGCATTTTCTACCTGGGCATCTCGCCTCTCAGTTGTCTCTTTATTTTATGGTACAAGCTTAGACATGTATCTCAGCTCTGCTGCTACCCACAGCTCACACTCAAGTGCAACAGCCGCGGTGATGTACACCGTGGTCACACCCATGCTGAACCCCTTCATCTACAGTCTCAGGAACAAGGACATAAAGAGGGCTTTGGAAAGATTTCTTGGCAGGCAAGCTTTTCAAGGGCAAACTGTACTAGGCTGAAGAAGTGCTCATGGACAAATATATCCCTCATAGGTGGGCTGTAAAACTGAGACTAATGGACATAAATAAAAGTGAAATGGTTAGCCAGGGGAGTGGTTGGGGAATAAGAGAAATACAGAGGGACAAAGATGACATAAAATGACTTGACTTTGGGTGATGGGTATACAATGCTAGCAACAGTTTAAATGCTATAGAGATGTCCACCTGAAACCTATGTACTCTTATTGATCAATGTCACCCCAGTAAATTTAATTTCAAAATGAAAAAATGAAAAAAAGACATACACATAAATGTAGGGTTCAAAGCCTCAGAACCAGAAATTCTGACATAAATTAATCTAATATTTGTAACATATGTAGTAATTAAAATTTCTCATTTATTTCATGGATTAACATGAATTACTTTAGCATAATTTATTCTCTTGTGACATATATTATTCCAAGTAATTTTTCTATTTTTTTTACTGAAAGAATAGTCATCAATCATACTACTCCTATGGACAAAACTACACGTGGCTACTATGGTCATTACATAATTTTATTGTAGAGGAAAATCTGAGCCTACAGTTTTCACTTACATGTTCATCATTATTTTCTATAGCACTAACAAAATTAAATGTACTAACTAAAAGCTAATAAACCTATTGGAACAAAAACAGGAACAAAATTTTTGCTAATAATCTCTATTTTAGCCTCTATTTTAGTACTTTGCAGGGACCAGTAGTTCCAGTTCCTGCCCAGACGGGAGCTGACTGATCACAGTAATCTGTCAGATGCAGAAGGATTCAACATTTCAACATGCTGATGGAGAATGCCAGAAGGGTGTTTCTTCAAAACATTTTTTGAAGTTGCAACAAACAGAAGGGAAAATGTCATATCGAATGTTTAATGAATTTTCACAAATAAATATAGCCCTTGTAATCGTGACCTAGACAAAAATGTAGAACATGTCTAGACATACAGTAGCTTCCTTTGTGCTTAATTCCAGTCACCACTTCTCCCCATTCTCCAGAATTCTAACCTCATAGATTACTTTTTGCCTATTTTAAACTTCATGTAAATAGAATCTTACAATGTGTATTTTTGTGCCTGCCATATTTTGCTTAATATTATGCTTGTATTGCTCAATATTTTGAGTCTGTATTTTTGAACCTTTAGAATATTATGCTAAGAGAAATAAGCCAGTCAGGGAAAGACAAGTATCATATGATTTCACTCATATGTGGAATCTAATGAACAAAATGAACTAACAAGCAAAATGGAGACAGACTCATAC